>NC_092523.1:51001500-51637500 GCF_037038585.1 Patagioenas fasciata | reverse complement strand
CCTAACTGTTAACCCTAACCCTAACCCTAACCATAACACAAAAACTAATCCTATCCCTAAACCTAACCGTACCCAAACCTAACCCTAAACATATCCCTAACTCTAACCTTAACCCTAACACTAATGACCCTAACCCTAATCCTTACCCTAAACCCCAACGCTAACACTAACCCTAATACCTAACCGTAACCCTAACTCTAACCCTATAAACTAACCCCAAACCTAAGCATAACCCTAAACATAACCCGAATCCTAACCCTAGAGCCTAAAACTAGATCCTAATCTTAACCCTAACGTTAGGTCCTAACCCTAACCCTGACCATTACCCTCATAACACTAAACCTAACCCTAGACCTAACCCTAATAACTCTAATCCTAACCCTAAACCTGACCCTCATCCTAAACCCTAACACCAATATTAAGCCTGAACCTAACCCTAATCCTAACCCTAACCCTAACCCTAAACCCTAACCCTAAACCTAAACCTAACTCTAACTGTAACTCTAACCCTAACCCTACACATAACCGTAACCCTAAACCCTAACCCTAACCATAACCCTAACCCTAAATCTAACAATTACCCTAACCCTAAACCCTAACCGTAACCCTAACACTTAAACCTAACCCTAAAGCTAACCCTAATACCCCTAACCCTAACGCTAATCCTCAACCCTAACCATAACCGTAACCCTAACCCTAACTGTAACCCTAACCCTAACTCTAAGCCTAATGACCCTAGCCCTAATGACCCTAACCCCTAACCCTAACCATAACATTACTGCTAACCCTAGACCCTAACCCTAACCCCAATAACCCTAACCCTAACCATAACCCTCATAACACTAAACCTAACCCTAGACCTAACCCTAATAACTCTAATCCTCACCCAAAACCTGACCCTCATCCTAAACCCTAACACCAATATTAAGCCTGAACCTAACCCTAATCCTAACCCTAACCCTAACCCTAAACCCTAACCCTAAACCTAAATCTAACTCTAACCGTAACTCTAACCCTAACCCTACACATAACCGTAACCCTAAACCCTAACCCTAACCATAACCCTAACCCTAAATCTAACAATTACCCTAACCCTAAACCCTAACCGTAAACCTAACACTTAAACCTAACCCTAAAGCTAACCCTAATACCCCTAACCCTAACGCTAATCCTCAACCCTAACCATAACCGTAACCCTAACCCTAACTGTAACCCTAACCCTAACTCTAACCCTAATGACCCTAGCCCTAATGACCCTAACCCCTAACCCTAACCCTAACCATAACATTACTGCTAACCCTAGACCCTAACCCTAACCCCAATAACCCTAACCCTAACCATAACCCTCATAACACTAAACCTAACCCTACACCTAACCCTAATAACTTTAACCCTAACCCTAAACCTGATCCTCATCCTAAACCCTAACACCAATATTAAGCCTGAATCTAACCCTACCCTAACCCCAACCCTACCCTAACCCTAACCCTAACTCTAACCCTAGACCCACCTTAACCCTAACCCTTGGCCCTAAGCCTAACCCTAATCCTAAACCTAACTCTAACCCTAACCCTTACCCCTAACCGTAACATTAATGCTAACCCTAGAACCTAACCCTAACCCCAAAAATCCTAACCATAACCCTAAGAACCCTAACCCAAACCCAAAACCTAATAACCCTAAACCTAACCCTAACCCTAATAACCCTAATTCTAATAACCCTAACCCTAACCCTAATAACCCTAACTCTAATAATCCTAACCCTAACCCAAAACCCTAACCCTAACCACAAACCTAACCCTATCCCTAACCCTAGAGCACAACCCTACACCCTAATCTTAAACCTAATGCTAACCCTAACGCTAATCCTAAATCTAACCCTAACCCTAACCCTAGAGCACAACCCTACACCCTAATCTTAAACCTAACGCTAACCCTAACGCTAATCCTAACTCTAACCCTAACCCTAACCCTAGGCCCTATCCCTAACCCAAATCCTAAACCTAATCCTAGCCCTTACCCTAACCCTAACCCTAATGACCATAACCCTAATGACCCTAACCCCAACTCTAAACCTAACCCTAACACTAAACCCTAAGCCTAACCCTAAACCTAACCCTTACCCTAACCCTAACGCTAACACTTCCCCTAACCCTAATGATCATAACCCTAGTAACCCTAACCCTAACCCTAATCCTATGCCTTTACCCTAAACCATAACCCTAACTGTAACACTAACCGTAAACCCTAACCCTAACCCTAAATTCTAACCCTAACCCTAAACCTAACCCTAGCCCTAACTCTAAAGCCTAACCCTAACCCTAACCCTAACCCTTCACCTATCCCTAACCCTGATCACAACCCTAACAACGCTAAGCCTAACCCTAACACTAATCCTAACCCTAAACCCTAAGCCTAACCGTAACCCTAACCCTAAAACTAATTCTAACTCTAACCCTAAACGTAAACCTAATCCTAGAGTCCAACACTAAACCCTAAGCTTAACCCTAACCCTAGGCCTTAACCCTACCACAAATCCTAAACCTAATCCTAACCCTAATCCTAAACACAACCCTAACGCTAATAACCGTAGAGTCTAACCCTAGACCTTAACCTTAACCCTGACCCTAGGCCCTAACCCTAACCCTATCCCTAACTCTAACCCTAACCCTTAACCCTTACCGTGACATTAACGTTAACCCCAGAACCTAACCCTAACCTCAATACCCTAACCCTAACCATAACCCTAATACCTCTAACCCAAACCCAAAACGTATTACCCCTAAACCTAACCCTAACCCTAATAACCTTAATTCTAATAACCCTATCCATAACCCTTACCCTAACCCTAAGAACCCTAACTCTAATAACCCTAACCCTAAACCCTAACCTTAAACCTAACCCTATCACTAACCCTAGAGCCTAACCGTAGACCCTAACCTTAAATATAACCCTAAACCTAACCCTAACCCTGGAACCTAACTCTAAACCCTAATCTTAACCCGAACCCTAGGCCCTAACCTTAATCCTAACACTGATGACGCTAAACCTAACCCTAAACTCTAACCCTAAACCTAAACCTAAACCTAATCCTAACACTAAACCCTAATCCTAACCCTAAACCTAACCCTAACCCTAACCCTAAACATAACCCTAAACCCTAATCCTAACCCTAACCCTAACCCTAAACACTAACCCTAAACCCTAACCCTAACCCTAACCCTAACCCCTAACCCTAAGCCTAACCCTAATGACCAAAAGCCTTAACCTAATGACCCTAACCCTTACGCTAACCCTAATAACACTAACTCTAATAACCCTAACCCTAAGCCCAAAACCTAACCCTAACCCTGGAGCCTAACCCTAGACCCTAACCTTAAAACAAACCCTAGGCCTTAACCCTAACCCTAAACCCTAACTCTAACCCTAAGCCCTAACGCTAACCCTACACATAACCATAACCCTAGAGCGTAACCCTAGACCCTAACCTTAACCCTAATCCTAGGTCCTAAACCTAACCCTAATCCTAAAGTTAATCCTAAACCTTACCCTAACCCTAACCCTAATGACCATAACGCTAATGACCGTAACCCTAATGACCGTAACCGTAACTCTAAACTCTAACCCTAACCCTAAACCTAACCCTAACCCTAAACCTAAATCCTAACCCTAACTGCAACCCTAATCCTAAACGTAACTCTAACCCTAACCTAAACCTAACTCTATCCCTACACACAAAACCTGACCCTAAACCTAACACTAATGCTACCCCTACACCCGAACCCTAACATTAACCCTTACCCTAACCCTAAACCTAACCCTAACCTTAATGATCATCACCCTAATGACCCTAACCCTAATCCTAACACTACACCCTACACTAGCGCAGATGCACGTGTGTGACGAAATCAACACACATGCTTGTGGAGAGAAAGACATGGACTCACACGCTTGTGGAGCGACCCATGAATACAGCAGGCGCTAAGGAACACAGACGTTCAGGCACACTGCCTCCACACAAACAGGGTCTGGTGTGCACAGGTATCCTAGACCTTGATTATCGACCCCACCACATGGACCTGCGCAAAACTCCCGAACACTTATAGGAAAGACGCGTGCTCTGCCTCAAGCACACAAGCGTTTCCCTTCAGCTATAAATCAGGGACAAGCTTGCGAA
The DNA here is from genome assembly GCF_037038585.1 of Patagioenas fasciata. Lineage (NCBI taxonomy): Eukaryota > Metazoa > Chordata > Aves > Columbiformes > Columbidae > Patagioenas > Patagioenas fasciata. The sequence continues at coordinate 51,633,323 of NC_092523.1, read as the reverse complement.
GAGACACGCTGTTGTTCTTCCGCGTTATGGTATAAACTCTTTCGTTTCTCCCGTAGGTCGGTTGCCTGAGGCATCTTTCCTCGAGCGACTGTGAAGCAATTTGCGGTAGGAGAGAAGCAGCATGGAGCAGCATTGGCTACTGCCTACCGCTGTCTCTCTCTGTTCCTTTACTCGCAGAGCTCGCTTGCATCTGTCCACATGAGAAATGCAGGTATGTGCAACATGCGGATCATTGCCAACAAACAACACAGCTATGCCCTGCCTCCAGCTTCAGCATGAATGGAGACTGCATCAAGGCACACACATGTGGACAGACAAATGCTTGTAGGCACAAATGCTTTCACGCACAGGCTCGTCCAAGAACAAGCACATAATCAGCACGTACCCTCCAAGTGTGTATTCTCGTGCAGCTACGTATGCGTCTGTGCAGTACGCCAACCATCAATGGACATGGGACCCTCAAGCGTGTCAGTGCGTTTCACGTACGTCTTTCTGTCAATAGATGGGAGTGGGGGCGCTTGCCGATGTGCGCATGTGTATGGCCATGCTTTTGCTTACGCCTCAGTGTGTGAAACAGTAGGTGCTTTTCTCTAGCTGCGGGTGCGTGCACGTGGCGGTGCGTGCACATACCTGGGTGCTTGGCGATAGGTTTCTGCGTGGTTTTCGCTGAGGAAAGGTGTGTGTGTGCGTGGACAAACAGAAGGTGTTGCAACTAGGTTTCCAGCACTGAAGAAGGCAAAAGGCAAGTTTTCCGATGCTCTCTCTTTCTCTCCCTATACCTAGTCGTGCCAAGAAAACCGATAAGCCTGCGATCGGCAAGAGAGCTACAACGAAGCATGCCGACAGAGAAAATACCAGCAGATCATCCCTTCGCACATTGTCTCTGATATACGCTTGGAAGCAAATACGTTCGTGCTGCCGTGAGATTAAAGACGTCCGTCTGAATATGGGATTGCGCCCAGTGGTGTAATCGCTTGTTTATCTGTTCGGTCCTGGGGTGCGAGGCTTTCAGAACTGGGTCTGTAGAGACGTCTGCATGGTTGCCGCTGTCTGAACACGCACACTTGAATGTTTACCAAAACATATCCAGGCGCGTTTTACCAAGTAGTTTTGCATGCACAGAGGCAGCTTCGTTCGGAAGAGACAACGTATAGTCTTCTGCCTGTGTTTCGGCGAGGGACCCTATGTGTGCATGCGGACAAAGAGAACGTAAAGCAGTAGGCTCCAATTTTGCATATTCGTAACAATTTGGGGCAATTTTCAACATAGCAAGCATCTCCAGTAGAAAGACTGGTCTAAAGCCAGGATATGGATTCTTTCACGGTCTTTGCTGCCATCTAGCGTCAATTGCAGGACGTGCAGTCTGTTTCGGCGGAGATTCTGCGGGTCTTTTAACCGCTCTGATAATCTACCTTTCCACGTTGGCAGTTCTCCTCTGAAGCGCAACTGGTACACACTTACATGAAGTAAATTATTAGTTCCTTACATGCAATACATCTATTAATTTCTAGTCAAACATAAGCTAAGAACCCTGTTTCTATACAACTTAACCTTCTGTCTCCAGGTCATCGCGCTGGAGGATCTAACATTTGAAAAATATCCCTTCGTTTTGCAGATGGTTAGAAAGCATTTATCATGGCATTGGTTGAGGATGGGTAAGTCCTTTGTACCTTATCCACAGTCTATATTGCTTCGACATCTTCCATTCGTATGGCTTCTGTGTCCACATGCAAGCAGGGGAGAGGTCAGCTCCATATATGCCGAAACTCTTCCCCAAACACTCACAGTTGTGCACATGCTACAGCTCTTGCATGAATAAGACTCCAAATAAATGCACGAGCCTGATCACCCCACAGGACGATCTCACAAGATTTACAAACACGGAACCCCGTTCAAAATTTTGCACCACTACCCTCGTGTATAAACGTACAAGCACGTCTATGTCTGTGCAGACTGACAAATTTCCATGCAAACGTTTGATACACCAATGGCTACACGTGCAGCCACATCACACAGGCTCTGCTGTTCTTTCGCTAAATAGCCTCTTTGGAAGCGTTTCTCGGGTAGATCTACCTATCAGATTTTTTCTGGTATAACTGTGAAAAGTCAGTGCAGGGAAACCATCTACATCAAACACATTTCAATCCTGCCTTGTTTTGCCTTTGCCTCCTCTACCTAGAAGATTCCCGATTACTCTGTTCACTTGAGGTGTCATGATTGTTCTGTTGCACACAGGCACAACCAACACACACAAAGTGCAAACAGACACACTCAGTGGAGCTCAACACCGGTGCAGATGCACATAGGAGACGAAATAAACACCCATGCGCGTGGAGAGAAAGACATACTCACATGTGGGTGGAGAAGTGGGTTGATTCAGCAGGCGCTAAGGCACACAGACTTTCAGGGACACTGTCTCCACAAGCACTGGGTCAAGACTGCAGGCATCCTAGACACTGATAGTCGTGCCACCACCTGTCACTGTGCAAAACTACCAGACAGTGACAGGAAAGACACTGCCTCTCACAAAAGCACACAAGTGTTTACCTTCAGCTATATATCAGGGACAAGCTTGTGAAGAGATGCTCTGCTGCACTTTCTCGTTATGACATGTTCTGTTTCCTTTCTCCTGTAGATAGATTACTAAGCGTCTTTCCTCAGGCGACTGTGAAGCATTTGCCATGGATGAGAAGTGCCATGGCTCAGCATTCAGTTCTGCGCATGCCTCTCGCTGATTCTTTACTAGCAGAGCTCCCTTGTGTCTGTCCACATGAGAAATGCAGGACTGTGCAACTGGACAGACGCAGAAGCGTTCCAACAAACACCACAGCTGCACACTCATTCAAGCTTAAACATGAATGGAACCCACAACAAGGCACATGCATGTGGACAGACAAGCATTTATAAGCACAACTTCTTTCACACACAGTTCCATCCCAAAACAGGAGCATATCTGCGGGTACCCTCCAAATGTGAAGCCGTGTGTATGTGTGTGCAGTGTCTCAATCTTAAACAGACGTGTTTACCCTCGAGTATGAAAGTGCACTTGTCGTCGTCCTCCTGTAAGTAGACGGGAGAGGGCCTGCTTGCAGAAGCGTGCATGCGTGTTACCGTGCGTTTACTTCTTCTGTCAGTGTGTGAAAAAGTAGGTGCTTTTCTCCAGCTGCGTATGCTTGCACGTTGCGGTGGGCGCATATCATTAGCTGCTTGTGGAAAGGTTTCTGCGTGTTTTTCGGTGAGGAATCCTATGTGTTCACATGGAAAAAAGAGAAGGGAGAGCAACCAGGTTCCAACACTGAAGAAAGCAGACGTGCCCTAACCCCTGACCCCTAACCCTAACCCCTGACCCTAACTCTAACCGTAACATTAATGCTAACCCTAGACCCTAACCCTAACCCAAATAAACCTAACCCTAACCATTACCCTCATAACACTAAACCTAACCCTAGATCTAACCCTAAGAACTCTAACCCTAACCCTAAACCTGACCCTCATCCTAAACCCTAACACCAATATTAAGACTGAACCTAACCCTAACCCTAACCCTAACCCTAACCCTAACCCTAACCCTAACCCTAACCCTAACCCTAATGCTACCCCTACACCCGAATACTAACACTAACCCTTACCCTAAACCTACACCTAACCCTAACAGTAAACCCTACACTTGGAGGGTACGTGCTGGTTATGTGCTTGTTCTTGGACGAGCCTGTGCGTGAAAGCATTTGTGCCTACAAACGTTTGTCTGTCCACATGCGTGTGCCTTGAGGCAGTCTCCATTCATGCTGAAGCTGGAGGCAGGGCATAGCTGCGTTGTTTGTTGGCAATGTTCCGCGTGTTGCACACACCTGCATTTCTCATGCGGACCGATGCAAGCGAGCTCTGCTAGTAAAGCAACAGAGAGAGACAGCGGTAGGCAGTAGCCAATGCTGCTCCGTGCTGCTTCTCTCCTACGGCAAACGCTCCAGAGTCGCTCGAGGAAAGATGCCTCAGGCAACCGACCTACGGGAGAAACGAAAGAGTTTATGCCGTAACGCGGAAGAACAACAGGGCGTCTCTTGGCAAGCTTGTTCCTGATTTATAGCTGAGGGCAGGTGCTTGTGTGCTCCAGGGAGAGCCTGCGTCTTTCCTGTAAGTGTTTGGGAGTTTTGCAAAGGTCCGTGTGGCGGGGTCGATAATCAAGGTCTAGGATACCTGTGCACACCGGTCCCTGTTTGCGTGGAGACAGTGTGCCTGAACGTCTGTGTTCCTTAGCGCCTGCTGTATCCATCGGTCGCTCCACACGCATGTGAGTCCATGTCTTTCTCTCCACAAGCATGTGTGTTGATTTCGTCGCACACGTGCATCTGCGCTAGCGTTGAGCTCAGTGGAGTGTGTCTGTTGACACCTGGTGTGCGTTGGCTGTGCCTGTGTGTAACACAGCACAGACATGACTTCTCAAGTGAACGTAGAATAGGGAAAGCATGAAGGTAGAGGCAAGAGTGGTAAACAGAGGCAAGGACTGACGTGCGCGTGACAGAAGGGATTCCCTGCGCTGACATTTCACGGTTCCACGAGAAGAAAGCTGAGCCGTAGATCGACCAGAGACGTGTTTGCGAAGAGGTCATTTAGCCAAGGAAGAGCAGTGTGCGCGGCTTTCAGGAGTGTGCCTGAAAAGTGCCAAAACCAGCAGTCAGACACAGCCAACGCACAGCAAGTGTCAAGGGACACACTCCGTCCGCTGAGCTCAACGCTTGTGCAGATGCACATGTGCGACGAAGTCAACACACATGCTTGTGGAGAGAAAGAAAGGGACTCCCAGGCGTGTGGAGCGACGGATAGAAAGAGCGGGCGCTAAGGAACACAGAGTTTCAGGCACACTGTCTCCACACAAACAGGGACCTGTCTGCAGGTATCCTAGATCTTGATTCTTGAACTTGAGGAAACATGCGTCTGAGCAAAACTCCCAAACACTTCCAGGAAAGACACAGGCTCTCCCACAAGCGCACAAGTGTTTGCCCTCAGCTATAGATCAGGGACAAGCTTGGGAAGAGATGCCCTGCTGTTCTTTCGCCTTATGGCATGATGTGTTTCGTTTCTCTTGGAGATCGATTGCTGAGCGTCTTTCCTCGGGCGACTCCGAAGCATTTGCCAGCGGAGGAGAAGAAGCACGGAACAGCATTCAGTACTGCCTACGAGTGCCTTTGCTCCTTTGCTAGCAAAGCTCCAAGAACAGGCACATCTCTATCTTCAGGTACCTTCCAAATGTGGATTCCCCGGCAGCCCCGTAGGCGGGCGTGCAGTACGCCAACCATCAACGGACGTGTTTCCCCTCAAGCCTGTCAGGACGTTTCTCGTCCGTCTTTCCGTCAAGAGATGGGAGTGGGCGCGCTTGCGGATGTGTGCGTGTGTGTGGCCACGCGTTTGCTTAGGCATCAGTGTGTGAAAAGGTAGGTGCTTTTCTCTAGCTGCGTGTGCGTGCACGTGGTGCTGGGTGCACGTACCTGGGTGGGTGCTTGTGGAAAGGTTTCTGCGTGGTTTTCGCTGAGGAACCGTGTGTGTGCACATGGACAAACAGAAGGCGTAGCAACTAGGTTCCAGCGCCGAAGGCGGCAAAAGACAAGGTTTCCGACGCTATCTCCTTCTCTCCCCAGACCTAGTCGCGCAAAGCAAGCCGCTAAGCCGGCGACCGGCAAGAGAGCTACAACGAAGCATGCCGACCGGAGAAAATAGCAGCAGCTCATCTGTTCACACCTTGTTTCTGCCACGTGCTTGAACGCCAACGCGTTCGTGCTGCTGTGAGATGAAAGACGTCCTTCTGAATCTGTGGTTGCTCACACCGGTGCACTTGCTAGTGTATCCATTCAGTCCTGGGCTGCGGGGCATTCAGAAGTGGCTCTGTGGAGACGTCTGCATAGAGGCAGCTGTCAGAACACGCACACTCGGCTGTTCACCAAAACATATGCAGACGCGTCCTTACCTCGTAGATTTGGATGCACAGAGTTGCCTCTGTTGGCACGAGACAAGGGAATCGCGTCTGTACGCACAGAAGCAATACCGGAGCGTTTCCCTCGGAGTGAACACCAAAGAGCCGTCTATACACTCGCAGACACGGGAACTTGCCTCAGTGCAGTCACAGAGGCAGTAGCTTTTGAAGAGAGGCTCTGGTGATTCTGGCACTTTTCAGGCACACTCCTGAAAGTCGCGCACACTGCTGTTCACTCGCTAAACGACCTCTTGGGAATCACTTCTCCGGTCCATGTACCGCTCAGATTTCTTCTCGTGTAACTGTGAACTGTGTCAGCGCGGGGATTCCGTCTCGGTTGAGCAGATGTCAATCCTGCCTCGGTTTTGCTTTGTTGCCTCTACCAAGATGATTTCCCGTTTCTCTCTTCACTGGAGCAGTCAGACACAGCCAACGCACAGCAAGTGTCAAGGGACACACTCCGTCCGCTGAGCTCAACGCTTGTGCAGATGCACATGTGCGACGAAGTCAACACACGTGCTTGTGGAGAGAAAGAAAGGGACTCCCAGGCGTGTGGAGCGACGGATAGAAAGAGCGGGCGCTAAGGAACACAGAGTTTCAGGCACACTGTCTCCACACAAACAGGGACCTGTCTGCAGGTATCCTAGATCTTGATTCTTGAACTTGAGGAAACATGCGTCTGAGCAAAACTCCCAAACACTTCCAGGAAAGACACAGGCTCTCCCACAAGCGCACAAGTGTTTGACCTCAGCTATAGATCAGGGACAAGCTTGGGAAGAGATGCCCTGCTGTTCTTTCGCCTTATGGCATGATGTGTTTCGTTTCTCTTGGAGATCGATTGCTAAGCGTCTTTCCTCGGGCGACTCCGAAGCATTTGCCAGCCGAGGAGAAGAAGCACGGAACAGCATTCAGTACTGCCTACGAGTGCCTTTGCTCCTTTGCTAGCAAAGCTCCAAGAACAGGCACATCTCTATCTTCAGGTACCTTCCAAATGTGGATTCCCCTGCAGCCCCGTAGGCGGGCGTGCAGTACGCCAACCATCAACGGACGTGTTTCCCCTCAAGCCTGTCAGGACGTTTCTCGTCCGTCTTTCCGTCAAGAGATGGGAGTGGGCGCGCTTGCGGATGTGTGCGTGTGTGTGGCCACGCGTTTGCTTAGGCATCAGTGTGTGAAAAGGTAGGTGCTTTTCTCTAGCTGCGTGTGCGTGCACGTGGTGCTGGGTGCACGTACCTGGGTGGGTGCTTGTGGAAAGGTTTCTGCGTGGTTTTCGCTGAGGAACCGTGTGTGTGCACATGGACAAACAGAAGGCGTAGCAACTAGGTTCAAGCGCCGAAGGCGGCAAAAGACAAGGTTTCCGACGCTATCTCCTTCTCTCCCCAGACCTAGTCGCGCAAAGCAAGCCGCTAAGCCGGCGACCGGCAAGAGAGCTACAACGAAGCATGCCGACCGGAGAAAATGGCAGCAGCTCCTCTGTTCACACCTTGTTTCTGCCATGTGCTTGAACGCCAATGCGTTCGTGCTGCTGTGAGATGAAAGACGTCCTTCTGAATCTGTGGTTGCTCACACCGGTGCACTTGTTAGTGTATCCATTCAGGTCTGGGCTGCGGGGCATTCAGAATTGGCTCTGTAGAGACGTCCGCATAGAGGCAGTTGTCAGAACACGCACACTCGGCTGTTCACCAAAACATATGCAGACGCGTCCTTACCTCGTAGATTTGGATGCACAGAGTTGCCTCTGTTGGCACAAGACAAGGGAATCGCGTCTGTACGCACAGAAGCAATACCGGAGCGTTTCCCTTGGAGTGAACACCAAAGAGCCGTCTATACACTCGCAGACACGGGAACTTGCCTCAGTGCAGTCACAGAGGCAGTAGCTTTTGAAGAGAGGCTCTGGTGATTCTGGCACTTTTCAGGCACACTCCTGAAAGTCGCGCACACTGCTGTTCACTCGCTAAACGACCTCTTGGGAATCACTTCTCCGGTCCATGTACCGCTCAGATTTCTTCTCGTGTAACTGTGAACTGTGTCAGCGCGGGGATTCCGTCTCGGTTGAGCAGATGTCAATCCTGCCTCGGTTTTGCTTTGTTGCCTCTACCAAGATGATTTCCCATTTCTCTCTTCACTGGAGCAGTCAGACACAGCCAACGCACAGCAAGTGTCAAGGGACACACTCCGTCCGCTGAGCTCAACGCTTGTGCAGATGCACATGTGCGACGAAGTCAACACACGTGCTTGTGGAGAGAAAGAAAGGGACTCCCAGGCGTGTGGAGCGACGGATAGAAAGAGCGGGCGCTAAGGAACACAGAGTTTCAGGCACACTGTCTCCACACAAACAGGGACCTGTCTGCAGGTATCCTAGATCTTGATTCTTGAACTTGAGGAAACATGCGTCTGAGCAAATCTCCCAAACACTTCCAGGAAAGACACAGGCTCTCCCACAAGCGCACAAGTGTTTGCCCTCAGCTATAGATCAGGGACAAGCTTGGGAAGAGATGCCCTGCTGTTCTTTCACCTTATGGCATGATGTGTTTCGTTTCTCTTGGAGATCGATTGCTAAGCGTCCTTCCTCGGGCGACTCCGAAGCATTTGCCAGCGGAGGAGAAGAAGCACGGAACAGCATTCAGTACTGCCTACGAGTGCCTTTGCTCCTTTGCTAGCAAAGCTCCAAGAACAGGCACATCTCTATCTTCAGGTACCTTCCAAATGTGGTTTCCCCGGCAGCCCCGTAGGCGGGCGTGCAGTACGCCAACCATCAACGGACGTGTTTCCCCTCAAGCCTGTCAGGACGTTTCTCGTCCGTCTTTCTGTCAAGAGATGGGAGTGGGCGCGCTTGCGAATGTGCGCGTGTGTGTGGCCACGCGTTTGCTTAGGCATCAGTGTGTGAAAAGGTAGGTGCTTTTCTCTAGCTGCGTGTGGGTGCACGTGGTGCTGCGTGCACGTACCTGGGTGGGTGCTTGTGGAAAGGTTTCTGCGTGGTTTTCGCTGAGGAACCGTGTGTGTGCACATGGACAAACAGAAGGCGTAGCAACTAGGTTCCAGCACCGAAGGCGGCAAAAGACAAGGTTTCTGACGCTATCTCCTTCTCTCCCCAGACCTAGTCGCGCAAAGCAAGCCGGTAAGCCGGCGACCGGCAAGAGAGCTACAACGAAGCATGCCGACCGGAGAAAATAGCAGCAGCTCCTCTGTTCACACCTTGTTTCTGCCATGTGCTTGAACGCCAATGCGTTCGTGCTGCTGTGAGATGAAAGACGTCCTTCTGAATCTGTGGTTGCTCACACCGGTGCACTTGTTAGTGTATCCATTCAGTCCTGGGCTGCGGGGCATTCAGAAGTGGCTCTGTGGAGACGTCCGCATAGAGGCAGTTGTCAGAACACGCACACTCGGCTGTTCACCAAAACATATGCAGACGCGTCCTTACCTCGTAGATTTGGATGCACAGAGTTGCCTCTGTTGGCACGAGACAAGGGAATCGCGTCTGTACGCACAGAAGCAATACCGGAGCGTTTCCCTCGGAGTGAACACCAAAGAGCCGTCTATACACTCGCAGACACGGGAACTTGCCTCAGTGCAGTCACAGAGGCAGTAGCTTTTGAAGAGAGGCTCTGGTGATTCTGGCACTTTTCAGGCACACTCCTGAAAGTCGCGCACACTGCTGTTCACTCGCTAAACGACCTCTTGGGAATCACTTCTCCGGTCCATGTACCGCTCAGATTTCTTCTCGTGCAACTGTGAACTGTGTCAGCGCGGGGATTCCGTCTCGGTTGAGCAGATGTCAATCCTGCCTCGGTTTTGCTTTGTTGCCTCTACCAAGATGATTTCCCGTTTCTCTCTTCACTGGAGCAGTCAGACACAGCCAACGCACAGCAAGTGTCAAGGGACACACTCCGTCCGCTGAACTCAACGCTTGTGCAGATGCACATGTGCGACGAAGTCAACACACGTGCTTGTGGAGAGAAAGAAAGGGACTCCCAGGCGTGTGGAGCGACGGATAGAAAGAGCGGGCGCTAAGGAACACAGAGTTTCAGGCACACTGTCTCCACACAAACAGGGACCTGTCTGCAGGTATCCTAGATCTTGATTCTTGAACTTGAGGAAACATGCGTCTGAGCAAAACTCCCAAACACTTCCAGGAAAGACACAGGCTCTCCCACAAGCGCACAAGTGTTTGCCCTCAGCTATAGATCAGGGACAAGCTTGGGAAGAGATGCCCTGCTATTCTTTCGCCTTATGGCATGATATGTTTAATTTCTCTCGGAGATCGATTGCTAAGCGTCTTTCCTCGGGCGACTCCGAAGCATTTGCCAGCGGAGGAGAAGAAGCAAGGAACAGCATTCAGTACTGCCTACGAGTGCCTTTGCTCCTTTGCTAGCAAAGCTCCAAGAACAGGCACATCTCTATCTTCAGGTACCTTCCAAATGTGGTTTCCCCGGCAGTCCCGTAGGCGGGCGTGCAGTACGCCAACCATCAACGGACGTGTTTCCCCTCAAGCCTGTCAGGACGTTTCTCGTCCGTCTTTCCGTCAAGAGATGGGAGTGGGCGCGCTTGCGGATGTGTGCGTGTGTGTGGCCACGCGTTCGCTTAGGCATCAGCGTGTGAAAAGGTAGGTGCTTTTCTCTAGCTGCGTGTGCGTGCACGTGGTGCTGGGTGCACGTACCTGGGTGGGTGCTTGTGGAAAGGTTTCTGCGTGGTTTTCGCTGAGGAACCGTGTGTGTGCACATGGACAAACAGAAGGCGTAGCAACTAGGTTCCAGCGCCGAAGGCGGCAAAAGACCAGGTTTCCGACGCTATCTCCTTCTCTCCCCAGACCTAGTCGCGCAAAGCAAGCCGCTAAGCCGGCGACCGGCAAGAGAGCTACAACGAAGCATGCCGACCGGAGAAAATAGCAGCAGCTCCTCTGTTCACACCTTGTTTCTGCCATGTGCTTGAACGCCAATGCGTTCATGCTGCTGTGAGATGAAAGACGTCCTTCTGAATCTGTGGTTGCTCACACCGGTGCACTTGTTAGTGTATCCATTCAGGCCTGGGCTGCGGGGCATTCAGAAGTGGCTCTATGGAGACGTCTGCATAGAGGCAGCTGTCAGAACACGCACACTCGGCTGTTCACCAAAACATATGCAGACGCGTCCTTACCTCGTAGATTTGGATGCACAGAGTTGCCTCTGTTGGCACGAGACAAGGGAATCACGTCTATACGCACAGAAGCAATACCGTAGCGTTTCCCTCGGAGTGAACACCAAAGAGCCGTCTATACACTCGCAGACACGGGAACTTGCCTCAGTGCAGTCACAGAGGCAGTAGCTTTTGAAGAGAGGCTCTGGTGATTCTGGCACTTTTCAGGCACACTCCTGAAAGTCGCGCACACTGCTGTTCACTCGCTAAACGACCTCTTGGGAATCACTTCTCCGGTCCATGTACCGCTCAGATTTCTTCTCGTGTAACTGTGAACTGTGTCAGCGCGGGGATTCCGTCTCGGTTGAGCAGATGTCAATACTGCCTCGGTTTTCCTTTGTTGCCTCTACCAAGATGATTTCCCATTTCTCTCTTCATCTGCACAAGCGTTGAGCTCAGCGGACGGAGTGTGTCCTTTGACACTTGCTGCGCGTTGGCTGTGTCTGACTGCTCCAGTGAAGAGAGAAACGGGAAATCATCTTGGTAGAGGCAACAAAGCAAAACCGAGGCAGGATTGACATCTGCTCAACCGAGACGGAATCCCCGCGCTGACACAGTTCACAGTTACACGAGAAGAAATCTGAGCGGTACATGGACCGGAGACGTGTTTCCCAAGACGTCCTTTAGCGAGTGAACAGCAGTGTGCGCGACTTTCAGGAGTGTGCCTGAAAAGTGCCAGAATCACCAGAGCCTCTCTTCAAAAGCTACTGCCTCTGTGACTGCACTGAGGCAAGTTCCCGTGTCTGCGAGTGTATAGACGGCTCTTTGGTGTTCACTCCGAGGGAAACGCTCCGGTATTGCTTCTGTGCGTACAGACGCGATTCCCTTGTCTCGTGCCAACAGAGGCAACTCTGTGCATCCAAATCTACGAGGTAAGGACGCGTCTGCATATGTTTTGGTGAACAGCCGAGTGTGCGTGTTCTGACAGCTGCCTCTATGCGGACGTCTGCACAGAGCCACTTCTGAATGCCCCGCAGCCCAGACCTGAATGGATACACTAACAAGTGCACCGGTGTGAGCAACCACAGATTCAGAAGGACGTCTTTCATCTCACAGCAGCACGAACGCATTGGCGTTCAAGCACATGGCAGAAACAAGGTGTGAACAGAGGAGCTGCTGCCATTTTCTCCGGTCGGCATGCTTCGTTGTAGCTCTCTTGCCGGTCGCCGGCTTAGCGGCTTGCTTTGCGCGACTAGGTCTGGGGAGAGAAGGAGATAGCGTCGGAAACCTTGTCTTTTGCCGCCTTCGGCGCTGGAACCTAGTTGCTACGCCTTCTGTTTGTCCATGTGCACACACACGGTTCCTCAGCGAAAACCACGCAGAAACCTTTCCACAAGCACCCACCCAGGTACGTGCACCCAGCACCACGTGCACGCACACGCAGCTAGAGAAAAGCACCTACCTTTTCACACACTGATGCCTAAGCAAACGCGTGGCCACACACACGTACACATCCGCAAGCGCGCCCACTCCCATCTCTTGACGGAAAGACGGACGAGCAACGTCCTGACAGGCTTGAGGGGAAACACGTCCGTTGATGGTTGGCGTACTGCACGCCCGCCTACGGGGCTGCAGGGGAATCCACATTTGGAAGGTACCTGAAGATAGAGATGTGCCTGTTCTTGGAGCTTTGCTAGCAAAGGAGCAAAGGCACTCGTAGGCAGTACTGAATGCTGCTCCGTGCTACTTCTCCTCCGGTGGTAAATGCTTCACAGTCGCCCTAGGAAAGACGTTTAACAATCGATCTCCAAGAGGAACGAAACACATGATGCCATAAGGCGAAAGAATAGCAGGGCATCTCTTCACAAGCTTGTCCCTGATCTATAGCTGAGGGCAAACACTTGTGTGCTTGTGGGAGAGCCTGTGTCTTTCCTGGAAGCGTTTGGGAGTTTTGCTCAGACGCGTGTTTCCTCAAGTTCAAGAATCAAGATCTAGGATACCTGCAGACAGGTGCCTGTTTGTGTGGAGACAGTCTGTTTGAAACTGTGTTCCTCAGCGCCCACTCTTTCTCCCCGTCGCTCCACACGCCTGGGAGTCCCTTTCTTTCTCTCCACAAGCACGTGTGTTGACTTCGTCGCACATGTGCATCTGCACAAGCGTTGAGCTCAGCAGAGTGTGTCTCTTGACACTTGATGTGCGTTGGCTGTGTCTGCGTGCTCCAGTGAAGAGAGAAACGGGAAATCATCTTGGTAGAGGCAACAAAGCAAAACCGAGGCAGGATTGACATCTGCTCAACAGAGACAAATTCCCTGCGCTGACACAGTTCACAGTTACACGAGAAGCAATCTGAGCGGTCCATCGACCAGAGACGTGTTTCCCAAGAGGTCGTTTAGCGAGTGAACAGCAGTGTGCGCGACTTTCAGGAGTGTGCCTGGAAAGTGCCAGAATCACCAGAGCATCTGTGCAAAAGCTGCTGCCTCTGTGACCGCATTGAGGCACGTTCCCGTGTCTGCGAGTATATAGACGGCTCTTTCGCGTTCACTCCGAGGGAAACGGTCCGCTATTGCTTCTGTGCGTACAGACGTGATTCCCTTGTCTCTTGCGAACACAGGGAACTCTGTGCATCCAAATCTACAGGCTAAGGACGCGTCTGCATATGTTTTGGTGAACAATCGAGTGTGCGTGTTCTGACAGCTGCCTCTATGCAGACGTCTCCACAGAGCCACTTCTGAATGCCCCGCAGGCCAGGACTGAATGGATACACTAACAAGTGCACCGGTGTGAGCAACCACATATGCAGAAGGACGTCTTTCATCTCACAGAAGCGCGAACGTCTTGGCGTTCAAGCACATGGCAGAAACAAGGTGTGAACAGATGAGCTGCTGCTATTTTCTCCGTTCGGCATGCTTCGTTGTAGCTCTCTTGCCGGTCGCCGGCTTAGCGGCTTGCTTTGCGCGACTAGGTGTGCGGAGAGAAGGAGATAGCGCCGGAAACCTTGCCTTTTGCCTTCTTCGGCGCTGGAACCTGGTTGCTGCGCCTTCTCTTTGTCCATGTGCACACACACGATTCCTCAGCGAAAACCATGCAGAAACCTTTCCACGAGCACCCAGGGATGTGCACCCAGCACCACGTGCACGCACACGCAGCTAGAGAAAAGCACCTACCTTTTCACACACTGATGCCTAAGCAAACGCGTGGCCACACACACGCACACATCCGCAAGCGCGCCTACTCCCATCTATTGAGGGAAAGACGGACGAGCAACGTCCTGACAGGCTTGAGGGGAAAAACGTCCGTTGATGGTTGGCGTACTGCACGCCCGCCTACGGGGCTGCAGGGGAATCCACATTTGGAAGGTACCTGAAGATGTGTGCCTGTTCTTGGAGCTCCGCTAGTAGGGTAGCAAAGACACTCGTAGGCAGTACTGAATGCTGCTCCGTGCTACTTCTCCTCCGGTGGTAAATGCTTCACAGTCGCCCTAGGAAAGACGTTTAACAATCGATCTCCAAGAGGAACGAAACACATGATGCCATAAGGCGAAAGAATAGCAGGGCATCTCTTCACAAGCTTGTCCCTGATCTATAGCTGAGGGCAAACACTTGTGTGCTTGTGGGAGAGCCTGTGTCTTTCCTGGAAGCGTTTGGGAGTTTTGCTCAGACGCGTGTTTCCTCAAGTTCAAGAATCAAGATCTAGGATACCTGCAGACAGGTGCCTGTTTGTGTGGAGACAGTCTGTTTGAAACTGTGTTCCTCAGCGCCCACTCTTTCTCCCCGTCGCTCCACACGCCTGGGAGTCCCTTTCTTTCTCTCCACAAGCACGTGTGTTGACTTCGTCGCACATGTGCATCTGCACAAGCGTTGAGCTCAGCAGAGTGTGTCTCTTGACACTTGATGTGCGTTGGCTGTGTCTGCGTGCTCCAGTGAAGAGAGAAACGGGAAATCATCTTGGTAGAGGCAACAAAGCAAAACCGAGGCAGGATTGACATCTGCTCAACAGAGACAAATTCCCTGCGCTGACACAATTCACAGCTACACGAGAAGCAATCTGAGCGGTCCATTGACCGGAGACGTGTTTCCCAAGAGGTCGTTTAGCGAGTGAACAGCAGTGTGCGCGACTTTCAGGAGTGTGCCTGGAAAGTGCCAGAATCACCAGAGCATCTGTGCAAAAGCTGCTGCCTCTGTGACCGCATTGAGGCACGTTCCCGTGTCTGCGAGTATATAGACGGCTCTTTCGCGTTCACTCCGAGGGAAACGGTCCGCTATTGCTTCTGTGCGTACAGACGCGATTCCCTTGTCTCTTGCGAACACAGGGAACTCTGTGCATCCAAATCTACAGGCTAAGGACGCGTCTGCATATGTTTTGGTGAACAATCGAGTGTGCGTGTTCTGACAGCTGCCTCTATGCAGACGTCTCCACAGAGCCACTTCTGAATGCCCCGCAGCCCAGGACTGAATGGATACACTAACAAGTGCACCGGTGTGAGCAACCACATATGCAGAAGGACGTCTTTCATCTCACAGAAGCGCGAACGTCTTGGCGTTCAAGCACATGGCAGAAACAAGGTGTGAACAGATGAGCTGCTGCTATTTTCTCCGTTCGGCATGCTTCGTTGTAGCTCTCTTGCCGGTCGCCGGCTTAGCGGCTTGCTTTGCGCGACTAGGTGTGCGGAGAGAAGGAGATAGCGCCGAAAACCTTGCCTTTTGCCTTCTTCGGCGCTGGAACCTGGTTGCTGCGCCTTCTCTTTGTCCATGTGCACACACACGATTCCTCAGCGAAAACCATGCAGAAACCTTTCCACGAGCACCCAGGGATGTGCACCCAGCACCACGTGCACGCACACGCAGCTAGAGAAAAGCACCTACCTTTTCACACACTGATGCCTAAGCAAACGCGTGGCCACACACACGCACACATCCGCAAGCGCGCCTACTCCCATCTATTGAGGGAAAGACGGACGAGCAACGTCCTGACAGGCTTGAGGGGAAAAACGTCCGTTGGTGGTTGGCGTACTGCACGCCCGCCTACGGGGCTGCAGGGGAATCCACATTTGGAAGGTACCTGAAGATGTGTGCCTGTTCTTGGAGCTCCGCTAGTAGGGTAGCAAAGACACTCGTAGGCAGTACTGAATGCTGCTCCGTGCTACTTCTCCTCCGGTGGTAAATGCTTCACAGTCGCCCTAGGAAAGACGTTTAACAATCGATCTCCAAGAGGAACGAAACACATGATGCCATAAGGCGAAAGAATAGCAGGGCATCTCTTCACAAGCTTGTCCCTGATCTATAGCTGAGGGCAAACACTTGTGTGCTTGTGGGAGAGCCTGTGTCTTTCCTGGAAGCGTTTGGGAGTTTTGCTCAGACGCGTGTTTCCTCAAGTTCAAGAATCAAGATCTAGGATACCTGCAGACAGGTGCCTGTTTGTGTGGAGACAGTCTGTTTGAAACTGTGTTCCTCAGCGCCCACTCTTTCTCCCCGTCGCTCCACACGCCTGGGAGTCCCTTTCTTTCTCTCCACAAGCACGTGTGTTGACTTCGTCGCACATGTGCATCTGCACAAGCGTTGAGCTCAGCAGAGTGTGTCTCTTGACACTTGATGTGCGTTGGCTGTGTCTGCGTGCTCCAGTGAAGAGAGAAACGGGAAATCATCTTGGTAGAGGCAACAAAGCAAAACCGAGGCAGGATTGACATCTGCTCAACAGAGACAAATTCCCTGCGCTGACACAATTCACAGCTACACGAGAAGCAATCTGAGCGGTCCATTGACCGGAGACGTGTTTCCCAAGAGGTCGTTTAGCGAGTGAACAGCAGTGTGCGCGACTTTCAGGAGTGTGCCTGGAAAGTGCCAGAATCACCAGAGCATCTGTGCAAAAGCTGCTGCCTCTGTGACCGCATTGAGGCACGTTCCCGTGTCTGCGAGTATATAGACGGCTCTTTCGCGTTCACTCCGAGGGAAACGGTCCGCTATTGCTTCTGTGCGTACAGACGCGATTCCCTTGTCTCTTGCGAACACAGGGAACTCTGTGCATCCAAATCTACAGGCTAAGGACGCGTCTGCATATGTTTTGGTGAACAATCGAGTGTGCGTGTTCTGACAGCTGCCTCTATGCAGACGTCTCCACAGAGCCACTTCTGAATGCCCCGCAGCCCAGGACTGAATGGATACACTAACAAGTGCACCGGTGTGAGCAACCACATATGCAGAAGGACGTCTTTCATCTCACAGAAGCGCGAACGTCTTGGCGTTCAAGCACATGGCAGAAACAAGGTGTGAACAGAGGAGCTGCTGCCATTTTCTCCGGTCGGCATGCTTCGTTGTAGCTCTCTTGCCGGTCGCCGGCTTAGCGGCTTGCTTTGCGCGACTAGGTCTGGGGAGAGAAGGAGATAGCGTTGGAAACCTTGTCTTTTGCCGCCTTCGGCGCTGGAACCTAGTTGCTACGCCTTCTGTTTGTCCATGTGCACACACACGGTTCCTCAGCGAAAACCACGCAGAAACCTTTCCACAAGCACCCACCCAGGTACGTGCACCCAGCACCACGTGCACGCACACGCAGCTAGAGAAAAGCACCTACCTTTTCACACACTGATGCCTAAGCAAACGCGTGGCCACACACACGCACACATCCGCAAGCGCGCCCACTCCCATCTCTTGACGGAAAGACGGACGAGCAACGTCCTGACAGGCTTGAGGGGAAACACGTCCGTTGATGGTTGGCGTACTGCACGCCCGCCTACGGGGCTGCAGGGGAATCCACATTTGGAAGGTACCTGAAGATAGAGATGTGCCTGTTCTTGGAGCTTTGCTAGCAAAGGAGCAAAGGCACTCGTAGGCAGTACTGAATGCTGCTCCGTGCTACTTCTCCTCCGGTGGTAAATGCTTCACAGTCGCCCTAGGAAAGACGTTTAACAATCGATCTCCAAGAGGAACGAAACACATGATGCCATAAGGCGAAAGAATAGCAGGGCATCTCTTCACAAGCTTGTCCCTGATCTATAGCTGAGGGCAAACACTTGTGTGCTTGTGGGAGAGCCTGTGTCTTTCCTGGAAGCGTTTGGGAGTTTTGCTCAGACGCGTGTTTCCTCAAGTTCAAGAATCAAGATCTAGGATACCTGCAGACAGGTGCCTGTTTGTGTGGAGACAGTCTGTTTGAAACTGTGTTCCTCAGCGCCCACTCTTTCTCCCCGTCGCTCCACATGCCTGTGAGTCCCTTTCTTTCTCTCCACAAGCACGTGTGTTGACTTCGTCGCACATGTGCATCTGCACAAGCGTTGAGCTCAGCAGAGTGTGTCTCTTGACACTTGAGGTGCATTGGCTGTGTCTGCGTGCTCCAGTGAAGAGAGAAACGGGAAATCATCTTGGTAGAGGCAACAAAGCAAAACCGAGGCAGGATTGACATCTGCTCAACAGAGACGGATTCCCTGCGCTGACACAGTTCACAGTTACACGAGAAGCAATCTGAGCGGTCCATCGACCGGAGACGTGTTTCCCAAGAGGTCGTTTAGCGAGTGAACAGCAGTGTGCGCGACTTTCAGGAGTGTGCCTGGAAAGTGCCAGAATCACCAGAGCATCTGTGCAAAAGCTGCTGCCTCTGTGACCGCATTGAGGCACGTTCCCGTGTCTGCGAGTATATAGACGGCTCTTCGCGTTCACTCCAAGGGAAACGGTCCGCTATTGCTTCTGTGCGTACAGACGCGATTCCCTTGTCTCTTGCGAACACAGGGAACTCTGTGCATCCAAATCTACAGGATAAGGACGCATCTGCATATGTTTTGGTGAACAATCGAGTGTGCGTGTTCTGACAGCTGCCTCTATGCAGACGTCTCCACAGAGCCACTTCTGAATGCCCCGCAGGCCAGGACTGAATGGATACACTAACAAGTGCACCGGTGTGAGCAACCACATATGCAGAAGGACGTCTTTCATCTCACAGAAGCGCGAACGTCTTGGCGTTCAAGCACATGGCAGAAACAAGGTGTGAACAGATGAGCTGCTGCTATTTTCTCCGTTCGGCATGCTTCGTTGTAGCTCTCTTGCCAGTCGCCGGCTTAGCGGCTTGCTTTGCGCGACTAGGTCTGGGGAGAGAAGGAGATAGCGCCGGAAACCTTGCCTTTTGCCTTCTTCGGCGCTGGAACCTGGTTGCTGCGCCTTCTGTTTGTCCATGTGCACACACACGATTCCTCAGCGAAAACCATGCAGAAACCTTTCCACGAGCACCCAGGGATGTGCACCCAGCACCACGTGCACGCACACGCAGCTAGAGAAAAGCACCTACCTTTTCACACACTGATGCCTAAGCAAACGCGTGGCCACACACACGCACACATCCGCAAGCGCGCCTACTCCCATCTATTGAGGGAAAGACGGACGAGCAACGTCCTGACAGGCTTGAGGGGAAAAACGTCCGTTGATGGTTGGCGTACTGCACGCCCGCCTACGGGGCTGCAGGGGAATCCACATTTGGAAGGTACCTGAAGATGTGTGCCTGTTCTTGGAGCTCCGCTAGTAGGGTAGCAAAGACACTCGTAGGCAGTACTGAATGCTGCTCCGTGCTACTTCTCCTCCGCTGGCAAATACTTCACAGTCGCCCTAGGAAAGACGTTTAACAATCGATCTCCAAGAGGAACACAACACATGATGCCATAAGGCGAAAGAATAGCAGGGCATCTCTTCACAAGCTTGTCCCTGATCTATAGCTGAGGGCAAACACTTGTGTGCTTGTGGGAGAGCCTGTGTCTTTCCTGGAAGCGTTTGGGAGTTTTGCTCAGACGCGTGTTTCCTCAAGTTCAAGAATCAAGATCTAGGATACCTGCAGACAGGTGCCTGTTTGTGTGGAGACAGTCTGTTTGAAACTGTGTTCCTCAGCGCCCGCTCTTTCTCCCCGTCGCTCCACACGCCTGGGAGTCCCTTTCTTTCTCCCCACAAGCACGTGTGTTGACTTCGTCGCACATGTGCATCTGCACAAGCGTTGAGCTCAGCAGAGTGTGTCTCTTGACACTTGATGTGCGTTGGCTGTGTCTGCGTGCTCCAGTGAAGAGAGAAATGGGAAATCATCTTGGCAGAGGCAACAAAGCAAAACCGAGGCAGGATTGACATCTGCTCAACAGAGACAAATTCCCTGCGCTGACACAGTTCACAGTTACACGAGAAGCAATCTGAGCGGTCCATCGACCGGAGACGTGTTTCCCAAGAGGTCGTTTAGCGAGTGAACAGCAGTGTGCGCGACTTTCAGGAGTGTGCCTGGAAAGTGCCAGAATCACCAGAGCATCTGTGCAAAAGCTGCTGCCTCTGTGACCGCATTGAGGCACGTTCCCGTGTCTGCGAGTATATAGACGGCTCTTTCGCGTTCACTCCGAGGGAAACGGTCCGCTATCGCTTCTGTGCATACAGACGCGATTCCCTTGTCTCTTGCGAACACAGGGAACTCTGTGCATCCAAATCTACAGGCTAAGGATGCGTCTGGATATGTTTTGGTGAACAATCGAGTGTGCGTGTTCTGACAGCTGCCTCTATGCAGACGTCTCCACAGAGCCACTTCTGAATGCCCCGCAGCCCAGGACTGAATGGATACACTAACAAGCGCACCGGTGTGAGCAACCACATATGCAGAAGGACGTCTTTCATCTCACAGAAGCGCGAACGTCTTGGCGTTCAAGCACATGGCAGAAACAAGGTGTGAACAGATGAGCTGCTGCTATTTTCTCCGTTCGGCATGCTTCGTTGTAGCTCTCTTGCCGGTCGCCGGCTTAGCGGCTTGCTTTGCGCGACTAGGTCTGCGGAGAGAAGGAGATAGCGCCGGAAACCTTGCCTTTTGCCTTCTTCGGCGCTGGAACCTGGTTGCTGCGCCTTCTCTTTGTCCATGTGCACACACACGATTCCTCAGCGAAAACCACGCAGAAACCTTTCCACGAGCAGCCAGGGATGTGCACCCAGCACCACGTGCACGCACACGCAGCTAGAGAAAAGCACCTACCTTTTCACACACTGATGCCTAAGCAAACGCGTGGCCACACACACGCACACATCTGCAAGCGCGCCTACTCCCATCTATTGAGGGAAAGACGGACGAGCAACGTCCTGACAGGCTTGAGGGGAAAAACGTCCGTTGATGGTTGGCGTACTACACGCCCGCCTACGGGGCTGCAGGGGAATCCACATTTGGAAGGTACCTGAAGATGTGTGCCTGTTCTTGGAGCTCCGCTAGTAGGGTAGCAAAGACACTCGTAGGCAGTACTGAATGCTGCTCCGTGCTACTTCTCCTCCGCTGGCAAATGCTTCACAGTCGCCCTAGGAAAGACGTTTAACAATCGATCTCCAAGAGGAACGAAACACATGATGCCATAAGGCGAAAGAATAGCAGGGCATCTCTTCACAAGCTTGTCCCTGATCTATAGCTGAGGGCAAACACTTGTGTGCTTGTGGGAGAGCCTGTGTCTTTCCTGGAAGCGTTTGGGAGTTTTGCTCAGACGCGTGTTTCCTCAAGTTCAAGAATCAAGATCTAGGATACCTGCAGACAGGTGCCTGTTTGTGTGGAGACAGTCTGTTTGAAACTGTGTTCCTCAGCGCCCGCTCTTTCTCCCCGTCGCTCCACACGCCTGGGAGTCCCTTTCTTTCTCCCCACAAGCACGTGTGTTGACTTCGTCGCACATGTGCATCTGCACAAGCGTTGAGCTCAGCAGAGTGTGTCTCTTGACACTTGATGTGCGTTGGCTGTGTCTGCGTGCTCCAGTGAAGAGAGAAATGGGAAATCATCTTGGCAGAGGCAACAAAGCAAAACCGAGGCAGGATTGACATCTGCTCAACAGAGACAAATTCCCTGCGCTGACACAGTTCACAGTTACACGAGAAGCAATCTGAGCGGTCCATCGACCGGAGACGTGTTTCCCAAGAGGTCGTTTAGCGAGTGAACAGCAGTGTGCGCGACTTTCAGGAGTGTGCCTGGAAAGTGCCAGAATCACCAGAGCATCTGTGCAAAAGCTGCTGCCTCTGTGACCGCATTGAGGCACGTTCCCGTGTCTGCGAGTATATAGACGGCTCTTTCGCGTTCACTCCGAGGGAAACGGTCCGCTATCGCTTCTGTGCATACAGACGCGATTCCCTTGTCTCTTGCGAACACAGGGAACTCTGTGCATCCAAATCTACAGGCTAAGGATGCGTCTGGATATGTTTTGGTGAACAATCGAGTGTGCGTGTTCTGACAGCTGCCTCTATGCAGACGTCTCCACAGAGCCACTTCTGAATGCCGCGCAGCCCAGGACTGAATGGATACACTAACAAGCGCACCGGTGTGAGCAACCACATATGCAGAAGGACGTCTTTCATCTCACAGAAGCGCGAACGTCTTGGCGTTCAAGCACATGGCAGAAACAAGGTGTGAACAGATGAGCTGCTGCTATTTTCTCCGTTCGGCATGCTTCGTTGTAGCTCTCTTGCCGGTCGCCGGCTTAGCGGCTTGCTTTGCGCGACTAGGTCTGCGGAGAGAAGGAGATAGCGCCGGAAACCTTGCCTTTTGCCTTCTTCGGCGCTGGAACCTGGTTGCTGCGCCTTCTCTTTGTCCATGTGCACACACACGATTCCTCAGCGAAAACCACGCAGAAACCTTTCCACGAGCAGCCAGGGATGTGCACCCAGCACCACGTGCACGCACACGCAGCTAGAGAAAAGCACCTACCTTTTCACACACTGATGCCTAAGCAAACGCGTGGCCACACACACGCACACATCTGCAAGCGCGCCTACTCCCATCTATTGAGGGAAAGACGGACGAGCAACGTCCTGACAGGCTTGAGGGGAAAAACGTCCGTTGATGGTTGGCGTACTGCACGCCCGCCTACGGGGCTGCAGGGGAATCCACATTTGGAAGGTACCTGAAGATGTGTGCCTGTTCTTGGAGCTCCGCTAGTAGGGTAGCAAAGACACTCGTAGGCAGTACTGAATGCTGCTCCGTGCTACTTCTCCTCCGCTGGCAAATGCTTCACAGTCGCCCTAGGAAAGACGTTTAACAATCGATCTCCAAGAGGAACGAAACACATGATGCCATAAGGCGAAAGAATAGCAGGGCATCTCTTCACAAGCTTGTCCCTGATCTATAGCTGAGGGCAAACACTTGTGTGCTTGTGGGAGAGCGTGTGTCTTTCCTGGAAGCGTTTGGGAGTTTTGCTCAGACGCGTGTTTCCTCAAGTTCAAGAATCAAGATCTAGGATACCTGCAGACAGGTGCCTGTTTGTGTGGAGACAGTCTGTTTGAAACTGTGTTCCTCAGCGCCCGCTCTTTCTCCCTGTCGCTCCACACGCCTGGGAGTCCCTTTCTTTCTCCCCACAAGCACGTGTGTTGACTTCGTCGCACATGTGCATCTGCACAAGCGTTGAGCTCAGCAGAGTGTGTCTCTTGACACTTGATGTGCGTTGGCTGTGTCTGCGTGCTCCAGTGAAGAGAGAAACGGGAAATCATCTTGGCAGAGGCAACAAAGCAAAACCGAGGCAGGATTGACATCTGCTCAACAGAGACGGATTCCCTGCGCTGACACAGTTCACAGTTACACGAGAAGCAATCTGAGCGGTCCATCGACCGGAGACGTGTTTCCCAAGAGGTCGTTTAGCGAGTGAACAGCAGTGTGCGCGACTTTCAGGAGTGTGCCTGGAAAGTGCCAGAATCACCAGAGCATCTGTGCAAAAGCTGCAGCCTCTGTGACCGCATTGAGGCACGTTCCCGTGTCTGTGAGTATATAGACGGCTCTTTCGCGTTCACTCCGAGGGAAACGGTCCGCTATCGCTTCTGTGCATACAGACGTGATTCCCTTGTCTCTTGCGAACACAGGGAACTCTGTGCATCCAAATCTACAGGCTAAGGACGCGTCTGCATATGTTTTGGTGAACAATCGAGTGTGCGTGTTCTGACAGCTGCCTCTATGCAGACGTCTCCACAGAGCCACTTCTGAATGCCCCACAGCCCAGGACTGAATGGATACACTAACAAGCGCACCGGTGTGAGCAACCACATATGCAGAAGGACGTCTTTCATCTCACAGAAGCGCGAACGTCTTGGCGTTCAAGCACATGGCAGAAACAAGGTGTGAACAGATGAGCTGCTGCTATTTTCTCCGTTCGGCATGCTTCGTTGTAGCTCTCTTGCCGGTCGCCGGCTTAGCGGCTTGCTTTGCGCGACTAGGTCTGCGGAGAGAAGGAGATAGCGCCGGAAACCTTGCCTTTTGCCTTCTTCGGCGCTGGAACCTGGTTGCTGCGCCTTCTCTTTGTCCATGTGCACACACACGATTCCTCAGCGAAAACCATGCAGAAACCTTTCCACGAGCACCCAGGGATGTGCACCCAGCACCACGTGCACGCACACGCAGCTAGAGAAAAGCACCTACCTTTTCACACACTGATGCCTAAGCAAACGCGTGGCCACACACACGCACACATCCGCAAGCGCGCCTACTCCCATCTATTGAGGGAAAGACGGACGAGCAATGTCCTGACAGGCTTGAGGGGAAAAACGTCCGTTGATGGTTGGCGTACTGCACGCCCGCCTACGGGGCTGCAGGGGAATCCACATTTGGAAGGTACCTGAAGATGTGTGCCTGTTCTTGGAGCTCCGCTAGTAGGGTAGCAAAGACACTCGTAGGCAGTACTGAATGCTGCTCCGTGCTACTTCTCCTCCAGTGGCAAATGCTTCACAGTCGCCCTAGGAAAGACGTTTAACAATCGATCTCCAAGAGGAACGAAACACATGATGCCATAAGGCGAAAGAATAGCAGGGCATCTCTTCACAAGCTTGTCCCTGATCTATAGCTGAGGGCAAACACTTGTGTGCTTGTGGGAGAGCCTGTGTCTTTCCTGGAAGCGTTTGGGAGTTTTGCTCAGACGCGTGTTTCCTCAAGTTCAAGAATCAAGATCTAGGATACCTGCAGACAGGTGCCTGTTTGTGTGGAGACAGTCTGTTTGAAACTGTGTTCCTCAGCGCCCACTCTTTCTCCCCGTCGCTCCACACGCCTGTGAGTCCCTTTCTTTCTCCCCACAAGCACGTGTGTTGACTTCGTCGCACATGTGCATCTGCACAGGCGTTGAGCTCAGCAGAGTGTGTCTCTTGACACTTGATGTGCGTTGGCTGTGTCTGCGTGCTCCAGTGAAGAGAGAAACGGGAAATCATCTTGGCAGAGGCAACAAAGCAAAACCGAGGCAGGATTGACATCTGCTCAACAGAGACGGATTCCCTGCGCTGACACAGTTCACAGTTACACGAGAAGCAATCTGAGCGGTCCGTCGACCGGAGACGTGTTTCCCAAGAGGTCGTTTAGCGAGTGAACAGCAGTGTGCGCGACTTTCAGGAGTGTGCCTGGAAAGTGCCAGAATCACCAGAGCATCTGTGCAAAAGCTGCTGCCTCTGTGACCGCATTGAGGCACGTTCCCGTGTCTGCGAGTATATAGACGGCTCTTTCGCGTTCACTCCGAGGGAAACGGTCCGCTATTGCTTCTGTGCGTAAAGACGCGATTCCCTTGTCTCTTGCGAACACAGGGAACTCTGTGCATCCAAATCTACAGGCTAAGGACGCGTCTGCATATGTTTTGGTGAACAATCGAGTGTGCGTGTTCTGACAGCTGCCTCTATGCAGACGTCTCCACAGAGCCACTTCTGAATGCCCCGCAGCCCAGGACTGAATGGATACACTAACAAGCGCACCGGTGTGAGCAACCACATATGCAGAAGGACGTCTTTCATCTCACAGAAGCGCGAACGTCTTGGCGTTCAAGCACATGGCAGAAACAAGGTGTGAACAGATGAGCTGCTGCTATTTTCTCCGTTCGGCATGCTTCGTTGTAGCTCTCTTGCCGGTCGCCGGCTTAGCGGCTTGCTTTGCGCGACTAGGTGTGCGGAGAGAAGGAGATAGCGCCGGAAACCTTGCCTTTTGCCTTCTTCGGCGCTGGAACCTGGTTGCTGCGCATTCTCTTTGTCCATGTGCACACACACGATTCCTCAGCGAAAACCATGCAGAAACCTTTCCACGAGCAGCCAGGGATGTGCACCCAGCACCACGTGCACGCACACGCAGCTAGAGAAAAGCACCTACCTTTTCACACACTGATGCCTAAGCAAACGCGTGGCCACACACACGCACACATCCGCAAGCGCGCCTACTCCCATCTATTGAGGGAAAGACGGACGAGCAACGTCCTGACAGGCTTGAGGGGAAAAACGTCCGTTGATGGTTGGCGTACTGCACGCCCGCCTACGGGGCTGCAGGGGAATCCACATTTGGAAGGTACCTGAAGATGTGTGCCTGTTCTTGGAGCTCCGCTAGTAGGGTAGCAAAGACACTCGTAGGCAGTACTGAATGCTGCTCCGTGCTACTTCTCCTCCGCTGGCAAATGCTTCACAGTCGCCCTAGGAAAGACGTTTAACAATCGATCTCCAAGAGGAACGAAACACGTGATGCCATAAGGCGAAAGAATAGCAGGGCATCTCTTCACAAGCTTGTCCCTGATCTATAGCTGAGGGCAAACACTTGTGTGCTTGTGGGAGAGCCTGTGTCTTTCCTGGAAGCGTTTGGGAGTTTTGCTCAGACGCGTGTTTCCTCAAGTTCAAGAATCAAGATCTAGGATACCTGCAGACAGGTGCCTGTTTGTGTGGAGACAGTCTGTTTGAAACTGTGTTCCTCAGCGCCCGCTCTTTCTCCCCGTCGCTCCACACGCCTGTGAGTCCCTTTCTTTCTCCCCACAAGCACGTGTGTTGACTTCGTCGCACATGTGCATCTGCACAAGCGTTGAGCTCAGCAGAGTGTGTCTCTTGACACTTGATGTGCGTTGGCTGTGTCTGCGTGCTCCAGTGAAGAGAGAAACGGGAAATCATCTTGGCAGAGGCAACAAAGCAAAACCGAGGCAGGATTGACATCTGCTCAACAGAGACGGATTCCCTGCGCTGACACAGTTCACAGTTACACGAGAAGCAATCTGAGCGGTCCGTCGACCGGAGACGTGTTTCCCAAGAGGTCGTTTAGCGAGTGAACAGCAGTGTGCGCGACTTTCAGGAGTGTGCCTGGAAAGTGCCAGAATCACCAGAGCATCTGTGCAAAAGCTGCTGCCTCTGTGACCGCATTGAGGCACGTTCCCGTGTCTGCGAGTATATAGACGGCTCTTTCGCGTTCACTCCGAGGGAAACGGTCCGCTATTGCTTCTGTGCGTACAGACGCGATTCCCTTGTCTCTTGCGAACACAGGGAACTCTGTGCATCCAAATCTACAGGCTAAGGACGCGTCTGCATATGTTTTGGTGAACAATCGAGTGTGCGTGTTCTGACAGCTGCCTCTATGCAGACGTCTCCACAGAGCCACTTCTGAATGCCCCGCAGCCCAGGACTGAATGGATACACTAACAAGCGCACCGGTGTGAGCAACCACATATGCAGAAGGACGTCTTTCATCTCACAGAAGCGCGAACGTCTTGGCGTTCAAGCACATGGCAGAAACAAGGTGTGAACAGATGAGCTGCTGCTATTTTCTCCGTTCGGCATGCTTCGTTGTAGCTCTCTTGCCGGTCGCCGGCTTAGCGGCTTGCTTTGCGCGACTAGGTCTGCGGAGAGAAGGAGATAGCGCCGGAAACCTTGCCTTTTGCCTTCTTCGGCTCTGGAACCTGGTTGCTGCGCCTTCTCTTTGTCCATGTGCACACACACGATTCCTCAGCGAAAACCATGCAGAAACCTTTCCACGAGCAGCCAGGGATGTGCACCCAGCACCACGTGCACGCACACGCAGCTAGAGAAAAGCACCTACCTTTTCACACACTGATGCCTAAGCAAACGCGTGGCCACACACACGCACACATCCGCAAGCGCGCCTAGTCCCATCTATTGAGGGAAAGACGGACGAGCAACGTCCTGACAGGCTTGAGGGGAAAAACGTCCGTTGATGGTTGGCGTACTGCACGCCCGCCTACGGGGCTGCAGGGGAATCCACATTTGGAAGGTACCTGAAGATGTGTGCCTGTTCTTGGAGCTCCGCTAGTAGGGTAGCAAAGACACTCGTAGGCAGTACTGAATGCTGCTCCGTGCTACTTCTCCTCCGCTGGGAAATGCTTCACAGTCGCCCTAGGAAAGACGTTTAACAATCGATCTCCAAGAGGAACGAAACACATGATGCCATAAGGCGAAAGAATAGCAGGGCATCTCTTCACAAGCTTGTCCCTGATCTATAGCTGAGGGCAAACACTTGTGTGCTTGTGGGAGAGCCTGTGTCTTTCCTGGAAGCGTTTGGGAGTTTTGCTCAGACGCGTGTTTCCTCAAGTTCAAGAATCAAGATCTAGGATACCTGCAGACAGGTGCCTGTTTGTGTGGAGACAGTCTGTTTGAAACTGTGTTCCTCAGCGCCCGCTCTTTCTCCCCGTCGCTCCACACGCCTGGGAGTCCCTTTCTTTCTCCCCACAAGCACGTGTGTTGACTTCGTCGCACATGTGCATCTGCACAAGCGTTGAGCTCAGCAGAGTGTGTCTCTTGACACTTGATGTGCGTTGGCTGTGTCTGCGTGCTCCAGTGAAGAGAGAAACGGGAAATCATCTTGGCAGAGGCAACAAAGCAAAACCGAGGCAGGATTGACATCTGCTCAACAGAGACGGATTCCCTGCGCTGACACAGTTCACAGTTACACGAGAAGCAATCTGAGCGGTCCGTCGACCGGAGACGTGTTTCCCAAGAGGTCGTTTAGCGAGTGAACAGCAGTGTGCGCGACTTTCAGGAGTGTGCCTGGAAAGTGCCAGAATCACCAGAGCATCTGTGCAAAAGCTGCTGCCTCTGTGACCGCATTGAGGCACGTTCCCGTGTCTGCGAGTATATAGACGGCTCTTTCGCGTTCACTCCGAGGGTAACGGCCCGCTATTGCTTCTGTGCGTACAGACGCGATTCCCTTGTCTCTTGCGAACACAGGGAACTCTGTGCATCCAAATCTACAGGCTAAGGACGCGTCTGCATATGTTTTGGTGAACAATCGAGTGTGCGTGTTCTGACAGCTGCCTCTATGCAGACGTCTCCACAGAGCCACTTCTGAATGCCCCACAGCCCAGGACTGAATGGATACACTAACAAGCGCACCGGTGTGAGCAACCACATATGCAGAAGGACGTCTTTCATCTCACAGAAGCGCGAACGTCTTGGCGTTCAAGCACATGGCAGAAACAAGGTGTGAACAGATGAGCTGCTGCTATTTTCTCCGTTCGGCATGCTTCGTTGTAGCTCTCTTGCCGGTCGCCGGCTTAGCGGCTTGCTTTGCGCGACTAGGTCTGCGGAGAGAAGGAGATAGCGCCGGAAACCTTGCCTTTTGCCTTCTTCGGCGCTGGAACCTGGTTGCTGCGCCTTCTCTTTGTCCATGTGCACACACACGATTCCTCAGCGAAAACCATGCAGAAACCTTTCCACGAGCACCCAGGGATGTGCACCCAGCACCACGTGCACGCACACGCAGCTAGAGAAAAGCACCTACCTTTTCACACACTGATGCCTAAGCAAACGCGTGGCCACACACACGCACACATCCGCAAGCGCGCCTACTCCCATCTATTGAGGGAAAGACGGACGAGCAACGTCCTGACAGGCTTGAGGGGAAAAATGTCCGTTGATGGTTGGCGTACTGCACGCCCGCCTACGGGGCTGCAGGGGAATCCACATTTGGAAGGTACCTGAAGATGTGTGCCTGTTCTTGGAGCTCCGCTAGTAGGGTAGCAAAGACACTCGTAGGCAGTACTGAATGCTGCTCCGTGCTACTTCTCCTCCGGTGGCAAATGCTTCACAGTCGCCCTAGGAAAGACGTTTAACAATCGATCTCCAAGAGGAATGAAACACATGATGCCATAAGGCGAAAGAATAGCAGGGCATCTCTTCACAAGCTTGTCCCTGATCTATAGCTGAGGGCAAACACTTGTGTGCTTGTGGGAGAGCCTGTGTCTTTCCTGGAAGCGTTTGGGAGTTTTGCTCAGACGCGTGTTTCCTCAAGTTCAAGAATCAAGATCTAGGATACCTGCAGACAGGTGCCTGTTTGTGTGGAGACAGTCTGTTTGAAACTGTGTTCCTCAGCGCCCACTCTTTCTCCCCGTCGCTCCACACGCCTGTGAGTCCCTTTCTTTCTCCCCACAAGCACGTGTGTTGACTTCGTCGCACATGTGCATCTGCACAGGCGTTGAGCTCAGCAGAGTGTGTCTCTTGACACTTGATGTGCGTTGGCTGTGTCTGCGTGCTCCAGTGAAGAGAGAAACGGGAAATCATCTTGGCAGAGGCAACAAAGCAAAACCGAGGCAGGATTGACATCTGCTCAACAGAGACGGATTCCCTGCGCTGACACAGTTCACAGTTACACGAGAAGCAATCTGAGCGGTCCGTCGACCGGAGACGTGTTTCCCAAGAGGTCGTTTAGCGAGTGAACAGCAGTGTGCGCGACTTTCAGGAGTGTGCCTGGAAAGTGCCAGAATCACCAGAGCATCTGTGCAAAAGCTGCTGCCTCTGTGACCGCATTGAGGAACGTTCCCGTGTCTGCGAGTATATAGACGGCTCTTTCGCGTTCACTCCGAGGGAAACGGTCCGCTATTGCTTCTGTGCGTAAAGACGCGATTCCCTTGTCTCTTGCGAACACAGGGAACTCTGTGCATCCAAATCTACAGGCTAAGGACGCGTCTGCATATGTTTTGGTGAACAATCGAGTGTGCGTGTTCTGACAGCTGCCTCTATGCAGACGTCTCCACAGAGCCACTTCTGAATGCCCCGCAGCCCAGGACTGAATGGATACACTAACAAGCGCACCGGTGTGAGCAACCACATATGCAGAAGGACGTCTTTCATCTCACAGAAGCGCGAACGTCTTGGCGTTCAAGCACATGGCAGAAACAAGGTGTGAACAGATGAGCTGCTGCTATTTTCTCCGTTCGGCATGCTTCGTTGTAGCTCTCTTGCCGGTCGCCGGCTTAGCGGCTTGCTTTGCGCGACTAGGTCTGCGGAGAGAAGGAGATAGCGCCGGAAACCTTGCCTTTTGCCTTCTTCGGCGCTGGAACCTGGTTGCTGCGCATTCTCTTTGTCCATGTGCACACACACGATTCCTCAGCGAAAACCATGCAGAAACCTTTCCACGAGCAGCCAGGGATGTGCACCCAGCACCACGTGCACGCACACGCAGCTAGAGAAAAGCACCTACCTTTTCACACACTGATGCCTAAGCAAACGCGTGGCCACACACACGCACACATCCGCAAGCGCGCCTACTCCCATCTATTGAGGGAAAGACGGACGAGCAACGTCCTGACAGGCTTGAGGGGAAAAACGTCCGTTGATGGTTGGCGTACTGCACGCCCGCCTACGGGGCTGCAGGGGAATCCACATTTGGAAGGTACCTGAAGATGTGTGCCTGTTCTTGGAGCTCCGCTAGTAGGGTAGCAAAGACACTCGTAGGCAGTACTGAATGCTGCTCCGTGCTACTTCTCCTCCGGTGGCAAATGCTTCACAGTCGCCCTAGGAAAGACGTTTAACAATCGATCTCCAAGAGGAACGAAACACGTGATGCCATAAGGCGAAAGAATAGCAGGGCATCTCTTCACAAGCTTGTCCCTGATCTATAGCTGAGGGCAAACACTTGTGTGCTTGTGGGAGAGCCTGTGTCTTTCCTGGAAGCGTTTGGGAGTTTTGCTCAGACGCGTGTTTCCTCAAGTTCAAGAATCAAGATCTAGGATACCTGCAGACAGGTGCCTGTTTGTGTGGAGACAGTCTGTTTGAAACTGTGTTCCTCAGCGCCCGCTCTTTCTCCCCGTCGCTCCACACGCCTGTGAGTCCCTTTCTTTCTCCCCACAAGCACGTGTGTTGACTTCGTCGCACATGTGCATCTGCACAAGCGTTGAGCTCAGCAGAGTGTGTCTCTTGACACTTGATGTGCGTTGGCTGTGTCTGCGTGCTCCAGTGAAGAGAGAAACGGGAAATCATCTTGGCAGAGGCAACAAAGCAAAACCGAGGCAGGATTGACATCTGCTCAACAGAGACGGATTCCCTGCGCTGACACAGTTCACAGTTACACGAGAAGCAATCTGAGCGGTCCGTCGACCGGAGACGTGTTTCCCAAGAGGTCGTTTAGCGAGTGAACAGCAGTGTGCGCGACTTTCAGGAGTGTGCCTGGAAAGTGCCAGAATCACCAGAGCATCTGTGCAAAAGCTGCTGCCTCTGTGACCGCATTGAGGCACGTTCCCGTGTCTGCGAGTATATAGACGGCTCTTTCGCGTTCACTCCGAGGGAAACGGTCCGCTATTGCTTCTGTGCGTACAGACGCGATTCCCTTGTCTCTTGCGAACACAGGGAACTCTGTGCATCCAAATCTACAGGCTAAGGACGCGTCTGCATATGTTTTGGTGAACAATCGAGTGTGCGTGTTCTGACAGCTGCCTCTATGCAGACGTCTCCACAGAGCCACTTCTGAATGCCCCGCAGCCCAGGACTGAATGGATACACTAACAAGCGCACCGGTGTGAGCAACCACATATGCAGAAGGACGTCTTTCATCTCACAGAAGCGCGAACGTCTTGGCGTTCAAGCACATGGCAGAAACAAGGTGTGAACAGATGAGCTGCTGCTATTTTCTCCGTTCGGCATGCTTCGTTGTAGCTCTCTTGCCGGTCGCCGGCTTAGCGGCTTGCTTTGCGCGACTAGGTGTGCGGAGAGAAGGAGATAGCGCCGGAAACCTTGCCTTTTGCCTTCTTCGGCGCTGGAACCTGGTTGCTGCGCCTTCTCTTTGTCCATGTGCACACACACGATTCCTCAGCGAAAACCATGCAGAAACCTTTCCACGAGCAGCCAGGGATGTGCACCCAGCACCACGTGCACGCACACGCAGCTAGAGAAAAGCACCTACCTTTTCACACACTGATGCCTAAGCAAACGCGTGGCCACACACACGCACACATCCGCAAGCGCGCCTACTCCCATCTATTGAGGGAAAGACGGACGAGCAACGTCCTGACAGGCTTGAGGGGAAAAACGTCCGTTGATGGTTGGCGTACTGCACGCCCGCCTACGGGGCTGCAGGGGAATCCACATTTGGAAGGTACCTGAAGATGTGTGCCTGTTCTTGGAGCTCCGCTAGTAGGGTAGCAAAGACACTCGTAGGCAGTACTGAATGCTGCTCCGTGCTACTTCTCCTCCGCTGGCAAATGCTTCACAGTCGCCCTAGGAAAGACGTTTAACAATCGATCTCCAAGAGGAACGAAACACATGATGCCATAAGGCGAAAGAATAGCAGGGCATCTCTTCACAAGCTTGTCCCTGATCTATAGCTGAGGGCAAACACTTGTGTGCTTGTGGGAGAGCCTGTGTCTTTCCTGGAAGCGTTTGGGAGTTTTGCTCAGACGCGTGTTTCCTCAAGTTCAAGAATCAAGATCTAGGATACCTGCAGACAGGTGCCTGTTTGTGTGGAGACAGTCTGTTTGAAACTGTGTTCCTCAGCGCCCGCTCTTTCTCCCCGTCGCTCCACACGCCTGGGAGTCCCTTTCTTTCTCCCCACAAGCACGTGTGTTGACTTCGTCGCACATGTGCATCTGCACAAGCGTTGAGCTCAGCAGAGTGTGTCTCTTGACACTTGATGTGCGTTGGCTGTGTCTGCGTGCTCCAGTGAAGAGAGAAACGGGAAATCATCTTGGCAGAGGCAACAAAGCAAAACCGAGGCAGGATTGACATCTGCTCAACAGAGACGGATTCCCTGCGCTGACACAGTTCACAGTTACACGAGAAGCAATCTGAGCGGTCCGTCGACCGGAGACGTGTTTCCCAAGAGGTCGTTTAGCGAGTGAACAGCAGTGTGCGCGACTTTCAGGAGTGTGCCTGGAAAGTGCCAGAATCACCAGAGCATCTGTGCAAAAGCTGCTGCCTCTGTGACCGCATTGAGGCACGTTCCCGTGTCTGCGAGTATATAGACGGCTCTTTCGCGTTCACTCCGAGGGTAACGGCCCGCTATTGCTTCTGTGCGTACAGACGCGATTCCCTTGTCTCTTGCGAACACAGGGAACTCTGTGCATCCAAATCTACAGGCTAAGGACGCGTCTGCATATGTTTTGGTGAACAATCGAGTGTGCGTGTTCTGACAGCTGCCTCTATGCAGACGTCTCCACAGAGCCACTTCTGAATGCCCCACAGCCCAGGACTGAATGGATACACTAACAAGCGCACCGGTGTGAGCAACCACATATGCAGAAGGACGTCTTTCATCTCACAGAAGCGCGAACGTCTTGGCGTTCAAGCACATGGCAGAAACAAGGTGTGAACAGATGAGCTGCTGCTATTTTCTCCGTTCGGCATGCTTCGTTGTAGCTCTCTTGCCGGTCGCCGGCTTAGCGGCTTGCTTTGCGCGACTAGGTCTGCGGAGAGAAGGAGATAGCGCCGGAAACCTTGCCTTTTGCCTTCTTCGGCGCTGGAACCTGGTTGCTGCGCCTTCTCTTTGTCCATGTGCACACACACGATTCCTCAGCGAAAACCATGCAGAAACCTTTCCACGAGCAGCCAGGGATGTGCACCCAGCACCACGTGCACGCACACGCAGCTAGAGAAAAGCACCTACCTTTTCACACACTGATGCCTAAGCAAACGCGTGGCCACACACACGCACACATCCGCAAGCGCGCCTACTCCCATCTATTGAGGGAAAGACGGACGAGCAACGTCCTGACAAGCTTGAGGGGAAAAACGTCCGTTGATGGTTGGCGTACTGCACGCCCGCCTACGGGGCTGCAGGGGAATCCACATTTGGAAGGTACCTGAAGATGTGTGCCTGTTCTTGGAGCTCCGCTAGTAGGGTAGCAAAGACACTCGTAGGCAGTACTGAATGCTGCTCCGTGCTACTTCTCCTCCGGTGGCAAATGCTTCACAGTCGCCCTAGGAAAGGCGTTTAACAATCGATCTCCAAGAGGAACGAAACACATGATGCCATAAGGCGAAAGAATAGCAGGGCATCTCTTCACAAGCTTGTCCCTGATCTATAGCTGAGGGCAAACACTTGTGTGCTTGTGGGAGAGCCTGTGTCTTTCCTGGAAGCGTTTGGGAGTTTTGCTCAGACGCGTGTTTCCTCAAGTTCAAGAATCAAGATCTAGGATACCTGCAGACAGGTGCCTGTTTGTGTGGAGACAGTCTGTTTGAAACTGTGTTCCTCAGCGCCCGCTCTTTCTCCCCGTCGCTCCACACGCCTGTGAGTCCCTTTCTTTCTCCCCACAAGCACGTGTGTTGACTTCGTCGCACATGTGCATCTGCACAAGCGTTGAGCTCAGCAGAGTGTGTCTCTTGACACTTGATGTGCGTTGGCTGTGTCTGCGTGCTCCAGTGAAGAGAGAAACGGGAAATCATCTTGGCAGAGGCAACAAAGCAAAACCGAGGCAGGATTGACATCTGCTCAACAGAGACGGATTCCCTGCGCTGACACAGTTCACAGTTACACGAGAAGCAATCTGAGCGGTCCGTCGACCGGAGACGTGTTTCCCAAGAGGTCGTTTAGCGAGTGAACAGCAGTGTGCGCGACTTTCAGGAGTGTGCCTGGAAAGTGCCAGAATCACCAGAGCATCTGTGCAAAAGCTGCTGCCTCTGTGACCGCATTGAGGCACGTTCCCGTGTCTGCGAGTATATAGACGGCTCTTTCGCGTTCACTCCGAGGGAAACGGTCCGCTATTGCTTCTGTGCGTACAGACGCGATTCCCTTGTCTCTTGCGAACACAGGGAACTCTGTGCATCCAAATCTACAGGCTAAGGACGCGTCTGCATATGTTTTGGTGAACAATCGAGTGTGCGTGTTCTGACAGCTGCCTCTATGCAGACGTCTCCACAGAGCCACTTCTGAATGCCCCGCAGCCCAGGACTGAATGGATACACTAACAAGTGCACCGGTGTGAGCAACCACATATGCAGA
Organism: Patagioenas fasciata; assembly: GCF_037038585.1. Taxonomy (NCBI): domain Eukaryota; kingdom Metazoa; phylum Chordata; class Aves; order Columbiformes; family Columbidae; genus Patagioenas; species Patagioenas fasciata. The sequence continues at coordinate 51,597,367 of NC_092523.1, read as the reverse complement.
AGGACGTCTTTCATCTCACAGAAGCGCGAACGTCTTGGCGTTCAAGCACATGGCAGAAACAAGGTGTGAACAGATGAGCTGCTGCTATTTTCTCCGTTCGGCATGCTTCGTTGTAGCTCTCTTGCCGGTCGCCGGCTTAGCGGCTTGCTTTGCGCGACTAGGTCTGCGGAGAGAAGGAGATAGCGCCGGAAACCTTGCCTTTTGCCTTCTTCGGCGCTGGAACCTGGTTGCTGCGCCTTCTCTTTGTCCATGTGCACACACACGATTCCTCAGCGAAAACCATGCAGAAACCTTTCCACGAGCAGCCAGGGATGTGCACCCAGCACCACGTGCACGCACACGCAGCTAGAGAAAAGCACCTACCTTTTCACACACTGATGCCTAAGCAAACGCGTGGCCACACACACGCACACATCCGCAAGCGCGCCTACTCCCATCTATTGAGGGAAAGACGGACGAGCAACGTCCTGACAGGCTTGAGGGGAAAAACGTCCGTTGATGGTTGGCGTACTGCACGCCCGCCTACGGGGCTGCAGGGGAATCCACATTTGGAAGGTACCTGAAGATGTGTGCCTGTTCTTGGAGCTCCGCTAGTAGGGTAGCAAAGACACTCGTAGGCAGTACTGAATGCTGCTCCGTGCTACTTCTCCTCCGGTGGCAAATGCTTCACAGTCGCCCTAGGAAAGGCGTTTAACAATCGATCTCCAAGAGGAACGAAACACATGATGCCATAAGGCGAAAGAATAGCAGGGCATCTCTTCACAAGCTTGTCCCTGATCTATAGCTGAGGGCAAACACTTGTGTGCTTGTGGGAGAGCCTGTGTCTTTCCTGGAAGCGTTTGGGAGTTTTGCTCAGACGCGTGTTTCCTCAAGTTCAAGAATCAAGATCTAGGATACCTGCAGACAGGTGCCTGTTTGTGTGGAGACAGTCTGTTTGAAACTGTGTTCCTCAGCGCCCGCTCTTTCTCCCCGTCGCTCCACACGCCTGGGAGTCCCTTTCTTTCTCCCCACAAGCACGTGTGTTGACTTCGTCGCACATGTGCATCTGCACAGGCGTTGAGCTCAGCAGAGTGTGTCTCTTGACACTTGATGTGCGTTGGCTGTGTCTGCGTGCTCCAGTGAAGAGAGAAACGGGAAATCATCTTGGCAGAGGCAACAAAGCAAAACCGAGGCAGGATTGACATCTGCTCAACAGAGACGGATTCCCTGCGCTGACACAGTTCACAGTTACACGAGAAGCAATCTGAGCGGTCCGTCGACCGGAGACGTGTTTCCCAAGAGGTCGTTTAGCGAGTGAACAGCAGTGTGCGCGACTTTCAGGAGTGTGCCTGGAAAGTGCCAGAATCACCAGAGCATCTGTGCAAAAGCTGCTGCCTCTGTGACCGCATTGAGGCACGTTCCCGTGTCTGCGAGTATATAGACGGCTCTTTCGCGTTCACTCCGAGGGTAACGGCCGGCTATTGCTTCTGTGCGTACAGACGCGATTCCCTTGTCTCTTGCGAACACAGGGAACTCTGTGCATCCAAATCTACAGGCTAAGGACGCGTCTGCATATGTTTTGGTGAACAATCGAGTGTGCGTGTTCTGACAGCTGCCTCTATGCAGACGTCTCCACAGAGCCACTTCTGAATGCCCCACAGCCCAGGACTGAATGGATACACTAACAAGCGCACCGGTGTGAGCAACCACATATGCAGAAGGACGTCTTTCATCTCACAGAAGCGCGAACGTCTTGGCGTTCAAGCACATGGCAGAAACAAGGTGTGAACAGATGAGCTGCTGCTATTTTCTCCGTTCGGCATGCTTCGTTGTAGCTCTCTTGCCGGTCGCCGGCTTAGCGGCTTGCTTTGCGCGACTAGGTGTGCGGAGAGAAGGAGATAGCGCCGGAAACCTTGCCTTTTGCCTTCTTCGGCGCTGGAACCTGGTTGCTGCGCCTTCTCTTTGTCCATGTGCACACACACGATTCCTCAGCGAAAACCATGCAGAAACCTTTCCACGAGCAGCCAGGGATGTGCACCCAGCACCACGTGCACGCACACGCAGCTAGAGAAAAGCACCTACCTTTTCACACACTGATGCCTAAGCAAACGCGTGGCCACACACACGCACACATCCGCAAGCGCGCCTACTCCCATCTATTGAGGGAAAGACGGACGAGCAACGTCCTGACAGGCTTGAGGGGAAAAACGTCCGTTGATGGTTGGCGTACTGCACGCCCGCCTACGGGGCTGCAGGGGAATCCACATTTGGAAGGTACCTGAAGATGTGTGCCTGTTCTTGGAGCTCCGCTAGTAGGGTAGCAAAGACACTCGTAGGCAGTACTGAATGCTGCTCCGTGCTACTTCTCCTCCGGTGGCAAATGCTTCACAGTCGCCCTAGGAAAGACGTTTAACAATCGATCTCCAAGAGGAACAAAACACATGATGCCATAAGGCGAAAGAATAGCAGGGCATCTCTTCACAAGCTTGTCCCTGATCTATAGCTGAGGGCAAACACTTGTGTGCTTGTGGGAGAGCCTGTGTCTTTCCTGGAAGCGTTTGGGAGTTTTGCTCAGACGCGTGTTTCCTCAAGTTCAAGAATCAAGATCTAGGATACCTGCAGACAGGTGCCTGTTTGTGTGGAGACAGTCTGTTTGAAACTGTGTTCCTCAGCGCCCGCTCTTTCTCCCCGTCGCTCCACACGCCTGGGAGTCCCTTTCTTTCTCCCCACAAGCACGTGTGTTGACTTCGTCGCACATGTGCATCTGCACAAGCGTTGAGCTCAGCAGAGTGTGTCTCTTGACACTTGATGTGCGTTGGCTGTGTCTGCGTGCTCCAGTGAAGAGAGAAACGGGAAATCATCTTGGCAGAGGCAACAAAGCAAAACCGAGGCAGGATTGACATCTGCTCAACAGAGACGGATTCCCTGCGCTGACACAGTTCACAGTTACACGAGAAGCAATCTGAGCGGTCCGTCGACCGGAGACGTGTTTCCCAAGAGGTCGTTTAGCGAGTGAACAGCAGTGTGCGCGACTTTCAGGAGTGTGCCTGGAAAGTGCCAGAATCACCAGAGCATCTGTGCAAAAGCTGCTGCCTCTGTGACCGCATTGAGGCACGTTCCCGTGTCTGCGAGTATATAGACGGCTCTTTCGCGTTCACTCCGAGGGAAACGGTCCGCTATTGCTTCTGTGCGTACAGACGCGATTCCCTTGTCTCTTGCGAACACAGGGAACTCTGTGCATCCAAATCTACAGGCTAAGGACGCGTCTGCATATGTTTTGGTGAACAATCGAGTGTGCGTGTTCTGACAGCTGCCTCTATGCAGACGTCTCCACAGAGCCACTTCTGAATGCCCCGCAGCCCAGGACTGAATGGATACACTAACAAGCACACCGGTGTGAGCAACCACATATGCAGAAGGACGTCTTTCATCTCACAGAAGCGCGAACGTCTTGGCGTTCAAGCACATGGCAGAAACAAGGTGTGAACAGATGAGCTGCTGCTATTTTCTCCGTTCGGCATGCTTCGTTGTAGCTCTCTTGCCGGTCGCCGGCTTAGCGGCTTGCTTTGCGCGACTAGGTCTGCGGAGAGAAGGAGATAGCGCCGGAAACCTTGCCTTTTGCCTTCTTCGGCGCTGGAACCTGGTTGCTGCGCCTTCTCTTTGTCCATGTGCACACACACGATTCCTCAGCGAAAACCATGCAGAAACCTTTCCACGAGCACCCAGAGATGTGCACCCAGCACCACGTGCACGCACACGCAGCTAGAGAAAAGCACCTACCTTTTCACACACTGATGCCTAAGCAAACGCGTGGCCACACACACGCACACATCCGCAAGCGCGCCTAGTCCCATCTATTGAGGGAAAGACGGACGAGCAACATCCTGACAAGCTTGAGGGGAAAAACGTCCGTTGATGGTTGGCGTACTGCACGCCCGCCTACGGGGCTGCAGGGGAATCCACATTTGGAAGGTACCTGAAGATGTGTGCCTGTTCTTGGAGCTCCACTAGTAGGGTAGCAAAGACACTCGTAGGCAGTACTGAATGCTGCTCCGTGCTACTTCTCCTCCGGTGGCAAATGCTTCACAGTCGCCCTAGGAAAGACGTTTAACAATCGATCTCCAAGAGGAACGAAACACATGATGCCATAAGGCGAAAGAATAGCAGGGCATCTCTTCACAAGCTTGTCCCTGATCTATAGCTGAGGGCAAACACTTGTGTGCTTGTGGGAGAGCCTGTGTCTTTCCTGGAAGCGTTTGGGAGTTTTGCTCAGACGCGTGTTTCCTCAAGTTCAAGAATCAAGATCTAGGATACCTGCAGACAGGTGCCTGTTTGTGTGGAGACAGTCTGTTTGAAACTGTGTTCCTCAGCGCCCGCTCTTTCTCCCCGTCGCTCCACACGCCTGTGAGTCCCTTTCTTTCTCCCCACAAGCACGTGTGTTGACTTCGTCGCACATGTGCATCTGCACAAGCGTTGAGCTCAGCAGAGTGTGTCTCTTGACACTTGATGTGCGTTGGCTGTGTCTGCGTGCTCCAGTGAAGAGAGAAACGGGAAATCATCTTGGCAGAGGCAACAAAGCAAAACCGAGGCAGGATTGACATCTGCTCAACAGAGACGGATTCCCTGCGCTGACACAGTTCACAGTTACACGAGAAGCAATCTGAGCGGTCCGTCGACCGGAGACGTGTTTCCCAAGAGGTCGTTTAGCGAGTGAACAGCAGTGTGCGCGACTTTCAGGAGTGTGCCTGGAAAGTGCCAGAATCACCAGAGCATCTGTGCAAAAGCTGCTGCCTCTGTGACCGCATTGAGGCACGTTCCCGTGTCTGCGAGTATATAGACGGCTCTTTCGCGTTCACTCCGAGGGAAACGGTCCGCTATTGCTTCTGTGCGTACAGACGCGATTCCCTTGTCTCTTGCGAACACAGGGAACTCTGTGCATCCAAATCTACAGGCTAAGGACGCGTCTGCATATGTTTTGGTGAACAATCGAGTGTGCGTGTTCTGACAGCTGCCTCTATGCAGACGTCTCCACAGAGCCACTTCTGAATGCCCCGCAGCCCAGGACTGAATGGATACACTAACAAGCGCACCGGTGTGAGCAACCACATATGCAGAAGGACGTCTTTCATCTCACAGAAGCGCGAACGTCTTGGCGTTCAAGCACATGGCAGAAACAAGGTGTGAACAGATGAGCTGCTGCTATTTTCTCCGTTCGGCATGCTTCGTTGTAGCTCTCTTGCCGGTCGCCGGCTTAGCGGCTTGCTTTGCGCGACTAGGTCTGCGGAGAGAAGGAGATAGCGCCGGAAACCTTGCCTTTTGCCTTCTTCGGCGCTGGAACCTGGTTGCTGCGCCTTCTCTTTGTCCATGTGCACACACACGATTCCTCAGCGAAAACCATGCAGAAACCTTTCCACGAGCACCCAGGGATGTGCACCCAGCACCACGTGCACGCACACGCAGCTAGAGAAAAGCACCTACCTTTTCACACACTGATGCCTAAGCAAACGCGTGGCCACACACACGCACACATCCGCAAGCGCGCCTAGTCCCATCTATTGAGGGAAAGACGGACGAGCAACATCCTGACAAGCTTGAGGGGAAAAACGTCCGTTGATGGTTGGCGTACTGCACGCCCGCCTACGGGGCTGCAGGGGAATCCACATTTGGAAGGTACCTGAAGATGTGTGCCTGTTCTTGGAGCTCCACTAGTAGGGTAGCAAAGACACTCGTAGGCAGTACTGAATGCTGCTCCGTGCTACTTCTCCTCCGGTGGCAAATGCTTCACAGTCGCCCTAGGAAAGACGTTTAACAATCGATCTCCAAGAGGAACGAAACACATGATGCCATAAGGCGAAAGAATAGCAGGGCATCTCTTCACAAGCTTGTCCCTGATCTATAGCTGAGGGCAAACACTTGTGTGCTTGTGGGAGAGCCTGTGTCTTTCCTGGAAGCGTTTGGGAGTTTTGCTCAGACGCGTGTTTCCTCAAGTTCAAGAATCAAGATCTAGGATACCTGCAGACAGGTGCCTGTTTGTGTGGAGACAGTCTGTTTGAAACTGTGTTCCTCAGCGCCCGCTCTTTCTCCCCGTCGCTCCACACGCCTGTGAGTCCCTTTCTTTCTCCCCACAAGCACGTGTGTTGACTTCGTCGCACATGTGCATCTGCACAAGCGTTGAGCTCAGCAGAGTGTGTCTCTTGACACTTGATGTGCGTTGGCTGTGTCTGCGTGCTCCAGTGAAGAGAGAAACGGGAAATCATCTTGGCAGAGGCAACAAAGCAAAACCGAGGCAGGATTGACATCTGCTCAACAGAGACGGATTCCCTGCGCTGACACAGTTCACAGTTACACGAGAAGCAATCTGAGCGGTCCGTCGACCGGAGACGTGTTTCCCAAGAGGTCGTTTAGCGAGTGAACAGCAGTGTGCGCGACTTTCAGGAGTGTGCCTGGAAAGTGCCAGAATCACCAGAGCATCTGTGCAAAAGCTGCTGCCTCTGTGACCGCATTGAGGCACGTTCCCGTGTCTGCGAGTATATAGACGGCTCTTTCGCGTTCACTCCGAGGGAAACGGTCCGCTATTGCTTCTGTGCGTACAGACGCGATTCCCTTGTCTCTTGCGAACACAGGGAACTCTGTGCATCCAAATCTACAGGCTAAGGACGCGTCTGCATATGTTTTGGTGAACAATCGAGTGTGCGTGTTCTGACAGCTGCCTCTATGCAGACGTCTCCACAGAGCCACTTCTGAATGCCCCGCAGCCCAGGACTGAATGGATACACTAACAAGCGCACCGGTGTGAGCAACCACATATGCAGAAGGACGTCTTTCATCTCACAGAAGCGCGAACGTCTTGGCGTTCAAGCACATGGCAGAAACAAGGTGTGAACAGATGAGCTGCTGCTATTTTCTCCGTTCGGCATGCTTCGTTGTAGCTCTCTTGCCGGTCGCCGGCTTAGCGGCTTGCTTTGCGCGACTAGGTCTGCGGAGAGAAGGAGATAGCGCCGGAAACCTTGCCTTTTGCCTTCTTCGGCGCTGGAACCTGGTTGCTGCGCCTTCTCTTTGTCCATGTGCACACACACGATTCCTCAGCGAAAACCATGCAGAAACCTTTCCACGAGCACCCAGGGATGTGCACCCAGCACCACGTGCACGCACACGCAGCTAGAGAAAAGCACCTACCTTTTCACACACTGATGCCTAAGCAAACGCGTGGCCACACACACGCACACATCCGCAAGCGCGCCTAGTCCCATCTATTGAGGGAAAGACGGACGAGCAACGTCCTGACAAGCTTGAGGGGAAAAACGTCCGTTGATGGTTGGCGTACTGCACGCCCGCCTACGGGGCTGCAGGGGAATCCACATTTGGAAGGTACCTGAAGATGTGTGCCTGTTCTTGGAGCTCCGCTAGTAGGGTAGCAAAGACACTCGTAGGCAGTACTGAATGCTGCTCCGTGCTACTTCTCCTCCGGTGGCAAATGCTTCACAGTCGCCCTAGGAAAGGCGTTTAACAATCGATCTCCAAGAGGAACGAAACACATGATGCCATAAGGCGAAAGAATAGCAGGGCATCTCTTCACAAGCTTGTCCCTGATCTATAGCTGAGGGCAAACACTTGTGTGCTTGTGGGAGAGCCTGTGTCTTTCCTGGAAGCGTTTGGGAGTTTTGCTCAGACGCGTGTTTCCTCAAGTTCAAGAATCAAGATCTAGGATACCTGCAGACAGGTGCCTGTTTGTGTGGAGACAGTCTGTTTGAAACTGTGTTCCTCAGCGCCCGCTCTTTCTCCCCGTCGCTCCACACGCCTGTGAGTCCCTTTCTTTCTCCCCACAAGCACGTGTGTTGACTTCGTCGCACATGTGCATCTGCACAAGCGTTGAGCTCAGCAGAGTGTGTCTCTTGACACTTGATGTGCGTTGGCTGTGTCTGCGTGCTCCAGTGAAGAGAGAAACGGGAAATCATCTTGGCAGAGGCAACAAAGCAAAACCGAGGCAGGATTGACATCTGCTCAACAGAGACGGATTCCCTGCGCTGACACAGTTCACAGTTACACGAGAAGCAATCTGAGCGGTCCGTCGACCGGAGACGTGTTTCCCAAGAGGTCGTTTAGCGAGTGAACAGCAGTGTGCGCGACTTTCAGGAGTGTGCCTGGAAAGTGCCAGAATCACCAGAGCATCTGTGCAAAAGCTGCTGCCTCTGTGACCGCATTGAGGCACGTTCCCGTGTCTGCGAGTATATAGACGGCTCTTTCGCGTTCACTCCGAGGGAAACGGTCCGCTATTGCTTCTGTGCGTACAGACGCGATTCCCTTGTCTCTTGCGAACACAGGGAACTCTGTGCATCCAAATCTACAGGCTAAGGACGCGTCTGCATATGTTTTGGTGAACAATCGAGTGTGCGTGTTCTGACAGCTGCCTCTATGCAGACGTCTCCACAGAGCCACTTCTGAATGCCCCGCAGCCCAGGACTGAATGGATACACTAACAAGCACACCGGTGTGAGCAACCACATATGCAGAAGGACGTCTTTCATCTCACAGAAGCGCGAACGTCTTGGCGTTCAAGCACATGGCAGAAACAAGGTGTGAACAGATGAGCTGCTGCTATTTTCTCCGTTCGGCATGCTTCGTTGTAGCTCTCTTGCCGGTCGCCGGCTTAGCGGCTTGCTTTGCGCGACTAGGTCTGCGGAGAGAAGGAGATAGCGCCGGAAACCTTGCCTTTTGCCTTCTTCGGCGCTGGAACCTGGTTGCTGCGCCTTCTCTTTGTCCATGTGCACACACACGATTCCTCAGCGAAAACCATGCAGAAACCTTTCCACGAGCACCCAGGGATGTGCACCCAGCACCACGTGCACGCACACGCAGCTAGAGAAAAGCACCTACCTTTTCACACACTGATGCCTAAGCAAACGCGTGGCCACACACACGCACACATCCGCAAGCGCGCCTAGTCCCATCTATTGAGGGAAAGACGGACGAGCAACGTCCTGACAAGCTTGAGGGGAAAAACGTCCGTTGATGGTTGGCGTACTGCACGCCCGCCTACGGGGCTGCAGGGGAATCCACATTTGGAAGGTACCTGAAGATGTGTGCCTGTTCTTGGAGCTCCGCTAGTAGGGTAGCAAAGACACTCGTAGGCAGTACTGAATGCTGCTCCGTGCTACTTCTCCTCCGGTGGCAAATGCTTCACAGTCGCCCTAGGAAAGACGTTTAACAATCGATCTCCAAGAGGAACGAAACACATGATGCCATAAGGCGAAAGAATAGCAGGGCATCTCTTCACAAGCTTGTCCCTGATCTATAGCTGAGGGCAAACACTTGTGTGCTTGTGGGAGAGCCTGTGTCTTTCCTGGAAGCGTTTGGGAGTTTTGCTCAGACGCGTGTTTCCTCAAGTTCAAGAATCAAGATCTAGGATACCTGCAGACAGGTGCCTGTTTGTGTGGAGACAGTCTGTTTGAAACTGTGTTCCTCAGCGCCCGCTCTTTCTCCCCGTCGCTCCACACGCCTGTGAGTCCCTTTCTTTCTCCCCACAAGCACGTGTGTTGACTTCGTCGCACATGTGCATCTGCACAAGCGTTGAGCTCAGCAGAGTGTGTCTCTTGACACTTGATGTGCGTTGGCTGTGTCTGCGTGCTCCAGTGAAGAGAGAAACGGGAAATCATCTTGGCAGAGGCAACAAAGCAAAACCGAGGCAGGATTGACATCTGCTCAACAGAGACGGATTCCCTGCGCTGACACAGTTCACAGTTACACGAGAAGCAATCTGAGCGGTCCGTCGACCGGAGACGTGTTTCCCAAGAGGTCGTTTAGCGAGTGAACAGCAGTGTGCGCGACTTTCAGGAGTGTGCCTGGAAAGTGCCAGAATCACCAGAGCATCTGTGCAAAAGCTGCTGCCTCTGTGACCGCATTGAGGCACGTTCCCGTGTCTGCGAGTATATAGACGGCTCTTTCGCGTTCACTCCGAGGGAAACGGTCCGCTATTGCTTCTGTGCGTACAGACGCGATTCCCTTGTCTCTTGCGAACACAGGGAACTCTGTGCATCCAAATCTACAGGCTAAGGACGCGTCTGCATATGTTTTGGTGAACAATCGAGTGTGCGTGTTCTGACAGCTGCCTCTATGCAGACGTCTCCACAGAGCCACTTCTGAATGCCCCGCAGCCCAGGACTGAATGGATACACTAACAAGCGCACCGGTGTGAGCAACCACATATGCAGAAGGACGTCTTTCATCTCACAGAAGCGCGAACGTCTTGGCGTTCAAGCACATGGCAGAAACAAGGTGTGAACAGATGAGCTGCTGCTATTTTCTCCGTTCGGCATGCTTCGTTGTAGCTCTCTTGCCGGTCGCCGGCTTAGCGGCTTGCTTTGCGCGACTAGGTCTGCGGAGAGAAGGAGATAGCGCCGGAAACCTTGCCTTTTGCCTTCTTCGGCGCTGGAACCTGGTTGCTGCGCCTTCTCTTTGTCCATGTGCACACACACGATTCCTCAGCGAAAACCATGCAGAAACCTTTCCACGAGCAGCCAGGGATGTGCACCCAGCACCACGTGCACGCACACGCAGCTAGAGAAAAGCACCTACCTTTTCACACACTGATGCCTAAGCAAACGCGTGGCCACACACACGCACACATCCGCAAGCGCGCCTACTCCCATCTATTGAGGGAAAGACGGACGAGCAACGTCCTGACAAGCTTGAGGGGAAAAACGTCCGTTGATGGTTGGCGTACTGCACGCCCGCCTACGGGGCTGCAGGGGAATCCACATTTGGAAGGTACCTGAAGATGTGTGCCTGTTCTTGGAGCTCCGCTAGTAGGGTAGCAAAGACACTCGTAGGCAGTACTGAATGCTGCTCCGTGCTACTTCTCCTCCGGTGGCAAATGCTTCACAGTCGCCCTAGGAAAGACGTTTAACAATCGATATCCAAGAGGAACGAAACACATGATGCCATAAGGCGAAAGAATAGCAGGGCATCTCTTCACAAGCTTGTCCCTGATCTATAGCTGAGGGCAAACACTTGTGTGCTTGTGGGAGAGCCTGTGTCTTTCCTGGAAGCGTTTGGGAGTTTTGCTCAGACGCGTGTTTCCTCAAGTTCAAGAATCAAGATCTAGGATACCTGCAGACAGGTGCCTGTTTGTGTGGAGACAGTCTGTTTGAAACTGTGTTCCTCAGCGCCCGCTCTTTCTCCCCGTCGCTCCACACGCCTGTGAGTCCCTTTCTTTCTCCCCACAAGCACGTGTGTTGACTTCGTCGCACATGTGCATCTGCACAGGCGTTGAGCTCAGCAGAGTGTGTCTCTTGACACTTGATGTGCTTTGGCTGTGTCTGCGTGCTCCAGTGAAGAGAGAAACGGGAAATCATCTTGGCAGAGGCAACAAAGCAAAACCGAGGCAGGATTGACATCTGCTCAACAGAGACGGATTCCCTGCGCTGACACAGTTCACAGTTACACGAGAAGCAATCTGAGCGGTCCGTCGACCGGAGACGTGTTTCCCAAGAGGTCGTTTAGCGAGTGAACAGCAGTGTGCGCGACTTTCAGGAGTGTGCCTGGAAAGTGCCAGAATCACCAGAGCATCTGTGCAAAAGCTGCTGCCTCTGTGACCGCATTGAGGCACGTTCCCGTGTCTGCGAGTATATAGACGGCTCTTTCGCGTTCACTCCGAGGGTAACGGCCCGCTATTGCTTCTGTGCGTACAGACGCGATTCCCTTGTCTCTTGCGAACACAGGGAACTCTGTGCATCCAAATCTACAGGCTAAGGACGCGTCTGCATATGTTTTGGTGAACAATCGAGTGTGCGTGTTCTGACAGCTGCCTCTATGCAGACGTCTCCACAGAGCCACTTCTGAATGCCCCGCAGCCCAGGACTGAATGGATACACTAACAAGCGCACCGGTGTGAGCAACCACATATGCAGAAGGACGTCTTTCATCTCACAGAAGCGCGAACGTCTTGGCGTTCAAGCACATGGCAGAAACAAGGTGTGAACAGATGAGCTGCTGCTATTTTCTCCGTTCGGCATGCTTCGTTGTAGCTCTCTTGCCGGTCGCCGGCTTAGCGGCTTGCTTTGCGCGACTAGGTCTGCGGAGAGAAGGAGATAGCGCCGGAAACCTTGCCTTTTGCCTTCTTCGGCGCTGGAACCTGGTTGCTGCGCCTTCTCTTTGTCCATGTGCACACACACGATTCCTCAGCGAAAACCATGCAGAAACCTTTCCACGAGCACCCAGGGATGTGCACCCAGCACCACGTGCACGCACACGCAGCTAGAGAAAAGCACCTACCTTTTCACACACTGATGCCTAAGCAAACGCGTGGCCACACACACGCACACATCCGCAAGCGCGCCTACTCCCATCTATTGAGGGAAAGACGGACGAGCAACGTCCTGACAGGCTTGAGGGGAAAAACGTCCGTTGATGGTTGGCGTACTGCACGCCCGCCTACGGGGCTGCAGGGGAATCCACATTTGGAAGGTACCTGAAGATGTGTGCCTGTTCTTGGAGCTCCGCTAGTAGGGTAGCAAAGACACTCGTAGGCAGTACTGAATGCTGCTCCGTGCTACTTCTCCTCCGGTGGCAAATGCTTCACAGTCGCCCTAGGAAAGGCGTTTAACAATCGATCTCCAAGAGGAACGAAACACATGATGCCATAAGGCGAAAGAATAGCAGGGCATCTCTTCACAAGCTTGTCCCTGATCTATAGCTGAGGGCAAACACTTGTGTGCTTGTGGGAGAGCCTGTGTCTTTCCTGGAAGCGTTTGGGAGTTTTGCTCAGACGCGTGTTTCCTCAAGTTCAAGAATCAAGATCTAGGATACCTGCAGACAGGTGCCTGTTTGTGTGGAGACAGTCTGTTTGAAACTGTGTTCCTCAGCGCCCGCTCTTTCTCCCCGTCGCTCCACACGCCTGTGAGTCCCTTTCTTTCTCCCCACAAGCACGTGTGTTGACTTCGTCGCACATGTGCATCTGCACAAGCGTTGAGCTCAGCAGAGTGTGTCTCTTGACACTTGATGTGCGTTGGCTGTGTCTGCGTGCTCCAGTGAAGAGAGAAACGGGAAATCATCTTGGCAGAGGCAACAAAGCAAAACCGAGGCAGGATTGACATCTGCTCAACAGAGACGGATTCCCTGCGCTGACACAGTTCACAGTTACACGAGAAGCAATCTGAGCGGTCCGTCGACCGGAGACGTGTTTCCCAAGAGGTCGTTTAGCGAGTGAACAGCAGTGTGCGCGACTTTCAGGAGTGTGCCTGGAAAGTGCCAGAATCACCAGAGCATCTGTGCAAAAGCTGCTGCCTCTGTGACCGCATTGAGGCACGTTCCCGTGTCTGCGAGTATATAGACGGCTCTTTCGCGTTCACTCCGAGGGAAACGGTCCGCTATTGCTTCTGTGCGTACAGACGCGATTCCCTTGTCTCTTGCGAACACAGGGAACTCTGTGCATCCAAATCTACAGGCTAAGGACGCGTCTGCATATGTTTTGGTGAACAATCGAGTGTGCGTGTTCTGACAGCTGCCTCTATGCAGACGTCTCCACAGAGCCACTTCTGAATGCCCCGCAGCCCAGGACTGAATGGATACACTAACAAGTGCACCGGTGTGAGCAACCACATATGCAGAAGGACGTCTTTCATCTCACAGAAGCGCGAACGTCTTGGCGTTCAAGCACATGGCAGAAACAAGGTGTGAACAGATGAGCTGCTGCTATTTTCTCCGTTCGGCATGCTTCGTTGTAGCTCTCTTGCCGGTCGCCGGCTTAGCGGCTTGCTTTGCGCGACTAGGTGTGCGGAGAGAAGGAGATAGCGCCGGAAACCTTGCCTTTTGCCTTCTTCGGCGCTGGAACCTGGTTGCTGCGCCTTCTCTTTGTCCATGTGCACACACACGATTCCTCAGCGAAAACCATGCAGAAACCTTTCCACGAGCAGCCAGGGATGTGCACCCAGCACCACGTGCACGCACACGCAGCTAGAGAAAAGCACCTACCTTTTCACACACTGATGCCTAAGCAAACGCGTGGCCACACACACGCACACATCCGCAAGCGCGCCTACTCCCATCTATTGAGGGAAAGACGGACGAGCAACGTCCTGACAGGCTTGAGGGGAAAAACGTCCGTTGATGGTTGGCGTACTGCACGCCCGCCTACGGGGCTGCAGGGGAATCCACATTTGGAAGGTACCTGAAGATGTGTGCCTGTTCTTGGAGCTCCGCTAGTAGGGTAGCAAAGACACTCGTAGGCAGTACTGAATGCTGCTCCGTGCTACTTCTCCTCCGGTGGCAAATGCTTCACAGTCGCCCTAGGAAAGGCGTTTAACAATCGATCTCCAAGAGGAACGAAACACATGATGCCATAAGGCGAAAGAATAGCAGGGCATCTCTTCACAAGCTTGTCCCTGATCTATAGCTGAGGGCAAACACTTGTGTGCTTGTGGGAGAGCCTGTGTCTTTCCTGGAAGCGTTTGGGAGTTTTGCTCAGACGCGTGTTTCCTCAAGTTCAAGAATCAAGATCTAGGATACCTGCAGACAGGTGCCTGTTTGTGTGGAGACAGTCTGTTTGAAACTGTGTTCCTCAGCGCCCGCTCTTTCTCCCCGTCGCTCCACACGCCTGTGAGTCCCTTTCTTTCTCCCCACAAGCACGTGTGTTGACTTCGTCGCACATGTGCATCTGCACAAGCGTTGAGCTCAGCAGAGTGTGTCTCTTGACACTTGATGTGCGTTGGCTGTGTCTGCGTGCTCCAGTGAAGAGAGAAACGGGAAATCATCTTGGCAGAGGCAACAAAGCAAAACCGAGGCAGGATTGACATCTGCTCAACAGAGACGGATTCCCTGCGCTGACACAGTTCACAGTTACACGAGAAGCAATCTGAGCGGTCCGTCGACCGGAGACGTGTTTCCCAAGAGGTCGTTTAGCGAGTGAACAGCAGTGTGCGCGACTTTCAGGAGTGTGCCTGGAAAGTGCCAGAATCACCAGAGCATCTGTGCAAAAGCTGCTGCCTCTGTGACCGCATTGAGGCACGTTCCCGTGTCTGCGAGTATATAGACGGCTCTTTCGCGTTCACTCCGAGGGTAACGGCCCGCTATTGCTTCTGTGCGTACAGACGCGATTCCCTTGTCTCTTGCGAACACAGGGAACTCTGTGCATCCAAATCTACAGGCTAAGGACGCGTCTGCATATGTTTTGGTGAACAATCGAGTGTGCGTGTTCTGACAGCTGCCTCTATGCAGACGTCTCCACAGAGCCACTTCTGAATGCCCCGCAGCCCAGGACTGAATGGATACACTAACAAGCGCACCGGTGTGAGCAACCACATATGCAGAAGGACGTCTTTCATCTCACAGAAGCGCGAACGTCTTGGCGTTCAAGCACATGGCAGAAACAAGGTGTGAACAGATGAGCTGCTGCTATTTTCTCCGTTCGGCATGCTTCGTTGTAGCTCTCTTGCCGGTCGCCGGCTTAGCGGCTTGCTTTGCGCGACTAGGTGTGCGGAGAGAAGGAGATAGCGCCGGAAACCTTGCCTTTTGCCTTCTTCGGCGCTGGAACCTGGTTGCTGCGCCTTCTCTTTGTCCATGTGCACACACACGATTCCTCAGCGAAAACCATGCAGAAACCTTTCCACGAGCAGCCAGGGATGTGCACCCAGCACCACGTGCACGCACACGCAGCTAGAGAAAAGCACCTACCTTTTCACACACTGATGCCTAAGCAAACGCGTGGCCACACACACGCACACATCCGCAAGCGCGCCTACTCCCATCTATTGAGGGAAAGACGGACGAGCAACGTCCTGACAGGCTTGAGGGGAAAAACGTCCGTTGATGGTTGGCGTACTGCACGCCCGCCTACGGGGCTGCAGGGGAATCCACATTTGGAAGGTACCTGAAGATGTGTGCCTGTTCTTGGAGCTCCGCTAGTAGGGTAGCAAAGACACTCGTAGGCAGTACTGAATGCTGCTCCGTGCTACTTCTCCTCCGGTGGCAAATGCTTCACAGTCGCCCTAGGAAAGGCGTTTAACAATCGATCTCCAAGAGGAACGAAACACATGATGCCATAAGGCGAAAGAATAGCAGGGCATCTCTTCACAAGCTTGTCCCTGATCTATAGCTGAGGGCAAACACTTGTGTGCTTGTGGGAGAGCCTGTGTCTTTCCTGGAAGCGTTTGGGAGTTTTGCTCAGACGCGTGTTTCCTCAAGTTCAAGAATCAAGATCTAGGATACCTGCAGACAGGTGCCTGTTTGTGTGGAGACAGTCTGTTTGAAACTGTGTTCCTCAGCGCCCGCTCTTTCTCCCCGTCGCTCCACACGCCTGTGAGTCCCTTTCTTTCTCCCCACAAGCACGTGTGTTGACTTCGTCGCACATGTGCATCTGCACAGGCGTTGAGCTCAGCAGAGTGTGTCTCTTGACACTTGATGTGCGTTGGCTGTGTCTGCGTGCTCCAGTGAAGAGAGAAACGGGAAATCATCTTGGCAGAGGCAACAAAGCAAAACCGAGGCAGGATTGACATCTGCTCAACAGAGACGGATTCCCTGCGCTGACACAGTTCACAGTTACACGAGAAGCAATCTGAGCGGTCCGTCGACCGGAGACGTGTTTCCCAAGAGGTCGTTTAGCGAGTGAACAGCAGTGTGCGCGACTTTCAGGAGTGTGCCTGGAAAGTGCCAGAATCACCAGAGCATCTGTGCAAAAGCTGCTGCCTCTGTGACCGCATTGAGGCACGTTCCCGTGTCTGCGAGTATATAGACGGCTCTTTCGCGTTCACTCCGAGGGTAACGGCCCGCTATTGCTTCTGTGCGTACAGACGCGATTCCCTTGTCTCTTGCGAACACAGGGAACTCTGTGCATCCAAATCTACAGGCTAAGGACGCGTCTGCATATGTTTTGGTGAACAATCGAGTGTGCGTGTTCTGACAGCTGCCTCTATGCAGACGTCTCCACAGAGCCACTTCTGAATGCCCCGCAGCCCAGGACTGAATGGATACACTAACAAGCGCACCGGTGTGAGCAACCACATATGCAGAAGGACGTCTTTCATCTCACAGAAGCGCGAACGTCTTGGCGTTCAAGCACATGGCAGAAACAAGGTGTGAACAGATGAGCTGCTGCTATTTTCTCCGTTCGGCATGCTTCGTTGTAGCTCTCTTGCCGGTCGCCGGCTTAGCGGCTTGCTTTGCGCGACTAGGTCTGCGGAGAGAAGGAGATAGCGCCGGAAACCTTGCCTTTTGCCTTCTTCGGCGCTGGAACCTGGTTGCTGCGCCTTCTCTTTGTCCATGTGCACACACACGATTCCTCAGCGAAAACCATGCAGAAACCTTTCCACGAGCAGCCAGGGATGTGCACCCAGCACCACGTGCACGCACACGCAGCTAGAGAAAAGCACCTACCTTTTCACACACTGATGCCTAAGCAAACGCGTGGCCACACACACGCACACATCCGCAAGCGCGCCTACTCCCATCTATTGAGGGAAAGACGGACGAGCAACGTCCTGACAGGCTTGAGGGGAAAAACGTCCGTTGATGGTTGGCGTACTGCACGCCCGCCTACGGGGCTGCAGGGGAATCCACATTTGGAAGGTACCTGAAGATGTGTGCCTGTTCTTGGAGCTCCGCTAGTAGGGTAGCAAAGACACTCGTAGGCAGTACTGAATGCTGCTCCGTGCTACTTCTCCTCCGGTGGCAAATGCTTCACAGTCGCCCTAGGAAAGGCGTTTAACAATCGATCTCCAAGAGGAATGAAACACATGATGCCATAAGGCGAAAGAATAGCAGGGCATCTCTTCACAAGCTTGTCCCTGATCTATAGCTGAGGGCAAACACTTGTGTGCTTGTGGGAGAGCCTGTGTCTTTCCTGGAAGCGTTTGGGAGTTTTGCTCAGACGCGTGTTTCCTCAAGTTCAAGAATCAAGATCTAGGATACCTGCAGACAGGTGCCTGTTTGTGTGGAGACAGTCTGTTTGAAACTGTGTTCCTCAGCGCCCGCTCTTTCTCCCCGTCGCTCCACACGCCTGTGAGTCCCTTTCTTTCTCCCCACAAGCACGTGTGTTGACTTCGTCGCACATGTGCATCTGCACAAGCGTTGAGCTCAGCAGAGTGTGTCTCTTGACACTTGATGTGCGTTGGCTGTGTCTGCGTGCTCCAGTGAAGAGAGAAACGGGAAATCATCTTGGCAGAGGCAACAAAGCAAAACCGAGGCAGGATTGACATCTGCTCAACAGAGACGGATTCCCTGCGCTGACACAGTTCACAGTTACACGAGAAGCAATCTGAGCGGTCCGTCGACCGGAGACGTGTTTCCCAAGAGGTCGTTTAGCGAGTGAACAGCAGTGTGCGCGACTTTCAGGAGTGTGCCTGGAAAGTGCCAGAATCACCAGAGCATCTGTGCAAAAGCTGCTGCCTCTGTGACCGCATTGAGGCACGTTCCCGTGTCTGCGAGTATATAGACGGCTCTTTCGCGTTCACTCCGAGGGAAACGGTCCGCTATTGCTTCTGTGCGTACAGACGCGATTCCCTTGTCTCTTGCGAACACAGGGAACTCTGTGCATCCAAATCTACAGGCTAAGGACGCGTCTGCATATGTTTTGGTGAACAATCGAGTGTGCGTGTTCTGACAGCTGCCTCTATGCAGACGTCTCCACAGAGCCACTTCTGAATGCCCCGCAGCCCAGGACTGAATGGATACACTAACAAGTGCACCGGTGTGAGCAACCACATATGCAGAAGGACGTCTTTCATCTCACAGAAGCGCGAACGTCTTGGCGTTCAAGCACATGGCAGAAACAAGGTGTGAACAGATGAGCTGCTGCTATTTTCTCCGTTCGGCATGCTTCGTTGTAGCTCTCTTGCCGGTCGCCGGCTTAGCGGCTTGCTTTGCGCGACTAGGTCTGCGGAGAGAAGGAGATAGCGCCGGAAACCTTGCCTTTTGCCTTCTTCGGCGCTGGAACCTGGTTGCTGCGCCTTCTCTTTGTCCATGTGCACACACACGATTCCTCAGCGAAAACCATGCAGAAACCTTTCCACGAGCAGCCAGGGATGTGCACCCAGCACCACGTGCACGCACACGCAGCTAGAGAAAAGCACCTACCTTTTCACACACTGATGCCTAAGCAAACGCGTGGCCACACACACGCACACATCCGCAAGCGCGCCTACTCCCATCTATTGAGGGAAAGACGGACGAGCAACGTCCTGACAGGCTTGAGGGGAAAAACGTCCGTTGATGGTTGGCGTACTGCACGCCCGCCTACGGGGCTGCAGGGGAATCCACATTTGGAAGGTACCTGAAGATGTGTGCCTGTTCTTGGAGCTCCGCTAGTAGGGTAGCAAAGACACTCGTAGGCAGTACTGAATGCTGCTCCGTGCTACTTCTCCTCCGGTGGCAAATGCTTCACAGTCGCCCTAGGAAAGGCGTTTAACAATCGATCTCCAAGAGGAACGAAACACATGATGCCATAAGGCGAAAGAATAGCAGGGCATCTCTTCACAAGCTTGTCCCTGATCTATAGCTGAGGGCAAACACTTGTGTGCTTGTGGGAGAGCCTGTGTCTTTCCTGGAAGCGTTTGGGAGTTTTGCTCAGACGCGTGTTTCCTCAAGTTCAAGAATCAAGATCTAGGATACCTGCAGACAGGTGCCTGTTTGTGTGGAGACAGTCTGTTTGAAACTGTGTTCCTCAGCGCCCGCTCTTTCTCCCCGTCGCTCCACACGCCTGTGAGTCCCTTTCTTTCTCCCCACAAGCACGTGTGTTGACTTCGTCGCACATGTGCATCTGCACAAGCGTTGAGCTCAGCAGAGTGTGTCTCTTGACACTTGATGTGCGTTGGCTGTGTCTGCGTGCTCCAGTGAAGAGAGAAACGGGAAATCATCTTGGCAGAGGCAACAAAGCAAAACCGAGGCAGGATTGACATCTGCTCAACAGAGACGGATTCCCTGCGCTGACACAGTTCACAGTTACACGAGAAGCAATCTGAGCGGTCCGTCGACCGGAGACGTGTTTCCCAAGAGGTCGTTTAGCGAGTGAACAGCAGTGTGCGCGACTTTCAGGAGTGTGCCTGGAAAGTGCCAGAATCACCAGAGCATCTGTGCAAAAGCTGCTGCCTCTGTGACCGCATTGAGGCACGTTCCCGTGTCTGCGAGTATATAGACGGCTCTTTCGCGTTCACTCCGAGGGTAACGGCCCGCTATTGCTTCTGTGCGTACAGACGCGATTCCCTTGTCTCTTGCGAACACAGGGAACTCTGTGCATCCAAATCTACAGGCTAAGGACGCGTCTGCATATGTTTTGGTGAACAATCGAGTGTGCGTGTTCTGACAGCTGCCTCTATGCAGACGTCTCCACAGAGCCACTTCTGAATGCCCCGCAGCCCAGGACTGAATGGATACACTAACAAGCGCACCGGTGTGAGCAACCACATATGCAGAAGGACGTCTTTCATCTCACAGAAGCGCGAACGTCTTGGCGTTCAAGCACATGGCAGAAACAAGGTGTGAACAGATGAGCTGCTGCTATTTTCTCCGTTCGGCATGCTTCGTTGTAGCTCTCTTGCCGGTCGCCGGCTTAGCGGCTTGCTTTGCGCGACTAGGTGTGCGGAGAGAAGGAGATAGCGCCGGAAACCTTGCCTTTTGCCTTCTTCGGCGCTGGAACCTGGTTGCTGCGCCTTCTCTTTGTCCATGTGCACACACACGATTCCTCAGCGAAAACCATGCAGAAACCTTTCCACGAGCAGCCAGGGATGTGCACCCAGCACCACGTGCACGCACACGCAGCTAGAGAAAAGCACCTACCTTTTCACACACTGATGCCTAAGCAAACGCGTGGCCACACACACGCACACATCCGCAAGCGCGCCTACTCCCATCTATTGAGGGAAAGACGGACGAGCAACGTCCTGACAGGCTTGAGGGGAAAAACGTCCGTTGATGGTTGGCGTACTGCACGCCCGCCTACGGGGCTGCAGGGGAATCCACATTTGGAAGGTACCTGAAGATGTGTGCCTGTTCTTGGAGCTCCGCTAGTAGGGTAGCAAAGACACTCGTAGGCAGTACTGAATGCTGCTCCGTGCTACTTCTCCTCCGGTGGCAAATGCTTCACAGTCGCCCTAGGAAAGGCGTTTAACAATCGATCTCCAAGAGGAACGAAACACATGATGCCATAAGGCGAAAGAATAGCAGGGCATCTCTTCACAAGCTTGTCCCTGATCTATAGCTGAGGGCAAACACTTGTGTGCTTGTGGGAGAGCCTGTGTCTTTCCTGGAAGCGTTTGGGAGTTTTGCTCAGACGCGTGTTTCCTCAAGTTCAAGAATCAAGATCTAGGATACCTGCAGACAGGTGCCTGTTTGTGTGGAGACAGTCTGTTTGAAACTGTGTTCCTCAGCGCCCGCTCTTTCTCCCCGTCGCTCCACACGCCTGTGAGTCCCTTTCTTTCTCCCCACAAGCACGTGTGTTGACTTCGTCGCACATGTGCATCTGCACAGGCGTTGAGCTCAGCAGAGTGTGTCTCTTGACACTTGATGTGCGTTGGCTGTGTCTGCGTGCTCCAGTGAAGAGAGAAACGGGAAATCATCTTGGCAGAGGCAACAAAGCAAAACCGAGGCAGGATTGACATCTGCTCAACAGAGACGGATTCCCTGCGCTGACACAGTTCACAGTTACACGAGAAGCAATCTGAGCGGTCCGTCGACCGGAGACGTGTTTCCCAAGAGGTCGTTTAGCGAGTGAACAGCAGTGTGCGCGACTTTCAGGAGTGTGCCTGGAAAGTGCCAGAATCACCAGAGCATCTGTGCAAAAGCTGCTGCCTCTGTGACCGCATTGAGGCACGTTCCCGTGTCTGCGAGTATATAGACGGCTCTTTCGCGTTCACTCCGAGGGTAACGGCCCGCTATTGCTTCTGTGCGTACAGACGCGATTCCCTTGTCTCTTGCGAACACAGGGAACTCTGTGCATCCAAATCTACAGGCTAAGGACGCGTCTGCATATGTTTTGGTGAACAATCGAGTGTGCGTGTTCTGACAGCTGCCTCTATGCAGACGTCTCCACAGAGCCACTTCTGAATGCCCCGCAGCCCAGGACTGAATGGATACACTAACAAGCGCACCGGTGTGAGCAACCACATATGCAGAAGGACGTCTTTCATCTCACAGAAGCGCGAACGTCTTGGCGTTCAAGCACATGGCAGAAACAAGGTGTGAACAGATGAGCTGCTGCTATTTTCTCCGTTCGGCATGCTTCGTTGTAGCTCTCTTGCCGGTCGCCGGCTTAGCGGCTTGCTTTGCGCGACTAGGTCTGCGGAGAGAAGGAGATAGCGCCGGAAACCTTGCCTTTTGCCTTCTTCGGCGCTGGAACCTGGTTGCTGCGCCTTCTCTTTGTCCATGTGCACACACACGATTCCTCAGCGAAAACCATGCAGAAACCTTTCCACGAGCAGCCAGGGATGTGCACCCAGCACCACGTGCACGCACACGCAGCTAGAGAAAAGCACCTACCTTTTCACACACTGATGCCTAAGCAAACGCGTGGCCACACACACGCACACATCCGCAAGCGCGCCTACTCCCATCTATTGAGGGAAAGACGGACGAGCAACGTCCTGACAGGCTTGAGGGGAAAAACGTCCGTTGATGGTTGGCGTACTGCACGCCCGCCTACGGGGCTGCAGGGGAATCCACATTTGGAAGGTACCTGAAGATGTGTGCCTGTTCTTGGAGCTCCGCTAGTAGGGTAGCAAAGACACTCGTAGGCAGTACTGAATGCTGCTCCGTGCTACTTCTCCTCCGGTGGCAAATGCTTCACAGTCGCCCTAGGAAAGGCGTTTAACAATCGATCTCCAAGAGGAACGAAACACATGATGCCATAAGGCGAAAGAATAGCAGGGCATCTCTTCACAAGCTTGTCCCTGATCTATAGCTGAGGGCAAACACTTGTGTGCTTGTGGGAGAGCCTGTGTCTTTCCTGGAAGCGTTTGGGAGTTTTGCTCAGACGCGTGTTTCCTCAAGTTCAAGAATCAAGATCTAGGATACCTGCAGACAGGTGCCTGTTTGTGTGGAGACAGTCTGTTTGAAACTGTGTTCCTCAGCGCCCGCTCTTTCTCCCCGTCGCTCCACACGCCTGTGAGTCCCTTTCTTTCTCCCCACAAGCACGTGTGTTGACTTCGTCGCACATGTGCATCTGCACAAGCGTTGAGCTCAGCAGAGTGTGTCTCTTGACACTTGATGTGCGTTGGCTGTGTCTGCGTGCTCCAGTGAAGAGAGAAACGGGAAATCATCTTGGCAGAGGCAACAAAGCAAAACCGAGGCAGGATTGACATCTGCTCAACAGAGACGGATTCCCTGCGCTGACACAGTTCACAGTTACACGAGAAGCAATCTGAGCGGTCCGTCGACCGGAGACGTGTTTCCCAAGAGGTCGTTTAGCGAGTGAACAGCAGTGTGCGCGACTTTCAGGAGTGTGCCTGGAAAGTGCCAGAATCACCAGAGCATCTGTGCAAAAGCTGCTGCCTCTGTGACCGCATTGAGGCACGTTCCCGTGTCTGCGAGTATATAGACGGCTCTTTCGCGTTCACTCCGAGGGAAACGGTCCGCTATTGCTTCTGTGCGTACAGACGCGATTCCCTTGTCTCTTGCGAACACAGGGAACTCTGTGCATCCAAATCTACAGGCTAAGGACGCGTCTGCATATGTTTTGGTGAACAATCGAGTGTGCGTGTTCTGACAGCTGCCTCTATGCAGACGTCTCCACAGAGCCACTTCTGAATGCCCCGCAGCCCAGGACTGAATGGATACACTAACAAGTGCACCGGTGTGAGCAACCACATATGCAGAAGGACGTCTTTCATCTCACAGAAGCGCGAACGTCTTGGCGTTCAAGCACATGGCAGAAACAAGGTGTGAACAGATGAGCTGCTGCTATTTTCTCCGTTCGGCATGCTTCGTTGTAGCTCTCTTGCCGGTCGCCGGCTTAGCGGCTTGCTTTGCGCGACTAGGTCTGCGGAGAGAAGGAGATAGCGCCGGAAACCTTGCCTTTTGCCTTCTTCGGCGCTGGAACCTGGTTGCTGCGCCTTCTCTTTGTCCATGTGCACACACACGATTCCTCAGCGAAAACCATGCAGAAACCTTTCCACGAGCAGCCAGGGATGTGCACCCAGCACCACGTGCACGCACACGCAGCTAGAGAAAAGCACCTACCTTTTCACACACTGATGCCTAAGCAAACGCGTGGCCACACACACGCACACATCCGCAAGCGCGCCTACTCCCATCTATTGAGGGAAAGACGGACGAGCAACGTCCTGACAGGCTTGAGGGGAAAAACGTCCGTTGATGGTTGGCGTACTGCACGCCCGCCTACGGGGCTGCAGGGGAATCCACATTTGGAAGGTACCTGAAGATGTGTGCCTGTTCTTGGAGCTCCGCTAGTAGGGTAGCAAAGACACTCGTAGGCAGTACTGAATGCTGCTCCGTGCTACTTCTCCTCCGGTGGCAAATGCTTCACAGTCGCCCTAGGAAAGGCGTTTAACAATCGATCTCCAAGAGGAACGAAACACATGATGCCATAAGGCGAAAGAATAGCAGGGCATCTCTTCACAAGCTTGTCCCTGATCTATAGCTGAGGGCAAACACTTGTGTGCTTGTGGGAGAGCCTGTGTCTTTCCTGGAAGCGTTTGGGAGTTTTGCTCAGACGCGTGTTTCCTCAAGTTCAAGAATCAAGATCTAGGATACCTGCAGACAGGTGCCTGTTTGTGTGGAGACAGTCTGTTTGAAACTGTGTTCCTCAGCGCCCGCTCTTTCTCCCCGTCGCTCCACACGCCTGTGAGTCCCTTTCTTTCTCCCCACAAGCACGTGTGTTGACTTCGTCGCACATGTGCATCTGCACAAGCGTTGAGCTCAGCAGAGTGTGTCTCTTGACACTTGATGTGCGTTGGCTGTGTCTGCGTGCTCCAGTGAAGAGAGAAACGGGAAATCATCTTGGCAGAGGCAACAAAGCAAAACCGAGGCAGGATTGACATCTGCTCAACAGAGACGGATTCCCTGCGCTGACACAGTTCACAGTTACACGAGAAGCAATCTGAGCGGTCCGTCGACCGGAGACGTGTTTCCCAAGAGGTCGTTTAGCGAGTGAACAGCAGTGTGCGCGACTTTCAGGAGTGTGCCTGGAAAGTGCCAGAATCACCAGAGCATCTGTGCAAAAGCTGCTGCCTCTGTGACCGCATTGAGGCACGTTCCCGTGTCTGCGAGTATATAGACGGCTCTTTCGCGTTCACTCCGAGGGAAACGGTCCGCTATTGCTTCTGTGCGTACAGACGCGATTCCCTTGTCTCTTGCGAACACAGGGAACTCTGTGCATCCAAATCTACAGGCTAAGGACGCGTCTGCATATGTTTTGGTGAACAATCGAGTGTGCGTGTTCTGACAGCTGCCTCTATGCAGACGTCTCCACAGAGCCACTTCTGAATGCCCCGCAGCCCAGGACTGAATGGATACGCTAACAAGCGCACCGGTGTGAGCAACCACATATGCAGAAGGACGTCTTTCATCTCACAGAAGCGCGAACGTCTTGGCGTTCAAGCACATGGCAGAAACAAGGTGTGAACAGATGAGCTGCTGCTATTTTCTCCGTTCGGCATGCTTCGTTGTAGCTCTCTTGCCGGTCGCCGGCTTAGCGGCTTGCTTTGCGCGACTAGGTCTGCGGAGAGAAGGAGATAGCGCCGGAAACCTTGCCTTTTGCCTTCTTCGGCGCTGGAACCTGGTTGCTGCGCCTTCTCTTTGTCCATGTGCACACACACGATTCCTCAGCGAAAACCATGCAGAAACCTTTCCACGAGCACCCAGGGATGTGCACCCAGCACCACGTGCACGCACACGCAGCTAGAGAAAAGCACCTACCTTTTCACACACTGATGCCTAAGCAAACGCGTGGCCACACACACGCACACATCCGCAAGCGCGCCTACTCCCATCTATTGAGGGAAAGACGGACGAGCAACGTCCTGACAGGCTTGAGGGGAAAAACGTCCGTTGATGGTTGGCGTACTGCACGCCCGCCTACGGGGCTGCAGGGGAATCCACATTTGGAAGGTACCTGAAGATGTGTGCCTGTTCTTGGAGCTCCGCTAGTAGGGTAGCAAAGACACTCGTAGGCAGTACTGAATGCTGCTCCGTGCTACTTCTCCTCCGGTGGCAAATGCTTCACAGTCGCCCTAGGAAAGGCGTTTAACAATCGATCTCCAAGAGGAACGAAACACATGATGCCATAAGGCGAAAGAATAGCAGGGCATCTCTTCACAAGCTTGTCCCTGATCTATAGCTGAGGGCAAACACTTGTGTGCTTGTGGGAGAGCCTGTGTCTTTCCTGG
Source organism: Patagioenas fasciata (assembly GCF_037038585.1). NCBI lineage: Eukaryota > Metazoa > Chordata > Aves > Columbiformes > Columbidae > Patagioenas > Patagioenas fasciata. The sequence continues at coordinate 51,571,064 of NC_092523.1, read as the reverse complement.
AAGCGTTTGGGAGTTTTGCTCAGACGCGTGTTTCCTCAAGTTCAAGAATCAAGATCTAGGATACCTGCAGACAGGTGCCTGTTTGTGTGGAGACAGTCTGTTTGAAACTGTGTTCCTCAGCGCCCGCTCTTTCTCCCCGTCGCTCCACACGCCTGTGAGTCCCTTTCTTTCTCCCCACAAGCACGTGTGTTGACTTCGTCGCACATGTGCATCTGCACAAGCGTTGAGCTCAGCAGAGTGTGTCTCTTGACACTTGATGTGCGTTGGCTGTGTCTGCGTGCTCCAGTGAAGAGAGAAACGGGAAATCATCTTGGCAGAGGCAACAAAGCAAAACCGAGGCAGGATTGACATCTGCTCAACAGAGACGGATTCCCTGCGCTGACACAGTTCACAGTTACACGAGAAGCAATCTGAGCGGTCCGTCGACCGGAGACGTGTTTCCCAAGAGGTCGTTTAGCGAGTGAACAGCAGTGTGCGCGACTTTCAGGAGTGTGCCTGGAAAGTGCCAGAATCACCAGAGCATCTGTGCAAAAGCTGCTGCCTCTGTGACCGCATTGAGGCACGTTCCCGTGTCTGCGAGTATATAGACGGCTCTTTCGCGTTCACTCCGAGGGAAACGGTCCGCTATTGCTTCTGTGCGTACAGACGCGATTCCCTTGTCTCTTGCGAACACAGGGAACTCTGTGCATCCAAATCTACAGGCTAAGGACGCGTCTGCATATGTTTTGGTGAACAATCGAGTGTGCGTGTTCTGACAGCTGCCTCTATGCAGACGTCTCCACAGAGCCACTTCTGAATGCCCCGCAGCCCAGGACTGAATGGATACACTAACAAGTGCACCGGTGTGAGCAACCACATATGCAGAAGGCCGTCTTTCATCTCACAGAAGCGCGAACGTCTTGGCGTTCAAGCACATGGCAGAAACAAGGTGTGAACAGATGAGCTGCTGCTATTTTCTCCGTTCGGCATGCTTCGTTGTAGCTCTCTTGCCGGTCGCCGGCTTAGCGGCTTGCTTTGCGCGACTAGGTCTGCGGAGAGAAGGAGATAGCGCCGGAAACCTTGCCTTTTGCCTTCTTCGGCGCTGGAACCTGGTTGCTGCGCCTTCTCTTTGTCCATGTGCACACACACGATTCCTCAGCGAAAACCATGCAGAAACCTTTCCACGAGCAGCCAGGGATGTGCACCCAGCACCACGTGCACGCACACGCAGCTAGAGAAAAGCACCTACCTTTTCACACACTGATGCCTAAGCAAACGCGTGGCCACACACACGCACACATCCGCAAGCGCGCCTACTCCCATCTATTGAGGGAAAGACGGACGAGCAACGTCCTGACAGGCTTGAGGGGAAAAACGTCCGTTGATGGTTGGCGTACTGCACGCCCGCCTACGGGGCTGCAGGGGAATCCACATTTGGAAGGTACCTGAAGATGTGTGCCTGTTCTTGGAGCTCCGCTAGTAGGGTAGCAAAGACACTCGTAGGCAGTACTGAATGCTGCTCCGTGCTACTTCTCCTCCGGTGGCAAATGCTTCACAGTCGCCCTAGGAAAGACGTTTAACAATCGATCTCCAAGAGGAACGAAACACATGATGCCATAAGGCGAAAGAATAGCAGGGCATCTCTTCACAAGCTTGTCCCTGATCTATAGCTGAGGGCAAACACTTGTGTGCTTGTGGGAGAGCCTGTGTCTTTCCTGGAAGCGTTTGGGAGTTTTGCTCAGACGCGTGTTTCCTCAAGTTCAAGAATCAAGATCTAGGATACCTGCAGACAGGTGCCTGTTTGTGTGGAGACAGTCTGTTTGAAACTGTGTTCCTCAGCGCCCGCTCTTTCTCCCCGTCGCTCCACACGCCTGTGAGTCCCTTTCTTTCTCCCCACAAGCACGTGTGTTGACTTCGTCGCACATGTGCATCTGCACAAGCGTTGAGCTCAGCAGAGTGTGTCTCTTGACACTTGATGTGCGTTGGCTGTGTCTGCGTGCTCCAGTGAAGAGAGAAACGGGAAATCATCTTGGCAGAGGCAACAAAGCAAAACCGAGGCAGGATTGACATCTGCTCAACAGAGACGGATTCCCTGCGCTGACACAGTTCACAGTTACACGAGAAGCAATCTGAGCGGTCCGTCGACCGGAGACGTGTTTCCCAAGAGGTCGTTTAGCGAGTGAACAGCAGTGTGCGCGACTTTCAGGAGTGTGCCTGGAAAGTGCCAGAATCACCAGAGCATCTGTGCAAAAGCTGCTGCCTCTGTGACCGCATTGAGGCACGTTCCCGTGTCTGCGAGTATATAGACGGCTCTTTCGCGTTCACTCCGAGGGTAACGGCCCGCTATTGCTTCTGTGCGTACAGACGCGATTCCCTTGTCTCTTGCGAACACAGGGAACTCTGTGCATCCAAATCTACAGGCTAAGGACGCGTCTGCATATGTTTTGGTGAACAATCGAGTGTGCGTGTTCTGACAGCTGCCTCTATGCAGACGTCTCCACAGAGCCACTTCTGAATGCCCCGCAGCCCAGGACTGAATGGATACACTAACAAGCGCACCGGTGTGAGCAACCACATATGCAGAAGGACGTCTTTCATCTCACAGAAGCGCGAACGTCTTGGCGTTCAAGCACATGGCAGAAACAAGGTGTGAACAGATGAGCTGCTGCTATTTTCTCCGTTCGGCATGCTTCGTTGTAGCTCTCTTGCCGGTCGCCGGCTTAGCGGCTTGCTTTGCGCGACTAGGTGTGCGGAGAGAAGGAGATAGCGCCGGAAACCTTGCCTTTTGCCTTCTTCGGCGCTGGAACCTGGTTGCTGCGCCTTCTCTTTGTCCATGTGCACACACACGATTCCTCAGCGAAAACCATGCAGAAACCTTTCCACGAGCAGCCAGGGATGTGCACCCAGCACCACGTGCACGCACACGCAGCTAGAGAAAAGCACCTACCTTTTCACACACTGATGCCTAAGCAAACGCGTGGCCACACACACGCACACATCCGCAAGCGCGCCTACTCCCATCTATTGAGGGAAAGACGGACGAGCAACGTCCTGACAGGCTTGAGGGGAAAAACGTCCGTTGATGGTTGGCGTACTGCACGCCCGCCTACGGGGCTGCAGGGGAATCCACATTTGGAAGGTACCTGAAGATGTGTGCCTGTTCTTGGAGCTCCGCTAGTAGGGTAGCAAAGACACTCGTAGGCAGTACTGAATGCTGCTCCGTGCTACTTCTCCTCCGGTGGCAAATGCTTCACAGTCGCCCTAGGAAAGGCGTTTAACAATCGATCTCCAAGAGGAACGAAACACATGATGCCATAAGGCGAAAGAATAGCAGGGCATCTCTTCACAAGCTTGTCCCTGATCTATAGCTGAGGGCAAACACTTGTGTGCTTGTGGGAGAGCCTGTGTCTTTCCTGGAAGCGTTTGGGAGTTTTGCTCAGACGCGTGTTTCCTCAAGTTCAAGAATCAAGATCTAGGATACCTGCAGACAGGTGCCTGTTTGTGTGGAGACAGTCTGTTTGAAACTGTGTTCCTCAGCGCCCGCTCTTTCTCCCCGTCGCTCCACACGCCTGTGAGTCCCTTTCTTTCTCCCCACAAGCACGTGTGTTGACTTCGTCGCACATGTGCATCTGCACAAGCGTTGAGCTCAGCAGAGTGTGTCTCTTGACACTTGATGTGCGTTGGCTGTGTCTGCGTGCTCCAGTGAAGAGAGAAACGGGAAATCATCTTGGCAGAGGCAACAAAGCAAAACCGAGGCAGGATTGACATCTGCTCAACAGAGACGGATTCCCTGCGCTGACACAGTTCACAGTTACACGAGAAGCAATCTGAGCGGTCCGTCGACCGGAGACGTGTTTCCCAAGAGGTCGTTTAGCGAGTGAACAGCAGTGTGCGCGACTTTCAGGAGTGTGCCTGGAAAGTGCCAGAATCACCAGAGCATCTGTGCAAAAGCTGCTGCCTCTGTGACCGCATTGAGGCACGTTCCCGTGTCTGCGAGTATATAGACGGCTCTTTCGCGTTCACTCCGAGGGAAACGGTCCGCTATTGCTTCTGTGCGTACAGACGCGATTCCCTTGTCTCTTGCGAACACAGGGAACTCTGTGCATCCAAATCTACAGGCTAAGGACGCGTCTGCATATGTTTTGGTGAACAATCGAGTGTGCGTGTTCTGACAGCTGCCTCTATGCAGACGTCTCCACAGAGCCACTTCTGAATGCCCCGCAGCCCAGGACTGAATGGATACACTAACAAGTGCACCGGTGTGAGCAACCACATATGCAGAAGGACGTCTTTCATCTCACAGAAGCGCGAACGTCTTGGCGTTCAAGCACATGGCAGAAACAAGGTGTGAACAGATGAGCTGCTGCTATTTTCTCCGTTCGGCATGCTTCGTTGTAGCTCTCTTGCCGGTCGCCGGCTTAGCGGCTTGCTTTGCGCGACTAGGTGTGCGGAGAGAAGGAGATAGCGCCGGAAACCTTGCCTTTTGCCTTCTTCGGCGCTGGAACCTGGTTGCTGCGCCTTCTCTTTGTCCATGTGCACACACACGATTCCTCAGCGAAAACCATGCAGAAACCTTTCCACGAGCAGCCAGGGATGTGCACCCAGCACCACGTGCACCCAGCACACGCAGCTAGAGAAAAGCACCTACCTTTTCACACACTGATGCCTAAGCAAACGCGTGGCCACACACACGCACACATCCGCAAGCGCGCCTACTCCCATCTATTGAGGGAAAGACGGACGAGCAACGTCCTGACAGGCTTGAGGGGAAAAACGTCCGTTGATGGTTGGCGTACTGCACGCCCGCCTACGGGGCTGCAGGGGAATCCACATTTGGAAGGTACCTGAAGATGTGTGCCTGTTCTTGGAGCTCCGCTAGTAGGGTAGCAAAGACACTCGTAGGCAGTACTGAATGCTGCTCCGTGCTACTTCTCCTCCGGTGGCAAATGCTTCACAGTCGCCCTAGGAAAGGCGTTTAACAATCGATCTCCAAGAGGAACGAAACACATGATGCCATAAGGCGAAAGAATAGCAGGGCATCTCTTCACAAGCTTGTCCCTGATCTATAGCTGAGGGCAAACACTTGTGTGCTTGTGGGAGAGCCTGTGTCTTTCCTGGAAGCGTTTGGGAGTTTTGCTCAGACGCGTGTTTCCTCAAGTTCAAGAATCAAGATCTAGGATACCTGCAGACAGGTGCCTGTTTGTGTGGAGACAGTCTGTTTGAAACTGTGTTCCTCAGCGCCCGCTCTTTCTCCCCGTCGCTCCACACGCCTGTGAGTCCCTTTCTTTCTCCCCACAAGCACGTGTGTTGACTTCGTCGCACATGTGCATCTGCACAAGCGTTGAGCTCAGCAGAGTGTGTCTCTTGACACTTGATGTGCGTTGGCTGTGTCTGCGTGCTCCAGTGAAGAGAGAAACGGGAAATCATCTTGGCAGAGGCAACAAAGCAAAACCGAGGCAGGATTGACATCTGCTCAACAGAGACGGATTCCCTGCGCTGACACAGTTCACAGTTACACGAGAAGCAATCTGAGCGGTCCGTCGACCGGAGACGTGTTTCCCAAGAGGTCGTTTAGCGAGTGAACAGCAGTGTGCGCGACTTTCAGGAGTGTGCCTGGAAAGTGCCAGAATCACCAGAGCATCTGTGCAAAAGCTGCTGCCTCTGTGACCGCATTGAGGCACGTTCCCGTGTCTGCGAGTATATAGACGGCTCTTTCGCGTTCACTCCGAGGGAAACGGTCCGCTATTGCTTCTGTGCGTACAGACGCGATTCCCTTGTCTCTTGCGAACACAGGGAACTCTGTGCATCCAAATCTACAGGCTAAGGACGCGTCTGCATATGTTTTGGTGAACAATCGAGTGTGCGTGTTCTGACAGCTGCCTCTATGCAGACGTCTCCACAGAGCCACTTCTGAATGCCCCGCAGCCCAGGACTGAATGGATACACTAACAAGCTCACCGGTGTGAGCAACCACATATGCAGAAGGACGTCTTTCATCTCACAGAAGCGCGAACGTCTTGGCGTTCAAGCACATGGCAGAAACAAGGTGTGAACAGATGAGCTGCTGCTATTTTCTCCGTTCGGCATGCTTCGTTGTAGCTCTCTTGCCGGTCGCCGGCTTAGCGGCTTGCTTTGCGCGACTAGGTGTGCGGAGAGAAGGAGATAGCGCCGGAAACCTTGCCTTTTGCCTTCTTCGGCGCTGGAACCTGGTTGCTGCGCCTTCTCTTTGTCCATGTGCACACACACGATTCCTCAGCGAAAACCATGCAGAAACCTTTCCACGAGCAGCCAGGGATGTGCACCCAGCACCACGTGCACGCACACGCAGCTAGAGAAAAGCACCTACCTTTTCACACACTGATGCCTAAGCAAACGCGTGGCCACACACACGCACACATCCGCAAGCGCGCCTACTCCCATCTATTGAGGGAAAGACGGACGAGCAACGTCCTGACAGGCTTGAGGGGAAAAACGTCCGTTGATGGTTGGCGTACTGCACGCCCGCCTACGGGGCTGCAGGGGAATCCACATTTGGAAGGTACCTGAAGATGTGTGCCTGTTCTTGGAGCTCCGCTAGTAGGGTAGCAAAGACACTCGTAGGCAGTACTGAATGCTGCTCCGTGCTACTTCTCCTCCGGTGGCAAATGCTTCACAGTCGCCCTAGGAAAGGCGTTTAACAATCGATCTCCAAGAGGAACGAAACACATGATGCCATAAGGCGAAAGAATAGCAGGGCATCTCTTCACAAGCTTGTCCCTGATCTATAGCTGAGGGCAAACACTTGTGTGCTTGTGGGAGAGCCTGTGTCTTTCCTGGAAGCGTTTGGGAGTTTTGCTCAGACGCGTGTTTCCTCAAGTTCAAGAATCAAGATCTAGGATACCTGCAGACAGGTGCCTGTTTGTGTGGAGACAGTCTGTTTGAAACTGTGTTCCTCAGCGCCCGCTCTTTCTCCCCGTCGCTCCACACGCCTGTGAGTCCCTTTCTTTCTCCCCACAAGCACGTGTGTTGACTTCGTCGCACATGTGCATCTGCACAAGCGTTGAGCTCAGCAGAGTGTGTCTCTTGACACTTGATGTGCGTTGGCTGTGTCTGCGTGCTCCAGTGAAGAGAGAAACGGGAAATCATCTTGGCAGAGGCAACAAAGCAAAACCGAGGCAGGATTGACATCTGCTCAACAGAGACGGATTCCCTGCGCTGACACAGTTCACAGTTACACGAGAAGCAATCTGAGCGGTCCGTCGACCGGAGACGTGTTTCCCAAGAGGTCGTTTAGCGAGTGAACAGCAGTGTGCGCGACTTTCAGGAGTGTGCCTGGAAAGTGCCAGAATCACCAGAGCATCTGTGCAAAAGCTGCTGCCTCTGTGACCGCATTGAGGCACGTTCCCGTGTCTGCGAGTATATAGACGGCTCTTTCGCGTTCACTCCGAGGGAAACGGTCCGCTATTGCTTCTGTGCGTACAGACGCGATTCCCTTGTCTCTTGCGAACACAGGGAACTCTGTGCATCCAAATCTACAGGCTAAGGACGCGTCTGCATATGTTTTGGTGAACAATCGAGTGTGCGTGTTCTGACAGCTGCCTCTATGCAGACGTCTCCACAGAGCCACTTCTGAATGCCCCGCAGCCCAGGACTGAATGGATACACTAACAAGCGCACCGGTGTGAGCAACCACATATGCAGAAGGACGTCTTTCATCTCACAGAAGCGCGAACGTCTTGGCGTTCAAGCACATGGCAGAAACAAGGTGTGAACAGATGAGCTGCTGCTATTTTCTCCGTTCGGCATGCTTCGTTGTAGCTCTCTTGCCGGTCGCCGGCTTAGCGGCTTGCTTTGCGCGACTAGGTGTGCGGAGAGAAGGAGATAGCGCCGGAAACCTTGCCTTTTGCCTTCTTCGGCGCTGGAACCTGGTTGCTGCGCCTTCTCTTTGTCCATGTGCACACACACGATTCCTCAGCGAAAACCATGCAGAAACCTTTCCACGAGCAGCCAGGGATGTGCACCCAGCACCACGTGCACGCACACGCAGCTAGAGAAAAGCACCTACCTTTTCACACACTGATGCCTAAGCAAACGCGTGGCCACACACACGCACACATCCGCAAGCGCGCCTACTCCCATCTATTGAGGGAAAGACGGACGAGCAACGTCCTGACAGGCTTGAGGGGAAAAACGTCCGTTGATGGTTGGCGTACTGCACGCCCGCCTACGGGGCTGCAGGGGAATCCACATTTGGAAGGTACCTGAAGATGTGTGCCTGTTCTTGGAGCTCCGCTAGTAGGGTAGCAAAGACACTCGTAGGCAGTACTGAATGCTGCTCCGTGCTACTTCTCCTCCGGTGGCAAATGCTTCACAGTCGCCCTAGGAAAGGCGTTTAACAATCGATCTCCAAGAGGAACGAAACACATGATGCCATAAGGCGAAAGAATAGCAGGGCATCTCTTCACAAGCTTGTCCCTGATCTATAGCTGAGGGCAAACACTTGTGTGCTTGTGGGAGAGCCTGTGTCTTTCCTGGAAGCGTTTGGGAGTTTTGCTCAGACGCGTGTTTCCTCAAGTTCAAGAATCAAGATCTAGGATACCTGCAGACAGGTGCCTGTTTGTGTGGAGACAGTCTGTTTGAAACTGTGTTCCTCAGCGCCCGCTCTTTCTCCCCGTCGCTCCACACGCCTGTGAGTCCCTTTCTTTCTCCCCACAAGCACGTGTGTTGACTTCGTCGCACATGTGCATCTGCACAAGCGTTGAGCTCAGCAGAGTGTGTCTCTTGACACTTGATGTGCGTTGGCTGTGTCTGCGTGCTCCAGTGAAGAGAGAAACGGGAAATCATCTTGGCAGAGGCAACAAAGCAAAACCGAGGCAGGATTGACATCTGCTCAACAGAGACGGATTCCCTGCGCTGACACAGTTCACAGTTACACGAGAAGCAATCTGAGCGGTCCGTCGACCGGAGACGTGTTTCCCAAGAGGTCGTTTAGCGAGTGAACAGCAGTGTGCGCGACTTTCAGGAGTGTGCCTGGAAAGTGCCAGAATCACCAGAGCATCTGTGCAAAAGCTGCTGCCTCTGTGACCGCATTGAGGCACGTTCCCGTGTCTGCGAGTATATAGACGGCTCTTTCGCGTTCACTCCGAGGGAAACGGTCCGCTATTGCTTCTGTGCGTACAGACGCGATTCCCTTGTCTCTTGCGAACACAGGGAACTCTGTGCATCCAAATCTACAGGCTAAGGACGCGTCTGCATATGTTTTGGTGAACAATCGAGTGTGCGTGTTCTGACAGCTGCCTCTATGCAGACGTCTCCACAGAGCCACTTCTGAATGCCCCGCAGCCCAGGACTGAATGGATACGCTAACAAGTGCACCGGTGTGAGCAACCACATATGCAGAAGGACGTCTTTCATCTCACAGAAGCGCGAACGTCTTGGCGTTCAAGCACATGGCAGAAACAAGGTGTGAACAGATGAGCTGCTGCTATTTTCTCCGTTTGGCATGCTTCGTTGTAGCTCTCTTGCCGGTCGCCGGCTTAGCGGCTTGCTTTGCGCGACTAGGTCTGCGGAGAGAAGGAGATAGCGCCGGAAACCTTGCCTTTTGCCTTCTTCGGCGCTGGAACCTGGTTGCTGCGCCTTCTCTTTGTCCATGTGCACACACACGATTCCTCAGCGAAAACCATGCAGAAACCTTTCCACGAGCAGCCAGGGATGTGCACCCAGCACCACGTGCACGCACACGCAGCTAGAGAAAAGCACCTACCTTTTCACACACTGATGCCTAAGCAAACGCGTGGCCACACACACGCACACATCCGCAAGCGCGCCTACTCCCATCTATTGAGGGAAAGGCGGACGAGCAACGTCCTGACAGGCTTGAGGGGAAAAACGTCCGTTGACGGTTGGCGTACTGCACGCCCGCCTACGGGGCTGCAGGGGAATCCACATTTGGAAGGTACCTGAAGATGTGTGCCTGTTCTTGGAGCTCCGCTAGTAGGGTAGCAAAGACACTCGTAGGCAGTACTGAATGCTGCTCCGTGCTACTTCTCCTCCGGTGGCAAATGCTTCACAGTCGCCCTAGGAAAGACGTTTAACAATCGATCTCCAAGAGGAACGAAACACATGATGCCATAAGGCGAAAGAATAGCAGGGCATCTCTTCACAAGCTTGTCCCTGATCTATAGCTGAGGGCAAACACTTGTGTGCTTGTGGGAGAGCCTGTGTCTTTCCTGGAAGCGTTTGGGAGATTTGCTCAGACGCGTGTTTCCTCAAGTTCAAGAATCAAGATCTAGGATACCTGCAGACAGGTGCCTGTTTGTGTGGAGACAGTCTGTTTGAAACTGTGTTCCTCAGCGCCCACTCTTTCTCCCCGTCGCTCCACACGCCTGGGAGTCCCTTTCTTTCTCTCCACAAGCACGTGTGTTGACTTCGTCGCACATGTGCATCTGCACAAGCGTTGAGCTCAGCAGAGTGTGTCTCTTGACACTTGATGTGCGTTGGCTGTGTCTGCGTGCTCCAGTGAAGAGAGAAACGGGAAATCATCTTGGTAGAGGCAACAAAGCAAAACCGAGGCAGGATTGACATCTGCTCAACAGAGACGGATTCCCTGCGCTGACACAGTTCACAGTTACACGAGAAGCAATCTGAGCGGTTCATCGACCGGAGACGTGTTTCCCAAGAGGTCGTTTAGCGAGTGAACAGCAGTGTGCGCGACTTTCAGGAGTGTGCCTGGAAAGTGCCAGAATCACCAGAGCATCTGTGCAAAAGCTGCTGCCTCTGTGACCGCATTGAGGCACGTTCCCGTGTCTGCGAGTATATAGACGGCTCTTCGCGTTCACTCCGAGGGAAGCGGTCCGCTATTGCTTCTGTGCGTACAGACGCGATTCCCTTGTCTCTTGCGAACACAGGGAACTCTGTGCATCCAAATCTACAGGCTAAGGACGCGTCTGCATATGTTTTGGTGAACAATCGAGTGTGCGTGTTCTGACAGCTGCCTCTATGCAGACGTCTCCACAGAGCCACTTCTGAATGCCCCGCAGCCCAGGACTGAATGGATACACTAACAAGTGCACCGGTGTGAGCAACCACATATGCAGAAGGACGTCTTTCATCTCACAGAAGCGCGAACGTCTTGGCGTTCAAGCACATGGCAGAAACAAGGTGTGAACAGATGAGCTGCTGCTATTTTCTCCGTTTGGCATGCTTCGTTGTAGCTCTCTTGCCGGTCGCCGGCTTAGCGGCTTGCTTTGCGCGACTAGGTCTGCGGAGAGAAGGAGATAGCGCCGGAAACCTTGCCTTTTGCCTTCTTCGGCGCTGGAACCTGGTTGCTGCGCCTTCTCTTTGTCCATGTGCACACACACGATTCCTCAGCGAAAACCATGCAGAAACCTTTCCACGAGCAGCCAGGGATGTGCACCCAGCACCACGTGCACGCACACGCAGCTAGAGAAAAGCACCTACCTTTTCACACACTGATGCCTAAGCAAACGCGTGGCCACACACACGCACACATCCGCAAGCGCGCCTACTCCCATCTATTGAGGGAAAGGCGGACGAGCAACGTCCTGACAGGCTTGAGGGGAAAAACGTCCGTTGACGGTTGGCGTACTGCACGCCCGCCTACGGGGCTGCAGGGGAATCCACATTTGGAAGGTACCTGAAGATGTGTGCCTGTTCTTGGAGCTCCGCTAGTAGGGTAGCAAAGACACTCGTAGGCAGTACTGAATGCTGCTCCGTGCTACTTCTCCTCCGGTGGCAAATGCTTCACAGTCGCCCTAGGAAAGACGTTTAACAATCGATCTCCAAGAGGAACGAAACACATGATGCCATAAGGCGAAAGAATAGCAGGGCATCTCTTCACAAGCTTGTCCCTGATCTATAGCTGAGGGCAAACACTTGTGTGCTTGTGGGAGAGCCTGTGTCTTTCCTGGAAGCGTTTGGGAGATTTGCTCAGACGCGTGTTTCCTCAAGTTCAAGAATCAAGATCTAGGATACCTGCAGACAGGTGCCTGTTTGTGTGGAGACAGTCTGTTTGAAACTGTGTTCCTCAGCGCCCACTCTTTCTCCCCGTCGCTCCACACGCCTGGGAGTCCCTTTCTTTCTCTCCACAAGCACGTGTGTTGACTTCGTCGCACATGTGCATCTGCACAAGCGTTGAGCTCAGCAGAGTGTGTCTCTTGACACTTGATGTGCGTTGGCTGTGTCTGCGTGCTCCAGTGAAGAGAGAAACGGGAAATCATCTTGGTAGAGGCAACAAAGCAAAACCGAGGCAGGATTGACATCTGCTCAACAGAGACGGATTCCCTGCGCTGACACAGTTCACAGTTACACGAGAAGCAATCTGAGCGGTTCATCGACCGGAGACGTGTTTCCCAAGAGGTCGTTTAGCGAGTGAACAGCAGTGTGCGCGACTTTCAGGAGTGTGCCTGGAAAGTGCCAGAATCACCAGAGCATCTGTGCAAAAGCTGCTGCCTCTGTGACCGCATTGAGGCACGTTCCCGTGTCTGCGAGTATATAGACGGCTCTTCGCGTTCACTCCGAGGGAAGCGGTCCGCTATTGCTTCTGTGCGTACAGACGCGATTCCCTTGTCTCTTGCGAACACAGGGAACTCTGTGCATCCAAATCTACAGGCTAAGGACGCGTCTGCATATGTTTTGGTGAACAATCGAGTGTGCGTGTTCTGACAGCTGCCTCTATGCAGACGTCTCCACAGAGCCACTTCTGAATGCCCCGCAGCCCAGGACTGAATGGATACACTAACAAGTGCACCGGTGTGAGCAACCACATATGCAGAAGGACGTCTTTCATCTCACAGAAGCGCGAACGTCTTGGCGTTCAAGCACATGGCAGAAACAAGGTGTGAACAGATGAGCTGCTGCTATTTTCTCCATTCGGCATGCTTCGTTGTAGCTCTCTTGCCGGTCGCCGGCTTAGCGGCTTGCTTTGCGCGACTAGGTCTGCGGAGAGAAGGAGATAGCGCCGGAAACCTTGCCTTTTGCCTTCTTCGGCGCTGGAACCTGGTTGCTGCGCCTTCTCTTTGTCCATGTGCACACACACGATTCCTCAGCGAAAACCATGCAGAAACCTTTCCACGAGCACCCAGGGATGTGCACCCAGCACCACGTGCACCCAGCACACGCAGCTAGAGAAAAGCACCTACCTTTTCACACACTGATGCCTAAGCAAACGCGTGGCCACACACACGCACACATCCGCAAGCGCGCCTACTCCCATCTATTGAGGGAAAGACGGACGAGCAACGTCCTGACAGGCTTGAGGGGAAAAACGTCCGTTGATGGTTGGCGTACTGCACGCCCGCCTACGGGGCTGCAGGGGAATCCACATTTGGAAGGTACCTGAAGATGTGTGCCTGTTCTTGGAGCTCCGCTAGTAGGGTAGCAAAGACACTCGTAGGCAGTACTGAATGCTGCTCCGTGCTACTTCTCCTCCGGTGGTAAATGCTTCACAGTCGCCCTAGGAAAGACGTTTAACAATCGATCTCCAAGAGGAACGAAACACATGATGCCATAAGGCGAAAGAATAGCAGGGCATCTCTTCACAAGCTTGTCCCTGATCTATAGCTGAGGGCAAACACTTGTGTGCTTGTGGGAGAGCCTGTGTCTTTCCTGGAAGCGTTTGGGAGATTTGCTCAGACGCGTGTTTCCTCAAGTTCAAGAATCAAGATCTAGGATACCTGCAGACAGGTGCCTGTTTGTGTGGAGACAGTCTGTTTGAAACTGTGTTCCTCAGCGCCCACTCTTTCTCCCCGTCGCTCCACACGCCTGGGAGTCCCTTTCTTTCTCTCCACAAGCATGTGTGTTGACTTCGTCACACATGTGCATCTACACAAGCGTTGAGCTCAGCAGAGTGTGTCTCTTGACACTTGAGGTGCGTTGGCTGTGTCTGCGTGCTCCAGTGAAGAGAGAAACGGGAAATCATCTTGGTAGAGGCAACAAAGCAAAACCGAGGCAGGATTGACATCTGCTCAACAGAGACAAATTCCCTGCGCTGACACAGTTCACAGTTACACGAGAAGCAATCTGAGCGGTCCGTCGACCGGAGACGTGTTTCCCAAGAGGTCGTTTAGCGAGTGAACAGCAGTGTGCGCGACTTTCAGGAGTGTGTCTAGAAAGTGCCAGAATCACCAGAGCATCTGTGCAAAAGCTGCTGCCTCTGTGACCGCATTGAGGCACGTTCCCGTGTCTGCGAGTATATAGACGGCTCTTCGCGTTCACTCCGAGGGAAACGGTCCGCTATTGCTTCTGTGCGTACAGACGCGATTCCCTTGTCTCTTGCGAACACAGGGAACTCTGTGCATCCAAATCTACAGGCTAAGGACGCGTCTGCATATGTTTTGGTGAACAATCGAGTGTGCGTGTTCTGACAGCTGCCTCTATGCAGACGTCTCCACAGAGCCACTTCTGAATGCCCCGCAGCCCAGGACTGAATGGATACACTAACAAGTGCACCGGTGTGAGCAACCACATATGCAGAAGGACGTCTTTCATCTCACAGAAGCGCGAACGTCTTGGCGTTCAAGCACATGGCAGAAACAAGGTGTGAACAGATGAGCTGCTGCTATTTTCTCCGTTCGGCATGCTTCTTTGTAGCTCTCTTGCCGGTCGCCGGCTTAGCGGCTTGCTTTGTGCGACTAGGTCTGCGGAGAGAAGGAGATAGCGCCGGAAACCTTGCCTTTTGCCGTCTTCGGCGCTGGAACCTGGTTGCTGCGCCTTCTCTTTGTCCATGTGCACACACACGATTCCTCAGCGAAAACCATGCTGAAACCTTTCCACGAGCACCCAGGGATGTGCACCCAGCACCACGTGCACCCAGCACACGCAGCTAGAGAAAAGCACCTACCTTTTCACACACTGATGCCTAAGCAAACGCGTGGCCACACACACGCACACATCCGCAAGCGCGCCTACTCCCATCTACTGAGGGAAAGACGGACGAGCAACGTCCTGACAGGCTTGAGGGGAAAAACGTCCGTTGATGGTTGGCGTACTGCACGCTCGCCTACGGGGCTGCAGGGGAATCCACATTTGGAAGGTACCTGAAGATGTGTGCCTGTTCTTGGAGCTCCGCTAGTAGGGTAGCAAAGACACTCGTAGGCAGTACTGAATGCTGCTCCGTGCTACTTCTCCTCCGGTGGTAAATGCTTCACAGTCGCCCTAGGAAAGACGTTTAACAATCGATCTCCAAGAGGAACGAAACACATGATGCCATAAGGCGAAAGAATAGCAGGGCATCTCTTCACAAGCTTGTCCCTGATCTATAGCTGAGGGCAAACACTTGTGTGCTTGTGGGAGAGCCTGTGTCTTTCCTGGAAGCGTTTGGGAGTTTTGCTCAGACGCGTGTTTCCTCAAGTTCAAGAATCAAGATCTAGGATACCTGCAGACAGGTGCCTGTTTGTGTGGAGACAGTCTGTTTGAAACTGTGTTCCTCAGCGCCCACTCTTTCTCCCCGTCGCTCCACACGCCTGGGAGTCCCTTTCTTTCTCTCCACAAGCACGTGTGTTGACTTGGTCGCACATGTGCATCTGCACAAGCGTTGAGCTCAGCAGAGTGTGTCTCTTGACACTTGATGTGCGTTGGCTGTGTCTGCGTGCTCCAGTGAAGAGAGAAACGGGAAATCATCTTGGTAGAGGCAACAAAGCAAAACCGAGGCAGGATTGACATCTGCTCAACAGAGACGGATTCCCTGCGCTGACACAGTTCACAGTTACACGAGAAGCAATCTGAGCGGTCCATCGACCGGAGACGTGTTTCCCAAGAGGTCGTTTAGCGAGTGAACAGCAGTGTGCGCGACTTTCAGGAGTGTGCCTGGAAAGTGCCAGAATCACCAGAGCATCTGTGCAAAAGCTGCCGCCTCTGTAACCGCATTGAGGCACGTTCCCGTGTCTGCGAGTATATAGACGGCTCTTCGCGTTCACTCCGAGGGAAACGGTCCGCTATTGCTTCTGTGCGTACAGACGCGATTCCCTTGTCTCTTGCGAACACAGGGAACTCTGTGCATCCAAATCTACAGGCTAAGGACGCGTCTGCATATGTTTTGGTGAACAATCGAGTGTGCGTGTTCTGACAGCTGCCTCTATGCAGACGTCTCCACAGAGCCACTTCTGAATGCCCCGCAGCCCAGGACTGAATGGATACACTAACAAGTGCACCGGTGTGAGCAACCACATATGCAGAAGGACGTCTTTCATCTCACAGAAGCGCGAATGTCTTGGCGTTCAAGCACATGGCAGAAACAAGGTGTGAACAGATGAGCTGCTGCTATTTTCTCCGTTCGGCATGCTTCGTTGTAGCTCTCTTGCCGGTCGCCGGCTTAGCGGCTTGCTTTGCGCGACTAGGTCTGCGGAGAGAAGGAGATAGCGCCGGAAACCTTGCCTTTTGCCGTCTTCGGCGCTGGAACCTGGTTGCTGCGCCTTCTCTTTGTCCATGTGCACACACACGATTCCTCAGCGAAAACCATGCTGAAACCTTTCCACGAGCACCCAGGGATGTGCACCCAGCACCACGTGCACCCAGCACACGCAGCTAGAGAAAAGCACCTACCTTTTCACACACTGATGCCTAAGCAAACGCGTGGCCACACACACGCACACATCCGCAAGCGCGCCTACTCCCATCTACTGAGGGAAAGACGGACGAGCAACGTCCTGACAGGCTTGAGGGGAAAAACGTCCGTTGATGGTTGGCGTACTGCACGCTCGCCTACGGGGCTGCAGGGGAATCCACATTTGGAAGGTACCTGAAGATGTGTGCCTGTTCTTGGAGCTCCGCTAGTAGGGTAGCAAAGACACTCGTAGGCAGTACTGAATGCTGCTCCGTGCTACTTCTCCTCCGGTGGTAAATGCTTCACAGTCGCCCTAGGAAAGACGTTTAACAATCGATCTCCAAGAGGAACGAAACACATGATGCCATAAGGCGAAAGAATAGCAGGGCATCTCTTCACAAGCTTGTCCCTGATCTATAGCTGAGGGCAAACACTTGTGTGCTTGTGGGAGAGCCTGTGTCTTTCCTGGAAGCGTTTGGGAGATTTGCTCAGACGCGTGTTTCCTCAAGTTCAAGAATCAAGATCTAGGATACCTGCAGACAGGTGCCTGTTTGTGTGGAGACAGTCTGTTTGAAACTGTGTTCCTCAGCGCCCACTCTTTCTCCCCGTCGCTCCACACGCCTGGGAGTCCCTTTCTTTCTCTCCACAAGCATGTGTGTTGACTTCGTCACACATGTGCATCTACACAAGCGTTGAGCTCAGCAGAGTGTGTCTCTTGACACTTGAGGTGCGTTGGCTGTGTCTGCGTGCTCCAGTGAAGAGAGAAACGGGAAATCATCTTGGTAGAGGCAACAAAGCAAAACCGAGGCAGGATTGACATCTGCTCAACAGAGACAAATTCCCTGCGCTGACACAGTTCACAGTTACACGAGAAGCAATCTGAGCGGTCCGTCGACCGGAGACGTGTTTCCCAAGAGGTCGTTTAGCGAGTGAACAGCAGTGTGCGCGACTTTCAGGAGTGTGTCTAGAAAGTGCCAGAATCACCAGAGCATCTGTGCAAAAGCTGCTGCCTCTGTGACCGCATTGAGGCACGTTCCCGTGTCTGCGAGTATATAGACGGCTCTTCGCGTTCACTCCGAGGGAAACGGTCCGCTATTGCTTCTGTGCGTACAGACGCGATTCCCTTGTCTCTTGCGAACACAGGGAACTCTGTGCATCCAAATCTACAGGCTAAGGACGCGTCTGCATATGTTTTGGTGAACAATCGAGTGTGCGTGTTCTGACAGCTGCCTCTATGCAGACGTCTCCACAGAGCCACTTCTGAATGCCCCGCAGCCCAGGACTGAATGGATACACTAACAAGTGCACCGGTGTGAGCAACCACATATGCAGAAGGACGTCTTTCATCTCACAGAAGCGCGAACGTCTTGGCGTTCAAGCACATGGCAGAAACAAGGTGTGAACAGATGAGCTGCTGCTATTTTCTCCGTTCGGCATGCTTCTTTGTAGCTCTCTTGCCGGTCGCCGGCTTAGCGGCTTGCTTTGTGCGACTAGGTCTGCGGAGAGAAGGAGATAGCGCCGGAAACCTTGCCTTTTGCCGTCTTCGGCGCTGGAACCTGGTTGCTGCGCCTTCTCTTTGTCCATGTGCACACACACGATTCCTCAGCGAAAACCATGCTGAAACCTTTCCACGAGCACCCAGGGATGTGCACCCAGCACCACGTGCACCCAGCACACGCAGCTAGAGAAAAGCACCTACCTTTTCACACACTGATGCCTAAGCAAACGCGTGGCCACACACACGCACACATCCGCAAGCGCGCCTACTCCCATCTACTGAGGGAAAGACGGACGAGCAACGTCCTGACAGGCTTGAGGGGAAAAACGTCCGTTGATGGTTGGCGTACTGCACGCTCGCCTACGGGGCTGCAGGGGAATCCACATTTGGAAGGTACCTGAAGATGTGTGCCTGTTCTTGGAGCTCCGCTAGTAGGGTAGCAAAGACACTCGTAGGCAGTACTGAATGCTGCTCCGTGCTACTTCTCCTCCGGTGGTAAATGCTTCACAGTCGCCCTAGGAAAGACGTTTAACAATCGATCTCCAAGAGGAACGAAACACATGATGCCATAAGGCGAAAGAATAGCAGGGCATCTCTTCACAAGCTTGTCCCTGATCTATAGCTGAGGGCAAACACTTGTGTGCTTGTGGGAGAGCCTGTGTCTTTCCTGGAAGCGTTTGGGAGTTTTGCTCAGACGCGTGTTTCCTCAAGTTCAAGAATCAAGATCTAGGATACCTGCAGACAGGTGCCTGTTTGTGTGGAGACAGTCTGTTTGAAACTGTGTTCCTCAGCGCCCACTCTTTCTCCCCGTCGCTCCACACGCCTGGGAGTCCCTTTCTTTCTCTCCACAAGCACGTGTGTTGACTTGGTCGCACATGTGCATCTGCACAAGCGTTGAGCTCAGCAGAGTGTGTCTCTTGACACTTGATGTGCGTTGGCTGTGTCTGCGTGCTCCAGTGAAGAGAGAAACGGGAAATCATCTTGGTAGAGGCAACAAAGCAAAACCGAGGCAGGATTGACATCTGCTCAACAGAGACGGATTCCCTGCGCTGACACAGTTCACAGTTACACGAGAAGCAATCTGAGCGGTCCATCGACCGGAGACGTGTTTCCCAAGAGGTCGTTTAGCGAGTGAACAGCAGTGTGCGCGACTTTCAGGAGTGTGCCTGGAAAGTGCCAGAATCACCAGAGCATCTGTGCAAAAGCTGCCGCCTCTGTAACCGCATTGAGGCACGTTCCCGTGTCTGCGAGTATATAGACGGCTCTTCGCGTTCACTCCGAGGGAAACGGTCCGCTATTGCTTCTGTGCGTACAGACGCGATTCCCTTGTCTCTTGCGAACACAGGGAACTCTGTGCATCCAAATCTACAGGCTAAGGACGCGTCTGCATATGTTTTGGTGAACAATCGAGTGTGCGTGTTCTGACAGCTGCCTCTATGCAGACGTCTCCACAGAGCCACTTCTGAATGCCCCGCAGCCCAGGACTGAATGGATACACTAACAAGTGCACCGGTGTGAGCAACCACATATGCAGAAGGACGTCTTTCATCTCACAGAAGCGCGAATGTCTTGGCGTTCAAGCACATGGCAGAAACAAGGTGTGAACAGATGAGCTGCTGCTATTTTCTCCGTTCGGCATGCTTCGTTGTAGCTCTCTTGCCGGTCGCCGGCTTAGCGGCTTGCTTTGCGCGACTAGGTCTGCGGAGAGAAGGAGATAGCGCCGGAAACCTTGCCTTTTGCCGTCTTCGGCGCTGGAACCTGGTTGCTGCGCCTTCTCTTTGTCCATGTGCACACACACGATTCCTCAGCGAAAACCATGCTGAAACCTTTCCACGAGCACCCAGGGATGTGCACCCAGCACCACGTGCACCCAGCACACGCAGCTAGAGAAAAGCACCTACCTTTTCACACACTGATGCCTAAGCAAACGCGTGGCCACACACACGCACACATCCGCAAGCGCGCCTACTCCCATCTACTGAGGGAAAGACGGACGAGCAACGTCCTGACAGGCTTGAGGGGAAAAACGTCCGTTGATGGTTGGCGTACTGCACGCTCGCCTACGGGGCTGCAGGGGAATCCACATTTGGAAGGTACCTGAAGATGTGTGCCTGTTCTTGGAGCTCCGCTAGTAGGGTAGCAAAGACACTCGTAGGCAGTACTGAATGCTGCTCCGTGCTACTTCTCCTCCGGTGGTAAATGCTTCACAGTCGCCCTAGGAAAGACGTTTAACAATCGATCTCCAAGAGGAACGAAACACATGATGCCATAAGGCGAAAGAATAGCAGGGCATCTCTTCACAAGCTTGTCCCTGATCTATAGCTGAGGGCAAACACTTGTGTGCTTGTGGGAGAGCCTGTGTCTTTCCTGGAAGCGTTTGGGAGTTTTGCTCAGACGCGTGTTTCCTCAAGTTCAAGAATCAAGATCTAGGATACCTGCAGACAGGTGCCTGTTTGTGTGGAGACAGTCTGTTTGAAACTGTGTTCCTCAGCGCCCGCTCTTTCTCCCCGTCGCTCCACACGCCTGTGAGTCCCTTTCTTTCTCTCCACAAGCATGTGTGTTGACTTCGTCGCACATGTGCATCTGCACAAGCGTTGAGCTCAGCAGAGTGTGTCTCTTGACACTTGCTGTGCGTTGGCTGTGTCTGCGTGCTCCAGTGAAGAGAGAAACGGGAAATCATCTTGGTAGAGGCAACAAAGCAAAACCGAGGCAGGATTGACATCTGCTCAACAGAGACGGATTCCCTGCGCTGACACAGTTCACAGTTACACGAGAAGCAATCTGAGCGGTCCATCGACCGGAGACGTGTTTCCCAAGAGGTCGTTTAGCGAGTGAACAGCAGTGTGCGCGACTTTCAGGAGTGTGCCTGGAAAGTGCCAGAATCACCAGAGCATCTGTGCTAAAGCTGCTGCCTCTGTGACCGCATTGAGGCACGTTCCCGTGTCTGCGAGTATATAGACGGCTCTTCGCGTTCACTCCGAGGGAAACGGTCCGCTATTGCTTCTGTGCGTACAGACGCGATTCCCTTGTCTCTTGCGAACACAGGGAACTCTGTGCATCCAAATCTACAGGCTAAGGACGCGTCTGCATATGTTTTGGTGAACAATCGAGTGTGCGTGTTCTGACAGCTGCCTCTATGCAGACGTCTCCACAGAGCCACTTCTGAATGCCCCGCAGCCCAGGACTGAAGGGATACACTAACAAGTGCACCGGTGTGAGCAACCACATATGCAGAAGGACGTCTTTCATCTCACAGAAGCGCGAACGTCTTGGCGTTCAAGCACATGGCAGAAACAAGGTGTGAACAGATGAGCTGCTGCTATTTTCTCCGTTTGGCATGCTTCGTTGTAGCTCTCTTGCCGGTCGCCGGCTTAGCGGCTTGCTTTGCGCGACTAGGTCTGCGGAGAGAAGGAGATAGCGCCGGAAACCTTGCCTTTTGCCGTCTTCGGCGCTGGAACCTGGTTGCTGCGCCTTCTCTTTGTCCATGTGCACACACACGATTCCTCAGCGAAAACCATGCTGAAACCTTTCCACGAGCACCCAGGGATGTGCACCCAGCACCACGTGCACCCAGCACACGCAGCTAGAGAAAAGCACCTACCTTTTCACACACTGATGCCTAAGCAAACGCGTGGCCACACACACGCACACATCCGCAAGCGCGCCTACTCCCATCTACTGAGGGAAAGACGGACGAGCAACGTCCTGACAGGCTTGAGGGGAAAAACGTCCGTTGATGGTTGGCGTACTGCACGCTCGCCTACGGGGCTGCAGGGGAATCCACATTTGGAAGGTACCTGAAGATGTGTGCCTGTTCTTGGAGCTCCGCTAGTAGGGTAGCAAAGACACTCGTAGGCAGTACTGAATGCTGCTCCGTGCTACTTCTCCTCCGGTGGTAAATGCTTCACAGTCGCCCTAGGAAAGACGTTTAACAATCGATCTCCAAGAGGAACGAAACACATGATGCCATAAGGCGAAAGAAAAGCAGGGCATCTCTTCACAAGCTTGTCCCTGATCTATAGCTGAGGGCAAACACTTGTGTGCTTGTGGGAGAGCCTGTGTCTTTCCTGGAAGCGTTTGGGAGTTTTGCTCAGACGCGTGTTTCCTCAAGTTCAAGAATCAAGATCTAGGATACCTGCAGACAGGTGCCTGTTTGTGTGGAGACAGTCTGTTTGAAACTGTGTTCCTCAGCGCCCACTCTTTCTCCCCGTCGCTCCACACGCCTGTGAGTCCCTTTCTTTCTCTCCACAAGCATGTGTGTTGACTTCGTCGCACATGTGCATCTGCACAAGCGTTGAGCTCAGCAGAGTGTGTCTCTTGACACTTGATGTGCGTTGGCTGTGTCTGCGTGCTCCAGTGAAGAGAGAAACGGGAAATCATCTTGGTAGAGGCAACAAAGCAAAACCGAGGCAGGATTGACATCTGCTCAACAGAGACGGATTCCCTGCGCTGACACAGTTCACAGTTACACGAGAAGCAATCTGAGCGGTCCATCGATCGGAGACGTGTTTCCCAAGAGGTCGTTTAGCGAGTGAACAGCAGTGTGCGCGACTTTCAGGAGTGTGCCTGGAAAGTGCCAGAATCACCAGAGCATCTGTGCTAAAGCTGCTGCCTCTGTGACCGCATTGAGGCACGTTCCCGTGTCTGCGAGTATATAGACGGCTCTTCGCGTTCACTCCGAGGGAAACGGTCCGCTATTGCTTCTGTGCGTACAGACGCGATTCCCTTGTCTCTTGCGAACACAGGGAACTCTGTGCATCCAAATCTACAGGCTAAGGACGCGTCTGCATATGTTTTGGTGAACAATCGAGTGTGCGTGTTCTGACAGCTGCCTCTATGCAGACGTCTCCACAGAGCCACTTCTGAATGCCCCGCAGCCCAGGACTGAATGGATACACTAACAAGTGCACCGGTGTGAGCAACCACATATGCAGAAGGACGTCTTTCATCTCACAGAAGCGCGAACGTCTTGGCGTTCAAGCACATGGCAGAAACAAGGTGTGAACAGATGAGCTGCTGCTATTTTCTCCGTTCGGCATGCTTCGTTGTAGCTCTCTTGCCGGTCGCCGGCTTAGCGGCTTGCTTTGCGCGACTAGGTCTGCGGAGAGAAGGAGATAGCGCCGGAAACCTTGCCTTTTGCCGTCTTCGGCGCTGGAACCTGGTTGCTGCGCCTTCTCTTTGTCCATGTGCACACACACGATTCCTCAGCGAAAACCATGCTGAAACCTTTCCACGAGCACCCAGGGATGTGCACCCAGCACCACGTGCACCCAGCACACGCAGCTAGAGAAAAGCACCTACCTTTTCACACACTGATGCCTAAGCAAACGCGTGGCCACACACACGCACACATCCGCAAGCGCGCCTACTCCCATCTACTGAGGGAAAGACGGACGAGCAACGTCCTGACAGGCTTGAGGGGAAAAACGTCCGTTGATGGTTGGCGTACTGCACGCTCGCCTACGGGGCTGCAGGGGAATCCACATTTGGAAGGTACCTGAAGATGTGTGCCTGTTCTTGGAGCTCCGCTAGTAGGGTAGCAAAGACACTCGTAGGCAGTACTGAATGCTGCTCCGTGCTACTTCTCCTCCGGTGGTAAATGCTTCACAGTCGCCCTAGGAAAGACGTTTAACAATCGATCTCCAAGAGGAACGAAACACATGATGCCATAAGGCGAAAGAAAAGCAGGGCATCTCTTCACAAGCTTGTCCCTGATCTATAGCTGAGGGCAAACACTTGTGTGCTTGTGGGAGAGCCTGTGTCTTTCCTGGAAGCGTTTGGGAGTTTTGCTCAGACGCGTGTTTCCTCAAGTTCAAGAATCAAGATCTAGGATACCTGCAGACAGGTGCCTGTTTGTGTGGAGACAGTCTGTTTGAAACTGTGTTCCTCAGCGCCCACTCTATCTCCCCGTCGCTCCACACGCCTGGGAGTCCCTTTCTTTCTCCCCACAAGCACGTGTGTTGACTTCGTCGCACATGTGCATCTGCACAAGCGTTGAGCTCAGCAGAGTGTGTCTCTTGACACTTGATGTGCGTTGGCTGTGTCTGCGTGCTCCAGTGAAGAGAGAAACGGGAAATCATCTTGGTAGAGGCAACAAAGCAAAAGCGAGGCAGGATTGACATCTGCTCAACAGAGACGGATTCCCTGCGCTGACACAGTTCACAGTTACACGAGAAGCAATCTGAGCGGTCCATCGACCGGAGACGTGTTTCCCAAGAGGTCGTTTAGCGAGTGAAGAGCAGTGTGCGCGACTTTCAGGAGTGTGCCTGGAAAGTGCCAGAATCACCAGAGCATCTGTGCAAAAGCTGCCGCCTCTGTGACCGCAGTGAGGCACGTTCCCGTGTCTGCGAGTATATAGACGGCTCTTCGCGTTCACTCCGAGGGAAACGGTCCGCTATTGCTTCTGTGCGTACAGACGCGATTCCCTTGTCTCTTGCGAACACAGGGAACTCTGTGCATCCAAATCTACAGGCTAAGGACGCGTCTGCATATGTTTTGGTGAACAATCGAGTGTGTGTGTTCTGACAGCTGCCTCTATGCAGACGTCTCCACAGAGCCACTTCTGAATGCCCCGCAGCCCAGGACTGAATGGATACACTAACAAGTGCACCGGTGTGAGCAACCACATATGCAGAAGGACGTCTTTCATCTCACAGAAGCGCGAACGTCTTGGCGTTCAAGCACATGGCAGAAACAAGGTGTGAACAGATGAGCTGCTGCTATTTTCTCCATTCGGCATGCTTCGTTGTAGCTCTCTTCCCGGTCGCCGGCTTAGCGGCTTGCTTTGCGCGACTAGGTGTGCGGAGAGAAGGAGATAGCGCCGGAAACCTTGCCTTTTGCCTTCTTCGGCGCTGGAACCTGGTTGCTGCGCCTTCTCTTTGTCCATGTGCACACACACGATTCCTCAGCGAAAACCATGCAGAAACCTTTCCACGAGCACCCAGGGATGTGCACCCAGCACCACGTGCACCCAGCACACGCAGCTAGAGAAAAGCACCTACCTTTTCATACACTGATGCCTAAGCAAACGCGTGGCCACACACACGCACACATCCGCAAGCGCGCCTACTCCCATCTATTGAGGGAAAGACGGACGAGCAACGTCCTGACAGGCTTGAGGGGAAAAACGTCCGTTGATGGTTGGCGTACTGCACGCCCGCCTACGGGGCTGCAGGGGAATCCACATTTGGAAGGTACCTGAAGATGTGTGCCTGTTCTTGGAGCTCCGCTAGTAGGGTAGCAAAGACATTCGTAGGCAGTACTGAATGCTGCTCCGTGCTACTTCTCCTCCGGTGGTAAATGCTTCACAGTCGCCCTAGGAAAGACGATCTCCAAGAGGAACGAAACACATGATGCCATAAGGCGAAAGAATAGCAGGGCATCTCTTCACAAGCTTGTCCCTGATCTATAGCTGAGGGCAAACACTTGTGTGCTTGTGGGAGAGCCTGTGTCTTTCCTGGAAGCGTTTGGGAGTTTTGCTCAGACGCGTGTTTCCTCAAGTTCAAGAATCAAGATCTAGGATACCTGCAGACAGGTGCCTGTTTGTGTGGAGACAGTCTGTTTGAAACTGTGTTCCTCAGCGCCCACTCTTTCTCCCCGTCGCTCCACACGCCTGGGAGTCCCTTTCTTTCTCCCCACAAGCACGTGTGTTGACTTGGTCGCACATGTGCATCTGCACAAGCGTTGAGCTCAGCAGAGTGTGTCTCTTGACACTTGATGTGCGTTGGCTGTGTCTGCGTGCTCCAGTGAAGAGAGAAACGGGAAATCATCTTGGTAGAGGCAACAAAGCAAAACCGAGGCAGGATTGACATCTGCTCAACAGAGACGGATTCCCTGCGCTGACACAGTTCACAGTTACACGAGAAGCAATCTGAGCGGTCCATCGACCGGAGACGTGTTTCCCAAGAGGTCGTTTAGCGAGTGAACAGCAGTGTGCGCGACTTTCAGGAGTGTGCCTGGAAAGTGCCAGAATCACCAGAGCATCTGTGCTAAAGCTGCTGCCTCTGTGACCGCATTGAGGCACGTTCCCGTGTCTGCGAGTATATAGACGGCTCTTCGCGTTCACTCCGAGGGAAACGGTCCGCTATTGCTTCTGTGCGTACAGACGCGATTCCCTTGTCTCTTGCGAACACAGGGAACTCTGTGCATCCAAATCTACAGGCTAAGGACGCGTCTGCATATGTTTTGGTGAACAATCGAGTGTGCGTGTTCTGACAGCTGCCTCTATGCAGACGTCTCCACAGAGCCACTTCTGAATGCCCCGCAGCCCAGGACTGAAGGGATACACTAACAAGTGCACCGGTGTGAGCAACCACATATGCAGAAGGACGTCTTTCATCTCACAGAAGCGCGAACGTCTTGGCGTTCAAGCACATGGCAGAAACAAGGTGTGAACAGATGAGCTGCTGCTATTTTCTCCGTTCGGCATGCTTCGTTGTAGCTCTCTTGCCGGTCGCCGGCTTAGCGGCTTGCTTTGCGCGACTAGGTCTGCGGAGAGAAGGAGATAGCGCCGGAAACCTTGCCTTTTGCCGTCTTCGGCGCTGGAACCTGGTTGCTGCGCCTTCTCTTTGTCCATGTGCACACACACGATTCCTCAGCGAAAACCATGCTGAAACCTTTCCACGAGCACCCAGGGATGTGCACCCAGCACCACGTGCACCCAGCACACGCAGCTAGAGAAAAGCACCTACCTTTTCACACACTGATGCCTAAGCAAACGCGTGGCCACACACACGCACACATCCGCAAGCGCGCCTACTCCCATCTACTGAGGGAAAGACGGACGAGCAACGTCCTGACAGGCTTGAGGGGAAAAACGTCCGTTGATGGTTGGCGTACTGCACGCTCGCCTACGGGGCTGCAGGGGAATCCACATTTGGAAGGTACCTGAAGATGTGTGCCTGTTCTTGGAGCTCCGCTAGTAGGGTAGCAAAGACACTCGTAGGCAGTACTGAATGCTGCTCCGTGCTACTTCTCCTCCGGTGGTAAATGCTTCACAGTCGCCCTAGGAAAGACGTTTAACAATCGATCTCCAAGAGGAACGAAACACATGATGCCATAAGGCGAAAGAAAAGCAGGGCATCTCTTCACAAGCTTGTCCCTGATCTATAGCTGAGGGCAAACACTTGTGTGCTTGTGGGAGAGCCTGTGTCTTTCCTGGAAGCGTTTGGGAGTTTTGCTCAGACGCGTGTTTCCTCAAGTTCAAGAATCAAGATCTAGGATACCTGCAGACAGGTGCCTGTTTGTGTGGAGACAGTCTGTTTGAAACTGTGTTCCTCAGCGCCCACTCTTTCTCCCCGTCGCTCCACACGCCTGTGAGTCCCTTTCTTTCTCTCCACAAGCATGTGTGTTGACTTCGTCGCACATGTGCATCTGCACAAGCGTTGAGCTCAGCAGAGTGTGTCTCTTGACACTTGATGTGCGTTGGCTGTGTCTGCGTGCTCCAGTGAAGAGAGAAACGGGAAATCATCTTGGTAGAGGCAACAAAGCAAAACCGAGGCAGGATTGACATCTGCTCAACAGAGACGGATTCCCTGCGCTGACACAGTTCACAGTTACACGAGAAGCAATCTGAGCGGTCCATCGACCGGAGACGTGTTTCCCAAGAGGTCGTTTAGCGAGTGAACAGCAGTGTGCGCGACTTTCAGGAGTGTGCCTGGAAAGTGCCAGAATCACCAGAGCATCTGTGCTAAAGCTGCTGCCTCTGTGACCGCATTGAGGCACGTTCCCGTGTCTGCGAGTATATAGACGGCTCTTCGCGTTCACTCCGAGGGAAACGGTCCGCTATTGCTTCTGTGCGTACAGACGCGATTCCCTTGTCTCTTGCGAACACAGGGAACTCTGTGCATCCAAATCTACAGGCTAAGGACGCGTCTGCATATGTTTTGGTGAACAATCGAGTGTGCGTGTTCTGACAGCTGCCTCTATGCAGACGTCTCCACAGAGCCACTTCTGAATGCCCCGCAGCCCAGGACTGAATGGATACACTAACAAGTGCACCGGTGTGAGCAACCACATATGCAGAAGGACGTCTTTCATCTCACAGAAGCGCGAACGTCTTGGCGTTCAAGCACATGGCAGAAACAAGGTGTGAACAGATGAGCTGCTGCTATTTTCTCCGTTCGGCATGCTTCGTTGTAGCTCTCTTGCCGGTCGCCGGCTTAGCGGCTTGCTTTGCGCGACTAGGTCTGCAGAGAGAAGGAGATAGCGCCGGAAACCTTGCCTTTTGCCGTCTTCGGCGCTGGAACCTGGTTGCTGCGCCTTCTCTTTGTCCATGTGCACACACACGATTCCTCAGCGAAAACCATGCTGAAACCTTTCCACGAGCACCCAGGGATGTGCACCCAGCACCACGTGCACCCAGCACACGCAGCTAGAGAAAAGCACCTACCTTTTCACACACTGATGCCTAAGCAAACGCGTGGCCACACACACGCACACATCCGCAAGCGCGCCTACTCCCATCTACTGAGGGAAAGACGGACGAGCAACGTCCTGACAGGCTTGAGGGGAAAAACGTCCGTTGATGGTTGGCGTACTGCACGCTCGCCTACGGGGCTGCAGGGGAATCCACATTTGGAAGGTACCTGAAGATGTGTGCCTGTTCTTGGAGCTCCGCTAGTAGGGTAGCAAAGACACTCGTAGGCAGTACTGAATGCTGCTCCGTGCTACTTCTCCTCCGGTGGTAAATGCTTCACAGTCGCCCTAGGAAAGACGTTTAACAATCGATCTCCAAGAGGAACGAAACACATGATGCCATAAGGCGAAAGAAAAGCAGGGCATCTCTTCACAAGCTTGTCCCTGATCTATAGCTGAGGGCAAACACTTGTGTGCTTGTGGGAGAGCCTGTGTCTTTCCTGGAAGCGTTTGGGAGTTTTGCTCAGACGCGTGTTTCCTCAAGTTCAAGAATCAAGATCTAGGATACCTGCAGACAGGTGCCTGTTTGTGTGGAGACAGTCTGTTTGAAACTGTGTTCCTCAGCGCCCACTCTTTCTCCCCGTCGCTCCACACGCCTGGGAGTCCCTTTCTTTCTCTCCACAAGCACGTGTGTTGACTTCGTCGCACATGTGCATCTGCACAAGCGTTGAGCTCAGCAGAGTGTGTCTCTTGACACTTGATGTGCGTTGGCTGTGTCTGCGTGCTCCAGTGAAGAGAGAAACGGGAAATCATCTTGGTAGAGGCAACAAAGCAAAACCGAGGCAGGATTGACATCTGCTCAACAGAGACGGATTCCCTGCGCTGACACAGTTCACAGTTACACGAGAAGCAATCTGAGCGGTCCATCGACCGGAGACGTGTTTCCCAAGAGGTCGTTTAGCGAGTGAACAGCAGTGTGCGCGACTTTCAGGAGTGTGCCTGGAAAGTGCCAGAATCACCAGAGCATCTGTGCAAAAGCTGCTGCCTCTGTGACCGCAGTGAGGCACGTTCCCGTGTCTGCGAGTATATAGACGGCTCTTCGCGTTCACTCCGAGGGAAACGGTCCGCTATTGCTTCTGTGCGTACAGACGCGATTCCCTTGTCTCTTGCGAGCACAGGGAACTCTGTGCATCCAAATCTACAGGCTAAGGACGCGTCTGCATATGTTTTGGTGAACAATCGAGTGTGTGTGTTCTGACAGCTGCCTCTATGCAGACGTCTCCACAGAGCCACTTCTGAATGCCCCGCAGCCCAGGACTGAATGGATACACTAACAAGTGCACCGGTGTGAGCAACCACATATGCAGAAGGACGTCTTTCATCTCACAGAAGCGAGAATGTCTTGGCGTTCAAGCACATGGCAGAAACAAGGTGTGAACAGATGAGCTGCTGCTATTTTGTCCATTCGGCATGCTTCGTTGTAGCTCTCTTGCCGGTCGCCGGCTTAGCGGCTTGCTTTGCGCGACTAGGTCTGCGGAGAGAAGGAGATAGCGCCGGAAACCTTGCCTTTTGCCTTCTTCGGCGCTGGAACCTGGTTGCTGCGCCTTCTCTTTGTCCATGTGCACACACACGATTCCGCAGCGAAAACCATGCAGAAACCTTTCCACGAGCACCCAGGGATGTGCACCCAGCAACACGTGCACGCACACGCAGCTAGAGAAAAGCACCTACCTTTTCACACACTGATGCCTAAGCAAACGCGTGACCACACACACGCACACATCCGCAAACGCGCCTACTCCCATCTATTGAGGGAAAGACGGACGAGCAACGTCCTGACAGGCTTGAGGGGAAAAACGTCCGTTGATGGTTGGCGTACTGCACGCCCGCCTACGGGGCTGCAGGGGAATCCACATTTGGAAGGTATCTGAAGATGTGTGCCTGTTCTTGGAGCTCCGCTAGTAGGGTAGCAAAGACACTCGTAGGCAGTACTGAATGCTGCTCCGTGCTACTTCTCCTCCGGTGGTAAATGCTTCACAGTCGCCCTAGGAAAGACGATCTCCAAGAGGAACGAAACACATGATGCCATAAGGCGAAAGAATAGCAGGGCATCTGTTCACAAGCTTGTCCCTGATCTATAGCTGAGGGCAAACACTTGTGTGCTTGTGGGAGAGCCTGTGTCTTTCCTGGAAGCGTTTGGGAGTTTTGCTCAGACGCGTGTTTCCTCAAGTTCAAGAATCAAGATCTAGGATACCTGCAGACAGGTGCCTGTTTGTGTGGAGACAGTCTGTTTGAAACTGTGTTCCTCAGCGCCCACTCTTTCTCCCCGTCGCTCCACACGCCTGTGAGTCCCTTTCTTTCTCTCCACAAGCACGTGTGTTGACTTCGTCGCACATGTGCATCTGCACAAGCGTTGAGCTCAGCAGAGTGTGTCTCTTGACACTTGATGTGCGTTGGCTGTGTCTGCGTGCTCCAGTGAAGAGAGAAACGGGAAATCATCTTGGTAGAGGCAACAAAGCAAAAGCGAGGCAGGATTGACATCTGCTCAACAGAGACGGATTCCCTGCGCTGACACAGTTCACAGTTACACGAGAAGCAATCTGAGCGGTCCATCGACCGGAGACGTGTTTCCCAAGAGGTCGTTTAGCGAGTGAACAGCAGTGTGCGCGACTTTCAGGAGTGTGCCTGGAAAGTGCCAGAATCACCAGAGCATCTGTGCAAAAGCTGCCGCCTCTGTGACCGCAGTGAGGCACGTTCCCGTGTCTGCGAGTATATAGACGGCTCTTCGCGTTCACTCCGAGGGAAACGGTCCGCTATTGCTTCTGTGCGTACAGACGCGATTCCCTTGTCTCTTGCGAACACAGGGAACTCTGTGCATCCAAATCTACAGGCTAAGGACGCGTCTGCATATGTTTTGGTGAACAATCGAGTGTGTGTGTTCTGACAGCTGCCTCTATGCAGACGTCTCCACAGAGCCACTTCTGAATGCCCCGCAGCCCAGGACTGAATGGATACACTAACAAGTGCACCGGTGTGAGCAACCACATATGCAGAAGGACGTCTTTCATCTCACAGAAGCGCGAACGTCTTGGCGTTCAAGCACATGGCAGAAACAAGGTGTGAACAGATGAGCTGCTGCTATTTTCTCCATTCGGCATGCTTCGTTGTAGCTCTCTTCCCGGTCGCCGGCTTAGCGGCTTGCTTTGCGCGACTAGGTGTGCGGAGAGAAGGAGATAGCGCCGGAAACCTTGCCTTTTGCCTTCTTCGGCGCTGGAACCTGGTTGCTGCGCCTTCTCTTTGTCCATGTGCACACACACGATTCCTCAGCGAAAACCATGCAGAAACCTTTCCACGAGCACCCAGGGATGTGCACCCAGCACCACGTGCACCCAGCACACGCAGCTAGAGAAAAGCACCTACCTTTTCATACACTGATGCCTAAGCAAACGCGTGGCCACACACACGCACACATCCGCAAGCGCGCCTACTCCCATCTATTGAGGGAAAGACGGACGAGCAACGTCCTGACAGGCTTGAGGGGAAAAACGTCCGTTGATGGTTGGCGTACTGCACGCCCGCCTACGGGGCTGCAGGGGAATCCACATTTGGAAGGTACCTGAAGATGTGTGCCTGTTCTTGGAGCTCCGCTAGTAGGGTAGAAAAGACATTCGTAGGCAGTACTGAATGCTGCTCCGTGCTACTTCTCCTCCGGTGGTAAATGCTTCACAGTCGCCCTAGGAAAGACGATCTCCAAGAGGAACGAAACACATGATGCCATAAGGCGAAAGAATAGCAGGGCATCTCTTCACAAGCTTGTCCCTGATCTATAGCTGAGGGCAAACACTTGTGTGCTTGTGGGAGAGCCTGTGTCTTTCCTGGAAGCGTTTGGGAGTTTTGCTCAGACGCGTGTTTCCTCAAGTTCAAGAATCAAGATCTAGGATACCTGCAGACAGGTGCCTGTTTGTGTGGAGACAGTCTGTTTGAAACTGTGTTCCTCAGCGCCCACACTTTCTCCCCGTCGCTCCACACGCCTGGGAGTCCCTTTCTTTCTCTCCACAAGCGCGTGTGTTGACTTCGTCGCACATGTGCATCTGCACAAGCGTTGAGCTCAGCAGAGTGTGTCTCTTGACACTTGATGTGCGTTGGCTGTGTCTGCGTGCTCCAGTGAAGAGAGAAACGGGAAATCATCTTGGTAGAGGCAACAAAGCAAAACCGAGGCAGGATTGACATCTGCTCAACAGAGACGGATTCCCTGCGCTGACACAGTTCACAGTTACACGAGAAGCAATCTGAGCGGTCCATCGACCGGAGACGTGTTTCCCAAGAGGTCGTTTAGCGAGTGAACAGCAGTGTGCGCGACTTTCAGGAGTGTGCCTGGAAAGTGCCAGAATCACCAGAGCATCTGTGCAAAAGCTGCCGCCTCTGTGACCGCATCGAGGCACGTTCCCGTGTCTGCGAGTATATAGACGGCTCTTCGCGTTCACTCCGAGGGAAACGGTCCGCTATTGCTTCTGTGCGTACAGACGCGATTCCCTTGTCTCTTGCGAACACAGGGAACTCTGTGCATCCAAATCTACAGGCTAAGGACGCGTCTGCATATGTTTTGGTGAACAATCGAGTGTGCGTGTTCTGACAGCTGCCTCTATGCAGACGTCTCCACAGAGCCACTTCTGAATGCCCCGCAGCCCAGGACTGAATGGATACACTAACAAGTGCACCGGTGTGAGCAACCACATATGCAGAAGGACGTCTTTCATCTCACAGAAGCGCGAACGTCTTGGCGTTCAAGCACATGGCAGAAACAAGGTGTGAACAGATGAGCTGCTGCTATTTTCTCCGTTCGGCATGCTTCGTTGTAGCTCTCTTGCCGGTCGCCGGCTTAGCGGCTTGCTTTGCGCGACTAGGTCTGCGGAGAGAAGGAGATAGCGCCGGAAACCTTGCCTTTTGCCTTCTTCGGCGCTGGAACCTGGTTGCTGCGCCTTCTCTTTGTCCATGTGCACACACACGATTCCTCAGCGAAAACCATGCAGAAACCTTTCCACGAGCACCCAGGGATGTGCACCCAGCACCACGTGCACCCAGCACACGCAGCTAGAGAAAAGCACCTACCTTTTCACACACTGATGCCTAAGCAAACGCGTGGCCACACACACGCACACATCCGCAAGCGCGCCTACTCCCATCTATTGAGGGAAAGACGGACGAGCAACGTCCTGACAGGCTTGAGGGGAAAAACGTCCGTTGATGGTTGGCGTACTGCACGCTCGCCTACGGGGCTGCAGGGGAATCCACATTTGGAAGGTACCTGAAGATGTGTGCCTGTTCTTGGAGCTCCGCTAGTAGGGTAGCAAAGACACTCGTAGGCAGTACTGAATGCTGCTCCGTGCTACTTCTCCTCCGGTGGTAAATGCTTCACAGTCGCCCTAGGAAAGACGTTTAACAATCGATCTCCAAGAGGAACGAAACACATGATGCCATAAGGCGAAAGAATAGCAGGGCATCTCTTCACTAGCTTGTCCCTGATCTATAGCTGAGGGCAAACACTTGTGTGCTTGTGGGAGAGCCTGTGTCTTTCCTGGAAGCGTTTGGGAGTTTTGCTCAGACGCGTGTTTCCTCAAGTTCAAGAATCAAGATCTAGGATACCTGCAGACAGGTGCCTGTTTGTGTGGAGACAGTCTGTTTGAAACTGTGTTCCTCAGCGCCCACTCTTTCTCCCCGTCGCTCCACACGCCTGTGAGTCCCTTTCTTTCTCTCCACAAGCGCGTGTGTTGACTTCGTCGCACATGTGCATCTGCACAAGCGTTGAGCTCAGCAGAGCGTGTCTCTTGACACTTGATGTGCGTTGGCTGTGTCTGCGTGCTCCAGTGAAGAGAGAAACGGGAAATCATCTTGGTAGAGGCAACAAAGCAAAACCGAGGCAGGATTGACATCTGCTCAACAGAGACGGATTCCCTGCGCTGACACAGTTCACAGTTACACGAGAAGCAATCTGAGCGGTCCATCGACCGGAGACGTGTTTCCCAAGAGGTCGTTTAGCGAGTGAACAGCAGTGTGCGCGACTTTCAGGAGTGTGCCTGGAAAGTGCCAGAATCACCAGAGCATCTGTGCAAAAGCTGCCGCCTCTGTGACCGCATTGAGGCACGTTCCCGTGTCTGCGAGTATATAGACGGCTCTTCGCGTTCACTCCGAGGGAAACGGTCCGCTATTGCTTCTGTGCGTACAGACGCGATTCCCTTGTCTCTTGCGAACACAGGGAACTCTGTGCATCCAAATCTACAGGCTAAGGACGCGTCTGCATATCTTTTGGTGAACAATCGAGTGTGCGTGTTCTGACAGCTGCCTCTATGCAGACGTCTCCACAGAGCCACTTCTGAATGCCCCGCAGCCCAGGACTGAAGGGATACACTAACAAGTGCACCGGTGTGAGCAACCACATATGCAGAAGGACGTCTTTCATCTCACAGAAGCGCGAACGTCTTGGCGTTCAAGCACATGGCAGAAACAAGGTGTGAACAGATGAGCTGCTGCTATTTTCTCCGTTCGGCATGCTTCGTTGTAGCTCTCTTGCCGGTCGCCGGCTTAGCGGCTTGCTTTGCGCGACTAGGTCTGCGGAGAGAAGGAGATAGCGCCGGAAACCTTGCCTTTTGCCTTCTTCGGCGCTGGAACCTGGTTGCTGCGCCTTCTCTTTGTCCATGTGCACACACACGATTCCTCAGCGAAAACCATGCAGAAACCTTTCCACGAGCACCCAGGGATGTGCACCCAGCACCACGTGCACCCAGCACACGCAGCTAGAGAAAAGCACCTACCTTTTCATACACTGATGCCTAAGCAAACGCGTGGCCACACACACGCACACATCCGCAAGCGCGCCTACTCCCATCTATTGAGGGAAAGACGGACGAGCAACGTCCTGACAGGCTTGAGGGGAAAAACGTCCGTTGATGGTTGGCGTACTGCACGCCTTCCTACGGGGCTGCAGGGGAATCCACATTTGGAAGGTACCTGAAGATGTGTGCCTGTTCTTGGAGCTCCGCTAGTAGGGTAGCAAAGACACTCGTAGGCAGTACTGAATGCTGCTCCGTGCTACTTCTCCTCCGGTGGTAAATGCTTCACAGTCGCCCTAGGAAAGACGTTTAACAATCGATCTCCAAGAGGAACGAAACACATGATGCCATAAGGCGAAAGAATAGCAGGGCATCTCTTCACAAGCTTGTCCCTGATCTATAGCTGAGGGCAAACACTTGTGTGCTTCTGGGAGAGCCTGTGTCTTTCCTGGAAGCGTTTGGGAGATTTGCTCAGACGCGTGTTTCCTCAAGTTCAAGAATCAAGATCTAGGATACCTGCAGACAGGTGCCTGTTTGTGTGGAGACAGTCTGTTTGAAACTGTGTTCCTCAGCGCCCACTCTTTTTCCCCGTCGCTCCACACGCCTGGGAGTCCCTTTCTTTCTCTCCACAAGCACGTGTGTTGACTTCGTCGCACATGTGCATCTGCACAAGCGTTGAGCTCAGCAGAGTGTGTCTCTTGACACTTGATGTGCGTTGGCTGTGTCTGCGTGCTCCAGTGAAGAGAGAAACGGGAAATCATCTTGGTAGAGGCAACAAAGCAAAACCGAGGCAGGATTGACATCTGCTCAACAGAGACGGATTCCCTGCGCTGACACAGTTCACAGTTACACGAGAAGCCATCTGAGCGGTCCATCGACCGGAGACGTGTTTCCCAAGAGGTCGTTTAGCGAGTGAACAGCAGTGTGCGCGACTTTCAGGAGTGTGCCTGGAAAGTGCCAGAATCACCAGAGCATCTGTGCAAAAGCTGCTGCCTCTGTGACCGCCTTGAGGCACGTTCCCGTGTCTGCGAGTATATAGACGGCTCTTCGCGTTCACTCCGAGGGAAACGGTCCGCTATTGCTTCTGTGCGTACAGACGCGATTCCCTTGTCTCTTGCGAACACAGGGAACTCTGTGCATCCAAATCTACAGGCTAAGGACGCGTCTGCATATGTTTTGGTGAACAATCGAGTGTGCGTGTTCTGACAGCTGCCTCTATGCAGACGTCTCCACAGAGCCACTTCTGAATGCCCCGCAGCCCAGGACTGAATGGATACACTAACAAGTGCACCGGTGTGAGCAAGCACATATGCAGAAGGACGTCTTTCATCTCACAGAAGCGCGAACGTCTTGGCGTTCAAGCACATGGCAGAAACAAGGTGTGAACAGATGAGCTGCTGCTATTTTCTCCGTTCGGCATGCTTCGTTGTAGCTCTCTTGCCGGTCGCCGGCTTAGCGGCTTGCTTTGCGCGACTAGGTCTGCGGAGAGAAGGAGATAGCGCCGGAAACCTTGCCTTTTGCCTTCTTCGGCGCTGGAACCTGGTTGCTGCGCCTTCTCTTTGTCCATGTGCACACACACGATTCCTCAGCGAAAACCATGCAGAAACCTTTCCACGAGCACCCAGGGATGTGCACCCAGCACCACGTGCACCCAGCACACGCAGCTAGAGAAAAGCACCTACCTTTTCACACACTGATGCCTAAGCAAACGCGTGGCCACACACACGCACACATCCGCAAGCGCGCCTACTCCCATCTATTGAGGGAAAGACGGACGAGCAACGTCCTGACAGGCTTGAGGGGAAAAACGTCCGTTGATGGTTGGCGTACTGCACGCCCGCCTACGGGGCTGCAGGGGAATCCACATTTGGAAGGTACCTGAAGATGTGTGCCTGTTCTTGGAGCTCCGCTAGTAGGGTAGCAAAGACATTCGTAGGCAGTACTGAATGCTGCTCCGTGCTACTTCTCCTCCGGTGGTAAATGCTTCACAGTCGCCCTAGGAAAGGCGTTTAACAATCGATCTCCAAGAGGAACGAAACACATGATGCCATAAGGCGAAAGAATAGCAGGGCATCTCTTCACAAGCTTGTCCCTGATCTATAGCTGAGGGCAAACACTTGTGTGCTTGTGGGAGAGCCTGTGTCTTTCCTGGAAGCGTTTGGGAGATTTGCTCAGACGCGTGTTTCCTCAAGTTCAAGAATCAAGATCTAGGATACCTGCAGACAGGTGCCTGTTTGTGTGGAGACAGTCTGTTTGAAACTGTGTTCCTCAGCGCCCACTCTTTTTCCCCGTCGCTCCACACGCCTGGGAGTCCCTTTCTTTCTCTCCACAAGCACGTGTGTTGACTTCGTCGCACATGTGCATCTGCACAAGCGTTGAGCTCAGCAGAGTGTGTCTCTTGACACTTGATGTGCGTTGGCTGTGTCTGCGTGCTCCAGTGAAGAGAGAAACGGGAAATCATCTTGGTAGAGGCAACAAAGCAAAACCGAGGCAGGATTGACATCTGCTCAACAGAGACGGATTCCCTGCGCTGACACAGTTCACAGTTACACGAGAAGCCATCTGAGCGGTCCATCGACCGGAGACGTGTTTCCCAAGAGGTCGTTTAGCGAGTGAACAGCAGTGTGCGCGACTTTCAGGAGTGTGCCTGGAAAGTGCCAGAATCACCAGAGCATCTGTGCAAAAGCTGCTGCCTCTGTGACCGCCTTGAGGCACGTTCCCGTGTCTGCGAGTATATAGACGGCTCTTCGCGTTCACTCCGAGGGAAACGGTCCGCTATTGCTTCTGTGCGTACAGACGCGATTCCCTTGTCTCTTGCGAACACAGGGAACTCTGTGCATCCAAATCTACAGGCTAAGGACGCGTCTGCATATGTTTTGGTGAACAATCGAGTGTGCGTGTTCTGACAGCTGCCTCTATGCAGACGTCTCCACAGAGCCACTTCTGAATGCCCCGCAGCCCAGGACTGAATGGATACACTAACAAGTGCACCGGTGTGAGCAACCACATATGCAGAAGGACGTCTTTCATCTCACAGAAGCGCGAACGTCTTGGCGTTCAAGCACATGGCAGAAACAAGGTGTGAACAGATGAGCTGCTGCTATTTTCTCCGTTCGGCATGCTTCGTTGTAGCTCTCTTGCCGGTCGCCGGCTTAGCGGCTTGCTTTGCGCGACTAGGTCTGCGGAGAGAAGGAGATAGCGCCGGAAACCTTGCCTTTTGCCTTCTTCGGTGCTGGAACCTGGTTGCTGCGCCTTCTCTTTGTCCATGTGCACACACACGATTCCTCAGCGAAAACCATGCAGAAACCTTTCCACGAGCACCCAGGGATGTGCACCCAGCACCACGTGCACGCACACGCAGCTAGAGAAAAGCACCTACCTTTTCACACACTGATGCCTAAGCAAACGCGTGGCCACACACACGCACACATCCGCAAGCGCGCCTACTCCCATCTATTGAGGGAAAGACGGACGAGCAACGTCCTGACAGGCTTGAGGGGAAAAACGTCCGTTGATGGTTGGCGTACTGCACGCCCGCCTACGGGGCTGCAGGGGAATCCACATTTGGAAGGTACCTGAAGATGTGTGCCTGTTCTTGGAGCTCCGCTAGTAGGGTAGCAAAGACACTCGTAGGCAGTACTGAATGCTGCTCCGTGCTACTTCTCCTCCGCTGGCAAATGCTTCACAGTCGCCCTAGGAAAGACGTTTAACAATCGATCTCCAAGAGGAACGAAACACATGATGCCATAAGGCGAAAGAATAGCAGGGCATCTCTTCACAAGCTTGTCCCTGATCTATAGCTGAGGGCAAACACTTGTGTGCTTGTGGGAGAGCCTGTGTCTTTCCTGGAAGCGTTTGGGAGTTTTGCTCAGACGCGTGTTTCCTCAAGTTCAAGAATCAAGATCTAGGATACCTGCAGACAGGTGCCTGTTTGTGTGGAGACAGTCTGTTTGAAACTGTGTTCCTCAGCGCCCACTCTTTCTCCCCGTCGCTCCACACGCCTGGGAGTCCCTTTCTTTCTCTCCACAAGCACGTGTGTTGACTTCGTCGCACATGTGCATCTGCACAAGCGTTGAGCTCAGCAGAGTGTGTCTCTTGACACTTGATGTGCGTTGGCTGTGTCTGCGTGCTCCAGTGAAGAGAGAAACAGGAAATCATCTTGGTAGAGGCAACAAAGCAAAACCGAGGCAGGATTGACATCTGCTCAACAGAGACGGATTCCCTGCGCTGACACAGTTCACAGTTACACGAGAAGCAATCTGAGCGGTCCATCGACCGGAGACGTGTTTCCCAAGAGGTCGTTTAGCGAGTGAACAGCAGTGTGCGCGACTTTCAGGAGTGTGCCTGGAAAGTGCCAGAATCACCAGAGCATCTGTGCAAAAGCTGCCGCCTCTGTGACCGCAGTGAGGCACGTTCCCGTGTCTGCGAGTATATAGACGGCTCTTCGCGTTCACTCCGAGGGAAACGGTCCGCTATTGCTTCTGTGCGTACAGACGCGATTCCCTTGTCTCTTGCGAACACAGGGAACTCTGTGCATCCAAATCTACAGGCTAAGGACGCGTCTGCATATGTTTTGGTGAACAATCGAGTGTGCGTGTTCTGACAGCTGCCTCTATGCAGACGTCTCCACAGAGCCACTTCTGAATGCCCCGCAGCCCAGGACTGAATGGATACACTAACAAGTGCACCGGTGTGAGCAAGCACATATGCAGAAGGACGTCTTTCATCTCACAGAAGCGCGAACGTCTTGGCGTTCAAGCACATGGCAGAAACAAGGTGTGAACAGATGAGCTGCTGCTATTTTCTCCGTTCGGCATGCTTCGTTGTAGCTCTCTTGCCGGTCGCCGGCTTAGCGGCTTGCTTTGCGCGACTAGGTCTGCGGAGAGAAGGAGATAGCGCCGGAAACCTTGCCTTTTGCCTTCTTCGGCGCTGGAACCTGGTTGCTGCGCCTTCTCTTTGTCCATGTGCACACACACGATTCCTCAGCGAAAACCATGCAGAAACCTTTCCACGAGCACCCAGGGATGTGCACCCAGCACCACGTGCACGCACACGCAGCTAGAGAAAAGCACCTACCTTTTCACACACTGATGCCTAAGCAAACGCGTGGCCACACACACGCACACATCCGCAAACGCGCCTACTCCCATCTATTGAGGGAAAGACGGACGAGCAACGTCCTGACAGGCTTGAGGGGAAAAACGTCCGTTGATGGTTGGCGTACTGCACGCCCGCCTACGGGGCTGCAGGGGAATCCACATTTGGAAGGTACCTGAAGATGTGTGCCTGTTCTTGGAGCTCCGCTAGTAGGGTAGCAAAGACACTCGTAGGCAGTACTGAATGCTGCTCCGTGCTACTTCTCCTCCGGTGGTAAATGCTTCACAGTCGCCCTAGGAAAGGCGTTTAACAATCGATCTCCAAGAGGAACGAAACACATGATGCCATAAGGCGAAAGAATAGCAGGGCATCTCTTCACAAGCTTGTCCCTGATCTATAGCTGAGGGCAAACACTTGTGTGCTTGTGGGAGAGCCTGTGTCTTTCCTGGAAGCGTTTGGGAGTTTTGCTCAGACGCGTGTTTCCTCAAGTTCAAGAATCAAGATCTAGGATACCTGCAGACAGGTGCCTGTTTGTGTGGAGACAGTCTGTTTGAAACTGTGTTCCTCAGCGCCCACTCTTTCTCCCCGTCGCTCCACACGCCTGGGAGTCCCTTTCTTTCTCTCCACAAGCACGTGTGTTGACTTCGTCGCACATGTGCATCTGCACAAGCGTTGAGCTCAGCAGAGTGTGTCTCTTGACACTTGATGTGCGTTGGCTGTGTCTGCGTGCTCCAGTGAAGAGAGAAACGGGAAATCATCTTGGTAGAGGCAACAAAGCAAAACCGAGGCAGGATTGACATCTGCTCAACAGAGACGGATTCCCTGCGCTGACACAGTTCACAGTTACACGAGAAGCAATCTGAGCGGTCCATCGACCGGAGACGTGTTTCCCAAGAGGTCGTTTAGCGAGTGAACAGCAGTGTGCGCGACTTTCAGGAGTGTGCCTGGAAAGTGCCAGAATCACCAGAGCATCTGTGCAAAAGCTGCCGCCTCTGTGACCGCATCGAGGCACGTTCCCGTGTCTGCGAGTATATAGACGGCTCTTCGCGTTCACTCCGAGGGAAACGGTCCGCTATTGCTTCTGTGCGTACAGACGCGATTCCCTTGTCTCTTGCGAACACAGGGAACTCTGTGCATCCAAATCTACAGGCTAAGGACGCGTCTGCATATGTTTTGGTGAACAATCGAGTGTGCGTGTTCTGACAGCTGCCTCTATGCAGACGTCTCCACAGAGCCACTTCTGAATGCCCCGCAGCCCAGGACTGAATGGATACACTAACAAGTGCACCGGTGTGAGCAAGCACATATGCAGAAGGACGTCTTTCATCTCACAGAAGCGCGAACGTCTTGGCGTTCAAGCACATGGCAGAAACAAGGTGTGAACAGATGAGCTGCTGCTATTTTCTCCGTTCGGCATGCTTCGTTGTAGCTCTCTTGCCGGTCGCCGGCTTAGCGGCTTGCTTTGCGCGACTAGGTCTGCGGAGAGAAGGAGATAGCGCCGGAAACCTTGCCTTTTGCCTTCTTCGGCGCTGGAACCTGGTTGCTGCGCCTTCTCTTTGTCCATGTGCACACACACGATTCCTCAGCGAAAACCATGCAGAAACCTTTCCACGAGCACCCAGGGATGTGCACCCAGCACCACGTGCACCCAGCACACGCAGCTAGAGAAAAGCACCTACCTTTTCATACACTGATGCCTAAGCAAACGCGTGGCCACACACACGCACACATCCGCAAGCGCGCCTACTCCCATCTATTGAGGGAAAGACGGACGAGCAACGTCCTGACAGGCTTGAGGGGAAAAACGTCCGTTGATGGTTGGCGTACTGCACGCCCGCCTACGGGGCTGCAGGGGAATCCACATTTGGAAGGTACCTGAAGATGTGTGCCTGTTCTTGGAGCTCCGCTAGTAGGGTAGCAAAGACACTCGTAGGCAGTACTGAATGCTGCTCCGTGCTACTTCTCCTCCGGTGGTAAATGCTTCACAGTCGCCCTAGGAAAGGCGTTTAACAATCGATCTCCAAGAGGAACGAAACACATGATGCCATAAGGCGAAAGAATAGCAGGGCATCTCTTCACAAGCTTGTCCCTGATCTATAGCTGAGGGCAAACACTTGTGTGCTTGTGGGAGAGCCTGTGTCTTTCCTGGAAGCGTTTGGGAGTTTTGCTCAGACGCGTGTTTCCTCAAGTTCAAGAATCAAGATCTAGGATACCTGCAGACAGGTGCCTGTTTGTGTGGAGACAGTCTGTTTGAAACTGTGTTCCTCAGCGCCCACTCTTTCTCCCCGTCGCTCCACACGCCTGGGAGTCCCTTTCTTTCTCTCCACAAGCACGTGTGTTGACTTCGTCGCACATGTGCATCTGCACAAGCGTTGAGCTCAGCAGAGTGTGTCTCTTGACACTTGATGTGCGTTGGCTGTGTCTGCGTGCTCCAGTGAAGAGAGAAACGGGAAATCATCTTGGTAGAGGCAACAAAGCAAAACCGAGGCAGGATTGACATCTGCTCAACAGAGAC
Organism: Patagioenas fasciata; assembly: GCF_037038585.1. NCBI lineage: Eukaryota > Metazoa > Chordata > Aves > Columbiformes > Columbidae > Patagioenas > Patagioenas fasciata. The sequence continues at coordinate 51,528,252 of NC_092523.1, read as the reverse complement.
GGATTCCCTGCGCTGACACAGTTCACAGTTACACGAGAAGCAATCTGAGCGGTCCATCGACCGGAGACGTGTTTCCCAAGAGGTCGTTTAGCGAGTGAACAGCAGTGTGCGCGACTTTCAGGAGTGTGCCTGGAAAGTGCCAGAATCACCAGAGCATCTGTGCAAAAGCTGCCGCCTCTGTGACCGCATTGAGGCACGTTCCCGTGTCTGCGAGTATATAGACGGCTCTTCGCGTTCACTCCGAGGGAAACGGTCCGCTATTGCTTCTGTGCGTACAGACGCGATTCCCTTGTCTCTTGCGAACACAGGGAACTCTGTGCATCCAAATCTACAGGCTAAGGACGCGTCTGCATATGTTTTGGTGAACAATCGAGTGTGCGTGTTCTGACAGCTGCCTCTATGCAGACGTCTCCACAGAGCCACTTCTGAATGCCCCGCAGCCCAGGACTGAATGGATACACTAACAAGTGCACCGGTGTGAGCAAGCACATATGCAGAAGGACGTCTTTCATCTCACAGAAGCGCGAACGTCTTGGCGTTCAAGCACATGGCAGAAACAAGGTGTGAACAGATGAGCTGCTGCTATTTTCTCCGTTCGGCATGCTTCGTTGTAGCTCTCTTGCCGGTCGCCGGCTTAGCGGCTTGCTTTGCGCGACTAGGTCTGCGGAGAGAAGGAGATAGCGCCGGAAACCTTGCCTTTTGCCTTCTTCGGCGCTGGAACCTGGTTGCTGCGCCTTCTCTTTGTCCATGTGCACACACACGATTCCTCAGCGAAAACCATGCAGAAACCTTTCCACGAGCACCCAGGGATGTGCACCCAGCACCACGTGCACCCAGCACACGCAGCTAGAGAAAAGCACCTACCTTTTCATACACTGATGCCTAAGCAAACGCGTGGCCACACACACGCACACATCCGCAAGCGCGCCTACTCCCATCTATTGAGGGAAAGACGGACGAGCAACGTCCTGACAGGCTTGAGGGGAAAAACGTCCGTTGATGGTTGGCGTACTGCACGCCCGCCTACGGGGCTGCAGGGGAATCCACATTTGGAAGGTACCTGAAGATGTGTGCCTGTTCTTGGAGCTCCGCTAGTAGGGTAGCAAAGACACTCGTAGGCAGTACTGAATGCTGCTCCGTGCTACTTCTCCTCCGGTGGTAAATGCTTCACAGTCGCCCTAGGAAAGGCGTTTAACAATCGATCTCCAAGAGGAACGAAACACATGATGCCATAAGGCGAAAGAATAGCAGGGCATCTCTTCACAAGCTTGTCCCTGATCTATAGCTGAGGGCAAACACTTGTGTGCTTGTGGGAGAGCCTGTGTCTTTCCTGGAAGCGTTTGGGAGTTTTGCTCAGACGCGTGTTTCCTCAAGTTCAAGAATCAAGATCTAGGATACCTGCAGACAGGTGCCTGTTTGTGTGGAGACAGTCTGTTTGAAACTGTGTTCCTCAGCGCCCACTCTTTCTCCCCGTCGCTCCACACGCCTGGGAGTCCCTTTCTTTCTCTCCACAAGCACGTGTGTTGACTTCGTCGCACATGTGCATCTGCACAAGCGTTGAGCTCAGCAGAGTGTGTCTCTTGACACTTGATGTGCGTTGGCTGTGTCTGCGTGCTCCAGTGAAGAGAGAAACGGGAAATCATCTTGGTAGAGGCAACAAAGCAAAACCGAGGCAGGATTGACATCTGCTCAACAGAGACGGATTCCCTGCGCTGACACAGTTCACAGTTACACGAGAAGCAATCTGAGCGGTCCGTCAACCGGAGACGTGTTTCCCAAGAGGTCGTTTAGCGAGTGAACAGCAGTGTGCGCGACTTTCAGGAGTGTGCCTGGAAAGTGCCAGAATCACCAGAGCATCTGTGCAAAAGCTGCCGCCTCTGTGACCGCATCGAGGCACGTTCCCGTGTCTGCGAGTATATAGACGGCTCTTCGCGTTCACTCCGAGGGAAACGGTCCGCTATTGCTTCTGTGCGTACAGACGCGATTCCCTTGTCTCTTGCGAACACAGGGAACTCTGTGCATCCAAATCTACAGGCTAAGGACGCGTCTGCATATGTTTTGGTGAACAATCGAGTGTGCGTGTTCTGACAGCTGCCTCTATGCAGACGTCTCCACAGAGCCACTTCTGAATGCCCCGCAGCCCAGGACTGAATGGATACACTAACAAGTGCACCGGTGTGAGCAAGCACATATGCAGAAGGACGTCTTTCATCTCACAGAAGCGCGAACGTCTTGGCGTTCAAGCACATGGCAGAAACAAGGTGTGAACAGATGAGCTGCTGCTATTTTCTCCGTTCGGCATGCTTCGTTGTAGCTCTCTTGCCGGTCGCCGGCTTAGCGGCTTGCTTTGCGCGACTAGGTCTGCGGAGAGAAGGAGATAGCGCCGGAAACCTTGCCTTTTGCCTTCTTCGGCGCTGGAACCTGGTTGCTGCGCCTTCTCTTTGTCCATGTGCACACACACGATTCCTCAGCGAAAACCATGCAGAAACCTTTCCACGAGCACCCAGGGATGTGCACCCAGCACCACGTGCACCCAGCACACGCAGCTAGAGAAAAGCACCTACCTTTTCATACACTGATGCCTAAGCAAGCGCGTGGCCACACACACGCACACATCCGCAAGCGCGCCTACTCCCATCTATTGAGGGAAAGACGGACGAGCAACGTCCTGACAGGCTTGAGGGGAAAAACGTCCGTTGATGGTTGGCGTACTGCACGCCCGCCTACGGGGCTGCAGGGGAATCCACATTTGGAAGGTACCTGAAGATGTGTGCCTGTTCTTGGAGCTCCGCTAGTAGGGTAGCAAAGACACTCGTAGGCAGTACTGAATGCTGCTCCGTGCTACTTCTCCTCCAGTGGTAAATGCTTCACAGTCGCCCTAGGAAAGGCGTTTAACAATCGATCTCCAAGAGGAACGAAACACATGATGCCATAAGGCGAAAGAATAGCAGGGCATCTCTTCACAAGCTTGTCCCTGATCTATAGCTGAGGGCAAACACTTGTGTGCTTGTGGGAGAGCCTGTGTCTTTCCTGGAAGCGTTTGGGAGTTTTGCTCAGACGCGTGTTTCCTCAAGTTCAAGAATCAAGATCTAGGATACCTGCAGACAGGTGCCTGTTTGTGTGGAGACAGTCTGTTTGAAACTGTGTTCCTCAGCGCCCACTCTTTCTCCCCGTCGCTCCACACGCCTGGGAGTCCCTTTCTTTCTCTCCACAAGCACGTGTGTTGACTTCGTCGCACATGTGCATCTGCACAAGCGTTGAGCTCAGCAGAGTGTGTCTCTTGACACTTGATGTGCGTTGGCTGTGTCTGCGTGCTCCAGTGAAGAGAGAAACGGGAAATCATCTTGGTAGAGGCAACAAAGCAAAAGCGAGGCAGGATTGACATCTGCTCAACAGAGACGGATTCCCTGCGCTGACACAGTTCACAGTTACACGAGAAGCAATCTGAGCGGTCCATCGACCGGAGACGTGTTTCCCAAGAGGTCGTTTAGCGAGTGAACAGCAGTGTGCGCGACTTTCAGGAGTGTGCCTGGAAAGTGCCAGAATCACCAGAGCATCTGTGCAAAAGCTGCCGCCTCTGTGACCGCATCGAGGCACGTTCCCGTGTCTGCGAGTATATAGACGGCTCTTCGCGTTCACTCCGAGGGAAACGGTCCGCTATTGCTTCTGTGCGTACAGACGCGATTCCCTTGTCTCTTGCGAACACAGGGAACTCTGTGCATCCAAATCTACAGGCTAAGGACGCGTCTGCATATGTTTTGGTGAACAATCGAGTGTGCGTGTTCTGACAGCTGCCTCTATGCAGACGTCTCCACAGAGCCACTTCTGAATGCCCCGCAGCCCAGGACTGAATGGATACACTAACAAGTGCACCGGTGTGAGCAAGCACATATGCAGAAGGACGTCTTTCATCTCACAGAAGCGCGAACGTCTTGGCGTTCAAGCACATGGCAGAAACAAGGTGTGAACAGATGAGCTGCTGCTATTTTCTCCGTTCGGCATGCTTCGTTGTAGCTCTCTTGCCGGTCGCCGGCTTAGCGGCTTGCTTTGCGCGACTAGGTCTGCGGAGAGAAGGAGATAGCGCCGGAAACCTTGCCTTTTGCCTTCTTCGGCGCTGGAACCTGGTTGCTGCGCCTTCTCTTTGTCCATGTGCACACACACGATTCCTCAGCGAAAACCATGCAGAAACCTTTCCACGAGCACCCAGGGATGTGCACCCAGCACCACGTGCACCCAGCACACGCAGCTAGAGAAAAGCACCTACCTTTTCATACACTGATGCCTAAGCAAGCGCGTGGCCACACACACGCACACATCCGCAAGCGCGCCTACTCCCATCTATTGAGGGAAAGACGGACGAGCAACGTCCTGACAGGCTTGAGGGGAAAAACGTCCGTTGATGGTTGGCGTACTGCACGCCCGCCTACGGGGCTGCAGGGGAATCCACATTTGGAAGGTACCTGAAGATGTGTGCCTGTTCTTGGAGCTCCGCTAGTAGAGTAGCAAAGACATTCGTAGGCAGTACTGAATGCTGCTCCGTGCTACTTCTCCTCCGGTGGTAAATGCTTCACAGTCGCCCTAGGAAAGACGTTTAACAATCGATCTCCAAGAGGAACGAAACACATGATGCCATAAGGCGAAAGAATAGCAGGGCATCTCTTCACAAGCTTGTCCCTGATCTATAGCTGAGGGCAAACACTTGTGTGCTTGTGGGAGAGCCTGTGTCTTTCCTGGAAGCGTTTGGGAGTTTTGCTCAGACGCGTGTTTCCTCAAGTTCAAGAATCAAGATCTAGGATACCTGCAGACAGGTGCCTGTTTGTGTGGAGACAGTCTGTTTGAAACTGTGTTCCTCAGCGCCCACTCTTTCTCCCCGTCGCTCCACACGCCTGGGAGTCCCTTTCTTTCTCTCCACAAGCACGTGTGTTGACTTCGTCGCACATGTGCATCTGCACAAGCGTTGAGCTCAGCAGAGTGTGTCTCTTGACACTTGATGTGCGTTGGCTGTGTCTGCGTGCTCCAGTGAAGAGAGAAACGGGAAATCATCTTGGTAGAGGCAACAAAGCAAAAGCGAGGCAGGATTGACATCTGCTCAACAGAGACGGATTCCCTGCGCTGACACAGTTCACAGTTACACGAGAAGCAATCTGAGCGGTCCATCGACCGGAGACGTGTTTCCCAAGAGGTCGTTTAGCGAGTGAACAGCAGTGTGCGCGACTTTCAGGAGTGTGCCTGGAAAGTGCCAGAATCACCAGAGCATCTGTGCAAAAGCTGCCGCCTCTGTGACCGCATTGAGGCACGTTCCCGTGTCTGCGAGTATATAGACGGCTCTTCGCGTTCACTCCGAGGGAAACGGTCCGCTATTGCTTCTGTGCGTACAGACGCGATTCCCTTGTCTCTTGCGAACACAGGGAACTCTGTGCATCCAAATCTACAGGCTAAGGACGCGTCTGCATATGTTTTGGCGAACAATCGAGTGTGCGTGTTCTGACAGCTGCCTCTATGCAGACGTCTCCACAGAGCCACTTCTGAATGCCCCGCAGCCCAGGACTGAATGGATACACTAACAAGTGCACCGGTGTGAGCAACCACATATGCAGAAGGACGTCTTTCATCTCACAGAAGCGCGAACGTCTTGGCGTTCAAGCACATGGCAGAAACAAGGTGTGAACAGATGAGCTGCTGATATTTTCTCCGTTCGGCATGCTTCGTTGTAGCTCTCTTGCCGGTCGCCGGCTTAGCGGCTTGCTTTGCGCGACTAGGTCTGCGGAGAGAAGGAGATAGCGCCGGAAACCTTGCCTTTTGCCTTCTTCGGCGCTGGAACCTGGTTGCTGCGCCTTCTCTTTGTCCATGTGCACACACACGATTCCTCAGCGAAAACCATGCAGAAACCTTTCCACGAGCACCCAGGGATGTGCACCCAGCACCACGTGCACGCACACGCAGCTAGAGAAAAGCACCTACCTTTTCACACACTGATGCCTAAGCAAACGCGTGGCCACACACACGCACACATCCGCAAACGCGCCTACTCCCATCTATTGAGGGAAAGACGGACGAGCAACGTCCTGACAGGCTTGAGGGGAAAAACGTCCGTTGATGGTTGGCGTACTGCACGCCCGCCTACGGGGCTGCAGGGGAATCCACATTTGGAAGGTACCTGAAGATGTGTGCCTGTTCTTGGAGCTCCGCTAGTAGGGTAGCAAAGACACTCGTAGGCAGTACTGAATGCTGCTCCGTGCTACTTCTCCTCCGGTGGTAAATGCTTCACAGTCGCCCTAGGAAAGACGATCTCCAAGAGGAACGAAACACATGATGCCATAAGGCGAAAGAATAGCAGGGCATCTCTTCACAAGCTTGTCCCTGATCTATAGCTGAGGGCAAACACTTGTGTGCTTGTGGGAGAGCCTGTGTCTTTCCTGGAAGCGTTTGGGAGTTTTGCTCAGACGCGTGTTTCCTCAAGTTCAAGAATCAAGATCTAGGATACCTGCAGACAGGTGCCTGTTTGTGTGGAGACAGTCTGTTTGAAACTGTGTTCCTCAGCGCCCACTCTTTCTCCCCGTCGCTCCACACGCCTGGGAGTCCCTTTCTTTCTCTCCACAAGCACGTGTGTTGACTTCGTCGCACATGTGCATCTGCACAAGCGTTGAGCTCAGCAGAGTGTGTCTCTTGACACTTGATGTGCGTTGGCTGTGTCTGCGTGCTCCAGTGAAGAGAGAAACGGGAAATCATCTTGGTAGAGGCAACAAAGCAAAAGCGAGGCAGGATTGACATCTGCTCAACAGAGACGGATTCCCTGCGCTGACACAGTTCACAGTTACACGAGAAGCAATCTGAGCGGTCCATCGACCGGAGACGTGTTTCCCAAGAGGTCGTTTAGCGAGTGAACAGCAGTGTGCGCGACTTTCAGGAGTGTGCCTGGAAAGTGCCAGAATCACCAGAGCATCTGTGCAAAAGCTGCCGCCTCTGTGACCGCATTGAGGCACGTTCCCGTGTCTGCGAGTATATAGACGGCTCTTCGCGTTCACTCCGAGGGAAACGGTCCGCTATTGCTTCTGTGCGTACAGACGCGATTCCCTTGTCTCTTGCGAACACAGGGAACTCTGTGCATCCAAATCTACAGGCTAAGGACGCGTCTGCATATGTTTTGGTGAACAATCGAGTGTGCGTGTTCTGACAGCTGCCTCTATGCAGACGTCTCCACAGAGCCACTTCTGAATGCCCCGCAGCCCAGGACTGAATGGATACACTAACAAGTGCACCGGTGTGAGCAAGCACATATGCAGAAGGACGTCTTTCATCTCACAGAAGCGCGAACGTCTTGGCGTTCAAGCACATGGCAGAAACAAGGTGTGAACAGATGAGCTGCTGCTATTTTCTCCGTTCGGCATGCTTCGTTGTAGCTCTCTTGCCGGTCGCCGGCTTAGCGGCTTGCTTTGCGCGACTAGGTCTGCGGAGAGAAGGAGATAGCGCCGGAAACCTTGCCTTTTGCCTTCTTCGGCGCTGGAACCTGGTTGCTGCGCCTTCTCTTTGTCCATGTGCACACACACGATTCCTCAGCGAAAACCATGCAGAAACCTTTCCACGAGCACCCAGGGATGTGCACCCAGCACCACGTGCACCCAGCACACGCAGCTAGAGAAAAGCACCTACCTTTTCATACACTGATGCCTAAGCAAACGCGTGGCCACACACACGCACACATCCGCAAGCGCGCCTACTCCCATCTATTGAGGGAAAGACGGACGAGCAACGTCCTGACAGGCTTGAGGGGAAAAACGTCCGTTGATGGTTGGCGTACTGCACGCCCGCCTACGGGGCTGCAGGGGAATCCACATTTGGAAGGTACCTGAAGATGTGTGCCTGTTCTTGGAGCTCCGCTAGTAGGGTAGCAAAGACACTCGTAGGCAGTACTGAATGCTGCTCCGTGCTACTTCTCCTCCGGTGGTAAATGCTTCACAGTCGCCCTAGGAAAGACGATCTCCAAGAGGAACGAAACACATGATGCCATAAGGCGAAAGAATAGCAGGGCATCTCTTCACAAGCTTGTCCCTGATCTATAGCTGAGGGCAAACACTTGTGTGCTTGTGGGAGAGCCTGTGTCTTTCCTGGAAGCGTTTGGGAGTTTTGCTCAGACGCGTGTTTCCTCAAGTTCAAGAATCAAGATCTAGGATACCTGCAGACAGGTGCCTGTTTGTGTGGAGACAGTCTGTTTGAAACTGTGTTCCTCAGCGCCCACTCTTTCTCCCCGTCGCTCCACACGCCTGGGAGTCCCTTTCTTTCTCTCCACAAGCACGTGTGTTGACTTCGTCGCACATGTGCATCTGCACAAGCGTTGAGCTCAGCAGAGTGTGTCTCTTGACACTTGATGTGCGTTGGCTGTGTCTGCGTGCTCCAGTGAAGAGAGAAACGGGAAATCATCTTGGTAGAGGCAACAAAGCAAAACCGAGGCAGGATTGACATCTGCTCAACAGAGACGGATTCCCTGCGCTGACACAGTTCACAGTTACACGAGAAGCAATCTGAGCGGTCCATCGACCGGAGACGTGTTTCCCAAGAGGTCGTTTAGCGAGTGAACAGCAGTGTGTGCGACTTTCAGGAGTGTGCCTGGAAAGTGCCAGAATCACCAGAGCATCTGTGCAAAAGCTGCCGCCTCTGTGACCGCATTGAGGCACGTTCCCGTGTCTGCGAGTATATAGACGGCTCTTCCCGTTCACTCCGAGGGAAACGGTCCGCTATTGCTTCTGTGCGTACAGACGCGATTCCCTTGTCTCTTGCGAACACAGGGAACTCTGTGCATCCAAATCTACAGGCTAAGGACGCGTCTGCATATGTTTTGGTGAACAATCGAGTGTGCGTGTTCTGACAGCTGCCTCTATGCAGACGTCTCCACAGGGCCACTTCTGAATGCCCCGCAGCCCAGGACTGAATGGATACACTAACAAGTGCACCGGTGTGAGCAACCACATATGCAGAAGGACGTCTTTCATCTCACAGAAGCGCGAACGTCTTGGCGTTCAAGCACATGGCAGAAACAAGGTGTGAACAGATGAGCTGCTGCTATTTTCTCCGTTCGGCACGCTTCGTTGTAGCTCTCTTGCCGGTCGCCGGCTTAGCGGCTTGCTTTGCGCGACTAGGTCTGCGGAGAGAAGGAGATAGCGCCGGAAACCTTGCCTTTTGCCTTCTTCGGCGCTGGAACCTGGTTGCTGCGCCTTCTCTTTGTCCATGTGCACACACACGATTCCTCAGCGAAAACCATGCAGAAACCTTTCCACGAGCACCCAGGGATGTGCACCCAGCACCACGTGCACCCAGCACACGCAGCTAGAGAAAAGCACCTACCTTTTCATACACTGATGCCTAAGCAAACGCGTGGCCACACACACGCACACATCCGCAAGCGCGCCTACTCCCATCTATTGAGGGAAAGACGGACGAGCAACGTCCTGACAGGCTTGAGGGGAAAAACGTCCGTTGATGGTTGGCGTACTGCACGCCCGCCTACGGGGCTGCAGGGGAATCCACATTTGGAAGGTACCTGAAGATGTGTGCCTGTTCTTGGAGCTCCGCTAGTAGGGTAGCAAAGACACTCGTAGGCAGTACTGAATGCTGCTCCGTGCTACTTCTCCTCCGGTGGTAAATGCTTCACAGTCGCCCTAGGAAAGGCGTTTAACAATCGATCTCCAAGAGGAACGAAACACATGATGCCATAAGGCGAAAGAATAGCAGGGCATCTCTTCACAAGCTTGTCCCTGATCTATAGCTGAGGGCAAACACTTGTGTGCTTGTGGGAGAGCCTGTGTCTTTCCTGGAAGCGTTTGGGAGTTTTGCTCAGACGCGTGTTTCCTCAAGTTCAAGAATCAAGATCTAGGATACCTGCAGACAGGTGCCTGTTTGTGTGGAGACAGTCTGTTTGAAACTGTGTTCCTCAGCGCCCACTCTTTCTCCCCGTCGCTCCACACGCCTGGGAGTCCCTTTCTTTCTCTCCACAAGCACGTGTGTTGACTTCGTCGCACATGTGCATCTGCATAAGCGTTGAGCTCAGCAGAGTGTGTCTCTTGACACTTGATGTGCGTTGGCTGTGTCTGCGTGCTCCAGTGAAGAGAGAAACGGGAAATCATCTTGGTAGAGGCAACAAAGCAAAAGCGAGGCAGGATTGACATCTGCTCAACAGAGACGGATTCCCTGCGCTGACACAGTTCACAGTTACACGAGAAGCAATCTGAGCGGTCCATCGACCGGAGACGTGTTTCCCAAGAGGTCGTTTAGCGAGTGAACAGCAGTGTGCGCGACTTTCAGGAGTGTGCCTGGAAAGTGCCAGAATCACCAGAGCATCTGTGCAAAAGCTGCCGCCTCTGTGACCGCATTGAGGCACGTTCCCGTGTCTGCGAGTATATAGACGGCTCTTCGCGTTCACTCCGAGGGAAACGGTCCGCTATTGCTTCTGTGCGTACAGACGCGATTCCCTTGTCTCTTGCGAACACAGGGAACTCTGTGCATCCAAATCTACAGGCTAAGGACGCGTCTGCATATGTTTTGGCGAACAATCGAGTGTGCGTGTTCTGACAGCTGCCTCTATGCAGACGTCTCCACAGAGCCACTTCTGAATGCCCCGCAGCCCAGGACTGAATGGATACACTAACAAGTGCACCGGTGTGAGCAACCACATATGCAGAAGGACGTCTTTCATCTCACAGAAGCGCGAACGTCTTGGCGTTCAAGCACATGGCAGAAACAAGGTGTGAACAGATGAGCTGCTGCTATTTTCTCCGTTCGGCATGCTTCGTTGTAGCTCTCTTGCCGGTCGCCGGCTTAGCGGCTTGCTTTGCGCGACTAGGTCTGCGGAGAGAAGGAGATAGCGCCGGAAACCTTGCCTTTTGCCTTCTTCGGCGCTGGAACCTGGTTGCTGCGCCTTCTCTTTGTCCATGTGCACACACACGATTCCTCAGCGAAAACCATGCAGAAACCTTTCCACGAGCACCCAGGGATGTGCACCCAGCACCACGTGCACGCACACGCAGCTAGAGAAAAGCACCTACCTTTTCACACACTGATGCCTAAGCAAACGCGTGGCCACACACACGCACACATCCGCAAACGCGCCTACTCCCATCTATTGAGGGAAAGACGGACGAGCAACGTCCTGACAGGCTTGAGGGGAAAAACGTCCGTTGATGGTTGGCGTACTGCACGCCCGCCTACGGGGCTGCAGGGGAATCCACATTTGGAAGGTACCTGAAGATGTGTGCCTGTTCTTGGAGCTCCGCTAGTAGGGTAGCAAAGACACTCGTAGGCAGTACTGAATGCTGCTCCGTGCTACTTCTCCTCCGGTGGTAAATGCTTCACAGTCGCCCTAGGAAAGACGATCTCCAAGAGGAACGAAACACATGATGCCATAAGGCGAAAGAATAGCAGGGCATCTCTTCACAAGCTTGTCCCTGATCTATAGCTGAGGGCAAACACTTGTGTGCTTGTGGGAGAGCCTGTGTCTTTCCTGGAAGCGTTTGGGAGTTTTGCTCAGACGCGTGTTTCCTCAAGTTCAAGAATCAAGATCTAGGATACCTGCAGACAGGTGCCTGTTTGTGTGGAGACAGTCTGTTTGAAACTGTGTTCCTCAGCGCCCACTCTTTCTCCCCGTCGCTCCACACGCCTGGGAGTCCCTTTCTTTCTCTCCACAAGCACGTGTGTTGACTTCGTCGCACATGTGCATCTGCACAAGCGTTGAGCTCAGCAGAGTGTGTCTCTTGACACTTGATGTGCGTTGGCTGTGTCTGCGTGCTCCAGTGAAGAGAGAAACGGGAAATCATCTTGGTAGAGGCAACAAAGCAAAAGCGAGGCAGGATTGACATCTGCTCAACAGAGACGGATTCCCTGCGCTGACACAGTTCACAGTTACACGAGAAGCAATCTGAGCGGTCCATCGACCGGAGACGTGTTTCCCAAGAGGTCGTTTAGCGAGTGAACAGCAGTGTGCGCGACTTTCAGGAGTGTGCCTGGAAAGTGCCAGAATCACCAGAGCATCTGTGCAAAAGCTGCCACCTCTGTGACCGCATTGAGGCACGTTCCCGTGTCTGCGAGTATATAGACGGCTCTTCGCGTTCACTCCGAGGGAAACGGTCCGCTATTGCTTCTGTGCGTACAGACGCGATTCCCTTGTCTCTTGCGAACACAGGGAACTCTGTGCATCCAAATCTACAGGCTAAGGACGCGTCTGCATATGTTTTGGTGAACAATCGAGTGTGCGTGTTCTGACAGCTGCCTCTATGCAGACGTCTCCACAGGGCCACTTCTGAATGCCCCGCAGCCCAGGACTGAATGGATACACTAACAAGTGCACCGGTGTGAGCAACCACATATGCAGAAGGACGTCTTTCATCTCACAGAAGCGCGAACGTCTTGGCGTTCAAGCACATGGCAGAAACAAGGTGTGAACAGATGAGCTGCTGCTATTTTCTCCGTTCGGCATGCTTCGTTGTAGCTCTCTTGCCGGTCGCCGGCTTAGCGGCTTGCTTTGCGCGACTAGGTCTGCGGAGAGAAGGAGATAGCGCCGGAAACCTTGCCTTTTGCCTTCTTCGGCGCTGGAACCTGGTTGCTGCGCCTTCTCTTTGTCCATGTGCACACACACGATTCCTCAGCGAAAACCATGCAGAAACCTTTCCACGAGCACCCAGGGATGTGCACCCAGCACCACGTGCACCCAGCACACGCAGCTAGAGAAAAGCACCTACCTTTTCATACACTGATGCCTAAGCAAACGCGTGGCCACACACACGCACACATCCGCAAGCGCGCCTACTCCCATCTATTGAGGGAAAGACGGACGAGCAACGTCCTGACAGGCTTGAGGGGAAAAACGTCCGTTGATGGTTGGCGTACTGCACGCCCGCCTACGGGGCTGCAGGGGAATCCACATTTGGAAGCTACCTGAAGATGTGTGCCTGTTCTTGGAGCTCCGCTAGTAGAGTAGCAAAGACATTCGTAGGCAGTACTGAATGCTGCTCCGTGCTACTTCTCCTCCGGTGGTAAATGCTTCACAGTCGCCCTAGGAAAGACGTTTAACAATCGATCTCCAAGAGGAACGAAACACATGATGCCATAAGGCGAAAGAATAGCAGGGCATCTCTTCACAAGCTTGTCCCTGATCTATAGCTGAGGGCAAACACTTGTGTGCTTGTGGGAGAGCCTGTGTCTTTCCTGGAAGCGTTTGGGAGTTTTGCTCAGACGCGTGTTTCCTCAAGTTCAAGAATCAAGATCTAGGATACCTGCAGACAGGTGCCTGTTTGTGTGGAGACAGTCTGTTTGAAACTGTGTTCCTCAGCGCCCACTCTTTCTCCCCGTCGCTCCACACGCCTGGGAGTCCCTTTCTTTCTCTCCACAAGCACGTGTGTTGACTTCGTCGCACATGTGCATCTGCACAAGCGTTGAGCTCAGCAGAGTGTGTCTCTTGACACTTGATGTGCGTTGGCTGTGTCTGCGTGCTCCAGTGAAGAGAGAAACGGGAAATCATCTTGGTAGAGGCAACAAAGCAAAAGCGAGGCAGGATTGACATCTGCTCAACAGAGACGGATTCCCTGCGCTGACACAGTTCACAGTTACACGAGAAGCAATCTGAGCGGTCCATCGACCGGAGACGTGTTTCCCAAGAGGTCGTTTAGCGAGTGAACAGCAGTGTGCGCGACTTTCAGGAGTGTGCCTGGAAAGTGCCAGAATCACCAGAGCATCTGTGCAAAAGCTGCCGCCTCTGTGACCGCATTGAGGCACGTTCCCGTGTCTGCGAGTATATAGACGGCTCTTCGCGTTCACTCCGAGGGAAACGGTCCGCTATTGCTTCTGTGCGTACAGACGCGATTCCCTTGTCTCTTGCGAACACAGGGAACTCTGTGCATCCAAATCTACAGGCTAAGGACGCGTCTGCATATGTTTTGGTGAACAATCGAGTGTGCGTGTTCTGACAGCTGCCTCTATGCAGACGTCTCCACAGAGCCACTTCTGAATGCCCCGCAGCCCAGGACTGAATGGATACACTAACAAGTGCACCGGTGTGAGCAAGCACATATGCAGAAGGACGTCTTTCATCTCACAGAAGCGCGAACGTCTTGGCGTTCAAGCACATGGCAGAAACAAGGTGTGAACAGATGAGCTGCTGCTATTTTCTCCGTTCGGCATGCTTCGTTGTAGCTCTCTTGCCGGTCGCCGGCTTAGCGGCTTGCTTTGCGCGACTAGGTCTGCGGAGAGAAGGAGATAGCGCCGGAAACCTTGCCTTTTGCCTTCTTCGGCGCTGGAACCTGGTTGCTGCGCCTTCTCTTTGTCCATGTGCACACACACGATTCCTCAGCGAAAACCATGCAGAAACCTTTCCACGAGCACCCAGGGATGTGCACCCAGCACCACGTGCACCCAGCACACGCAGCTAGAGAAAAGCACCTACCTTTTCATACACTGATGCCTAAGCAAACGCGTGGCCACACACACGCACACATCCGCAAGCGCGCCTACTCCCATCTATTGAGGGAAAGACGGACGAGCAACGTCCTGACAGGCTTGAGGGGAAAAACGTCCGTTGATGGTTGGCGTACTGCACGCCCGCCTACGGGGCTGCAGGGGAATCCACATTTGGAAGGTACCTGAAGATGTGTGCCTGTTCTTGGAGCTCCGCTAGTAGGGTAGCAAAGACACTCGTAGGCAGTACTGAATGCTGCTCCGTGCTACTTCTCCTCCGGTGGTAAATGCTTCACAGTCGCCCTAGGAAAGACGATCTCCAAGAGGAACGAAACACATGATGCCATAAGGCGAAAGAATAGCAGGGCATCTCTTCACAAGCTTGTCCCTGATCTATAGCTGAGGGCAAACACTTGTGTGCTTGTGGGAGAGCCTGTGTCTTTCCTGGAAGCGTTTGGGAGTTTTGCTCAGACGCGTGTTTCCTCAAGTTCAAGAATCAAGATCTAGGATACCTGCAGACAGGTGCCTGTTTGTGTGGAGACAGTCTGTTTGAAACTGTGTTCCTCAGCGCCCACTCTTTCTCCCCGTCGCTCCACACGCCTGGGAGTCCCTTTCTTTCTCTCCACAAGCACGTGTGTTGACTTCGTCGCACATGTGCATCTGCACAAGCGTTGAGCTCAGCAGAGTGTGTCTCTTGACACTTGATGTGCGTTGGCTGTGTCTGCGTGCTCCAGTGAAGAGAGAAACGGGAAATCATCTTGGTAGAGGCAACAAAGCAAAAGCGAGGCAGGATTGACATCTGCTCAACAGAGACGGATTCCCTGCGCTGACACAGTTCACAGTTACACGAGAAGCAATCTGAGCGGTCCATCGACCGGAGACGTGTTTCGCAAGAGGTCGTTTAGCGAGTGAACAGCAGTGTGCGCGACTTTCAGGAGTGTGCCTGGAAAGTGCCAGAATCACCAGAGCATCTGTGCAAAAGCTGCCGCCTCTGTGACCGCATTGAGGCACGTTCCCGTGTCTGCGAGTATATAGACGGCTCTTCGCGTTCACTCCGAGGGAAACGGTCCGCTATTGCTTCTGTGCGTACAGACGCGATTCCCTTGTCTCTTGCGAACACAGGGAACTCTGTGCATCCAAATCTACAGGCTAAGGACGCGTCTGCATATGTTTTGGTGAACAATCGAGTGTGCGTGTTCTGACAGCTGCCTCTATGCAGACGTCTCCACAGAGCCACTTCTGAATGCCCCGCAGCCCAGGACTGAATGGATACACGAACAAGTGCACCGGTGTGAGCAACCACATATGCAGAAGGACGTCTTTCATCTCACAGAAGCGCGAACGTCTTGGCGTTCAAGCACATGGCAGAAACAAGGTGTGAACAGATGAGCTGCTGCTATTTTCTCCGTTCGGCATGCTTCGTTGTAGCTCTCTTGCCGGTCGCCGGCTTAGCGGCTTGCTTTGCGCGACTAGGTCTGCGGAGAGAAGGAGATAGCGCCGGAAACCTTGCCTTTTGCCTTCTTCGGCGCTGGAACCTGGTTGCTGCGCCTTCTCTTTGTCCATGTGCACACACACGATTCCTCAGCGAAAACCATGCAGAAACCTTTCCACGAGCACCCAGGGATGTGCACCCAGCACCACGTGCACCCAGCACACGCAGCTAGAGAAAAGCACCTACCTTTTCATACACTGATGCCTAAGCAAACGCGTGGCCACACACACGCACACATCCGCAAGCGCGCCTACTCCCATCTATTGAGGGAAAGACGGACGAGCAACGTCCTGACAGGCTTGAGGGGAAAAACGTCCGTTGATGGTTGGCGTACTGCACGCCCGCCTACGGGGCTGCAGGGGAATCCACATTTGGAAGGTACCTGAAGATGTGTGCCTGTTCTTGGAGCTCCGCTAGTAGGGTAGCAAAGACACTCGTAGGCAGTACTGAATGCTGCTCCGTGCTACTTCTCCTCCGGTGGTAAATGCTTCACAGTCGCCCTAGGAAAGACGATCTCCAAGAGGAACGAAACACATGATGCCATAAGGCGAAAGAATAGCAGGGCATCTCTTCACAAGCTTGTCCCTGATCTATAGCTGAGGGCAAACACTTGTGTGCTTGTGGGAGAGCCTGTGTCTTTCCTGGAAGCGTTTGGGAGTTTTGCTCAGACGCGTGTTTCCTCAAGTTCAAGAATCAAGATCTAGGATACCTGCAGACAGGTGCCTGTTTGTGTGGAGACAGTCTGTTTGAAACTGTGTTCCTCAGCGCCCACTCTTTCTCCCCGTCGCTCCACACGCCTGGGAGTCCCTTTCTTTCTCTCCACAAGCACGTGTGTTGACTTCGTCGCACATGTGCATCTGCACAAGCGTTGAGCTCAGCAGAGTGTGTCTCTTGACACTTGATGTGCGTTGGCTGTGTCTGCGTGCTCCAGTGAAGAGAGAAACGGGAAATCATCTTGGTAGAGGCAACAAAGCAAAACCGAGGCAGGATTGACATCTGCTCAACAGAGACGGATTCCCTGCGCTGACACAGTTCACAGTTACACGAGAAGCAATCTGAGCGGTCCATCGACCGGAGACGTGTTTCCCAAGAGGTCGTTTAGCGAGTGAACAGCAGTGTGCGCGACTTTCAGGAGTGTGCCTGGAAAGTGCCAGAATCACCAGAGCATCTGTGCAAAAGCTGCCACCTCTGTGACCGCATTGAGGCACGTTCCCGTGTCTGCGAGTATATAGACGGCTCTTCGCGTTCACTCCGAGGGAAACGGTCCGCTATTGCTTCTGTGCGTACAGACGCGATTCCCTTGTCTCTTGCGAACACAGGGAACTCTGTGCATCCAAATCTACAGGCTAAGGACGCGTCTGCATATGTTTTGGTGAACAATCGAGTGTGCGTGTTCTGACAGCTGCCTCTATGCAGACGTCTCCACAGGGCCACTTCTGAATGCCCCGCAGCCCAGGACTGAATGGATACACTAACAAGTGCACCGGTGTGAGCAAGCACATATGCAGAAGGACGTCTTTCATCTCACAGAAGCGCGAACGTCTTGGCGTTCAAGCACATGGCAGAAACAAGGTGTGAACAGATGAGCTGCTGCTATTTTCTCCGTTCGGCATGCTTCGTTGTAGCTCTCTTGCCGGTCGCCAGCTTAGCGGCTTGCTTTGCGCGACTAGGTCTGCGGAGAGAAGGAGATAGCGCCGGAAACCTTGCCTTTTGCCTTCTTCGGCGCTGGAACCTGGTTGCTGCGCCTTCTCTTTGTCCATGTGCACACACACGATTCCTCAGCGAAAACCATGCTGAAACCTTTCCACGAGCACCCAGGGATGTGCACCCAGCACCACGTGCACCCAGCACACGCAGCTAGAGAAAAGCACCTACCTTTTCATACACTGATGCCTAAGCAAATGCGCGGCCACACACACGCACACATCCGCAAGCGCGCCTACTCCCATCTATTGAGGGAAAGACGGACGAGCAACGTCCTGACAGGCTTGAGGGGAAAAACGTCCGTTGATGGTTGGCGTACTGCACGCCCGCCTACGGGGCTGCAGGGGAATCCACATTTGGAAGGTACCTGAAGATGTGTGCCTGTTCTTGGAGCTCCGCTAGTAGAGTAGCAAAGACATTCGTAGGCAGTACTGAATGCTGCTCCGTGCTACTTCTCCTCCGGTGGTAAATGCTTCACAGTCGCCCTAGGAAAGACGTTTAACAATCGATCTCCAAGAGGAACGAAACACATGATGCCATAAGGCGAAAGAATAGCAGGGCATCTCTTCACAAGCTTGTCCCTGATCTATAGCTGAGGGCAAACACTTGTGTGCTTGTGGGAGAGCCTGTGTCTTTCCTGGAAGCGTTTGGGAGTTTTGCTCAGACGCGTGTTTCCTCAAGTTCAAGAATCAAGATCTAGGATACCTGCAGACAGGTGCCTGTTTGTGTGGAGACAGTCTGTTTGAAACTGTGTTCCTCAGCGCCCACTCTTTCTCCCCGTCGCTCCACACGCCTGGGAGTCCCTTTCTTTCTCTCCACAAGCACGTGTGTTGACTTGGTCGCACATGTGCATCTGCCCAAGCGTTGAGCTCAGCAGAGTGTGTCTCTTGACACTTGATGTGCGTTGGCTGTGTCTGCGTGCTCCAGTGAAGAGAGAAACGGGAAATCATCTTGGTAGAGGCAACAAAGCAAAACCGAGGCAGGATTGACATCTGCTCAACAGAGACGGATTCCCTGCGCTGACACAGTTCACAGTTACACGAGAAGCAATCTGAGCGGTCCATCGACCGGAGACGTGTTTCGCAAGAGGTCGTTTAGCGAGTGAACAGCAGTGTGCGCGACTTTCAGGAGTGTGCCTGGAAAGTGCCAGAATCACCAGAGCATCTGTGCAAAAGCTGCCGCCTCTGTGACCGCATTGAGGCACGTTCCCGTGTCTGCGAGTATATAGACGGCTCTTCGCGTTCACTCCGAGGGAAACGGTCCGCTATTGCTTCTGTGCGTACAGACGCGATTCCCTTGTCTCTTGCGAACACAGGGAACTCTGTGCATCCAAATCTACAGGCTAAGGACGCGTCTGCATATGTTTTGGTGAACAATCGAGTGTGCGTGTTCTGACAGCTGCCTCTATGCAGACGTCTCCACAGGGCCACTTCTGAATGCCCCGCAGCCCAGGACTGAATGGATACACTAACAAGTGCACCGGTGTGAGCAACCACATATGCAGAAGGACGTCTTTCATCTCACAGAAGCGCGAACGTCTTGGCGTTCAAGCACATGGCAGAAACAAGGTGTGAACAGATGAGCTGCTGCTATTTTCTCCGTTCGGCATGCTTCGTTGTAGCTCTCTTGCCGGTCGCCGGCTTAGCGGCTTGCTTTGCGCGACTAGGTCTGCGGAGAGAAGGAGATAGCGCCGGAAACCTTGCCTTTTGCCTTCTTCGGCGCTGGAACCTGGTTGCTGCGCCTTCTCTTTGTCCATGTGCACACACACGATTCCTCAGCGAAAACCATGCAGAAACCTTTCCACGAGCACCCAGGGATGTGCACCCAGCACCACGTGCACCCAGCACACGCAGCTAGAGAAAAGCACCTACCTTTTCACACACTGATGCCTAAGCAAACGCGTGGCCACACACACGCACACATCCGCAAGCGCGCCTACTCCCATCTATTGAGGGAAAGACGGACGAGCAACGTCCTGACAGGCTTGAGGGGAAAAACGTCCGTTGATGGTTGGCGTACTGCACGCCCGCCTACGGGGCTGCAGGGGAATCCACATTTGGAAGGTACCTGAAGATGTGTGCCTGTTCTTGGAGCTCCGCTAGTAGAGTAGCAAAGACATTCGTAGGCAGTACTGAATGCTGCTCCGTGCTACTTCTCCTCCGGTGGTAAATGCTTCACAGTCGCCCTAGGAAAGACGTTTAACAATCGATCTCCAAGAGGAACGAAACACATGATGCCATAAGGCGAAAGAATAGCAGGGCATCTCTTCACAAGCTTGTCCCTGATCTATAGCTGAGGGCAAACACTTGTGTGCTTGTGGGAGAGCCTGTGTCTTTCCTGGAAGCGTTTGGGAGTTTTGCTCAGACGCGTGTTTCCTCAAGTTCAAGAATCAAGATCTAGGATACCTGCAGACAGGTGCCTGTTTGTGTGGAGACAGTCTGTTTGAAACTGTGTTCCTCAGCGCCCACTCTTTCTCCCCGTCGCTCCACACGCCTGGGAGTCCCTTTCTTTCTCTCCACAAGCACGTGTGTTGACTTGGTCGCACATGTGCATCTGCACAAGCGTTGAGCTCAGCAGAGTGTGTCTCTTGACACTTGATGTGCGTTGGCTGTGTCTGCGTGCTCCAGTGAAGAGAGAAACGGGAAATCATCTTGGTAGAGGCAACAAAGCAAAACCGAGGCAGGATTGACATCTGCTCAACAGAGACGGATTCCCTGCGCTGACACAGTTCACAGTTACACGAGAAGCAATCTGAGCGGTCCATCGACCGGAGACGTGTTTCCCAAGAGGTCGTTTAGCGAGTGAACAGCAGTGTGCGCGACTTTCAGGAGTGTGCCTGGAAAGTGCCAGAATCACCAGAGCATCTGTGCAAAAGCTGCCGCCTCTGTGACCGCATTGAGGCACGTTCCCGTGTCTGCGAGTATATAGACGGCTCTTCGCGTTCACTCCGAGGGAAACGGTCCGCTATTGCTTCTGTGCGTACAGACGCGATTCCCTTGTCTCTTGCGAACACAGGGAACTCTGTGCATCCAAATCTACAGGCTAAGGACGCGTCTGCATATGTTTTGGTGAACAATCGAGTGTGCGTGTTCTGACAGCTGCCTCTATGCAGACGTCTCCACAGAGCCACTTCTGAATGCCCCGCAGCCCAGGACTGAATGGATACACTAACAAGTGCACCGGTGTGAGCAACCACATATGCAGAAGGACGTCTTTCATCTCACAGAAGCGCGAACGTCTTGGCGTTCAAGCACATGGCAGAAACAAGGTGTGAACAGATGAGCTGCTGCTATTTTCTCCGTTCGGCATGCTTGGTTGTAGCTCTCTTGCCGGTCGCCGGCTTAGCGGCTTGCTTTGCGCGACTAGGTCTGCGGAGAGAAGGAGATAGCGCCGGAAACCTTGCCTTTTGCCTTCTTCGGCGCTGGAACCTGGTTGCTGCGCCTTCTCTTTGTCCATGTGCACACACACGATTCCTCAGCGAAAACCATGCAGAAACCTTTCCACGAGCACCCAGGGATGTGCACCCAGCACCACGTGCACCCAGCACACGCAGCTAGAGAAAAGCACCTACCTTTTCATACACTGATGCCTAAGCAAACGCGTGGCCACACACACGCACACATCCGCAAGCGCGCCTACTCCCATCTATTGAGGGAAAGACGGACGAGCAACGTCCTGACAGGCTTGAGGGGAAAAACGTCCGTTGATGGTTGGCGTACTGCACGCCCGCCTACGGGGCTGCAGGGGAATCCACATTTGGAAGGTACCTGAAGATGTGTGCCTGTTCTTGGAGCTCCGCTAGTAGGGTAGCAAAGACACTCGTAGGCAGTACTGAATGCTGCTCCGTGCTACTTCTCCTCCGGTGGTAAATGCTTCACAGTCGCCCTAGGAAAGACGTTTAACAATCGATCTCCAAGAGGAACGAAACACATGATGCCATAAGGCGAAAGAATAGCAGGGCATCTCTTCACAAGCTTGTCCCTGATCTATAGCTGAGGGCAAACACTTGTGTGCTTGTGGGAGAGCCTGTGTCTTTCCTGGAAGCGTTTGGGAGTTTTGCTCAGACGCGTGTTTCCTCAAGTTCAAGAATCAAGATCTAGGATACCTGCAGACAGGTGCCTGTTTGTGTGGAGACAGTCTGTTTGAAACTGTGTTCCTCAGCGCCCACTCTTTCTCCCCGTCGCTCCACACGCCTGGGAGTCCCTTTCTTTCTCTCCACAAGCACGTGTGTTGACTTGGTCGCACATGTGCATCTGCACAAGCGTTGAGCTCAGCAGAGTGTGTCTCTTGACACTTGATGTGCGTTGGCTGTGTCTGCGTGCTCCAGTGAAGAGAGAAACGGGAAATCATCTTGGTAGAGGCAACAAAGCAAAACCGAGGCAGGATTGACATCTGCTCAACAGAGACGGATTCCCTGCGCTGACACAGTTCACAGTTACACGAGAAGCAATCTGAGCGGTCCATCGACCGGAGACGTGTTTCCCAAGAGGTCGTTTAGCGAGTGAACAGCAGTGTGCGCGACTTTCAGGAGTGTGCCTGGAAAGTGCCAGAATCACCAGAGCATCTGTGCAAAAGCTGCCGCCTCTGTGACCGCATTGAGGCACGTTCCCGTGTCTGCGAGTATATAGACGGCTCTTCGCGTTCACTCCGAGGGAAACGGTCCGCTATTGCTTCTGTGCGTACAGACGCGATTCCCTTGTCTCTTGCGAACACAGGGAACTCTGTGCATCCAAATCTACAGGCTAAGGACGCGTCTGCATATGTTTTGGTGAACAATCGAGTGTGCGTGTTCTGACAGCTGCCTCTATGCAGACGTCTCCACAGAGCCACTTCTGAATGCCCCGCAGCCCAGGACTGAATGGATACACTAACAAGTGCACCGGTGTGAGCAACCACATATGCAGAAGGACGTCTTTCATCTCACAGAAGCGCGAACGTCTTGGCGTTCAAGCACATGGCAGAAACAAGGTGTGAACAGATGAGCTGCTGCTATTTTCTCCGTTCGGCATGCTTGGTTGTAGCTCTCTTGCCGGTCGCCGGCTTAGCGGCTTGCTTTGCGCGACTAGGTCTGCGGAGAGAAGGAGATAGCGCCGGAAACCTTGCCTTTTGCCTTCTTCGGCGCTGGAACCTGGTTGCTGCGCCTTCTCTTTGTCCATGTGCACACACACGATTCCTCAGCGAAAACCATGCAGAAACCTTTCCACGAGCACCCAGGGATGTGCACCCAGCACCACGTGCACCCAGCACACGCAGCTAGAGAAAAGCACCTACCTTTTCATACACTGATGCCTAAGCAAACGCGTGGCCACACACACGCACACATCCGCAAGCGCGCCTACTCCCATCTATTGAGGGAAAGACGGACGAGCAACGTCCTGACAGGCTTGAGGGGAAAAACGTCCGTTGATGGTTGGCGTACTGCACGCCCGCCTACGGGGCTGCAGGGGAATCCACATTTGGAAGGTACCTGAAGATGTGTGCCTGTTCTTGGAGCTCCGCTAGTAGGGTAGCAAAGACACTCGTAGGCAGTACTGAATGCTGCTCCGTGCTACTTCTCCTCCGGTGGTAAATGCTTCACAGTCGCCCTAGGAAAGACGTTTAACAATCGATCTCCAAGAGGAACGAAACACATGATGCCATAAGGCGAAAGAATAGCAGGGCATCTCTTCACAAGCTTGTCCCTGATCTATAGCTGAGGGCAAACACTTGTGTGCTTGTGGGAGAGCCTGTGTCTTTCCTGGAAGCGTTTGGGAGTTTTGCTCAGACGCGTGTTTCCTCAAGTTCAAGAATCAAGATCTAGGATACCTGCAGACAGGTGCCTGTTTGTGTGGAGACAGTCTGTTTGAAACTGTGTTCCTCAGCGCCCACTCTTTCTCCCCGTCGCTCCACACGCCTGGGAGTCCCTTTCTTTCTCTCCACAAGCACGTGTGTTGACTTCGTCGCACATGTGCATCTGCACAAGCGTTGAGCTCAGCAGAGTGTGTCTCTTGACACTTGATGTGCGTTGGCTGTGTCTGCGTGCTCCAGTGAAGAGAGAAACGGGAAATCATCTTGGTAGAGGCAACAAAGCAAAAGCGAGGCAGGATTGACATCTGCTCAACAGAGACGGATTCCCTGCGCTGACACAGTTCACAGTTACACGAGAAGCAATCTGAGCGGTCCATCGACCGGAGACGTGTTTCCCAAGAGGTCGTTTAGCGAGTGAACAGCAGTGTGCGCGACTTTCAGGAGTGTGCCTGGAAAGTGCCAGAATCACCAGAGCATCTGTGCAAAAGCTGCTGCCTCTGTGACCGCATTGAGGCACGTTCCCGTGTCTGCGAGTATATAGACGGCTCTTCGCGTTCACTCCGAGGGAAACGGTCCGCTATTGCTTCTGTGCGTACAGACGCGATTCCCTTGTCTCTTGCGAACACAGGGAACTCTGTGCATCCAAATCTACAGGCTAAGGACGCGTCTGCATATGTTTTGGTGAACAATCGAGTGTGCGTGTTCTGACAGCTGCCTCTTTGCAGACGTCTCCACAGAGTCACTTCTGAATGCCCCGCAGCCCAGGACTGAATGGATACACTAACAAGTGCACCGGTGTGAGCAACCACATATGCAGAAGGACGTCTTTCATCTCACAGAAGCGCGAACGTCTTGGCGTTCAAGCACATGGCAGAAACAAGGTGTGAACAGATGAGCTGCTGCTATTTTCTCCGTTCGGCATGCTTCGTTGTAGCTCTCTTGCCGGTCGCCGGCTTAGCGGCTTGCTTTGCGCGACTAGGTCTGCGGAGAGAAGGAGATAGCGCCGGAAACCTTGCCTTTTGCCTTCTTCGGCGCTGGAACCTGGTTGCTGCGCCTTCTCTTTGTCCATGTGCACACACACGATTCCTCAGCGAAAACCATGCAGAAACCTTTCCACGAGCACCCAGGGATGTGCACCCAGCACCACGTGCACCCAGCACACGCAGCTAGAGAAAAGCACCTACCTTTTCATACACTGATGCCTAAGCAAACGCGTGGCCACACACACGCACACATCCGCAAGCGCGCCTACTCCCATCTATTGAGGGAAAGACGGACGAGCAACGTCCTGACAGGCTTGAGGGGAAAAACGTCCGTTGATGGTTGGCGTACTGCACGCCCGCCTACGGGGCTGCAGGGGAATCCACATTTGGAAGGTACCTGAAGATGTGTGCCTGTTCTTGGAGCTCCGCTAGTAGGGTAGCAAAGACACTCGTAGGCAGTACTGAATGCTGCTCCGTGCTACTTCTCCTCCGGTGGTAAATGCTTCACAGTCGCCCTAGGAAAGACGTTTAACAATCGATCTCCAAGAGGAACGAAACACATGATGCCATAAGGCGAAAGAAAAGCAGGGCATCTCTTCACAAGCTTGTCCCTGATCTATAGCTGAGGGCAAACACTTGTGTGCTTGTGGGAGAGCCTGTGTCTTTCCTGGAAGCGTTTGGGAGTTTTGCTCAGACGCGTGTTTCCTCAAGTTCAAGAATCAAGATCTAGGATACCTGCAGACAGGTGCCTGTTTGTGTGGAGACAGTCTGTTTGAAACTGTGTTCCTCAGCGCCCACTCTTTCTCCCCGTCGCTCCACACGCCTGGGAGTCCCTTTCTTTCTCTCCACAAGCACGTGTGTTGACTTCGTCGCACATGTGCATCTGCACAAGCGTTGAGCTCAGCAGAGTGTGTCTCTTGACACTTGATGTGCGTTGGCTGTGTCTGCGTGCTCCAGTGAAGAGAGAAACGGGAAATCATCTTGGTAGAGGCAACAAAGCAAAAGCGAGGCAGGATTGACATCTGCTCAACAGAGACGGATTCCCTGCGCTGACACAGTTCACAGTTACACGAGAAGCAATCTGAGCGGTCCATCGACCGGAGACGTGTTTCCCAAGAGGTCATTTAGCGAGTGAACAGCAGTGTGCGCGACTTTCAGGAGTGTGCCTGGAAAGTGCCAGAATCACCAGAGCATCTGTGCAAAAGCTGCCGCCTCTGTGACCGCATTGAGGCACGTTCCCGTGTCTGCGAGTATATAGACGGCTCTTCGCGTTCACTCCGAGGGAAACGGTCCGCTATTGCTTCTGTGCGTACAGACGCGATTCCCTTGTCTCTTGCGAACACAGGGAACTCTGTGCATCCAAATCTACAGGCTAAGGACGCGTCTGCATATGTTTTGGCGAACAATCGAGTGTGCGTGTTCTGACAGCTGCCTCTATGCAGACGTCTCCACAGAGCCACTTCTGAATGCCCCGCAGCCCAGGACTGAATGGATACACTAACAAGTGCACCGGTGTGAGCAACCACATATGCAGAAGGACGTCTTTCATCTCACAGAAGCGCGAACGTCTTGGCGTTCAAGCACATGGCAGAAACAAGGTGTGAACAGATGAGCTGCTGCTATTTTCTCCGTTCGGCACGCTTCGTTGTAGCTCTCTTGCCGGTCGCCGGCTTAGCGGCTTGCTTTGCGCGACTAGGTCTGCGGAGAGAAGGAGATAGCGCCGGAAACCTTGCCTTTTGCCTTCTTCGGCGCTGGAACCTGGTTGCTGCGCCTTCTCTTTGTCCATGTGCACACACACGATTCCTCAGCGAAAACCATGCAGAAACCTTTCCACGAGCACCCAGGGATGTGCACCCAGCACCACGTGCACCCAGCACACGCAGCTAGAGAAAAGCACCTACCTTTTCATACACTGATGCCTAAGCAAACGCGTGGCCACACACACGCACACATCCGCAAGCGCGCCTACTCCCATCTATTGAGGGAAAGACGGACGAGCAACGTCCTGACAGGCTTGAGGGGAAAAACGTCCGTTGATGGTTGGCGTACTGCACGCCCGCCTACGGGGCTGCAGGGGAATCCACATTTGGAAGGTACCTGAAGATGTGTGCCTGTTCTTGGAGCTCCGCTAGTAGGGTAGCAAAGACACTCGTAGGCAGTACTGAATGCTGCTCCGTGCTACTTCTCCTCCGGTGGTAAATGCTTCACAGTCGCCCTAGGAAAGACGTTTAACAATCGATCTCCAAGAGGAACGAAACACATGATGCCATAAGGCGAAAGAATAGCAGGGCATCTCTTCACAAGCTTGTCCCTGATCTATAGCTGAGGGCAAACACTTGTGTGCTTGTGGGAGAGCCTGTGTCTTTCCTGGAAGCGTTTGGGAGTTTTGCTCAGACGCGTGTTTCCTCAAGTTCAAGAATCAAGATCTAGGATACCTGCAGACAGGTGCCTGTTTGTGTGGAGACAGTCTGTTTGAAACTGTGTTCCTCAGCGCCCACTCTTTCTCCCCGTCGCTCCACACGCCTGGGAGTCCCTTTCTTTCTCTCCACAAGCACGTGTGTTGACTTGGTCGCACATGTGCATCTGCACAAGCGTTGAGCTCAGCAGAGTGTGTCTCTTGACACTTGATGTGCGTTGGCTGTGTCTGCGTGCTCCAGTGAAGAGAGAAACGGGAAATCATCTTGGTAGAGGCAACAAAGCAAAACCGAGGCAGGATTGACATCTGCTCAACAGAGACGGATTCCCTGCGCTGACACAGTTCACAGTTACACGAGAAGCAATCTGAGCGGTCCATCGACCGGAGACGTGTTTCCCAAGAGGTCGTTTAGCGAGTGAACAGCAGTGTGCGCGACTTTCAGGAGTGTGCCTGGAAAGTGCCAGAATCACCAGAGCATCTGTGCAAAAGCTGCCGCCTCTGTGACCGCATTGAGGCACGTTCCCGTGTCTGCGAGTATATAGACGGCTCTTCGCGTTCACTCCGAGGGAAACGGTCCGCTATTGCTTCTGTGCGTACAGACGCGATTCCCTTGTCTCTTGCGAACACAGGGAACTCTGTGCATCCAAATCTACAGGCTAAGGACGCGTCTGCATATGTTTTGGTGAACAATCGAGTGTGCGTGTTCTGACAGCTGCCTCTATGCAGACGTCTCCACAGAGCCACTTCTGAATGCCCCGCAGCCCAGGACTGAATGGATACACTAACAAGTGCACCGGTGTGAGCAACCACATATGCAGAAGGACGTCTTTCATCTCACAGAAGCGCGAACGTCTTGGCGTTCAAGCACATGGCAGAAACAAGGTGTGAACAGATGAGCTGCTGCTATTTTCTCCGTTCGGCATGCTTGGTTGTAGCTCTCTTGCCGGTCGCCGGCTTAGCGGCTTGCTTTGCGCGACTAGGTCTGCGGAGAGAAGGAGATAGCGCCGGAAACCTTGCCTTTTGCCTTCTTCGGCGCTGGAACCTGGTTGCTGCGCCTTCTCTTTGTCCATGTGCACACACACGATTCCTCAGCGAAAACCATGCAGAAACCTTTCCACGAGCACCCAGGGATGTGCACCCAGCACCACGTGCACCCAGCACACGCAGCTAGAGAAAAGCACCTACCTTTTCATACACTGATGCCTAAGCAAACGCGTGGCCACACACACGCACACATCCGCAAGCGCGCCTACTCCCATCTATTGAGGGAAAGACGGACGAGCAACGTCCTGACAGGCTTGAGGGGAAAAACGTCCGTTGATGGTTGGCGTACTGCACGCCCGCCTACGGGGCTGCAGGGGAATCCACATTTGGAAGGTACCTGAAGATGTGTGCCTGTTCTTGGAGCTCCGCTAGTAGGGTAGCAAAGACACTCGTAGGCAGTACTGAATGCTGCTCCGTGCTACTTCTCCTCCGGTGGTAAATGCTTCACAGTCGCCCTAGGAAAGACGTTTAACAATCGATCTCCAAGAGGAACGAAACACATGATGCCATAAGGCGAAAGAATAGCAGGGCATCTCTTCACAAGCTTGTCCCTGATCTATAGCTGAGGGCAAACACTTGTGTGCTTGTGGGAGAGCCTGTGTCTTTCCTGGAAGCGTTTGGGAGTTTTGCTCAGACGCGTGTTTCCTCAAGTTCAAGAATCAAGATCTAGGATACCTGCAGACAGGTGCCTGTTTGTGTGGAGACAGTCTGTTTGAAACTGTGTTCCTCAGCGCCCACTCTTTCTCCCCGTCGCTCCACACGCCTGGGAGTCCCTTTCTTTCTCTCCACAAGCACGTGTGTTGACTTCGTCGCACATGTGCATCTGCACAAGCGTTGAGCTCAGCAGAGTGTGTCTCTTGACACTTGATGTGCGTTGGCTGTGTCTGCGTGCTCCAGTGAAGAGAGAAACGGGAAATCATCTTGGTAGAGGCAACAAAGCAAAAGCGAGGCAGGATTGACATCTGCTCAACAGAGACGGATTCCCTGCGCTGACACAGTTCACAGTTACACGAGAAGCAATCTGAGCGGTCCATCGACCGGAGACGTGTTTCCCAAGAGGTCGTTTAGCGAGTGAACAGCAGTGTGCGCGACTTTCAGGAGTGTGCCTGGAAAGTGCCAGAATCACCAGAGCATCTGTGCAAAAGCTGCTGCCTCTGTGACCGCATTGAGGCACGTTCCCGTGTCTGCGAGTATATAGACGGCTCTTCGCGTTCACTCCGAGGGAAACGGTCCGCTATTGCTTCTGTGCGTACAGACGCGATTCCCTTGTCTCTTGCGAACACAGGGAACTCTGTGCATCCAAATCTACAGACTAAGGACGCGTCTGCATATGTTTTGGCGAACAATCCAGTGTGCGTGTTCTGACAGCTGCCTCTATGCAGACGTCTCCACAGAGCCACTTCTGAATGCCCCGCAGCCCAGGACTGAATGGATACACTAACAAGTGCACCCGTGTGAGCAACCACATATGCAGAAGGACGTCTTTCATCTCACAGAAGCGCGAACGTCTTGGCGTTCAAGCACATGGCAGAAACAAGGTGTGAACAGATGAGCTGCTGCTATTTTCTCCGTTCGGCATGCTTCGTTGTAGCTCTCTTGCCGGTCGCCGGCTTAGCGGCTTGCTTTGCGCGACTAGGTCTGCGGAGAGAAGGAGATAGCGCCGGAAACCTTGCCTTTTGCCTTCTTCGGCGCTGGAACCTGGTTGCTGCGCCTTCTCTTTGTCCATGTGCACACACACGATTCCTCAGCGAAAACCATGCAGAAACCTTTCCACGAGCACCCAGGGATGTGCACCCAGCACCACGTGCACCCAGCACACGCAGCTAGAGAAAAGCACCTACCTTTTCACACACTGATGCCTAAGCAAACGCGTGGCCACACACACGCACACATCCGCAAGCGCGCCTACTCCCATCTATTGAGGGAAAGACGGACGAGCAACGTCCTGACAGGCTTGAGGGGAAAAACGTCCGTTGATGGTTGGCGTACTGCACGCCCGCCTACGGGGCTGCAGGGGAATCCACATTTGGAAGGTACCTGAAGATGTGTGCCTGTTCTTGGAGCTCCGCTAGTAGGGTAGCAAAGACACTCGTAGGCAGTACTGAATGCTGCTCCGTGCTACTTCTCCTCCGGTGGTAAATGCTTCACAGTCGCCCTAGGAAAGACGATCTCCAAGAGGAACGAAACACATGATGCCATAAGGCGAAAGAATAGCAGGGCATCTCTTCACAAGCTTGTCCCTGATCTATAGCTGAGGGCAAACACTTGTGTGCTTGTGGGAGAGCCTGTGTCTTTCCTGGAAGCGTTTGGGAGTTTTGCTCAGACGCGTGTTTCCTCAAGTTCAAGAATCAAGATCTAGGATACCTGCAGACAGGTGCCTGTTTGTGTGGAGACAGTCTGTTTGAAACTGTGTTCCTCAGCGCCCGCTCTTTCTTCCCGTCGCTCCACACGCCTGGGAGTCCCTTTCTTTCTCTCCACAAGCACGTGTGTTGACTTCGTCGCACATGTGCATCTGCACAAGCGTTGAGCTCAGCAGAGTGTGTCTCTTGACACTTGATGTGCGTTGGCTGTGTCTGCGTGCTCCAGTGAAGAGAGAAACGGGAAATCATCTTGGTAGAGGCAACAAAGCAAAACCGAGGCAGGATTGACATCTGCTCAACAGAGACGGATTCCCTGCGCTGACACAGCTCACAGTTACACGAGAAGCAATCTGAGCGGTCCATCGACCGGAGACGTGTTTCCCAAGAGGTCGTTTAGCGAGTGAACAGCAGTGTGCGCGACTTTCAGGAGTGTGCCTGGAAAGTGCCAGAATCACCAGAGCATCTGTGCAAAAGCTGCTGCCTCTGTGACCGCCTTGAGGCACGTTCCCGTGTCTGCGAGTATATAGACGGCTCTTCGCGTTCACTCCGAGGGAAACGGTCCGCTATTGCTTCTGTGCGTACAGACGCGATTCCCTTGTCTCTTGCGAACACAGGGAACTCTGTGCATCCAAATCTACAGGCTAAGGACGCGTCTGCATATGTTTTGGCGAACAATCGAGTGTGCGTGTTCTGACAGCTGCCTCTATGCAGACGTCTCCACAGAGCCACTTCTGAATGCCCCACAGCCCAGGACTGAATGGATACACTAACAAGTGCACCGGTGTGAGCAACCACATATGCAGAAGGACGTCTTTCATCTCACAGAAGCGCGAACGTCTTGGCGTTCAAGCACATGGCAGAAACAAGGTGTGAACAGATGAGCTGCTGCTATTTTCTCCGTTCGGCATGCTTCGTTGTAGCTCTCTTGCCGGTCGCCGGCTTAGCGGCTTGCTTTGCGCGACTAGGTCTGCGGAGAGAAGGAGATAGCGCCGGAAACCTTGCCTTTTGCCTTCTTCGGCGCTGGAACCTGGTTGCTGCGCCTTCTCTTTGTCCATGTGCACACACACGATTCCTCAGCGAAAACCATGCAGAAACCTTTCCACGAGCACCCAGGGATGTGCACCCAGCACCACGTGCACCCAGCACACGCAGCTAGAGAAAAGCACCTACCTTTTCACACACTGATGCCTAAGCAAACGCGTGGCCACACACACGCACACATCCGCAAGCGCGCCTACTCCCATCTATTGAGGGAAAGACGGACGAGCAACGTCCTGACAGGCTTGAGGGGAAAAACGTCCGTTGATGGTTGGCGTACTGCACGCCCGCCTACGGGGCTGCAGGGGAATCCACATTTGGAAGGTACCTGAAGATGTGTGCCTGTTCTTGGAGCTCCGCTAGTAGGGTAGCAAAGACACTCGTAGGCAGTACTGAATGCTGCTCCGTGCTACTTCTCCTCCGGTGGTAAATGCTTCACAGTCGCCCTAGGAAAGACGTTTAACAATCGATCTCCAAGAGGAACGAAACACATGATGCCATAAGGCGAAAGAATAGCAGGGCATCTCTTCACAAGCTTGTCCCTGATCTATAGCTGAGGGCAAACACTTGTGTGCTTGTGGGAGAGCCTGTGTCTTTCCTGGAAGCGTTTGGGAGTTTTGCTCAGACGCGTGTTTCCTCAAGTTCAAGAATCAAGATCTAGGATACCTGCAGACAGGTGCCTGTTTGTGTGGAGACAGTCTGTTTGAAACTGTGTTCCTCAGCGCCCACTCTTTCTCCCCGTCGCTGCACACGCCTGGGAGTCCCTTTCTTTCTCTCCACAAGCACGTGTGTTGACTTGGTCGCACATGTGCATCTGCACAAGCGTTGAGCTCAGCAGAGTGTGTCTCTTGACACTTGATGTGCGTTGGCTGTGTCTGCGTGCTCCAGTGAAGAGAGAAACGGGAAATCATCTTGGTAGAGGCAACAAAGCAAAAGCGAGGCAGGATTGACATCTGCTCAACAGAGACGGATTCCCTGCGCTGACACAGTTCACAGTTACACGAGAAGCAATCTGAGCGGTCCATCGACCGGAGACGTGTTTCCCAAGAGGTCGTTTAGCGAGTGAACAGCAGTGTGCGCGACTTTCAGGAGTGTGCCTGGAAAGTGCCAGAATCACCAGAGCATCTGTGCAAAAGCTGCTGCCTCTGTGACCGCAGTGAGGCACGTTCCCGTGTCTGCGAGTATATAGACGGCTCTTCGCGTTCACTCCGAGGGAAACGGTCCGCTATTGCTTCTGTGCGTACAGACGCGATTCCCTTGTCTCTTGCGAACACAGGGAACTCTGTGCATCCAAATCTACAGGCTAAGGACGCGTCTGCATATGTTTTGGTGAACAATCGAGTGTGCGTGTTCTGACAGCTGCCTCTTTGCAGACGTCTCCACAGAGTCACTTCTGAATGCCCCGCAGCCCAGGACTGAATGGATACACTAACAAGTGCACCGGTGTGAGCAACCACATATGCAGAAGGACGTCTTTCATCTCACAGAAGCGCGAACGTCTTGGCGTTCAAGCACATGGCAGAAACAAGGTGTGAACAGATGAGCTGCTGCTATTTTCTCCGTTCGGCATGCTTCGTTGTAGCTCTCTTGCCGGTCGCCGGCTTAGCGGCTTGCTTTGCGCGACTAGGTCTGCGGAGAGAAGGAGATAGCGCCGGAAACCTTGCCTTTTGCCTTCTTCGGCGCTGGAACCTGGTTGCTGCGCCTTCTCTTTGTCCATGTGCACACACACGATTCCTCAGCGAAAACCATGCAGAAACCTTTCCACGAGCACCCAGGGATGTGCACCCAGCACCACGTGCACCCAGCACACGCAGCTAGAGAAAAGCACCTACCTTTTCATACACTGATGCCTAAGCAAACGCGTGGCCACACACACGCACACATCCGCAAGCGCGCCTACTCCCATCTATTGAGGGAAAGACGGACGAGCAACGTCCTGACAGGCTTGAGGGGAAAAACGTCCGTTGATGGTTGGCGTACTGCACGCCCGCCTACGGGGCTGCAGGGGAATCCACATTTGGAAGGTACCTGAAGATGTGTGCCTGTTCTTGGAGCTCCGCTAGTAGGGTAGCAAAGACACTCGTAGGCAGTACTGAATGCTGCTCCGTGCTACTTCTCCTCCGGTGGTAAATGCTTCACAGTCGCCCTAGGAAAGACGTTTAACAATCGATCTCCAAGAGGAACGAAACACATGATGCCATAAGGCGAAAGAAAAGCAGGGCATCTCTTCACAAGCTTGTCCCTGATCTATAGCTGAGGGCAAACACTTGTGTGCTTGTGGGAGAGCCTGTGTCTTTCCTGGAAGCGTTTGGGAGTTTTGCTCAGACGCGTGTTTCCTCAAGTTCAAGAATCAAGATCTAGGATACCTGCAGACAGGTGCCTGTTTGTGTGGAGACAGTCTGTTTGAAACTGTGTTCCTCAGCGCCCACTCTTTCTCCCCGTCGCTCCACACGCCTGGGAGTCCCTTTCTTTCTCTCCACAAGCACGTGTGTTGACTTCGTCGCACATGTGCATCTGCACAAGCGTTGAGCTCAGCAGAGTGTGTCTCTTGACACTTGATGTGCGTTGGCTGTGTCTGCGTGCTCCAGTGAAGAGAGAAACGGGAAATCATCTTGGTAGAGGCAACAAAGCAAAAGCGAGGCAGGATTGACATCTGCTCAACAGAGACGGATTCCCTGCGCTGACACAGTTCACAGTTACACGAGAAGCAATCTGAGCGGTCCATCGACCGGAGACGTGTTTCCCAAGAGGTCATTTAGCGAGTGAACAGCAGTGTGCGCGACTTTCAGGAGTGTGCCTGGAAAGTGCCAGAATCACCAGAGCATCTGTGCAAAAGCTGCCGCCTCTGTGACCGCATTGAGGCACGTTCCCGTGTCTGCGAGTATATAGACGGCTCTTCGCGTTCACTCCGAGGGAAACGGTCCGCTATTGCTTCTGTGCGTACAGACGCGATTCCCTTGTCTCTTGCGAACACAGGGAACTCTGTGCATCCAAATCTACAGGCTAAGGACGCGTCTGCATATGTTTTGGCGAACAATCGAGTGTGCGTGTTCTGACAGCTGCCTCTATGCAGACGTCTCCACAGAGCCACTTCTGAATGCCCCGCAGCCCAGGACTGAATGGATACACTAACAAGTGCACCGGTGTGAGCAACCACATATGCAGAAGGACGTCTTTCATCTCACAGAAGCGCGAACGTCTTGGCGTTCAAGCACATGGCAGAAACAAGGTGTGAACAGATGAGCTGCTGCTATTTTCTCCGTTCGGCACGCTTCGTTGTAGCTCTCTTGCCGGTCGCCGGCTTAGCGGCTTGCTTTGCGCGACTAGGTCTGCGGAGAGAAGGAGATAGCGCCGGAAACCTTGCCTTTTGCCTTCTTCGGCGCTGGAACCTGGTTGCTGCGCCTTCTCTTTGTCCATGTGCACACACACGATTCCTCAGCGAAAACCATGCAGAAACCTTTCCACGAGCACCCAGGGATGTGCACCCAGCACCACGTGCACCCAGCACACGCAGCTAGAGAAAAGCACCTACCTTTTCATACACTGATGCCTAAGCAAACGCGTGGCCACACACACGCACACATCCGCAAGCGCGCCTACTCCCATCTATTGAGGGAAAGACGGACGAGCAACGTCCTGACAGGCTTGAGGGGAAAAACGTCCGTTGATGGTTGGCGTACTGCACGCCCGCCTACGGGGCTGCAGGGGAATCCACATTTGGAAGGTACCTGAAGATGTGTGCCTGTTCTTGGAGCTCCGCTAGTAGGGTAGCAAAGACACTCGTAGGCAGTACTGAATGCTGCTCCGTGCTACTTCTCCTCCGGTGGTAAATGCTTCACAGTCGCCCTAGGAAAGACGTTTAACAATCGATCTCCAAGAGGAACGAAACACATGATGCCATAAGGCGAAAGAATAGCAGGGCATCTCTTCACAAGCTTGTCCCTGATCTATAGCTGAGGGCAAACACTTGTGTGCTTGTGGGAGAGCCTGTGTCTTTCCTGGAAGCGTTTGGGAGTTTTGCTCAGACGCGTGTTTCCTCAAGTTCAAGAATCAAGATCTAGGATACCTGCAGACAGGTGCCTGTTTGTGTGGAGACAGTCTGTTTGAAACTGTGTTCCTCAGCGCCCACTCTTTCTCCCCGTCGCTCCACACGCCTGGGAGTCCCTTTCTTTCTCTCCACAAGCACGTGTGTTGACTTCGTCACACATGTGCATCTGCACAAGCGTTGAGCTCAGCAGAGTGTGTCTCTTGACACTTGATGTGCGTTGGCTGTGTCTGCGTGCTCCAGTGAAGAGAGAAACGGGAAATCATCTTGGTAGAGGCAACAAAGCAAAAGCGAGGCAGGATTGACATCTGCTCAACAGAGACGGATTCCCTGCGCTGACACAGTTCACAGTTACACGAGAAGCAATCTGAGCGGTCCATCGACCGGAGACGTGTTTCCCAAGAGGTCGTTTAGCGAGTGAACAGCAGTGTGCGCGACTTTCAGGAGTGTGCCTGGAAAGTGCCAGAATCACCAGAGCATCTGTGCAAAAGCTGCCGCCTCTGTGACCGCATTGAGGCACGTTCCCGTGTCTGCGAGTATATAGACGGCTCTTCGCGTTCACTCCGAGGGAAACGGTCCGCTATTGCTTCTGTGCGTACAGACGCGATTCCCTTGTCTCTTGCGAACACAGGGAACTCTGTGCATCCAAATCTACAGGCTAAGGACGCGTCTGCATATGTTTTGGCGAACAATCGAGTGTGCGTGTTCTGACAGCTGCCTCTATGCAGACGTCTCCACAGAGCCACTTCTGAATGCCCCGCAGCCCAGGACTGAATGGATACACTAACAAGTGCACCGGTGTGAGCAACCACATATGCAGAAGGACGTCTTTCATCTCACAGAAGCGCGAACGTCTTGGCGTTCAAGCACATGGCAGAAACAAGGTGTGAACAGATGAGCTGCTGCTATTTTCTCCGTTCGGCACGCTTCGTTGTAGCTCTCTTGCCGGTCGCCGGCTTAGCGGCTTGCTTTGCGCGACTAGGTCTGCGGAGAGAAGGAGATAGCGCCGGAAACCTTGCCTTTTGCCTTCTTCGGCGCTGGAACCTGGTTGCTGCGCCTTCTCTTTGTCCATGTGCACACACACGATTCCTCAGCGAAAACCATGCAGAAACCTTTCCACGAGCACCCAGGGATGTGCACCAGGCACCACGTGCACCCAGCACACGCAGCTAGAGAAAAGCACCTACCTTTTCATACACTGATGCCTAAGCAAACGCGTGGCCACACACACGCACACATCCGCAAGCGCGCCTACTCCCATCTATTGAGGGAAAGACGGACGAGCAACGTCCTGACAGGCTTGAGGGGAAAAACGTCCGTTGATGGTTGGCGTACTGCACGCCCGCCTACGGGGCTGCAGGGGAATCCACATTTGGAAGGTACCTGAAGATGTGTGCCTGTTCTTGGAGCTCCGCTAGTAGGGTAGCAAAGACACTCGTAGGCAGTACTGAATGCTGCTCCGTGCTACTTCTCCTCCGGTGGTAAATGCTTCACAGTCGCCCTAGGAAAGACGTTTAACAATCGATCTCCAAGAGGAACGAAACACATGATGCCATAAGGCGAAAGAATAGCAGGGCATCTCTTCACAAGCTTGTCCCTGATCTATAGCTGAGGGCAAACACTTGTGTGCTTGTGGGAGAGCCTGTGTCTTTCCTGGAAGCGTTTGGGAGTTTTGCTCAGACGCGTGTTTCCTCAAGTTCAAGAATCAAGATCTAGGATACCTGCAGACAGGTGCCTGTTTGTGTGGAGACAGTCTGTTTGAAACTGTGTTCCTCAGCGCCCACTCTTTCTCCCCGTCGCTCCACACGCCTGGGAGTCCCTTTCTTTCTCTCCACAAGCACGTGTGTTGACTTCGTCACACATGTGCATCTGCACAAGCGTTGAGCTCAGCAGAGTGTGTCTCTTGACACTTGATGTGCGTTGGCTGTGTCTGCGTGCTCCAGTGAAGAGAGAAACGGGAAATCATCTTGGTAGAGGCAACAAAGCAAAAGCGAGGCAGGATTGACATCTGCTCAACAGAGACGGATTCCCTGCGCTGACACAGTTCACAGTTACACGAGAAGCAATCTGAGCGGTCCATCGACCGGAGACGTGTTTCCCAAGAGGTCGTTTAGCGAGTGAACAGCAGTGTGCGCGACTTTCAGGAGTGTGCCTGGAAAGTGCCAGAATCACCAGAGCATCTGTGCAAAAGCTGCCGCCTCTGTGACCGCATTGAGGCACGTTCCCGTGTCTGCGAGTATATAGACGGCTCTTCGCGTTCACTCCGAGGGAAACGGTCCGCTATTGCTTCTGTGCGTACAGACGCGATTCCCTTGTCTCTTGCGAACACAGGGAACTCTGTGCATCCAAATCTACAGGCTAAGGACGCGTCTGCATATGTTTTGGTGAACAATCGAGTGTGCGTGTTCTGACAGCTGCCTCTATGCAGACGTCTCCACAGAGCCACTTCTGAATGCCCCGCAGCCCAGGACTGAATGGATACACTAACAAGTGCACCGGTGTGAGCAACCACATATGCAGAAGGACGTCTTTCATCTCACAGAAGCGCGAACGTCTTGGCGTTCAAGCACATGGCAGAAACAAGGTGTGAACAGATGAGCTGCTGCTATTTTCTCCGTTCGGCATGCTTCGTTGTAGTTCTCTTGCCGGTCGCCGGCTTAGCGGCTTGCTTTGCGCGACTAGGTCTGCGGAGAGAAGGAGATAGCGCCGGAAACCTTGCCTTTTGCCTTCTTCGGCGCTGGAACCTGGTTGCTGCGCCTTCTCTTTGTCCATGTGCACACACACGATTCCTCAGCGAAAACCATGCAGAAACCTTTCCACGAGCACCCAGGGATGTGCACCCAGCACCACGTGCACCCAGCACACGCAGCTAGAGAAAAGCACCTACCTTTTCACACACTGATGCCTAAGCAAACGCGTGGCCACACACACGCACACATCCGCAAGCGCGCCTACTCCCATCTATTGAGGGAAAGACGGACGAGCAACGTCCTGACAGGCTTGAGGGGAAAAACGTCCGTTGATGGTTGGCGTACTGCACGCCCGCCTACGGGGCTGCAGGGGAATCCACATTTGGAAGGTACCTGAAGATGTGTGCCTGTTCTTGGAGCTCCGCTAGTAGGGTAGCAAAGACACTCGTAGGCAGTACTGAATGCTGCTCCGTGCTACTTCTCCTCCGGTGGTAAATGCTTCACAGTCGCCCTAGGAAAGACGTTTAACAATCGATCTCCAAGAGGAACGAAACACATGATGCCATAAGGCGAAAGAATAGCAGGGCATCTCTTCACAAGCTTGTCCCTGATCTATAGCTGAGGGCAAACACTTGTGTGCTTGTGGGAGAGCCTGTGTCTTTCCTGGAAGCGTTTGGGAGTTTTGCTCAGACGCGTGTTTCCTCAAGTTCAAGAATCAAGATCTAGGATACCTGCAGACAGGTGCCTGTTTGTGTGGAGACAGTCTGTTTGAAACTGTGTTCCTCAGCGCCCACTCTTTCTCCCCGTCGCTCCACACGCCTGGGAGTCCCTTTCTTTCTCTCCACAAGCACGTGTGTTGACTTCGTCACACATGTGCATCTGCACAAGCGTTGAGCTCAGCAGAGTGTGTCTCTTGACACTTGATGTGCGTTGGCTGTGTCTGCGTGCTCCAGTGAAGAGAGAAACGGGAAATCATCTTGGTAGAGGCAACAAAGCAAAAGCGAGGCAGGATTGACATCTGCTCAACAGAGACGGATTCCCTGCGCTGACACAGTTCACAGTTACACGAGAAGCAATCTGAGCGGTCCATCGACCGGAGACGTGTTTCCCAAGAGGTCGTTTAGCGAGTGAACAGCAGTGTGCGCGACTTTCAGGAGTGTGCCTGGAAAGTGCCAGAATCACCAGAGCATCTGTGCAAAAGCTGCCGCCTCTGTGACCGCATTGAGGCACGTTCCCGTGTCTGCGAGTATATAGACGGCTCTTCGCGTTCACTCCGAGGGAAACGGTCCGCTATTGCTTCTGTGCGTACAGACGCGATTCCCTTGTCTCTTGCGAACACAGGGAACTCTGTGCATCCAAATCTACAGGCTAAGGACGCGTCTGCATATGTTTTGGTGAACAATCGAGTGTGCGTGTTCTGACAGCTGCCTCTATGCAGACGTCTCCACAGAGCCACTTCTGAATGCCCCGCAGCCCAGGACTGAATGGATACACTAACAAGTGCACCGGTGTGAGCAACCACATATGCAGAAGGACGTCTTTCATCTCACAGAAGCGCGAACGTCTTGGCGTTCAAGCACATGGCAGAAACAAGGTGTGAACAGATGAGCTGCTGCTATTTTCTCCGTTCGGCATGCTTCGTTGTAGTTCTCTTGCCGGTCGCCGGCTTAGCGGCTTGCTTTGCGCGACTAGGTCTGCGGAGAGAAGGAGATAGCGCCGGAAACCTTGCCTTTTGCCTTCTTCGGCGCTGGAACCTGGTTGCTGCGCCTTCTCTTTGTCCATGTGCACACACACGATTCCTCAGCGAAAACCATGCAGAAACCTTTCCACGAGCACCCAGGGATGTGCACCCAGCACCACGTGCACCCAGCACACGCAGCTAGAGAAAAGCACCTACCTTTTCACACACTGATGCCTAAGCAAACGCGTGGCCACACACACGCACACATCCGCAAGCGCGCCTACTCCCATCTATTGAGGGAAAGACGGACGAGCAACGTCCTGACAGGCTTGAGGGGAAAAACGTCCGTTGATGGTTGGCGTACTGCACGCCCGCCTACGGGGCTGCAGGGGAATCCACATTTGGAAGGTACCTGAAGATGTGTGCCTGTTCTTGGAGCTCCGCTAGTAGGGTAGCAAAGACATTCGTAGGCAGTACTGAATGCTGCTCCGTGCTACTTCTCCTCCGGTGGTAAATGCTTCACAGTCGCCCTAGGAAAGACGTTTAACAATCGATCTCCAAGAGGAACGAAACACATGATGCCATAAGGCGAAAGAATAGCAGGGCATCTCTTCACAAGCTTGTCCCTGATCTATAGCTGAGGGCAAACACTTGTGTGCTTGTGGGAGAGCCTGTGTCTTTCCTGGAAGCGTTTGGGAGTTTTGCTCAGACGCGTGTTTCCTCAAGTTCAAGAATCAAGATCTAGGATACCTGCAGACAGGTGCCTGTTTGTGTGGAGACAGTCTGTTTGAAACTGTGTTCCTCAGCGCCCACTCTTTCTCCCCGTCGCTCCACACGCCTGGGAGTCCCTTTCTTTCTCTCCACAAGCACGTGTGTTGACTTGGTCGCACATGTGCATCTGCACAAGCGTTGAGCTCAGCAGAGTGTGTCTCTTGACACTTGATGTGCGTTGGCTGTGTCTGCGTGCTCCAGTGAAGAGAGAAACGGGAAATCATCTTGGTAGAGGCAACAAAGCAAAACCGAGGCAGGATTGACATCTGCTCAACAGAGACGGATTCCCTGCGCTGACACAGTTCACAGTTACACGAGAAGCAATCTGAGCGGTCCATCGACCGGAGACGTGTTTCCCAAGAGGTCGTTTAGCGAGTGAACAGCAGTGTGCGCGACTTTCAGGAGTGTGCCTGGAAAGTGCCAGAATCACCAGAGCATCTGTGCAAAAGCTGCCGCCTCTGTGACCGCATTGAGGCACGTTCCCGTGTCTGCGAGTATATAGACGGCTCTTCGCGTTCACTCCGAGGGAAACGGTCCGCTATTGCTTCTGTGCGTACAGACGCGATTCCCTTGTCTCTTGCGAACACAGGGAACTCTGTGCATCCAAATCTACAGGCTAAGGACGCGTCTGCATATGTTTTGGTGAACAATCGAGTGTGCGTGTTCTGACAGCTGCCTCTATGCAGACGTCTCCACAGAGCCACTTCTGAATGCCCCGCAGCCCAGGACTGAATGGATACACTAACAAGTGCACCGGTGTGAGCAACCACATATGCAGAAGGACGTCTTTCATCTCACAGAAGCGCGAACGTCTTGGCGTTCAAGCACATGGCAGAAACAAGGTGTGAACAGATGAGCTGCTGCTATTTTCTCCGTTCGGCATGCTTCGTTGTAGCTCTCTTGCCGGTCGCCGGCTTAGCGGCTTGCTTTGCGCGACTAGGTCTGCGGAGAGAAGGAGATAGCGCCGGAAACCTTGCCTTTTGCCTTCTTCGGCGCTGGAACCTGGTTGCTGCGCCTTCTCTTTGTCCATGTGCACACACACGATTCCTCAGCGAAAACCATGCAGAAACCTTTCCACGAGCACCCAGGGATGTGCACCCAGCACCACGTGCACCCAGCACACGCAGCTAGAGAAAAGCACCTACCTTTTCACACACTGATGCCTAAGCAAACGCGTGGCCACACACACGCACACATCCGCAAGCGCGCCTACTCCCATCTATTGAGGGAAAGACGGACGAGCAACGTCCTGACAGGCTTGAGGGGAAAAACGTCTGTTGATGGTTGGCGTACTGCACGCCCGCCTACGGGGCTGCAGGGGAATCCACATTTGGAAGGTACCTGAAGATGTGTGCCTGTTCTTGGAGCTCCGCTAGTAGGGTAGCAAAGACACTCGTAGGCAGTACTGAATGCTGCTCCGTGCTACTTCTCCTCCGGTGGTAAATGCTTCACAGTCGCCCTAGGAAAGACGTTTAACAATCGATCTCCAAGAGGAACGAAACACATGATGCCATAAGGCGAAAGAATAGCAGGGCATCTCTTCACAAGCTTGTCCCTGATCTATAGCTGAGGGCAAACACTTGTGTGCTTGTGGGAGAGCCTGTGTCTTTCCTGGAAGCGTTTGGGAGTTTTGCTCAGACGCGTGTTTCCTCAAGTTCAAGAATCAAGATCTAGGATACCTGCAGACAGGTGCCTGTTTGTGTGGAGACAGTCTGTTTGAAACTGTGTTCCTCAGCGCCCACTCTTTCTCCCCGTCGCTCCACACGCCTGGGAGTCCCTTTCTTTCTCTTTACAAGCACGTGTGTTGACTTGGTCGCACATGTGCATCTGCACAAGCGTTGAGCTCAGCAGAGTGTGTCTCTTGACACTTGATGTGCGTTGGCTGTGTCTGCGTGCTCCAGTGAAGAGAGAAACGGGAAATCATCTTGGTAGAGGCAACAAAGCAAAACCGAGGCAGGATTGACATCTGCTCAACAGAGACGGATTCCCTGCGCTGACACAGTTCACAGTTACACGAGAAGCAATCTGAGCGGTCCATCGACCGGAGACGTGTTTCCCAAGAGGTCGTTTAGCGAGTGAACAGCAGTGTGCGCGACTTTCAGGAGTGTGCCTGGAAAGTGCCAGAATCACCAGAGCATCTGTGCAAAAGCTGCCGCCTCTGTGACCGCATTGAGGCACGTTCCCGTGTCTGCGAGTATATAGACGGCTCTTCGCGTTCACTCCGAGGGAAACGGTCCGCTATTGCTTCTGTGCGTACAGACGCGATTCCCTTGTCTCTTGCGAACACAGGGAACTCTGTGCATCCAAATCTACAGGCTAAGGACGCGTCTGCATATGTTTTGGTGAACAATCGAGTGTGCGTGTTCTGACAGCTGCCTCTATGCAGACGTCTCCACAGAGCCACTTCTGAATGCCCCGCAGCCCAGGACTGAATGGATACACTAACAAGTGCACCGGTGTGAGCAACCACATATGCAGAAGGACGTCTTTCATCTCACAGAAGCGCGAACGTCTTGGCGTTCAAGCACATGGCAGAAACAAGGTGTGAACAGATGAGCTGCTGCTATTTTCTCCGTTCGGCATGCTTCGTTGTAGCTCTCTTGCCGGTCGCCGGCTTAGCGGCTTGCTTTGCGCGACTAGGTCTGCGGAGAGAAGGAGATAGCGCCGGAAACCTTGCCTTTTGCCTTCTTCGGCGCTGGAACCTGGTTGCTGCGCCTTCTCTTTGTCCATGTGCACACACACGATTCCTCAGCGAAAACCATGCAGAAACCTTTCCACGAGCACCCAGGGATGTGCACCCAGCACCACGTGCACCCAGCACACGCAGCTAGAGAAAAGCACCTACCTTTTCACACACTGATGCCTAAGCAAACGCGTGGCCACACACACGCACACATCCGCAAGCGCGCCTACTCCCATCTATTGAGGGAAAGACGGACGAGCAACGTCCTGACAGGCTTGAGGGGAAAAACGTCCGTTGATGGTTGGCGTACTGCACGCCCGCCTACGGGGCTGCAGGGGAATCCACATTTGGAAGGTACCTGAAGATGTGTGCCTGTTCTTGGAGCTCCGCTAGTAGGGTAGCAAAGACATTCGTAGGCAGTACTGAATGCTGCTCCGTGCTACTTCTCCTCCGGTGGTAAATGCTTCACAGTCGCCCTAGGAAAGACGTTTAACAATCGATCTCCAAGAGGAACGAAACACATGATGCCATAAGGCGAAAGAATAGCAGGGCATCTCTTCACAAGCTTGTCCCTGATCTATAGCTGAGGGCAAACACTTGTGTGCTTGTGGGAGAGCCTGTGTCTTTCCTGGAAGCGTTTGGGAGTTTTGCTCAGACGCGTGTTTCCTCAAGTTCAAGAATCAAGATCTAGGATACCTGCA
Source organism: Patagioenas fasciata (assembly GCF_037038585.1). Classification (NCBI taxonomy): domain Eukaryota; kingdom Metazoa; phylum Chordata; class Aves; order Columbiformes; family Columbidae; genus Patagioenas; species Patagioenas fasciata. The sequence goes on along the minus strand of NC_092523.1, from coordinate 51,484,421 downwards.
GACAGGTGCCTGTTTGTGTGGAGACAGTCTGTTTGAAACTGTGTTCCTCAGCGCCCACTCTTTCTCCCCGTCGCTCCACACGCCTGGGAGTCCCTTTCTTTCTCTCCACAAGCACGTGTGTTGACTTGGTCGCACATGTGCATCTGCACAAGCGTTGAGCTCAGCAGAGTGTGTCTCTTGACACTTGATGTGCGTTGGCTGTGTCTGCGTGCTCCAGTGAAGAGAGAAACGGGAAATCATCTTGGTAGAGGCAACAAAGCAAAACCGAGGCAGGATTGACATCTGCTCAACAGAGACGGATTCCCTGCGCTGACACAGTTCACAGTTACACGAGAAGCAATCTGAGCGGTCCATCGACCGGAGACGTGTTTCCCAAGAGGTCGTTTAGCGAGTGAACAGCAGTGTGCGCGACTTTCAGGAGTGTGCCTGGAAAGTGCCAGAATCACCAGAGCATCTGTGCAAAAGCTGCCGCCTCTGTGACCGCATTGAGGCACGTTCCCGTGTCTGCGAGTATATAGACGGCTCTTCGTGTTCACTCCGAGGGAAACGGTCCGCTATTGCTTCTGTGCGTACTGACGCGATTCCCTTGTCTCTTGCGAACACAGGGAACTCTGTGCATCCAAATCTACAGGCTAAGGACGCGTCTGCATATGTTTTGGTGAACAATCGAGTGTGCGTGTTCTGACAGCTGCCTCTATGCAGACGTCTCCACAGAGCCACTTCTGAATGCCCCGCAGCCCAGGACTGAATGGATACACTAACAAGTGCACCGGTGTGAGCAACCACATATGCAGAAGGACGTCTTTCATCTCACAGAAGCGCGAACGTCTTGGCGTTCAAGCACATGGCAGAAACAAGGTGTGAACAGATGAGCTGCTGCTATTTTCTCCGTTCGGCATGCTTCGTTGTAGCTCTCTTGCCGGTCGCCGGCTTAGCGGCTTGCTTTGCGCGACTAGGTCTGCGGAGAGAAGGAGATAGCGCCGGAAACCTTGCCTTTTGCCTTCTTCGGCGCTGGAACCTGGTTGCTGCGCCTTCTCTTTGTCCATGTGCACACACACGATTCCTCAGCGAAAACCATGCAGAAACCTTTCCACGAGCACCCAGGGATGTGCACCCAGCACCACGTGCACCCAGCACACGCAGCTAGAGAAAAGCACCTACCTTTTCACACACTGATGCCTAAGCAAACGCGTGGCCACACACACGCACACATCCGCAAGCGCGCCTACTCCCATCTATTGAGGGAAAGACGGACGAGCAACGTCCTGACAGGCTTGAGGGGAAAAACGTCCGTTGATGGTTGGCGTACTGCACGCCCGCCTACGGGGCTGCAGGGGAATCCACATTTGGAGGGTACCTGAAGATGTGTGCCTGTTCTTGGAGCTCCGCTAGTAGGGTAGCAAAGACATTCGTAGGCAGTACTGAATGCTGCTCCGTGCTACTTCTCCTCCGGTGGTAAATGCTTCACATTCGCCCTAGGAAAGACGTTTAACAATCGATCTCCAAGAGGAACGAAACACATGATGCCATAAGGCGAAAGAATAGCAGGGCATCTCTTCACAAGCTTGTCCCTGATCTATAGCTGAGGGCAAACACTTGTGTGCTTGTGGGAGAGCCTGTGTCTTTCCTGGAAGCGTTTGGGAGTTTTGCTCAGACGCGTGTTTCCTCAAGTTCAAGAATCAAGATCTAGGATACCTGCAGACAGGTGCCTGTTTGTGTGGAGACAGTCTGTTTGAAACTGTGTTCCTCAGCGCCCACTCTTTCTCCCCGTCGCTCCACACGCCTGGGAGTCCCTTTCTTTCTCTCCACAAGCACGTGTGTTGACTTGGTCGCACATGTGCATCTGCACAAGCGTTGAGCTCAGCAGAGTGTGTCTCTTGACACTTGATGTGCGTTGGCTGTGTCTGCGTGCTCCAGTGAAGAGAGAAACGGGAAATCATCTTGGTAGAGGCAACAAAGCAAAACCGAGGCAGGATTGACATCTGCTCAACAGAGACAGATTCCCTGCGCTGACACAGTTCACAGTTACACGAGAAGCAATCTGAGCGGTCCATCGACCGGAGACGTGTTTCCCAAGAGGTCGTTTAGCGAGTGAACAGCAGTGTGCGCGACTTTCAGGAGTGTGCCTGGAAAGTGCCAGAATCACCAGAGCATCTGTGCAAAAGCTGCCGCCTCTGTGACCGCATTGAGGCACGTTCCCGTGTCTGCGAGTATATAGACGGCTCTTCGCGTTCACTCCGAGGGAAACGGTCCGCTATTGCTTCTGTGCGTACAGACGCGATTCCCTTGTCTCTTGCGAACACAGGGAACTCTGTGCATCCAAATCTACAGGCTAAGGACGCGTCTGCATATGTTTTGGTGAACAATCGAGTGTGCGTGTTCTGACAGCTGCCTCTGTGCAGACGTCTCCACAGAGCCACTTCTGAATGCCCCGCAGCCCAGGACTGAATGGATACACTAACAAGTGCACCGGTGTGAGCAACCACATATGCAGAAGGACGTCTTTCATCTCACAGAAGCGCGAACGTCTTGGCGTTCAAGCACATGGCAGAAACAAGGTGTGAACAGATGAGCTGCTGCTATTTTCTCCGTTCGGCATGCTTCGTTGTAGCTCTCTTGCCGGTCGCCGGCTTAGCGGCTTGCTTTGCGCGACTAGGTCTGCAGAGAGAAGGAGATAGCGCCGGAAACCTTGCCTTTTGCCTTCTTCGGCGCTGGAACCTGGTTGCTGCGCCTTCTCTTTGTCCATGTGCACACACACGATTCCTCAGCGAAAACCATGCAGAAACCTTTCCACGAGCACCCAGGGATGTGCACCCAGCACCACGTGCACCCAGCACACGCAGCTAGAGAAAAGCACCTACCTTTTCACACACTGATGCCTAAGCAAACGCGTGGCCACACACACGCACACATCCGCAAGCGCGCCTACTCCCATCTATTGAGGGAAAGACGGACGAGCAACGTCCTGACAGGCTTGAGGGGAAAAACGTCCGTTGATGGTTGGCGTACTGCACGCCCACCTACGGGGCTGCAGGGGAATCCACATTTGGAAGGTACCTGAAGATGTGTGCCTGTTCTTGGAGCTCCGCTAGTAGGGTAGCAAAGACACTCGTAGGCAGTACTGAATGCTGCTCCGTGCTACTTCTCCTCCGGTGGTAAATGCTTCACAGTCGCCCTAGGAAAGGCGTTTAACAATCGATCTCCAAGAGGAACGAAACACATGATGCCATAAGGCGAAAGAATAGCAGGGCATCTCTTCACAAGCTTGTCCCTGATCTATAGCTGAGGGCAAACACTTGTGTGCTTGTGGGAGAGCCTGTGTCTTTCCTGGAAGCGTTTGGGAGTTTTGCTCAGACGCGTGTTTCCTCAAGTTCAAGAATCAAGATCTAGGATACCTGCAGACAGGTGCCTGTTTGTGTGGAGACAGTCTGTTTGAAACTGTGTTCCTCAGCGCCCACTCTTTCTCCCCGTCGCTCCACACGCCTGGGAGTCCCTTTCTTTCTCTCCACAAGCACGTGTGTTGACTTGGTCGCACATGTGCATCTGCACAAGCGTTGAGCTCAGCAGAGTGTGTCTCTTGACACTTGATGTGCGTTGGCTGTGTCTGCGTGCTCCAGTGAAGAGAGAAACGGGAAATCATCTTGGTAGAGGCAACAAAGCAAAACCGAGGCAGGATTGACATCTGCTCAACAGAGACGGATTCCCTGCGCTGACACAGTTCACAGTTACACGAGAAGCAATCTGAGCGGTCCATCGACCGGAGACGTGTTTCCCAAGAGGTCGTTTAGCGAGTGAACAGCAGTGTGCGCGACTTTCAGGAGTGTGCCTGGAAAGTGCCAGAATCACCAGAGCATCTGTGCAAAAGCTGCCGCCTCTGTGACCGCATTGAGGCACGTTCCCGTGTCTGCGAGTATATAGACGGCTCTTCGTGTTCACTCCGAGGGAAACGGTCCGCTATTGCTTCTGTGCGTACAGACGCGATTCCCTTGTCTCTTGCGAACACAGGGAACTCTGTGCATCCAAATCTACAGGCTAAGGACGCGTCTGCATATGTTTTGGTGAACAATCGAGTGTGCGTGTTCTGACAGCTGCCTCTATGCAGACGTCTCCACAGAGCCACTTCTGAATGCCCCGCAGCCCAGGACTGAATGGATACACTAACAAGTGCACCGGTGTGAGCAACCACATATGCAGAAGGACGTCTTTCATCTCACAGAAGCGCGAACGTCTTGGCGTTCAAGCACATGGCAGAAACAAGGTGTGAACAGATGAGCTGCTGCTATTTTCTCCGTTCGGCATGCTTCGTTGTAGCTCTCTTGCCGGTCGCCGGCTTAGCGGCTTGCTTTGCGCGACTAGGTCTGCGGAGAGAAGGAGATAGCGCCGGAAACCTTGCCTTTTGCCTTCTTCGGCGCTGGAACCTGGTTGCTGCGCCTTCTCTTTGTCCATGTGCACACACACGATTCCTCAGCGAAAACCATGCAGAAACCTTTCCACGAGCACCCAGGGATGTGCACCCAGCACCACGTGCACCCAGCACACGCAGCTAGAGAAAAGCACCTACCTTTTCACACACTGATGCCTAAGCAAACGCGTGGCCACACACACGCACACATCCGCAAGCGCGCCTACTCCCATCTATTGAGGGAAAGACAGACGAGCAACGTCCTGACAGGCTTGAGGGGAAAAACGTCCGTTGATGGTTGGCGTACTGCACGCCCGCCTACGGGGCTGCAGGGGAATCCACATTTGGAAGGTACCTGAAGATGTGTGCCTGTTCTTGGAGCTCCGCTAGTAGGGTAGCAAAGACATTCGTAGGCAGTACTGAATGCTGCTCCGTGCTACTTCTCCTCCGGTGGTAAATGCTTCACAGTCGTCCTAGGAAAGACGTTTAACAATCGATCTCCAAGAGGAACGAAACACATGATGCCATAAGGCGAAAGAATAGCAGGGCATCTCTTCACAAGCTTGTCCCTGATCTATAGCTGAGGGCAAACACTTGTGTGCTTCTGGGAGAGCCTGTGTCTTTCCTGGAAGCGTTTGGGAGTTTTGCTCAGACGCGTGTTTCCTCAAGTTCAAGAATCAAGATCTAGGATACCTGCAGACAGGTGCCTGTTTGTGTGGAGACAGTCTGTTTGAAACTGTGTTCCTCAGCGCCCACTCTTTCTCCCCGTCGCTCCACATGCCTGGGAGTCCCTTTCTTTCTCTCCACAAGCACGTGTGTTGACTTCGTCGCACATGTGCATCTGCACAAGCGTTGAGCTCAGCAGAGTGTGTCTCTTGACACTTGATGTGCGTTGGCTGTGTCTGCGTGCTCCAGTGAAGAGAGAAACGGGAAATCATCTTGGTAGAGGCAACAAAGCAAAAGCGAGGCAGGATTGACATCTGCTCAACAGAGACGGATTCCCTGCGCTGACACAGTTCACAGTTACACGAGAAGCAATCTGAGCGGTCCATCGACCGGAGACGTGTTTCCCAAGAGGTCGTTTAGCGAGTGAACAGCAGTGTGCGCGACTTTCAGGAGTGTGCCTGGAAAGTGCCAGAATCACCAGAGCATCTGTGCAAAAGCTGCCGCCTCTGTGACCGCATTGAGGCACGTTCCCGTGTCTGCGAGTATATAGACGGCTCTTCGCGTTCACTCCGAGGGAAACGGTCCGCTATTGCTTCTGTGCGTACAGACGCGATTCCCTTGTCTCTTGCGAACACAGGGAACTCTGTGCATCCAAATCTACAGGCTAAGGACGCGTCTGCATATGTTTTGGTGAACAATCGAGTGTGCGTGTTCTGACAGCTGCCTCTATGCAGACGTCTCCACAGAGCCACTTCTGAATGCCCCGCAGCCCAGGACTGAATGGATACACTAACAAGTGCACCGGTGTGAGCAACCACATATGCAGAAGGACGTCTTTCATCTCACAGAAGCGCGAACGTCTTGGCGTTCAAGCACATGGCAGAAACAAGGTGTGAACAGATGAGCTGCTGCTATTTTCTCCGTTCGGCATGCTTCGTTGTAGCTCTCTTGCCGGTCGCCGGCTTAGCGGCTTGCTTTGCGCGACTAGGTCTGCGGAGAGAAGGAGATAGCGCCGGAAACCTTGCCTTTTGCCTTCTTCGGCGCTGGAACCTGGTTGCTGCGCCTTCTCTTTGTCCATGTGCACACACACGATTCCTCAGCGAAAACCATGCAGAAACCTTTCCACGAGCACCCAGGGATGTGCACCCAGCACCACGTGCACCCAGCACACGCAGCTAGAGAAAAGCACCTACATTTTCACACACTGATGCCTAAGCAAACGCGTGGCCACACACACGCACACATCCGCAAGCGCGCCTACTCCCATCTATTGAGGGAAAGACGGACGAGCAACGTCCTGACAGGCTTGAGGGGAAAAACGTCCGTTGATGGTTGGCGTACTGCACGCCCGCCTACGGGGCTGCAGGGGAATCCACATTTGGAAGGTACCTGAAGATGTGTGCCTGTTCTTGGAGCTCCGCTAGTAGGGTAGCAAAGACACTCGTAGGCAGTACTGAATGCTGCTCCGTGCTACTTCTCCTCCGGTGGTAAATGCTTCACAGTCGCCCTAGGAAAGGCGTTTAACAATCGATCTCCAAGAGGAACGAAACACATGATGCCATAAGGCGAAAGAATAGCAGGGCATCTCTTCACAAGCTTGTCCCTGATCTATAGCTGAGGGCAAACACTTGTGTGCTTGTGGGAGAGCCTGTGTCTTTCCTGGAAGCGTTTGGGAGTTTTGCTCAGACGCGTGTTTCCTCAAGTTCAAGAATCAAGATCTAGGATACCTGCAGACAGGTGCCTGTTTGTGTGGAGACAGTCTGTTTGAAACTGTGTTCCTCAGCGCCCACTCTTTCTCCCCGTCGCTCCACACGCCTGGGAGTCCCTTTCTTTCTCTCCACAAGCACGTGTGTTGACTTCGTCGCACATGTGCATCTGCACAAGCGTTGAGCTCAGCAGAGTGTGTCTCTTGACACTTGATGTGCGTTGGCTGTGTCTGCGTGCTCCAGTGAAGAGAGAAACGGGAAATCATCTTGGTAGAGGCAACAAAGCAAAACCGAGGCAGGATTGACATCTGCTCAACAGAGACGGATTCCCTGCGCTGACACAGTTCACAGTTACACGAGAAGCAATCTGAGCGGTCCATCGACCGGAGACGTGTTTCCCAAGAGGTCGTTTAGCGAGTGAACAGCAGTGTGCGCGACTTTCAGGAGTGTGCCTGGAAAGTGCCAGAATCACCAGAGCATCTGTGCAAAAGCTGCCGCCTCTGTGACCGCATTGAGGCACGTTCCCGTGTCTGCGAGTATATAGACGGCTCTTCGCGTTCACTCCGAGGGAAACGGTCCGCTATTGCTTCTGTGCGTACAGACGCGATTCCCTTGTCTCTTGCGAACACAGGGAACTCTGTGCATCCAAATCTACAGGCTAAGGACGCGTCTGCATATGTTTTGCTGAACAATCGAGTGTGCGTGTTCTGACAGCTGCCTCTATGCAGACGTCTCCACAGAGCCACTTCTGAATGCCCCGCAGCCCAGGACTGAATGGATACACTAACAAGTGCACCGGTGTGAGCAACCACATATGCAGAAGGACGTCTTTCATCTCACAGAAGCGCGAACGTCTTGGCGTTCAAGCACATGGCAGAAACAAGGTGTGAACAGATGAGCTGCTGCTATTTTCTCCGTTCGGCATGCTTCGTTGTAGCTCTCTTGCCGGTCGCCGGCTTAGCGGCTTGCTTTGCGCGACTAGGTCTGCGGAGAGAAGGAGATAGCGCCGGAAACCTTGCCTTTTGCCTTCTTCGGCGCTGGAACCTGGTTGCTGCGGCTTCTCTTTGTCCATGTGCACACACACGATTCCTCAGCGAAAACCATGCAGAAACCTTTCCACGAGCACCCAGGGATGTGCACCCAGCACCACGTGCACCCAGCACACGCAGCTAGAGAAAAGCACCTACCTTTTCACACACTGATGCCTAAGCAAACGCGTGGCCACACACACGCACACATCCGCAAGCGCGCCTACTCCCATCTATTGAGGGAAAGACGGACGAGCAACGTCCTGACAGGCTTGAGGGGAAAAACGTCCGTTGATGGTTGGCGTACTGCACGCCCGCCTACGGGGCTGCACGGAAATCCACATTTGGAAGGTACCTGAAGATGTGTGCCTGTTCTTGGAGCTCCGCTAGTAGGGTAGCAAAGACATCCGTAGGCGGTACTGAATGCTGCTCCGTGCTACTTCTCCTCCGGTGGTAAATGCTTCACAGTCGCCCTAGGAAAGACGTTTAACAATCGATCTCCAAGAGGAACGAAACACATGATGCCATAAGGCGAAAGAATAGCAGGGCATCTCTTCACAAGCTTGTCCCTGATCTATAGCTGAGGGCAAACACTTGTGTGCTTGTGGGAGAGCCTGTGTCTTTCCTGGAAGCGTTTGGGAGTTTTGCTCAGACGCGTGTTTCCTCAAGTTCAAGAATCAAGATCTAGGATACCTGCAGACAGGTGCCTGTTTGTGTGGAGACAGTCTGTTTGAAACTGTGTTCCTCAGCGCCCACTCTTTCTCCCCGTCGCTCCACACGCCTGGGAGTCCCTTTCTTTCTCTCCACAAGCACGTGTGTTGACTTCGTCGCACATGTGCATCTGCACAAGCGTTGAGCTCAGCAGAGTGTGTCTCTTGACACTTGATGTGCGTTGGCTGTGTCTGCGTGCTCCAGTGAAGAGAGAAACGGGAAATCATCTTGGTAGAGGCAACAAAGCAAAAGCGAGGCAGGATTGACATCTGCTCAACAGAGACGGATTCCCTGCGCTGACACAGTTCACAGTTACACGAGAAGCAATCTGAGCGGTCCATCGACCGGAGACGTGTTTCCCAAGAGGTCGTTTAGCGAGTGAACAGCAGTGTGCGCGACTTTCAGGAGTGTGCCTGGAAAGTGGCAGAATCACCAGAGCATCTGTGCAAAAGCTGCCGCCTCTGTGACCGCATTGAGGCACGTTCCCGTGTCTGCGAGTATATAGACGGCTCTTCGCGTTCACTCCGAGGGAAACGGTCCGCTATTGCTTCTGTGCGTACAGACGCGATTCCCTTGTCTCTTGCGAACACAGGGAACTCTGTGCATCCAAATCTACAGGCTAAGGACGCGTCTGCATATGTTTTGGTGAACAATCGAGTGTGCGTGTTCTGACAGCTGCCTCTATGCAGACGTCTCCACAGAGCCACTTCTGAATGCCCCGCAGCCCAGGACTGAATGGATACACTAACAAGTGCACCGGTGTGAGCAACCACATATGCAGAAGGACGTCTTTCATCTCACAGAAGCGCGAACGTCTTGGCGTTCAAGCACATGGCAGAAACAAGGTGTGAACAGATGAGCTGCTGCTATTTTCTCCGTTCGGCATGCTTCGTTGTAGCTCTCTTGCCGGTCGCCGGCTTAGCGGCTTGCTTTGCGCGACTAGGTCTGCGGAGAGAAGGAGATAGCGCCGGAAACCTTGCCTTTTGCCTTCTTCGGCGCTGGAACCTGGTTGCTGCGCCTTCTCTTTGTCCATGTGCACACACACGATTCCTCAGCGAAAACCATGCAGAAACCTTTCCACGAGCACCCAGGGATGTGCACCCAGCACCACGTGCACCCAGCACACGCAGCTAGAGAAAAGCACCTACCTTTTCACACACTGATGCCTAAGCAAACGCGTGGCCACACACATGCACACATCCGCAAGCGCGCCTACTCCCATCTATTGAGGGAAAGACGGACGAGCAACGTCCTGACAGGCTTGAGGGGAAAAACGTCCGTTGATGGTTGGCGTACTGCACGCCCGCCTACGGGGCTGCAGGGGAATCCACATTTGGAAGGTACCTGAAGATGTGTGCCTGTTCTTGGAGCTCCGCTAGTAGGGTAGCAAAGACACTCGTAGGCAGTACTGAATGCTGCTCCGTGCTACTTCTCCTCCGGTGGTAAATGCTTCACAGTCGCCCTAGGAAAGACGTTTAACAATCGATCTCCAAGAGGAACGAAACACATGATGCCATAAGGCGAAAGAATAGCAGGGCATCTCTTCACAAGCTTGTCCCTGATCTATAGCTGAGGGCAAACACTTGTGTGCTTGTGGGAGAGCCTGTGTCTTTCCTGGAAGCGTTTGGGAGTTTTGCTCAGACGCGTGTTTCCTCAAGTTCAAGAATCAAGATCTAGGATACCTGCAGACAGGTGCCTGTTTGTGTGGAGACAGTCTGTTTGAAACTGTGTTCCTCAGCGCCCACTCTTTCTCCCCGTCGCTCCACACGCCTGGGAGTCCCTTTCTTTCTCTCCACAAGCACGTGTGTTGACACCGTCACACATGTGCGTCTGTACAAGCGTTGAGCTCAGCAGAGTGTGTCTCTTGACACTTGATGTGCGTTGGCTGTGTCTGCGTGCTCCAGTGAAGAGAGAAACGGGAAATCATCTTGGTAGAGGCAACAAAGCAAAAGCGAGGCAGGATTGACATCTGCTCAACAGAGACGGATTCCCTGCGCTGACACAGTTCACAGTTACACGAGAAGCAATCTGAGCGGTCCATCGACCGGAGACGTGTTTCCCAAGAGGTCGTTTAGCGAGTGAACAGCAGTGTGCGCGACTTTCAGGAGTGTGCCTGGAAAGTGCCAGAATCACCAGAGCATCTGTGCAAAAGCTGCCGCCTCTGTGACCGCATTGAGGCACATTCCCGTGTCTGCGAGTAAACAGACGGCTCTTCGTGTTCACTCCGAGGGAAACGGTCCGCTATTGCTTCTGTGCGTACAGACGCGATTCCCTTGTCTCTTGCGAACACAGGGAACTCTGTGCATCCAAATCTACAGGCTAAGGACGCGTCTGCATATGTTTTGGTGAACAATCGAGTGTGCGTGTTCTGACAGCTGCCTCTATGCAGACGTCTCCACAGAGCCACTTCTGAATGCCCCGCAGCCCAGGACTGAATGGATACACTAACAAGTGCACCGGTGTGAGCAACCACATATGCAGAAGGACGTCTTTCATCTCACAGAAGCGCGAACGTCTTGGCGTTCAAGCACATGGCAGAAACAAGGTGTGAACAGATGAGCTGCTGCTATTTTCTCCGTTCGGCATGCTTCGTTGTAGCTCTCTTGCCGGTCGCCGGCTTAGCGGCTTGCTTTGCGCGACTAGGTCTGCGGAGAGAAGGAGATAGCGCCGGAAACCTTGCCTTTTGCCTTCTTCGGCGCTGGAACCTGGTTGCTGCGCCTTCTCTTTGTCCATGTGCACACACACGATTCCTCAGCGAAAACCATGCAGAAACCTTTCCACGGGCACCCAGGGATGTGCTCCCAGCACCACGTGCACCCAGCACACGCAGCTAGAGAAAAGCACCTACCTTTTCACACACTGATGCCTAAGCAAACGCGTGGCCACACACACGCACACATCCGCAAGCGCGCCTACTCCCATCTATTGAGGGAAAGACGGACGAGCAACGTCCTGACAGGCTTGAGGGGAAAAACGTCCGTTGATGGTTGGCGTACTGCACGCCCGCCTACGGGGCTGCAGGGGAATCCACATTTGGAAGGTACCTGAAGATGTGTGCCTGTTCTTGGAGCTCCGCTAGTAGGGTAGCAAAGACATTCGTAGGCAGTACTGAATGCTGCTCCGTGCTACTTCTCCTCCGGTGGTAAATGCTTCACAGTCGCCCTAGGAAAGACGTTTAACAATCGATCTCCAAGAGGAACGAAACACATGATGCCATAAGGCGAAAGAATAGCAGGGCATCTCTTCACAAGCTTGTCCCTGATCTATAGCTGAGGGCAAACACTTGTGTGCTTGTGGGAGAGCCTGTGTCTTTCCTGGAAGCGTTTGGGAGTTTTGCTCAGACGCGTGTTTCCTCAAGTTCAAGAATCAAGATCTAGGATACCTGCAGACAGGTGCCTGTTTGTGTGGAGACAGTCTGTTTGAAACTGTGTTCCTCAGCGCCCACTCTTTCTCCCCGTCGCTCCACACGCCTGGGAGTCCCTTTCTTTCTCTCCACAAGCACGTGTGTTGACTTCGTCGCACATGTGCATCTGCACAAGCGTTGAGCTCAGCAGAGTGTGTCTCTTGACACTTGATGTGCGTTGGCTGTGTCTGCGTGCTCCAGTGAAGAGAGAAACGGGAAATCATCTTGGTAGAGGCAACAAAGCAAAACCGAGGCAGGATTGACATCTGCTCAACAGAGACGAATTCCCTGCGCTGACACAGTTCACAGTTACACGAGAAGCAATCTGAGCGGTCCATCGACCGGAGACGTGTTTCCCAAGAGGTCGTTTAGCGAGTGAACAGCAGTGTGCGCGACTTTCAGGAGTGTGCCTGGAAAGTGCCAGAATCACCAGAGCATCTGTGCAAAAGCTGCCGCCTCTGTGACCGCATTGAGGCACGTTCCCGTGTCTGCGAGTATATAGACGGCTCTTCGCGTTCACTCCGAGGGAAACGGTCCGCTATTGCTTCTGTGCGTACAGACGCGATTCCCTTGTCTCTTGCGAACACAGGGAACTCTGTGCATCCAAATCTACAGGCTAAGGACGCGTCTGCATATGTTTTGGTGAACAATCGAGTGTGCGTGTTCTGACAGCTGCCTCTATGCAGACGTCTCCACAGAGCCACTTCTGAATGCCCCGCAGCCCAGGACTGAATGGATACACTAACAAGTGCACCGGTGTGAGCAACCACATATGCAGAAGGACGTCTTTCATCTCACAGAAGCGCGAACGTCTTGGCGTTCAAGCACATGGCAGAAACAAGGTGTGAACAGATGAGCTGCTGCTATTTTCTCCGTTCGGCATGCTTCGTTGTAGCTCTCTTGCCGGTCGCCGGCTTAGCGGCTTGCTTTGCGCGACTAGGTCTGCGGAGAGAAGGAGATAGCGCCGGAAACCTTGCCTTTTGCCTTCTTCGGCGCTGGAACCTGGTTGCTGCGCCTTCTCTTTGTCCATGTGCACACACACGATTCCTCAGCGAAAACCATGCAGAAACCTTTCCACGAGCACCCAGGGATGTGCACCCAGCACCACGTGCACCCAGCACACGCAGCTAGAGAAAAGCACCTACCTTTTCACACACTGATGCCTAAGCAAACGCGTGGCCACACACACGCACACATCCGCAAGCGCGCCTACTCCCATCTATTGAGGGAAAGACGGACGAGCAACGTCCTGACAGGCTTGAGGGGAAAAACGTCCGTTGATGGTTGGCGTACTGCACGCCCGCCTACGGGGCTGCAGGGGAATCCACATTTGGAAGGTACCTGAAGATGTGTGCCTGTTCTTGGAGCTCCGCTAGTAGGGTAGCAAAGACACTCGTAGGCAGTACTGAATGCTGCTCCGTGCTACTTCTCCTCCGGTGGTAAATGCTTCACAGTCGCCCTAGGAAAGGCGTTTAACAATCGATCTCCAAGAGGAACGAAACACATGATGCCATAAGGCGAAAGAATAGCAGGGCATCTCTTCACAAGCTTGTCCCTGATCTATAGCTGAGGGCAAACACTTGTGTGCTTGTGGGAGAGCCTGTGTCTTTCCTGGAAGCGTTTGGGAGTTTTGCTCAGACGCGTCTTTCCTCAAGTTCAAGAATCAAGAACTAGGATACCTGCAGACAGGTGCCTGTTTGTGTGGAGACAGTCTGTTTGAAACTGTGTTCCTCAGCGCCCACTCTTTCTCCCCGTCGCTCCACACGCCTGGGAGTCCCTTTCTTTCTCTCCACAAGCACGTGTGTTGACACCGTCACACATGTGCGTCTGTACAAGCGTTGAGCTCAGCAGAGTGTGTCTCTTGACACTTGATGTGCGTTGGCTGTGTCTGCGTGCTCCAGTGAAGAGAGAAACGGGAAATCATCTTGGTAGAGGCAACAAAGCAAAACCGAGGCAGGATTGACATCTGCTCAACAGAGACGGATTCCCTGCGCTGACACAGTTCACAGTTACACGAGAAGCAATCTGAGCGGTCCATCGACCGGAGACGTGTTTCCCAAGAGGTCGTTTAGCGAGTGAACAGCAGTGTGCGCGACTTTCAGGAGTGTGCCTGGAAAGTGCCAGAATCACCAGAGCATCTGTGCAAAAGCTGCCGCCTCTGTGACCGCATTGAGGCACGTTCCCGTGTCTGCGAGTATATAGACGGCTCTTCGCGTTCACTCCGAGGGAAACGGTCCGCTATTGCTTCTGTGCGTACAGACGCGATTCCCTTGTCTCTTGCGAACACAGGGAACTCTGTGCATCCAAATCTACAGGCTAAGGACGCGTCTGCATATGTTTTGGTGAACAATCGAGTGTGCGTGTTCTGACAGCTGCCTCTATGCAGACGTCTCCACAGAGCCACTTCTGAATGCCCCGCAGCCCAGGACTGAATGGATACACTAACAAGTGCACCGGTGTGAGCAACCACATATGCAGAAGGACGTCTTTCATCTCACAGAAGCGCGAACGTCTTGGCGTTCAAGCACATGGCAGAAACAAGGTGTGAACAGATGAGCTGCTGCTATTTTCTCCGTTCGGCATGCTTCGTTGTAGCTCTCTTGCCGGTCGCCGGCTTAGCGGCTTGCTTTGCGCGACTAGGTCTGCGGAGAGAAGGAGATAGCGCCGGAAACCTTGCCTTTTGCCTTCTTCGGCGCTGGAACCTGGTTGCTGCGCCTTCTCTTTGTCCATGTGCACACACACGATTCCTCAGCGAAAACCATGCAGAAACCTTTCCACGGGCACCCAGGGATGTGCTCCCAGCACCACGTGCACCCAGCACACGCAGCTAGAGAAAAGCACCTACCTTTTCACACACTGATGCCTAAGCAAACGCGTGGCCACACACACGCACACATCCGCAAGCGCGCCTACTCCCATCTATTGAGGGAAAGACGGACGAGCAACGTCCTGACAGGCTTGAGGGGAAAAACGTCCGTTGATGGTTGGCGTACTGCACGCCCGCCTACGGGGCTGCAGGGGAATCCACATTTGGAAGGTACCTGAAGATGTGTGCCTGTTCTTGGAGCTCCGCTAGTAGGGTAGCAAAGACATTCGTAGGCAGTACTGAATGCTGCTCCGTGCTACTTCTCCTCCGGTGGTAAATGCTTCACAGTCGCCCTAGGAAAGACGTTTAACAATCGATCTCCAAGAGGAACGAAACACATGATGCCATAAGGCGAAAGAATAGCAGGGCATCTCTTCACAAGCTTGTCCCTGATCTATAGCTGAGGGCAAACACTTGTGTGCTTGTGGGAGAGCCTGTGTCTTTCCTGGAAGCGTTTGGGAGTTTTGCTCAGACGCGTGTTTCCTCAAGTTCAAGAATCAAGATCTAGGATACCTGCAGACAGGTGCCTGTTTGTGTGGAGACAGTCTGTTTGAAACTGTGTTCCTCAGCGCCCACTCTTTCTCCCCGTCGCTCCACACGCCTGGGAGTCCCTTTCTTTCTCTCCACAAGCACGTGTGTTGACTTCGTCGCACATGTGCATCTGCACAAGCGTTGAGCTCAGCAGAGTGTGTCTCTTGACACTTGATGTGCGTTGGCTGTGTCTGCGTGCTCCAGTGAAGAGAGAAACGGGAAATCATCTTGGTAGAGGCAACAAAGCAAAACCGAGGCAGGATTGACATCTGCTCAACAGAGACGAATTCCCTGCGCTGACACAGTTCACAGTTACACGAGAAGCAATCTGAGCGGTCCATCGACCGGAGACGTGTTTCCCAAGAGGTCGTTTAGCGAGTGAACAGCAGTGTGCGCGACTTTCAGGAGTGTGCCTGGAAAGTGCCAGAATCACCAGAGCATCTGTGCAAAAGCTGCCGCCTCTGTGACCGCATTGAGGCACGTTCCCGTGTCTGCGAGTATATAGACGGCTCTTCGCGTTCACTCCGAGGGAAACGGTCCGCTATTGCTTCTGTGCGTACAGACGCGATTCCCTTGTCTCTTGCGAACACAGGGAACTCTGTGCATCCAAATCTACAGGCTAAGGACGCGTCTGCATATGTTTTGGTGAACAATCGAGTGTGCGTGTTCTGACAGCTGCCTCTATGCAGACGTCTCCACAGAGCCACTTCTGAATGCCCCGCAGCCCAGGACTGAATGGATACACTAACAAGTGCACCGGTGTGAGCAACCACATATGCAGAAGGACGTCTTTCATCTCACAGAAGCGCGAACGTCTTGGCGTTCAAGCACATGGCAGAAACAAGGTGTGAACAGATGAGCTGCTGCTATTTTCTCCGTTCGGCATGCTTCGTTGTAGCTCTCTTGCCGGTCGCCGGCTTAGCGGCTTGCTTTGCGCGACTAGGTCTGCGGAGAGAAGGAGATAGCGCCGGAAACCTTGCCTTTTGCCTTCTTCGGCGCTGGAACCTGGTTGCTGCGCCTTCTCTTTGTCCATGTGCACACACACGATTCCTCAGCGAAAACCATGCAGAAACCTTTCCACGAGCACCCAGGGATGTGCACCCAGCACCACGTGCACCCAGCACACGCAGCTAGAGAAAAGCACCTACCTTTTCACACACTGATGCCTAAGCAAACGCGTGGCCACACACACGCACACATCCGCAAGCGCGCCTACTCCCATCTATTGAGGGAAAGACGGACGAGCAACGTCCTGACAGGCTTGAGGGGAAAAACGTCCGTTGATGGTTGGCGTACTGCACGCCCGCCTACGGGGCTGCAGGGGAATCCACATTTGGAAGGTACCTGAAGATGTGTGCCTGTTCTTGGAGCTCCGCTAGTAGGGTAGCAAAGACACTCGTAGGCAGTACTGAATGCTGCTCCGTGCTACTTCTCCTCCGGTGGTAAATGCTTCACAGTCGCCCTAGGAAAGACGTTTAACAATCGATCTCCAAGAGGAACGAAACACATGATGCCATAAGGCGAAAGAATAGCAGGGCATCTCTTCACAAGCTTGTCCCTGATCTATAGCTGAGGGCAAACACTTGTGTGCTTGTGGGAGAGCCTGTGTCTTTCCTGGAAGCGTTTGGGAGTTTTGCTCAGACGCGTGTTTCCTCAAGTTCAAGAATCAAGAACTAGGATACCTGCAGACAGGTGCCTGTTTGTGTGGAGACAGTCTGTTTGAAACTGTGTTCCTCAGCGCCCACTCTTTCTCCCCGTCGCTCCACACGCCTGGGAGTCCCTTTCTTTCTCTCCACAAGCACGTGTGTTGACACCGTCACACATGTGCGTCTGTACAAGCGTTGAGCTCAGCAGAGTGTGTCTCTTGACACTTGATGTGCGTTGGCTGTGTCTGCGTGCTCCAGTGAAGAGAGAAACGGGAAATCATCTTGGTAGAGGCAACAAAGCAAAAGCGAGGCAGGATTGACATCTGCTCAACAGAGACGGATTCCCTGCGCTGACACAGTTCACAGTTACACGAGAAGCAATCTGAGCGGTCCATCGACCGGAGACGTGTTTCCCAAGAGGTCGTTTAGCGAGTGAACAGCAGTGTGCGCGACTTTCAGGAGTGTGCCTGGAAAGTGCCAGAATCACCAGAGCATCTGTGCAAAAGCTGCCGCCTCTGTGACCGCATTGAGGCACATTCCCGTGTCTGCGAGTAAACAGACGGCTCTTCGTGTTCACTCCGAGGGAAACGGTCCGCTATTGCTTCTGTGCGTACAGACGCGATTCCCTTGTCTCTTGCGAACACAGGGAACTCTGTGCATCCAAATCTACAGGCTAAGGACGCGTCTGCATATGTTTTGGTGAACAATCGAGTGTGCGTGTTCTGACAGCTGCCTCTATGCAGACGTCTCCACAGAGCCACTTCTGAATGCCCCGCAGCCCAGGACTGAATGGATACACTAACAAGTGCACCGGTGTGAGCAACCACATATGCAGAAGGACGTCTTTCATCTCACAGAAGCGCGAACGTCTTGGCGTTCAAGCACATGGCAGAAACAAGGTGTGAACAGATGAGCTGCTGCTATTTTCTCCGTTCGGCATGCTTCGTTGTAGCTCTCTTGCCGGTCGCCGGCTTAGCGGCTTGCTTTGCGCGACTAGGTCTGCGGAGAGAAGGAGATAGCGCCGGAAACCTTGCCTTTTGCCTTCTTCGGCGCTGGAACCTGGTTGCTGCGCCTTCTCTTTGTCCATGTGCACACACACGATTCCTCAGCGAAAACCATGCAGAAACCTTTCCACGGGCACCCAGGGATGTGCTCCCAGCACCACGTGCACCCAGCACACGCAGCTAGAGAAAAGCACCTACCTTTTCACACACTGATGCCTAAGCAAACGCGTGGCCACACACACGCACACATCCGCAAGCGCGCCTACTCCCATCTATTGAGGGAAAGACGGACGAGCAACGTCCTGACAGGCTTGAGGGGAAAAACGTCCGTTGATGGTTGGCGTACTGCACGCCCGCCTACGGGGCTGCAGGGGAATCCACATTTGGAAGGTACCTGAAGATGTGTGCCTGTTCTTGGAGCTCCGCTAGTAGGGTAGCAAAGACATTCGTAGGCAGTACTGAATGCTGCTCCGTGCTACTTCTCCTCCGGTGGTAAATGCTTCACAGTCGCCCTAGGAAAGACGTTTAACAATCGATCTCCAAGAGGAACGAAACACATGATGCCATAAGGCGAAAGAATAGCAGGGCATCTCTTCACAAGCTTGTCCCTGATCTATAGCTGAGGGCAAACACTTGTGTGCTTGTGGGAGAGCCTGTGTCTTTCCTGGAAGCGTTTGGGAGTTTTGCTCAGACGCGTGTTTCCTCAAGTTCAAGAATCAAGATCTAGGATACCTGCAGACAGGTGCCTGTTTGTGTGGAGACAGTCTGTTTGAAACTGTGTTCCTCAGCGCCCACTCTTTCTCCCCGTCGCTCCACACGCCTGGGAGTCCCTTTCTTTCTCTCCACAAGCACGTGTGTTGACTTCGTCGCACATGTGCATCTGCACAAGCGTTGAGCTCAGCAGAGTGTGTCTCTTGACACTTGATGTGCGTTGGCTGTGTCTGCGTGCTCCAGTGAAGAGAGAAACGGGAAATCATCTTGGTAGAGGCAACAAAGCAAAACCGAGGCAGGATTGACATCTGCTCAACAGAGACGAATTCCCTGCGCTGACACAGTTCACAGTTACACGAGAAGCAATCTGAGCGGTCCATCGACCGGAGACGTGTTTCCCAAGAGGTCGTTTAGCGAGTGAACAGCAGTGTGCGCGACTTTCAGGAGTGTGCCTGGAAAGTGCCAGAATCACCAGAGCATCTGTGCAAAAGCTGCCGCCTCTGTGACCGCATTGAGGCACGTTCCCGTGTCTGCGAGTATATAGACGGCTCTTCGCGTTCACTCCGAGGGAAACGGTCCGCTATTGCTTCTGTGCGTACAGACGCGATTCCCTTGTCTCTTGCGAACACAGGGAACTCTGTGCATCCAAATCTACAGGCTAAGGACGCGTCTGCATATGTTTTGGTGAACAATCGAGTGTGCGTGTTCTGACAGCTGCCTCTATGCAGACGTCTCCACAGAGCCACTTCTGAATGCCCCGCAGCCCAGGACTGAATGGATACACTAACAAGTGCACCGGTGTGAGCAAGCACATATGCAGAAGGACGTCTTTCATCTCACAGAAGCGCGAACGTCTTGGCGTTCAAGCACATGGCAGAAACAAGGTGTGAACAGATGAGCTGCTGCTATTTTCTCCGTTCGGCATGCTTCGTTGTAGCTCTCTTGCCGGTCGCCGGCTTAGCGGCTTGCTTTGCGCGACTAGGTCTGCGGAGAGAAGGAGATAGCGCCGGAAACCTTGCCTTTTGCCTTCTTCGGCGCTGGAACCTGGTTGCTGCGCCTTCTCTTTGTCCATGTGCACACACACGATTCCTCAGCGAAAACCATGCAGAAACCTTTCCACGAGCACCCAGGGATGTGCACCCAGCACCACGTGCACCCAGCACACGCAGCTAGAGAAAAGCACCTACCTTTTCACACACTGATGCCTAAGCAAACGCGTGGCCACACACACGCACACATCCGCAAGCGCGCCTACTCCCATCTATTGAGGGAAAGACGGACGAGCAACGTCCTGACAGGCTTGAGGGGAAAAACGTCCGTTGATGGTTGGCGTACTGCACGCCCGCCTACGGGGCTGCAGGGGAATCCACATTTGGAAGGTACCTGAAGATGTGTGCCTGTTCTTGGAGCTCCGCTAGTAGGGTAGCAAAGACACTCGTAGGCAGTACTGAATGCTGCTCCGTGCTACTTCTCCTCCGGTGGTAAATGCTTCACAGTCGCCCTAGGAAAGACGTTTAACAATCGATCTCCAAGAGGAACGAAACACATGATGCCATAAGGCGAAAGAATAGCAGGGCATCTCTTCACAAGCTTGTCCCTGATCTATAGCTGAGGGCAAACACTTGTGTGCTTGTGGGAGAGCCTGTGTCTTTCCTGGAAGCGTTTGGGAGTTTTGCTCAGACGCGTGTTTCCTCAAGTTCAAGAATCAAGAACTAGGATACCTGCAGACAGGTGCCTGTTTGTGTGGAGACAGTCTGTTTGAAACTGTGTTCCTCAGCGCCCACTCTTTCTCCCCGTCGCTCCACACGCCTGGGAGTCCCTTTCTTTCTCTCCACAAGCACGTGTGTTGACACCGTCACACATGTGCGTCTGTACAAGCGTTGAGCTCAGCAGAGTGTGTCTCTTGACACTTGATGTGCGTTGGCTGTGTCTGCGTGCTCCAGTGAAGAGAGAAACGGGAAATCATCTTGGTAGAGGCAACAAAGCAAAAGCGAGGCAGGATTGACATCTGCTCAACAGAGACGGATTCCCTGCGCTGACACAGTTCACAGTTACACGAGAAGCAATCTGAGCGGTCCATCGACCGGAGACGTGTTTCCCAAGAGGTCGTTTAGCGAGTGAACAGCAGTGTGCGCGACTTTCAGGAGTGTGCCTGGAAAGTGCCAGAATCACCAGAGCATCTGTGCAAAAGCTGCCGCCTCTGTGACCGCATTGAGGCACATTCCCGTGTCTGCGAGTAAACAGACGGCTCTTCGTGTTCACTCCGAGGGAAACGGTCCGTTATTGCTTCTGTGCGTACAGACGCGATTCCCTTGTCTCTTGCGAACACAGGGAACTCTGTGCATCCAAATCTACAGGCTAAGGACGCGTCTGCATATGTTTTGGTGAACAATCGAGTGTGCGTGTTCTGACAGCTGCCTCTATGCAGACGTCTCCACAGAGCCACTTCTGAATGCCCCGCAGCCCAGGACTGAATGGATACACTAACAAGTGCACCGGTGTGAGCAACCACATATGCAGAAGGACGTCTTTCATCTCACAGAAGCGCGAACGTCTTGGCGTTCAAGCACATGGCAGAAACAAGGTGTGAACAGATGAGCTGCTGCTATTTTCTCCGTTCGGCATGCTTCGTTGTAGCTCTCTTGCCGGTCGCCGGCTTAGCGGCTTGCTTTGCGCGACTAGGTCTGCGGAGAGAAGGAGATAGCGCCGGAAACCTTGCCTTTTGCCTTCTTCGGCGCTGGAACCTGGTTGCTGCGCCTTCTCTTTGTCCATGTGCACACACACGATTCCTCAGCGAAAACCATGCAGAAACCTTTCCACGGGCACCCAGGGATGTGCTCCCAGCACCACGTGCACCCAGCACACGCAGCTAGAGAAAAGCACCTACCTTTTCATACACTGATGCCTAAGCAAACGCGTGGCCACACACACGCACACATCCGCAAGCGCGCCTACTCCCATCTATTGAGGGAAAGACGGACGAGCAACGTCCTGACAGGCTTGAGGGGAAAAACGTCCGTTGATGGTTGGCGTACTGCACGCCCGCCTACGGGGCTGCAGGGGAATCCACATTTGGAAGGTACCTGAAGATGTGTGCCTGTTCTTGGAGCTCCGCTAGTAGGGTAGCAAAGACACTCGTAGGCAGTACTGAATGCTGCTCCGTGCTACTTCTCCTCCGGTGGTAAATGCTTCACAATCGCCCTAGGAAAGACGTTTAACAATCGATCTCCAAGAGGAACGAAACACATGATGCCATAAGGCGAAAGAATAGCAGGGCATCTCTTCACAAGCTTGTCCCTGATCTATAGCTGAGGGCAAACACTTGTGTGCTTGTGGGAGAGCCTGTGTCTTTCCTGGAAGCGTTTGGGAGTTTTGCTCAGACGCGTGTTTCCTCAAGTTCAAGAATCAAGATCTAGGATACCTGCAGACAGGTGCCTGTTTGTGTGGAGACAGTCTGTTTGAAACTGTGTTCCTCAGCGCCCACTCTTTCTCCCCGTCGCTCCACACGCCTGGGAGTCCCTTTCTTTCTCTCCACAAGCACGTGTGTTGACTTGGTCGCACATGTGCATCTGCACAAGCGTTGAGCTCAGCAGAGTGTGTCTCTTGACACTTGATGTGCGTTGGCTGTGTCTGCGTGCTCCAGTGAAGAGAGAAACGGGAAATCATCTTGGTAGAGGCAACAAAGCAAAACCGAGGCAGGACTGACATCTGCTCAACAGAGACGGATTCCCTGCGCTGACACAGTTCACAGTTACACGAGAAGCAATCTGAGCGGTCCATCGACCGGAGACGTGTTTCCCAAGAGGTCGTTTAGCGAGTGAACAGCAGTGTGCGCGACTTTCAGGAGTGTGCCTGGAAAGTGCCAGAATCACCAGAGCATCTGTGCAAAAGCTGCCGCCTCTGTGACCGCCTTGAGGCACGTTCCCGTGTCTGCGAGTATATAGACGGCTCTTCGCGTTCACTCCGAGGGAAACGGTCCGCTATTGCTTCTGTGCGTACAGACGCGATTCCCTTGTCTCTTGCGAACACAGGGAACTCTGTGCATCCAAATCTACAGGCTAAGGACGCGTCTGCATATGTTTTGGTGAACAATCGAGTGTGCGTGTTCTGACAGCTGCCTCTATGCAGACGTCTCCACAGAGCCACTTCTGAATGCCCCGCAGCCCAGGACTGAATGGATACACTAACAAGTGCACCGGTGTGAGCAACCACATATGCAGAAGGACGTCTTTCATCTCACAGAAGCGCGAACGTCTTGGCGTTCAAGCACATGGCAGAAACAAGGTGTGAACAGATGAGCTGCTGCTATTTTCTCCGTTCGGCATGCTTCGTTGTAGCTCTCTTGCCGGTCGCCGGCTTAGCGGCTTGCTTTGCGCGACTAGGTCTGCGGAGAGAAGGAGATAGCGCCGGAAACCTTGCCTTTTGCCTTCTTCGGCGCTGGAACCTGGTTGCTGCACCTTCTCTTTGTCCATGTGCACACACACGATTCCTCAGCGAAAACCATGCAGAAACCTTTCCACGAGCACCCAGGGATGTGCACCCAGCACCACGTGCACCCAGCACACGCAGCTAGAGAAAAGCACCTACCTTTTCACACACTGATGCCTAAGCAAACGCGTGGCCACACACACGCACACATCCGCAAGCGCGCCTACTCCCATCTATTGAGGGAAAGACGGACGAGCAACGTCCTGACAGGCTTGAGGGGAAAAACGTCCGTTGATGGTTGGCGTACTGCACGCCCGCCTACGGGGCTGCAGGGGAATCCACATTTGGAAGGTACCTGAAGATGTGTGCCTGTTCTTGGAGCTCCGCTAGTAGGGTAGCAAAGACACTCGTAGGCAGTACTGAATGCTGCTCCGTGCTACTTCTCCTCCGGTGGTAAATGCTTCACAGTCGCCCTAGGAAAGACGTTTAACAATCGATCTCCAAGAGGAACGAAACACATGATGCCATAAGGCGAAAGAATAGCAGGGCATCTCTTCACAAGCTTGTCCCTGATCTATAGCTGAGGGCAAACACTTGTGTGCTTCTGGGAGAGCCTGTGTCTTTCCTGGAAGCGTTTGGGAGTTTTGCTCAGACGCGTGTTTCCTCAAGTTCAAGAATCAAGATCTAGGATACCTGCAGACAGGTGCCTGTTTGTGTGGAGACAGTCTGTTTGAAACTGTGTTCCTCAGCGCCCACTCTTTCTCCCCGTCGCTCCACACGCCTGGGAGTCCCCTTCTTTCTCTCCACAAGCACGTGTGTTGACTTCGTCGCACATGTGCATCTGCACAAGCGTTGAGCTCAGCAGAGTGTGTCTCTTGACACTTGATGTGCGTTGGCTGTGTCTGCGTGCTCCAGTGAAGAGAGAAACGGGAAATCATCTTGGTAGAGGCAACAAAGCAAAAGCGAGGCAGGATTGACATCTGCTCAACAGAGACGGATTCCCTGCGCTGACACAGTTCACAGTTACACGAGAAGCAATCTGAGCGGTCCATCGACCGGAGACGTGTTTCCCAAGAGGTCGTTTAGCGAGTGAACAGCAGTGTGCGCGACTTTCAGGAGTGTGCCTGGAAAGTGCCAGAATCACCAGAGCATCTGTGCAAAAGCTGCCGCCTCTGTGACCGCATTGAGGCACATTCCCGTGTCTGCGAGTAAACAGACGGCTCTTCGTGTTCACTCCGAGGGAAACGGTCCGCTATTGCTTCTGTGCGTACAGACGCGATTCCCTTGTCTCTTGCGAACACAGGGAACTCTGTGCATCCAAATCTACAGGCTAAGGACGCGTCTGCATATGTTTTGGTGAACAATCGAGTGTGCGTGTTCTGACAGCTGCCTCTATGCAGACGTCTCCACAGAGCCACTTCTGAATGCCCCGCAGCCCAGGACTGAATGGATACACTAACAAGTGCACCGGTGTGAGCAACCACATATGCAGAAGGACGTCTTTCATCTCACAGAAGCGCGAACGTCTTGGCGTTCAAGCACATGGCAGAAACAAGGTGTGAACAGATGAGCTGCTGCTATTTTCTCCGTTCGGCATGCTTCGTTGTAGCTCTCTTGCCGGTCGCCGGCTTAGCGGCTTGCTTTGCGCGACTAGGTCTGCGGAGAGAAGGAGATAGCGCCGGAAACCTTGCCTTTTGCCTTCTTCGGCGCTGGAACCTGGTTGCTGCGCCTTCTCTTTGTCCATGTGCACACACACGATTCCTCAGCGAAAACCATGCAGAAACCTTTCCACGGGCACCCAGGGATGTGCTCCCAGCACCACGTGCACCCAGCACACGCAGCTAGAGAAAAGCACCTACCTTTTCATACACTGATGCCTAAGCAAACGCGTGGCCACACACACGCACACATCCGCAAGCGCGCCTACTCCCATCTATTGAGGGAAAGACGGACGAGCAACGTCCTGACAGGCTTGAGGGGAAAAACGTCCGTTGATGGTTGGCGTACTGCACGCCCGCCTACGGGGCTGCAGGGGAATCCACATTTGGAAGGTACCTGAAGATGTGTGCCTGTTCTTGGAGCTCCGCTAGTAGGGTAGCAAAGACACTCGTAGGCAGTACTGAATGCTGCTCCGTGCTACTTCTCCTCCGGTGGTAAATGCTTCACAATCACCCTAGGAAAGACGTTTAACAATCGATCTCCAAGAGGAACGAAACACATGATGCCATAAGGCGAAAGAATAGCAGGGCATCTCTTCACAAGCTTGTCCCTGATCTATAGCTGAGGGCAAACACTTGTGTGCTTGTGGGAGAGCCTGTGTCTTTCCTGGAAGCGTTTGGGAGTTTTGCTCAGACGCGTGTTTCCTCAAGTTCAAGAATCAAGATCTAGGATACCTGCAGACAGGTGCCTGTTTGTGTGGAGACAGTCTGTTTGAAACTGTGTTCCTCAGCGCCCACTCTTTCTCCCCGTCGCTCCACACGCCTGGGAGTCCCTTTCTTTCTCTCCACAAGCACGTGTGTTGACTTGGTCGCACATGTGCATCTGCACAAGCGTTGAGCTCAGCAGAGTGTGTCTCTTGACACTTGATGTGCGTTGGCTGTGTCTGCGTGCTCCAGTGAAGAGAGAAACGGGAAATCATCTTGGTAGAGGCAACAAAGCAAAACCGAGGCAGGACTGACATCTGCTCAACAGAGACGGATTCCCTGCGCTGACACAGTTCACAGTTACACGAGAAGCAATCTGAGCGGTCCATCGACCGGAGACGTGTTTCCCAAGAGGTCGTTTAGCGAGTGAACAGCAGTGTGCGCGACTTTCAGGAGTGTGCCTGGAAAGTGCCAGAATCACCAGAGCATCTGTGCAAAAGCTGCCGCCTCTGTGACCGCCTTGAGGCACGTTCCCGTGTCTGCGAGTATATAGACGGCTCTTCGCGTTCACTCCGAGGGAAACGGTCCGCTATTGCTTCTGTGCGTACAGACGCGATTCCCTTGTCTCTTGCGAACACAGGGAACTCTGTGCATCCAAATCTACAGGCTAAGGACGCGTCTGCATATGTTTTGGTGAACAATCGAGTGTGCGTGTTCTGACAGCTGCCTCTATGCAGACGTCTCCACAGAGCCACTTCTGAATGCCCCGCAGCCCAGGACTGAATGGATACACTAACAAGTGCACCGGTGTGAGCAACCACATATGCAGAAGGACGTCTTTCATCTCACAGAAGCGCGAACGTCTTGGCGTTCAAGCACATGGCAGAAACAAGGTGTGAACAGATGAGCTGCTGCTATTTTCTCCGTTCGGCATGCTTCGTTGTAGCTCTCTTGCCGGTCGCCGGCTTAGCGGCTTGCTTTGCGCGACTAGGTCTGCGGAGAGAAGGAGATAGCGCCGGAAACCTTGCCTTTTGCCTTCTTCGGCGCTGGAACCTGGTTGCTGCACCTTCTCTTTGTCCATGTGCACACACACGATTCCTCAGCGAAAACCATGCAGAAACCTTTCCACGAGCACCCAGGGATGTGCACCCAGCACCACGTGCACCCAGCACACGCAGCTAGAGAAAAGCACCTACCTTTTCACACACTGATGCCTAAGCAAACGCGTGGCCACACACACGCACACATCCGCAAGCGCGCCTACTCCCATCTATTGAGGGAAAGACGGACGAGCAACGTCCTGACAGGCTTGAGGGGAAAAACGTCCGTTGATGGTTGGCGTACTGCACGCCCGCCTACGGGGCTGCAGGGGAATCCACATTTGGAAGGTACCTGAAGATGTGTGCCTGTTCTTGGAGCTCCGCTAGTAGGGTAGCAAAGACACTCGTAGGCAGTACTGAATGCTGCTCCGTGCTACTTCTCCTCCGGTGGTAAATGCTTCACAGTCGCCCTAGGAAAGACGTTTAACAATCGATCTCCAAGAGGAACGAAACACATGATGCCATAAGGCGAAAGAATAGCAGGGCATCTCTTCACAAGCTTGTCCCTGATCTATAGCTGAGGGCAAACACTTGTGTGCTTCTGGGAGAGCCTGTGTCTTTCCTGGAAGCGTTTGGGAGTTTTGCTCAGACGCGTGTTTCCTCAAGTTCAAGAATCAAGATCTAGGATACCTGCAGACAGGTGCCTGTTTGTGTGGAGACAGTCTGTTTGAAACTGTGTTCCTCAGCGCCCACTCTTTCTCCCCGTCGCTCCACACGCCTGGGAGTCCCCTTCTTTCTCTCCACAAGCACGTGTGTTGACTTCGTCGCACATGTGCATCTGCACAAGCGTTGAGCTCAGCAGAGTGTGTCTCTTGACACTTGATGTGCGTTGGCTGTGTCTGCGTGCTCCAGTGAAGAGAGAAACGGGAAATCATCTTGGTAGAGGCAACAAAGCAAAAGCGAGGCAGGATTGACATCTGCTCAACAGAGACGGATTCCCTGCGCTGACACAGTTCACAGTTACACGAGAAGCAATCTGAGCGGTCCATCGACCGGAGACGTGTTTCCCAAGAGGTCGTTTAGCGAGTGAACAGCAGTGTGCGCGACTTTCAGGAGTGTGCCTGGAAAGTGCCAGAATCACCAGAGCATCTGTGCAAAAGCTGCCGCCTCTGTGACCGCATTGAGGCACGTTCCCGTGTCTGCGAGTATACAGACGGCTCTTCGCGTTCACTCCGAGGGAAACGGTCCGTTATTGCTTCTGTGCGTACAGACGCGATTCCCTTGTCTCTTGCGAACACAGGGAACTCTGTGCATCCAAATCTACAGGCTAAGGACGCGTCTGCATATGTTTTGGTGAACAATCGAGTGTGCGTGTTCTGACAGCTGCCTCTATGCAGACGTCTCCACAGAGCCACTTCTGAATGCCCCGCAGCCCAGGACTGAATGGATACACTAACAAGTGCACCGGTGTGAGCAACCACATATGCAGAAGGACGTCTTTCATCTCACAGAAGCGCGAACGTCTTGGCGTTCAAGCACATGGCAGAAACAAGGTGTGAACAGATGAGCTGCTGCTATTTTCTCCGTTCGGCATGCTTCGTTGTAGCTCTCTTGCCGGTCGCCGGCTTAGCGGCTTGCTTTGCGCGACTAGGTCTGCGGAGAGAAGGAGATAGCGCCGGAAACCTTGCCTTTTGCCTTCTTCGGCGCTGGAACCTGGTTGCTGCGCCTTCTCTTTGTCCATGTGCACACACACGATTCCTCAGCGAAAACCATGCAGAAACCTTTCCACGAGCACCCAGGGATGTGCACCCAGCACCACGTGCACCCAGCACACGCAGCTAGAGAAAAGCACCTACCTTTTCATACACTGATGCCTAAGCAAACGCGTGGCCACACACACGCACACATCCGCAAGCGCGCCTACTCCCATCTATTGAGGGAAAGACGGACGAGCAACGTCCTGACAGGCTTGAGGGGAAAAACGTCCGTTGATGGTTGGCGTACTGCACGCCCGCCTACGGGGCTGCAGGGGAATCCACATTTGGAAGGTACCTGAAGATGTGTGCCTGTTCTTGGAGCTCCGCTAGTAGGGTAGCAAAGACACTCGTAGGCAGTACTGAATGGTGCTCCGTGCTACTTCTCCTCCGGTGGTAAATGCTTCACAGTCGCCCTAGGAAAGACGTTTAACAATCGATCTCCAAGAGGAACGAAACACATGATGCCATAAGGCGAAAGAATAGCAGGGCATCTCTTCACAAGCTTGTCCCTGATCTATAGCTGAGGGCAAACACTTGTGTGCTTGTGGGAGAGCCTGTGTCTTTCCTGGAAGCGTTTGGGAGTTTTGCTCAGACGCGTGTTTCCTCAAGTTCAAGAATCAAGATCTAGGATACCTGCAGACAGGTGCCTGTTTGTGTGGAGACAGTCTGTTTGAAACTGTGTTCCTCAGCGCCCACTCTTTCTCCCCGTGGCTCCACATGCCTGGGAGTCCCCTTCTTTCTCTCCACAAGCACGTGTGTTGACTTCGTCGCACATGTGCATCTGCACAAGCGTTGAGCTCAGCAGAGTGTGTCTCTTGACACTTGATGTGCGTTGGCTGTGTCTGCGTGCTCCAGTGAAGAGAGAAACGGGAAATCATCTTGGTAGAGGCAACAAAGCAAAAGCGAGGCAGGATTGACATCTGCTCAACAGAGACGGATTCCCTGCGCTGACACAGTTCACAGTTACACGAGAAGCAATCTGAGCGGTCCATCGACCGGAGACGTGTTTCCCAAGAGGTCGTTTAGCGAGTGAACAGCAGTGTGCGCGACTTTCAGGAGTGTGCCTGGAAAGTGCCAGAATCACCAGAGCATCTGTGCAAAAGCTGCCGCCTCTGTGACCGCATTGAGGCACGTTCCCGTGTCTGCGAGTATACAGACGGCTCTTCGCGTTCACTCCGAGGGAAACGGTCCGTTATTGCTTCTGTGCGTACAGACGCGATTCCCTTGTCTCTTGCGAACACAGGGAACTCTGTGCATCCAAATCTACAGGCTAAGGACGCGTCTGCATATGTTTTGGTGAACAATCGAGTGTGCGTGTTCTGACAGCTGCCTCTATGCAGACGTCTCCACAGAGCCACTTCTGAATGCCCCGCAGCCCAGGACTGAATGGATACACTAACAAGTGCACCGGTGTGAGCAACCACATATGCAGAAGGACGTCTTTCATCTCACAGAAGTGCGAACGTCTTGGCGTTCAAGCACATGGCAGAAACAAGGTGTGAACAGATGAGCTGCTGCTATTTTCTCCGTTCGGCATGCTTCGTTGTAGCTCTCTTGCCGGTCGCCGGCTTAGCGGCTTGCTTTGCGCGACTAGGTCTGCGGAGAGAAGGAGATAGCGCCGGAAACCTTGCCTTTTGCCTTCTTCGGCGCTGGAACCTGGTTGCTGCGCCTTCTCTTTGTCCATGTGCACACACACGATTCCTCAGCGAAAACCATGCAGAAACCTTTCCACGGGCACCCAGGGATGTGCACCCAGCACCACGTGCACCCAGCACACGCAGCTAGAGAAAAGCACCTACCTTTTCATACACTGATGCCTAAGCAAACGCGTGGCCACACACACGCACACATCCGCAAGCGCGCCTACTCCCATCTATTGAGGGAAAGACGGACGAGCAACGTCCTGACAGGCTTGAGGGGAAAAACGTCCGTTGATGGTTGGCGTACTGCACGCCCGCCTACGGGGCTGCAGGGGAATCCACATTTGGAAGGTACCTGAAGATGTGTGCCTGTTCTCGGAGCTCCGCTAGTAGGGTAGCAAAGACACTCGTAGGCAGTACTGAATGCTGCTCCGTGCTACTTCTCCTCCGGTGGTAAATGCTTCACAGTCGCCCTAGGAAAGACGTTTAACAATCGATCTCCAAGAGGAACGAAACACATGATGCCATAAGGCGAAAGAATAGCAGGGCATCTCTTCACAAGCTTGTCCCTGATCTATAGCTGAGGGCAAACACTTGTGTGCTTGTGGGAGAGCCTGTGTCTTTCCTGGAAGCGTTTGGGAGTTTTGCTCAGACGCGTGTTTCCTCAAGTTCAAGAATCAAGAGCTAGGATACCTGCAGACAGGTGCCTGTTTGTGTGGAGACAGTCTGTTTGAAACTGTGTTCCTCAGCGCCCACTCTTTCTCCCCGTCGCTCCACACGCCTGGGAGTCCCTTTCTTTCTCTCCACAAGCACGTGTGTTGACTTGGTCGCACATGTGCATCTGCACAAGCGTTGAGCTCAGCAGAGTGTGTCTCTTGACACTTGATGTGCGTTGGCTGTGTCTGCGTGCTCCAGCGAAGAGAGAAACGGGAAATCATCTTGGTAGAGGCAACAAAGCAAAAGCGAGGCAGGATTGACATCTGCTCAACAGAGACGGATTCCCTGCGCTGACACAGTTCACAGTTACACGAGAAGCAATCTGAGCGGTCCATCGACCGGAGACGTGTTTCCCAAGAGGTCGTTTAGCGAGTGAACAGCAGTGTGCGCGACTTTCAGGAGTGTGCCTGGAAAGTGCCAGAATCACCAGAGCATCTGTGCAAAAGCTGCTGCCTCTGTGACCGCATTGAGGCACGTTCCCGTGTCTGCGAGTATATAGACGGCTCTTCGCGTTCACTCCGAGGGAAACGGTCCGCTATTGCTTCTGTGCGTACAGACGCGATTCCCTTGTCTCTTGCGAACACAGGGAACTCTGTGCATCCAAATCTACAGGCTAAGGACGCGTCTGCATATGTTTTGGTGAACAATCGAGTGTGCGTGTTCTGACAGCTGCCTCTATGCAGACGTCTCCACAGAGCCACTTCTGAATGCCCCGCAGCCCAGGACTGAATGGATACACTAACAAGTGCACCGGTGTGAGCAACCACATATGCAGAAGGACGTCTTTCATCTCACAGAAGCGCGAACGTCTTGGCGTTCAAGCACATGGCAGAAACAAGGTGTGAACAGATGAGCTGCTGCTATTTTCTCCGTTCGGCATGCTTCGTTGTAGCTCTCTTGCCGGTCGCCGGCTTAGCGGCTTGCTTTGCGCGACTAGGTCTGCGGAGAGAAGGAGATAGCGCCGGAAACCTTGCCTTTTGCCTTCTTCGGCGCTGGAACCTGGTTGCTGCGCCTTCTCTTTGTCCATGTGCACACACACGATTCCTCAGCGAAAACCATGCAGAAACCTTTCCACGAGCACCCAGGGATGTGCACCCAGCACCACGTGCACCCAGCACACGCAGCTAGAGAAAAGCACCTACCTTTTCATACACTGATGCCTAAGCAAACGCGTGGCCACACACACGCACACATCCGCAAGCGCGCCTACTCCCATCTATTGAGGGAAAGACGGACGAGCAACGTCCTGACAGGCTTGAGGGGAAAAACGTCCGTTGATGGTTGGCGTACTGCACGCCCGCCTACGGGGCTGCAGGGGAATCCACATTTGGAAGGTACCTGAAGATGTGTGCCTGTTCTTGGAGCTCCGCTAGTAGGGTAGCAAAGACACTCGTAGGCAGTACTGAATGCTGCTCCGTGCTACTTCTCCTCCGGTGGTAAATGCTTCACAGTCGCCCTAGGAAAGACGTTTAACAATCGATCTCCAAGAGGAACGAAACACATGATGCCATAAGGCGAAAGAATAGCAGGGCATCTCTTCACAAGCTTGTCCCTGATCTATAGCTGAGGGCAAACACTTGTGTGCTTGTGGGAGAGCCTGTGTCTTTCCTGGAAGCGTTTGGGAGTTTTGCTCAGACGCGTGTTTCCTCAAGTTCAAGAATCAAGATCTAGGATACCTGCAGACAGGTGCCTGTTTGTGTGGAGACAGTCTGTTTGAAACTGTGTTCCTCAGCGCCCACTCTTTCTCCCCGTCGCTCCACACGCCTGGGAGTCCCTTTCTTTCTCTCCACAAGCACGTGTGTTGACTTCGTCGCACATGTGCATCTGCACAAGCGTTGAGCTCAGCAGAGTGTGTCTCTTGACACTTGATGTGCGTTGGCTGTGTCTGCGTGCTCCAGTGAAGAGAGAAACGGGAAATCATCTTGGTAGAGGCAACAAAGCAAAAGCGAGGCAGGATTGACATCTGCTCAACAGAGACGGATTCCCTGCGCTGACACAGTTCACAGTTACACGAGAAGCAATCTGAGCGGTCCATCGACCGGAGACGTGTTTCCCAAGAGGTCGTTTAGCGAGTGAACAGCAGTGTGCGCGACTTTCAGGAGTGTGCCTGGAAAGTGCCAGAATCACCAGAGCATCTGTGCAAAAGCTGCTGCCTCTGTGACCGCCTTGAGGCACGTTCCCGTGTCTGCGAGTATATAGACGGCTCTTCGCGTTCACTCCGAGGGAAACGGTCCGCTATTGCTTCTGTGCGTACAGACGCGATTCCCTTGTCTCTTGCGAACACAGGGAACTCTGTGCATCCAAATCTACAGGCTAAGGACGCGTCTGCATATGTTTTGGTGAACAATCGAGTGTGCGTGTTCTGACAGCTGCCTCTATGCAGACGTCTCCACAGAGCCACTTCTGAATGCCCCGCAGCCCAGGACTGAATGGATACACTAACAAGTGCACCGGTGTGAGCAACCACATATGCAGAAGGACGTCTTTCATCTCACAGAAGCGCGAACGTCTTGGCGTTCAAGCACATGGCAGAAACAAGGTGTGAACAGATGAGCTGCTGCTATTTTCTCCGTTCGGCATGCTTCGTTGTAGCTCTCTTGCCGGTCGCCGGCTTAGCGGCTTGCTTTGCGCGACTAGGTCTGCGGAGAGAAGGAGATAGCGCCGGAAACCTTGCCTTTTGCCTTCTTCGGCGCTGGAACCTGGTTGCTGCGCCTTCTCTTTGTCCATGTGCACACACACGATTCCTCAGCGAAAACCATGCAGAAACCTTTCCACGAGCACCCAGGGATGTGCACCCAGCACCACGTGCACCCAGCACACGCAGCTAGAGAAAAGCACCTACCTTTTCATACACTGATGCCTAAGCAAACGCGTGGCCACACACACGCACACATCCGCAAGCGCGCCTACTCCCATCTATTGAGGGAAAGACGGACGAGCAACGTCCTGACAGGCTTGAGGGGAAAAACGTCCGTTGATGGTTGGCGTACTGCACGCCCGCCTACGGGGCTGCAGGGGAATCCACATTTGGAAGGTACCTGAAGATGTGTGCCTGTTCTTGGAGCTCCGCTAGTAGGGTAGCAAAGACACTCGTAGGCAGTACTGAATGCTGCTCCGTGCTACTTCTCCTCCGGTGGTAAATGCTTCACAGTCGCCCTAGGAAAGACGTTTAACAATCGATCTCCAAGAGGAACGAAACACATGATGCCATAAGGCGAAAGAATAGCAGGGCATCTCTTCACAAGCTTGTCCCTGATCTATAGCTGAGGGCAAACACTTGTGTGCTTCTGGGAGAGCCTGTGTCTTTCCTGGAAGCGTTTGGGAGTTTTGCTCAGACGCGTGTTTCCTCAAGTTCAAGAATCAAGATCTAGGATACCTGCAGACAGGTGCCTGTTTGTGTGGAGACAGTCTGTTTGAAACTGTGTTCCTCAGCGCCCACTCTTTCTCCCCGTCGCTCCACACGCCTGGGAGTCCCTTTCTTTCTCTCCACAAGCACGTGTGTTGACTTCGTCGCACATGTGCATCTGCACAAGCGTTGAGCTCAGCAGAGTGTGTCTCTTGACACTTGATGTGCGTTGGCTGTGTCTGCGTGCTCCAGTGAAGAGAGAAACGGGAAATCATCTTGGTAGAGGCAACAAAGCAAAACCGAGGCAGGATTGACATCTGCTCAACAGAGACGGATTCCCTGCGCTGACACAGTTCACAGTTACACAAGAAGCAATCTGAGCGGTCCATCGACCGGAGACGTGTTTCCCAAGAGGTCGTTTAGCGAGTGAACAGCAGTGTGCGCGACTTTCAGGAGTGTGCCTGGAAAGTGCCAGAATCACCAGAGCATCTGTGCAAAAGCTGCTGCCTCTGTGACCGCCTTGAGGCACGTTCCCGTGTCTGCGAGTATATAGACGGCTCTTCGCGTTCACTCCGAGGGAAACGGTCCGCTATTGCTTCTGTGCGTACAGACGCGATTCCCTTGTCTCTTGCGAACACAGGGAACTCTGTGCATCCAAATCTACAGGCTAAGGACGCGTCTGCATATGTTTTGGTGAACAATCGAGTGTGCGTGTTCTGACAGCTGCCTCTATGCAGACGTCTCCACAGAGCCACTTCTGAATGCCCCGCAGCCCAGGACTGAATGGATACACTAACAAGTGCACCGGTGTGAGCAACCACATATGCAGAAGGACGTCTTTCATCTCACAGAAGCGCGAACGTCTTGGCGTTCAAGCACATGGCAGAAACAAGGTGTGAACAGATGAGCTGCTGCTATTTTCTCCGTTCGGCATGCTTCGTTGTAGCTCTCTTGCCGGTCGCCGGCTT
Source organism: Patagioenas fasciata (assembly GCF_037038585.1). Lineage (NCBI taxonomy): Eukaryota > Metazoa > Chordata > Aves > Columbiformes > Columbidae > Patagioenas > Patagioenas fasciata. The sequence continues at coordinate 51,449,488 of NC_092523.1, read as the reverse complement.
AGCGGCTTGCTTTGCGCGACTAGGTCTGCGGAGAGAAGGAGATAGCGCCGGAAACCTTGCCTTTTGCCTTCTTCGGCGCTGGAACCTGGTTGCTGCGCCTTCTCTTTGTCCATGTGCACACACACGATTCCTCAGCGAAAACCATGCAGAAACCTTTCCACGAGCACCCAGGGATGTGCACCCTGCACCACGTGCACCCAGCACACGCAGCTAGAGAAAAGCACCTACCTTTTCATACACTGATGCCTAAGCAAACGCGTGGCCACACACACGCACACATCCGCAAGCGCGCCTACTCCCATCTATTGAGGGAAAGACGGACGAGCAACGTCCTGACAGGCTTGAGGGGAAAAACGTTCGTTGATGGTTGGCGTACTGCACGCCCGCCTACGGGGCTGCAGGGGAATCCACATTTGGAAGGTACCTGAAGATGTGTGCCTGTTCTTGGAGCTCCGCTAGTAGGGTAGCAAAGACATTCGCAGGCAGTACTGAATGCTGCTCCGTGCTACTTCTCCTCCGGTGGTAAATGCTTCACAGTCGCCCTAGGAAAGACGTTTAACAATCGATCTCCAAGAGGAACGAAACACATGATGCCATAAGGCGAAAGAATAGCAGGGCATCTCTTCACAAGCTTGTCCCTGATCTATAGCTGAGGGCAAACACTTGTGTGCTTGTGGGAGAGCCTGTGTCTTTCCTGGAAGCGTTTGGGAGTTTTGCTCAGACGCGTGTTTCCTCAAGTTCAAGAATCAAGATCTAGGATACCTGCAGACAGGTGCCTGTTTGTGTGGAGACAGTCTGTTTGAAACTGTGTTCCTCAGCGCCCACTCTTTCTCCCCGTCGCTCCACACGCCTGGGAGTCCCTTTCTTTCTCTCCACAAGCACGTGTGTTGACTTCGTCGCACATGTGCATCTGCACAAGCGTTGAGCTCAGCAGAGTGTGTCTCTTGACACTTGATGTGCGTTGGCTGTGTCTGCGTGCTCCAGTGAAGAGAGAAACGGGAAATCATCTTGGTAGAGGCAACAAAGCAAAAGCGAGGCAGGATTGACATCTGCTCAACAGAGACGGATTCCCTGCGCTGACACAGTTCACAGTTACACGAGAAGCAATCTGAGCGGTCCATCGACCGGAGACGTGTTTCCCAAGAGGTCGTTTAGCGAGTGAACAGCAGTGTGCGCGACTTTCAGGAGTGTGCCTGGAAAGTGCCAGAATCACCAGAGCATCTGTGCAAAAGCTGCCGCCTCTGTGACCGCATTGAGGCACGTTCCCGTGTCTGCGAGTATACAGACGGCTCTTCGCGTTCACTCCGAGGGAAACGGTCCGCTATTGCTTCTGTGCGTACAGACGCGATTCCCTTGTCTCTTGCGAACACAGGGAACTCTGTGCATCCAAATCTACAGGCTAAGGACGCGTCTGCATATGTTTTGGCGAACAATCGAGTGTGCGTGTTCTGACAGCTGCCTCTATGCAGACGTCTCCACAGAGCCACTTCTGAATGCCCCGCAGCCCAGGACTGAATGGATACACTAACAAGTGCACCGGTGTGAGCAACCACATATGCAGAAGGACGTCTTTCATCTCACAGAAGTGCGAACGTCTTGGCGTTCAAGCACATGGCAGAAACAAGGTGTGAACAGATGAGCTGCTGCTATTTTCTCCGTTCGGCATGCTTCGTTGTAGCTCTCTTGCCGGTCGCCGGCTTAGCGGCTTGCTTTGCGCGACTAGGTCTGCGGAGAGAAGGAGATAGCGCCGGAAACCTTGCCTTTTGCCTTCTTCGGCGCTGGAACCTGGTTGCTGCGCCTTCTCTTTGTCCATGTGCACACACACGATTCCTCAGCGAAAACCATGCAGAAACCTTTCCACGAGCACCCAGGGATGTGCACCCAGCACCACGTGCACCCAGCACACGCAGCTAGAGAAAAGCACCTACCTTTTCATACACTGATGCCTAAGCAAACGCGTGGCCACACACACGCACACATCCGCAAGCGCGCCTACTCCCATCTATTGAGGGAAAGACGGACGAGCAACGTCCTGACAGGCTTGAGGGGAAAAACGTCCGTTGATGGTTGGCGTACTGCACGCCCGCCTACGGGGCTGCAGGGGAATCCACATTTGGAAGGTACCTGAAGATGTGTGCCTGTTCTTGGAGCTCCGCTAGTAGGGTAGCAAAGACACTCGTAGGCAGTACTGAATGCTGCTCCGTGCTACTTCTCCTCCGGTGGTAAATGCTTCACAGTCGCCCTAGGAAAGACGTTTAACAATCGATCTCCAAGAGGAACGAAACACATGATGCCATAAGGCGAAAGAATAGCAGGGCATCTCTTCACAAGCTTGTCCCTGATCTATAGCTGAGGGCAAACACTTGTGTGCTTGTGGGAGAGCCTGTGTCTTTCCTGGAAGCGTTTGGGAGTTTTGCTCAGACGCGTGTTTCCTCAAGTTCAAGAATCAAGATCTAGGATACCTGCAGACAGGTGCCTGTTTGTGTGGAGACAGTCTGTTTGAAACTGTGTTCCTCAGCGCCCACTCTTTCTCCCCGTCGCTCCACACGCCTGGGAGTCCCTTTCTTTCTCTCCACAAGCACGTGTGTTGACTTCGTCGCACATGTGCATCTGCACAAGCGTTGAGCTCAGCAGAGTGTGTCTCTTGACACTTGATGTGCGTTGGCTGTGTCTGCGTGCTCCAGTGAAGAGAGAAACGGGAAATCATCTTGGTAGAGGCAACAAAGCAAAAGCGAGGCAGGATTGACATCTGCTCAACAGAGATGGATTCCCTGCGCTGACACAGTTCACAGTTACACGAGAAGCAATCTGAGCGGTCCATCGACCGGAGACGTGTTTCCCAAGAGGTCGTTTAGCGAGTGAACAGCAGTGTGCGCGACTTTCAGGAGTGTGCCTGGAAAGTGCCAGAATCACCAGAGCATCTGTGCAAAAGCTGCCGCCTCTGTGACCGCATTGAGGCACGTTCCCGTGTCTGCGAGTATATAGACGGCTCTTCGCGTTCACTCCGAGGGAAACGGTCCGCTATTGCTTCTGTGCGTACAGACGCGATTCCCTTGTCTCTTGCGAACACAGGGAACTCTGTGCATCCAAATCTACAGGCTAAGGACGCGTCTGCATATGTTTTGGCGAACAATCGAGTGTGCGTGTTCTGACAGCTGCCTCTATGCAGACGTCTCCACAGAGCCGCTTCTGAATGCCCCGCAGCCCAGGACTGAATGGATACACTAACAAGTGCACCGGTGTGAGCAACCACATATGCAGAAGGACGTCTTTCATCTCACAGAAGCGCGAACGTCTTGGCGTTCAAGCACATGGCAGAAACAAGGTGTGAACAGATGAGCTGCTGCTATTTTCTCCGTTCGGCATGCTTCGTTGTAGCTCTCTTGCCGGTCGCCGGCTTAGCGGCTTGCTTTGCGCGACTAGGTCTGCGGAGAGAAGGAGATAGCGCCGGAAACCTTGCCTTTTGCCTTCTTCGGCGCTGGAACCTGGTTGCTGCGCCTTCTCTTTGTCCATGTGCACACACACGATTCCTCAGCGAAAACCATGCAGAAACCTTTCCACGAGCACCCAGGGATGTGCACCCAGCACCACGTGCACCCAGCACACGCAGCTAGAGAAAAGCACCTACCTTTTCACACACTGATGCCTAAGCAAACGCGTGGCCACACACACGCACACATCCGCAAGCGCGCCTACTCCCATCTATTGAGGGAAAGACGGACGAGCAACGTCCTGACAGGCTTGAGGGGAAAAACGTCCGTTGATGGTTGGCGTACTGCACGCCCGCCTACGGGGCTGCAGGGGAATCCACATTTGGAAGGTACCTGAAGATGTGTGCCTGTTCTTGGAGCTCCGCTAGTAGGGTAGCAAAGACATTCGTAGGCGGTACTGAATGCTGCTCCGTGCTACTTCTCCTCCGGTGGTAAATGCTTCACAGTCGCCCTAGGAAAGACGTTTAACAATCGATCTCCAAGAGGAACGAAACACATGATGCCATAAGGCGAAAGAATAGCAGGGCATCTCTTCACAAGCTTGTCCCTGATCTATAGCTGAGGGCAAACACTTGTGTGCTTCTGGGAGAGCCTGTGTCTTTCCTGGAAGCGTTTGGGAGTTTTGCTCAGACGCGTGTTTCCTCAAGTTCAAGAATCAAGATCTAGGATACCTGCAGACAGGTGCCTGTTTGTGTGGAGACAGTCTGTTTGAAACTGTGTTCCTCAGCGCCCACTCTTTCTCCCCGTCGCTCCACACGCCTGGGAGTCCCTTTCTTTCTCTCCACAAGCACGTGTGTTGACTTCGTCGCACATGTGCATCTGCACAAGCGTTGAGCTCAGCAGAGTGTGTCTCTTGACACTTGATGTGCGTTGGCTGTGTCTGCGTGCTCCAGTGAAGAGAGAAACGGGAAATCATCTTGGTAGAGGCAACAAAGCAAAAGCGAGGCAGGATTGACATCTGCTCAACAGAGACGGATTCCCTGCGCTGACACAGTTCACAGTTACACGAGAAGCAATCTGAGCGGTCCATCGACCGGAGACGTGTTTCCCAAGAGGTCGTTTAGCGAGTGAAGAGCAGTGTGCGCGACTTTCAGGAGTGTGCCTGGAAAGTGCCAGAATCACCAGAGCATCTGTGCAAAAGCTGCTGCCTCTGTGACCGCATTGAGGCACGTTCCCGTGTCTGCGAGTATATAGACGGCTCTTCGCGTTCACTCCGAGGGAAACGGTCCGCTATTGCTTCTGTGCGTACAGACGCGATTCCCTTGTCTCTTGCGAACACAGGGAACTCTGTGCATCCAAATCTACAGGCTAAGGACGCGTCTGCATGTGTTTTGCTGAACAATCGAGTGTGCGTGTTCTGACAGCTGCCTCTATGCAGACGTCTCCACAGAGCCACTTCTGAATGCCCCGCAGCCCAGGACTGAATGGATACACTAACAAGTGCACCGGTGTGAGCAACCACATATGCAGAAGGACGTCTTTCATCTCACAGAAGCGCGAACGTCTTGGCGTTCAAGCACATGGCAGAAACAAGGTGTGAACAGATGAGCTGCTGCTATTTTCTCCGTTCGGCATGCTTCGTTGTAGCTCTCTTGCCGGTCGCCGGCTTAGCGGCTTGCTTTGCGCGACTAGGTCTGGGGAGAGAAGGAGATAGCGCCGGAAACCTTGCCTTTTGCCTTCTTCGGCGCTGGAACCTGGTTGCTGCGCCTTCTCTTTGTCCATGTGCACACACACGATTCCTCAGCGAAAACCATGCAGAAACCTTTCCACGAGCACCCAGGGATGTGCACCCAGCACCACGTGCACCCAGCACACGCAGCTAGAGAAAAGCACCTACCTTTTCACACACTGATGCCTAAGCAAACGCGTGGTCACACACACGCACACATCCGCTACCGCGCCTACTCCCATCTATTGAGGGAAAGGCGGACGAGCAACGTCCTGACAGGCTTGAGGGGAAAAACGTCCGTTGATGGTTGGCGTACTGCACGCCCGCCTACGGGGCTGCAGGGGAATCCACATTTGGAAGGTACCTGAAGATGTGTGCCTGTTCTTGGAGCTCCGCTACTAGGGTAGCAAAGACACTCGTAGGCAGTACTGAATGCTGCTCCGTGCTACTTCTCCTCCGGTGGTAAATGCTTCACAGTCGCCCTAGGAAAGACGTTTAACAATCGATCTCCAAGAGGAACGAAACACATGATGCCATAAGGCGAAAGAATAGCAGGGCATCTCTTCACAAGCTTGTCCCTGATCTATAGCTGAGGGCAAACACTTGTGTGCTTGTGGGAGAGCCTGTGTCTTTCCTGGAAGCGTTTGGGAGTTTTGCTCAGATGCGTGTTTCCTCAAGTTCAAGAATCAAGATCTAGGATACCTGCAGACAGGTGCCTGTTTGTGTGGAGACAGTCTGTTTGAAACTGTGTTCCTCAGCGCCCGCTCTTTCTCCCCGTCGCTCCACACGCCTGTGAGTCCCCTTCTTTCTCTCCACAAGCACGTGTGTTGACTTCGTCGCACATGTGCATCTGTACAAGCGTTGAGCTCAGCAGAGTGTGTCTCTTGACACTTGATGTGCGTTGGCTGTGTCTGCCTGCTCCAGTGAAGAGAGAAACGGGAAATCATCTTGGTAGAGGCAACAAAGCAAAACCGAGGCAGGATTGACATCTGCTCAACAGAGACGGATTCCCTGCGCTGACACAGTTCACAGTTACACGAGAAGCAATCTGAGCGGTCCATCGACCGGAGACGTGTTTCCCAAGAGGTCGTTTAGCGAGTGAACAGCAGTGTGCGCGACTTTCAGGAGTGTGCCTGGAAAGTGCCAGAATCACCAGAGCATCTGTGCAAAAGCTGCCGCCTCTGTGACCGCATTGAGGCACGTTCCCGTGTCTGCGAGTATATAGACGGCTCTTCGCGTTCACTCCGAGGGAAACGGTCCGCTATTGCTTCTGTGCGTACAGACGTGATTCCCTTGTCTCTTGCGAACACAGGGAACTCTGTGCATCCAAATCTACAGGCTAAGGACGTGTCTGCATATGTTTTGGTGAACAATCGAGTGTGCGTGTTCTGACAGCTGCCTCTATGCAGACGTCTCCACAGAGCCACTTCTGAATGCCCCGCAGCCCAGGACTGAATGGATACACTAACAAGTGCACCGGTGTGAGCAACCACATATGCAGAAGGACGTCTTTCATCTCACAGAAGCGCGAACGTCTTGGCGTTCAAGCACATGGCAGAAACAAGGTGTGAACAGATGAGCTGCTGCTATTTTCTCCGTTCGGCATGCTTCGTTGTAGCTCTCTTGCCGGTCGCCGGCTTAGCGGCTTGCTTTGCGCGACTAGGTCTGCGGAGAGAAGGAGATAGCGCCGGAAACCTTGCCTTTTGCCTTCTTCGGCGCTGGAACCTGGTTGCTGCGCCTTCTCTTTGTCCATGTGCACACACACGATTCCTCAGCGAAAACCATGCAGAAACCTTTCCACGAGCACCCAGGGATGTGCACCCAGCACCACGTGCACCCAGCACACGCAGCTAGAGAAAAGCACCTACCTTTTCATACACTGATGCCTAAGCAAACGCGTGGCCACACACACGCACACATCCGCAAGCGCGCCTACTCCCATCTATTGAGGGAAAGACGGACGAGCAACGTCCTGACAGGCTTGAGGGGAAAAACGTCCGTTGATGGTTGGCGTACTGCACGCCCGCCTACGGGGCTGCAGGGGAATCCACATTTGGAAGGTACCTGAAGATGTGTGCCTGTTCTTGGAGCTCCGCTAGTAGGGTAGCAAAGACATTCGTAGGCAGTACTGAATGCTGCTCCGTGCTACTTCTCCTCCGGTGGTAAATGCTTCACAGTCGCCCTAGGAAAGACGTTTAACAATCGATCTCCAAGAGGAACGAAACACATGATGCCATAAGGCGAAAGAATAGCAGGGCATCTCTTCACAAGCTTGTCCCTGATCTATAGCTGAGGGCAAACACTTGTGTGCTTCTGGGAGAGCCTGTGTCTTTCCTGGAAGCGTTTGGGAGTTTTGCTCAGACGCGTGTTTCCTCAAGTTCAAGAATCAAGATCTAGGATACCTGCAGACAGGTGCCTGTTTGTGTGGAGACAGTCTGTTTGAAACTGTGTTCCTCAGCGCCCACTCTTTCTCCCCGTCGCTCCACACGCCTGGGAGTCCCTTTCTTTCTCTCCACAAGCACGTGTGTTGACTTCGTCGCACATGTGCATCTGCACAAGCGTTGAGCTCAGCAGAGTGTGTCTCTTGACACTTGATGTGCGTTGGCTGTGTCTGCGTGCTCCAGTGAAGAGAGAAACGGGAAATCATCTTGGTAGAGGCAACAAAGCAAAAGCGAGGCAGGATTGACATCTGCTCAACAGAGACGGATTCCCTGCGCTGACACAGTTCACAGTTACACGAGAAGCAATCTGAGCGGTCCATCGACCGGAGACGTGTTTCCCAAGAGGTCGTTTAGCGAGTGAACAGCAGTGTGCGCGACTTTCAGGAGTGTGCCTGAAAAGTGCCAGAATCACCAGAGCATCTGTGCAAAAGCTGCTGCCTCTGTGACCGCATTGAGGCACGTTCCCATGTCTGCGAGTATATAGACGGCTCATCGCGTTCACTCCGAGGGAAACGGTCCGCTATTGCTTCTGTGCGTACAGACGCGATTCCCTTGTCTCTTGCGAACACAGGGAACTCTGTACATCCAAATCTACAGGCTAAGGACGCGTCTGCATATGTTTTGGTGAACAATCGAGTGTGCGTGTTCTGACAGCTGCCTCTATGCAGACGTCTCCACAGAGCCACTTCTGAATGCCCCGCAGCCCAGGACTGAATGGATACACTAACAAGTGCACCGGTGTGAGCAACCACATATGCAGAAGGACGTCTTTCATCTCACAGAAGCGCGAACGTCTTGGCGTTCAAGCACATGGCAGAAACAAGGTGTGAACAGATGAGCTGCTGCTATTTTCTCCGTTCGGCATGCTTCGTTGTAGCTCTCTTGCCGGTCGCCGGCTTAGCGGCTTGCTTTGCGCGACTAGGTCTGCGGAGAGAAGGAGATAGCGCCGGAAACCTTGCCTTTTGCCTTCTTCGGCGCTGGAACCTGGTTGCTGCGCCTTCTCTTTGTCCATGTGCACACACACGATTCCTCAGCGAAAACCATGCAGAAACCTTTCCACGAGCACCCAGGGATGTGCACCCAGCACCACGTGCACCCAGCACACGCAGCTAGAGAAAAGCACCTACCTTTTCATACACTGATGCCTAAGCAAACGCGTGGCCACACACACGCACACATCCGCAAGCGCGCCTACTCCCATCTATTGAGGGAAAGGCGGACGAGCAACGTCCTGACAGGCTTGAGGGGAAAAACGTCCGTTGATGGTTGGCGTTCTGCACGCCCGCCTACGGGGCTGCAGGGGAATCCACATTTGGAAGGTACCTGAAGATGTGTGCCTGTTCTTGGAGCTCCGCTAGTAGGGTAGCAAAGACACTCGTAGGCAGTACTGAATGCTGCTCCGTGCTACTTCTCCTCCGGTGGTAAATGCTTCACAGTCGCCCTAGGAAAGACGTTTAACAATCGATCTCCAAGAGGAACGAAACACATGATGCCATAAGGCGAAAGAATAGCAGGGCATCTCTTCACAAGCTTGTCCCTGATCTATAGCTGAGGGCAAACACTTGTGTGCTTGTGGGAGAGCCTGTGTCTTTCCTGGAAGCGTTTGGGAGTTTTGCTCAGACGCGTGTTTCCTCAAGTTCAAGAATCAAGATCTAGGATACCTGCAGACAGGTGCCTGTTTGTGTGGAGACAGTCTGTTTGAAACTGTGTTCCTCAGCGCCCACTCTTTCTCCCCGTCGCTCCACACGCCTGGGAGTCCCTTTCTTTCTCTCCACAAGCACGTGTGTTGACTTCGTCGCACATGTGCATCTGCACAAGCGTTGAGCTCAGCAGAGTGTGTCTCTTGACACTTGATGTGCGTTGGCTGTGTCTGCGTGCTCCAGTGAAGAGAGAAACGGGAAATCATCTTGGTAGAGGCAACAAAGCAAAAGCGAGGCAGGATTGACATCTGCTCAACAGAGACGGATTCCCTGCGCTGACACAGTTCACAGTTACACGAGAAGCAATCTGAGCGGTCCATCGACCGGAGACGTGTTTCCCAAGAGGTCGTTTAGCGAGTGAAGAGCAGTGTGCGCGACTTTCAGGAGTGTGCCTGGAAAGTGCCAGAATCACCAGAGCATCTGTGCAAAAGCTGCTGCCTCTGTGACCGCATTGAGGCACGTTCCCGTGTCTGCGAGTATATAGACGGCTCTTCGCGTTCACTCCGAGGGAAACGGTCCGCTATTGCTTCTGTGCGTACAGACGCGATTCCCTTGTCTCTTGCGAACACAGGGAACTCTGTGCATCCAAATCTACAGGCTAAGGACGCGTCTGCATATGTTTTGGTGAACAATCGAGTGTGCGTGTTCTGACAGCTGCCTCTATGCAGACGTCTCCACAGAGCCACTTCTGAATGCCCCGCAGCCCAGGACTGAATGGATACACTAACAAGTGCACCGGTGTGAGCAACCACATATGCAGAAGGACGTCTTTCATCTCACAGAAGCGCGAACGTCTTGGCGTTCAAGCACATGGCAGAAACAAGGTGTGAACAGATGAGCTGCTGCTATTTTCTCCGTTCGGCATGCTTCGTTGTAGCTCTCTTGCCGGTCGCCGGCTTAGCGGCTTGCTTTGCGCGACTAGGTCTGCGGAGAGAAGGAGATAGCGCCGGAAACCTTGCCTTTTGCCTTCTTCGGCGCTGGAACCTGGTTGCTGCGCCTTCTCTTTGTCCATGTGCACACACACGATTCCTCAGCGAAAACCATGCAGAAACCTTTCCACGAGCACCCAGGGATGTGCACCCAGCACCACGTGCACCCAGCACACGCAGCTAGAGAAAAGCACCTACCTTTTCATACACTGATGCCTAAGCAAACGCGTGGCCACACACACGCACACATCCGCAAGCGCGCCTACTCCCATCTATTGAGGGAAAGGCGGACGAGCAACGTCCTGACAGGCTTGAGGGGAAAAACGTCCGTTGATGGTTGGCGTTCTGCACGCCCGCCTACGGGGCTGCAGGGGAATCCACATTTGGAAGGTACCTGAAGATGTGTGCCTGTTCTTGGAGCTCCGCTAGTAGGGTAGCAAAGACACTCGTAGGCAGTACTGAATGCTGCTCCGTGCTACTTCTCCTCCGGTGGTAAATGCTTCACAGTCGCCCTAGGAAAGACGTTTAACAATCGATCTCCAAGAGGAACGAAACACATGATGCCATAAGGCGAAAGAATAGCAGGGCATCTCTTCACAAGCTTGTCCCTGATCTATAGCTGAGGGCAAACACTTGTGTGCTTCTGGGAGAGCCTGTGTCTTTCCTGGAAGCGTTTGGGAGTTTTGCTCAGACGCGTGTTTCCTCAAGTTCAAGAATCAAGATCTAGGATACCTGCAGACAGGTGCCTGTTTGTGTGGAGACAGTCTGTTTGAAACTGTGTTCCTCAGCGCCCACTCTTTCTCCCCGTCGCTCCACACGCCTGGGAGTCCCTTTCTTTCTCTCCACAAGCACGTGTGTTGACTTCGTCGCACATGTGCATCTGCACAAGCGTTGAGCTCAGCAGAGTGTGTCTCTTGACACTTGATGTGCGTTGGCTGTGTCTGCGTGCTCCAGTGAAGAGAGAAACGGGAAATCATCTTGGTAGAGGCAACAAAGCAAAAGCGAGGCAGGATTGACATCTGCTCAACAGAGACGGATTCCCTGCGCTGACACAGTTCACAGTTACACGAGAAGCAATCTGAGCGGTCCATCGACCGGAGACGTGTTTCCCAAGAGGTCGTTTAGCGAGTGAAGAGCAGTGTGCGCGACTTTCAGGAGTGTGCCTGGAAAGTGCCAGAATCACCAGAGCATCTGTGCAAAAGCTGCTGCCTCTGTGACCGCATTGAGGCACGTTCCCGTGTCTGCGAGTATATAGACGGCTCTTCGCGTTCACTCCGAGGGAAACGGTCCGCTATTGCTTCTGTGCGTACAGACGCGATTCCCTTGTCTCTTGCGAACACAGGGAACTCTGTGCATCCAAATCTACAGGCTAAGGACGCGTCTGCATATGTTTTGGTGAACAATCGAGTGTGCGTGTTCTGACAGCTGCCTCTATGCAGACGTCTCCACAGAGCCACTTCTGAATGCCCCGCAGCCCAGGACTGAATGGATACACTAACAAGTGCACCGGTGTGAGCAACCACATATGCAGAAGGACGTCTTTCATCTCACAGAAGCGCGAACGTCTTGGCGTTCAAGCACATGGCAGAAACAAGGTGTGAACAGATGAGCTGCTGCTATTTTCTCCGTTCGGCATGCTTGGTTGTAGCTCTCTTGCCGGTCGCCGGCTTAGCGGCTTGCTTTGCGCGACTAGGTCTGCGGAGAGAAGGAGATAGCGCCGGAAACCTTGCCTTTTGCCTTCTTCGGCGCTGGAACCTGGTTGCTGCGCCTTCTCTTTGTCCATGTGCACACACACGATTCCTCAGCGAAAACCATGCAGAAACCTTTCCACGAGCACCCAGGGATGTGCACCCAGCACCACGTGCACCCAGCACACGCAGCTAGAGAAAAGCACCTACCTTTTCACACACTGATGCCTAAGCAAACGCGTGGCCACACACACGCACACATCCGCAAGCGCGCCTACTCCCATCTATTGAGGGAAAGGCGGACGAGCAACGTCCTGACAGGCTTGAGGGGAAAAACGTCCGTTGATGGTTGGCGTACTGCACGCCCGCCTACGGGGCTGCAGGGGAATCCACATTTGGAAGGTACCTGAAGATGTGTGCCTGTTCTTGGAGCTCCGCTACTAGGGTAGCAAAGACACTCGTAGGCAGTACTGAATGCTGCTCCGTGCTACTTCTCCTCCGGTGGTAAATGCTTCACAGTCGCCCTAGGAAAGACGATCTCCAAGAGGAACGAAACACATGATGCCATAAGGCGAAAGAATAGCAGGGCATCTCTTCACAAGCTTGTCCCTGATCTATAGCTGAGGGCAAACACTTGTGTGCTTCTGGGAGAGCCTGTGTCTTTCCTGGAAGCGTTTGGGAGTTTTGCTCAGACGCGTGTTTCCTCAAGTTCAAGAATCAAGATCTAGGATACCTGCAGACAGGTGCCTGTTTGTGTGGAGACAGTCTGTTTGAAACTGTGTTCCTCAGCGCCCACTCTTTCTCCCCGTCGCTCCACACGCCTGGGAGTCCCTTTCTTTCTCTCCACAAGCACGTGTGTTGACTTGGTCGCACATGTGCATCTGCACAAGCGTTGAGCTCAGCAGAGTGTGTCTCTTGACACTTGATGTGCGTTGGCTGTGTCTGCGTGCTCCAGTGAAGAGAGAAACGGGAAATCATCTTGGTAGAGGCAACAAAGCAAAACCGAGGCAGGATTGACATCTGCTCAACAGAGACGGATTCCCTGCGCTGACACAGTTCACAGTTACACGAGAAGCAATCTGAGCGGTCCATCGACCGGAGACGTGTTTCCCAAGAGGTCGTTTAGCGAGTGAACAGCAGTGTGCGCGACTTTCAGGAGTGTGCCTGGAAAGTGCCAGAATCACCAGAGCATCTGTGCAAAAGCTGCTGCCTCTGTGACCGCATTGAGGCACGTTCCCGTGTCTGCGAGTATATAGACGGCTCTTCGCGTTCACTCCGAGGGAAACGGTCCGCTATTGCTTCTGTGCGTACAGACGCGATTCCCTTGTCTCTTGCGAACACAGGGAACTCTGTGCATCCAAATCTACAGGCTAAGGACGCGTCTGCATATGTTTTGGTGAACAATCGAGTGTGCGTGTTCTGACAGCTGCCTCTATGCAGACGTCTCCACAGAGCCACTTCTGAATGCCCCGCAGCCCAGGACTGAATGGATACACTAACAAGTGCACCGGTGTGAGCAACCACATATGCAGAAGGACGTCTTTCATCTCACAGAAGCGCGAACGTCTTGGCGTTCAAGCACATGGCAGAAATAAGGTGTGAACAGATGAGCTCCTGCTATTTTCTCCGTTCGGCATGCGTCGTTGTAGCTCTCTTGCCGGTCGCCGGCTTAGCGGCTTGCTTTGCGCGACTAGGTCTGCGGAGAGAAGGAGATAGCGCCGGAAACCTTGCCTTTTGCCTTCTTCGGCGCTGGAACCTGGTTGCTGCGCCTTCTCTTTGTCCATGTGCACACACACGATTCCTCAGCGAAAACCATGCAGAAACCTTTCCACGAGCACCCAGGGATGTGCACCCAGCACCACGTGCACCCAGCACACGCAGCTAGAGAAAAGCACCTACCTTTTCATACACTGATGCCTAAGCAAACGCGTGGCCACACACACGCACACATCCGCAAGCGCGCCTACTCCCATCTATTGAGGGAAAGACGGACGAGCAACGTCCTGACAGGCTTGAGGGGAAAAACGTCCGTTGATGGTTGGCGTACTGCACGCCCGCCTACGGGGCTGCAGGGGAATCCACATTTGGAAGGTACCTGAAGATGTGTGCCTGTTCTTGGAGCTCCGCTAGTAGGGTAGCAAAGACACTCGTAGGCAGTACTGAATGCTGCTCCGTGCTACTTCTCCTCCGGTGGTAAATGCTTCACAGTCGCCCTAGGAAAGACGTTTAACAATCGATCTCCAAGAGGAACGAAACACATGATGCCATAAGGCGAAAGAATAGCAGGGCATCTCTTCACAAGCTTGTCCCTGATCTATAGCTGAGGGCAAACACTTGTGTGCTTCTGGGAGAGCCTGTGTCTTTCCTGGAAGCGTTTGGGAGTTTTGCTCAGACGCGTGTTTCCTCAAGTTCAAGAATCAAGATCTAGGATACCTGCAGACAGGTGCCTGTTTGTGTGGAGACAGTCTGTTTGAAACTGTGTTCCTCAGCGCCCACTCTTTCTCCCCGTCGCTCCACACGCCTGGGAGTCCCTTTCTTTCTCTCCACAAGCACGTGTGTTGACTTCGTCGCACATGTGCATCTGCACAAGCGTTGAGCTCAGCAGAGTGTGTCTCTTGACACTTGATGTGCGTTGGCTGTGTCTGCGTGCTCCAGTGAAGAGAGAAACGGGAAATCATCTTGGTAGAGGCAACAAAGCAAAACCGAGGCAGGATTGACATCTGCTCAACAGAGACGGATTCCCTGCACTGACACAGTTCACAGTTACACGAGAAGCAATCTGAGCGGTCCATCGACCGGAGACGTGTTTCCCAAGAGGTCGTTTAGCGAGTGAAGAGCAGTGTGCGCGACTTTCAGGAGTGTGCCTGGAAAGTGCCAGAATCACCAGAGCATCTGTGCAAAAGCTGCTGCCTCTGTGACCGCATTGAGGCACGTTCCCGTGTCTGCGAGTATATAGACGGCTCTTCGCGTTCACTCCGAGGGAAACGGTCCGCTATTGCTTCTGTGCGTACAGACGCGATTCCCTTGTCTCTTGCGAACACAGGGAACTCTGTGCATCCAAATCTACATGCTAAGGACGCGTCTGCATATGTTTTGGTGAACAATCGAGTGTGTGTGTTCTGACAGCTGCCTCTATGCAGACGTCTCCACAGAGCCACTTCTGAATGCCCCGCAGCCCAGGACTGAATGGATACACTAACAAGTGCACCGGTGTGAGCAACCACATATGCAGAAGGACGTCTTTCATCTCACAGAAGCGCGAACGTCTTGGCGTTCAAGCACATGGCAGAAACAAGGTGTGAACAGATGAGCTGCTGCTATTTTCTCCGTTCGGCATGCTTCGTTGTAGCTCTCTTGCCGGTCGCCGGCTTAGCGGCTTGCTTTGCGCGACTAGGTCTGCGGAGAGAAGGAGATAGCGCCGGAAACCTTGCCTTTTGCCTTCTTCGGCGCTGGAACCTGGTTGCTGCGTCTTCTCTTTGTCCATGTGCACACACACGATTCCTCAGCGAAAACCATGCAGAAACCTTTCCACGAGCACCCAGGGATGTGCACCCAGCACCACGTGCACCCAGCACACGCAGCTAGAGAAAAGCACCTACCTTTTCATACACTGATGCCTAAGCAAATGCGTGGCCACACACACGCACACATCCGCAAGCGCGCCTACTCCCATCTATTGAGGGAAAGACGGACGAGCAACGTCCTGACAGGCTTGAGGGGAAAAACGTCCGTTGATGGTTGGCGTACTGCACGCCCGCCTACGGGGCTGCAGGGGAATCCACATTTGGAAGGTACCTGAAGATGTGTGCCTGTTCTTGGAGCTCCGCTAGTAGGGTAGCAAAGACACTCGTAGGCAGTACTGAATGCTGCTCCGTGCTACTTCTCCTCCGGTGGTAAATGCTTCACAGTCGCCCTAGGAAAGACGTTTAACAATCGATCTCCAAGAGGAACGAAACACATGATGCCATAAGGCGAAAGAATAGCAGGGCATCTCTTCACAAGCTTGTCCCTGATCTATAGCTGAGGGCAAACACTTGTGTGCTTCTGGGAGAGCCTGTGTCTTTCCTGGAAGCGTTTGGGAGTTTTGCTCAGACGCGTGTTTCCTCAAGTTCAAGAATCAAGATCTAGGATACCTGCAGACAGGTGCCTGTTTGTGTGGAGACAGTCTGTTTGAAACTGTGTTCCTCAGCGCCCACTCTTTCTCCCCGTCGCTCCACACGCCTGGGAGTCCCTTTCTTTCTCTCCACAAGCACGTGTGTTGACTTCGTCGCACATGTGCATCTGCACAAGCGTTGAGCTCAGCAGAGTGTGTCTCTTGACACTTGATGTGCGTTGGCTGTGTCTGCGTGCTCCAGTGAAGAGAGAAACGGGAAATCATCTTGGTAGAGGCAACAAAGCAAAAGCGAGGCAGGATTGACATCTGCTCAACAGAGACGGATTCCCTGCGCTGACACAGTTCACAGTTACACGAGAAGCAATCTGAGCGGTCCATCGACCGGAGACGTGTTTCCCAAGAGGTCGTTTAGCGAGTGAAGAGCAGTGTGCGCGACTTTCAGGAGTGTGCCTGGAAAGTGCCAGAATCACCAGAGCATCTGTGCAAAAGCTGCTGCCTCTGTGACCGCATTGAGGCACGTTCCCGTGTCTGCGAGTATATAGACGGCTCTTCGCGTTCACTCCGAGGGAAACGGTCCGCTATTGCTTCTGTGCGTACAGACGCGATTCCCTTGTCTCTTGCGAACACAGGGAACTCTGTGCATCCAAATCTACAGGCTAAGGACGCGTCTGCATATGTTTTGGTGAACAATCGAGTGTGCGTGTTCTGACAGCTGCCTCTATGCAGACGTCTCCACAGAGCCACTTCTGAATGCCCCGCAGCCCAGGACTGAATGGATACACTAACAAGTGCACCGGTGTGAGCAACCACATATGCAGAAGGACGTCTTTCATCTCACAGAAGCGCGAACGTCTTGGCGTTCAAGCACATGGCAGAAACAAGGTGTGAACAGATGAGCTGCTGCTATTTTCTCCGTTCGGCATGCTTCGTTGTAGCTCTCTTGCCGGTCGCCGGCTTAGCGGCTTGCTTTGCGCGACTAGGTCTGCGGAGAGAAGGAGATAGCGCCGGAAACCTTGCCTTTTGCCTTCTTCGGCGCTGGAATCTGGTTGCTGCGCCTTCTCTTTGTCCATGTGCACACACACGATTCCTCAGCGAAAACCATGCAGAAACCTTTCCACGAGCACCCAGGGATGTGCACCCAGCACCACGTGCACCCAGCACACGCAGCTAGAGAAAAGCACCTACCTTTTCATACACTGATGCCTAAGCAAACGCGTGGCCACACACACGCACACATCCGCAAGCGCGCCTACTCCCATCTATTGAGGGAAAGACGGACGAGCAACGTCCTGACAGGCTTGAGGGGAAAAACGTCCGTTGATGGTTGGCGTACTGCACGCCCGCCTACGGGGCTGCAGGGGAATCCACATTTGGAAGGTACCTGAAGATGTGTGCCTGTTCTTGGAGCTCCGCTAGTAGGGTAGCAAAGACACTCGTAGGCAGTACTGAATGCTGCTCCGTGCTACTTCTCCTCCGGTGGTAAATGCTTCACAGTCGCCCTAGGAAAGACGTTTAACAATCGATCTCCAAGAGGAACGAAACACATGATGCCATAAGGCGAAAGAATAGCAGGGCATCTCTTCACAAGCTTGTCCCTGATCTATAGCTGAGGGCAAACACTTGTGTGCTTGTGGGAGAGCCTGTGTCTTTCCTGGAAGCGTTTGGGAGTTTTGCTCAGACGCGTGTTTCCTCAAGTTCAAGAATCAAGATCTAGGATACCTGCAGACAGGTGCCTGTTTGTGTGGAGACAGTCTGTTTGAAACTGTGTTCCTCAGCGCCCACTCTTTCTCCCCGTCGCTCCACACGCCTGGGAGTCCCTTTCTTTCTCTCCACAAGCACGTGTGTTGACTTCGTCGCACATGTGCATCTGCACAAGCGTTGAGCTCAGCAGAGTGTGTCTCTTGACACTTGATGTGCGTTGGCTGTGTCTGCGTGCTCCAGTGAAGAGAGAAACGGGAAATCATCTTGGTAGAGGCAACAAAGCAAAACCGAGGCAGGATTGACATCTGCTCAACAGAGACAAATTCCCTGCGCTGACACAGTTCACAGTTACACGAGAAGCAATCTGAGCGGTCCATCGACCGGAGACGTGTTTCCCAAGAGGTCGTTTAGCGAGTGAACAGCAGTGTGCGCGACTTTCAGGAGTGTGCCTGGAAAGTGCCAGAATCACCAGAGCATCTGTGCAAAAGCTGCTGCCTCTGTGACCGCATTGAGGCACGTTCCCGTGTCTGCGAGTATATAGACGGCTCTTCGCGTTCACTCCGAGGGAAACGGTCCGCTATTGCTTCTGTGCGTACAGACGCGATTCCCTTGTCTCTTGCGAACACAGGGAACTCTGTGCATCCAAATCTACATGCTAAGGACGCGTCTGCATATGTTTTGGTGAACAATCGAGTGTGTGTGTTCTGACAGCTGCCTCTATGCAGACGTCTCCACAGAGCCACTTCTGAATGCCCCGCAGCCCAGGACTGAATGGATACACTAACAAGTGCACCGGTGTGAGCAACCACATATGCAGAAGGACGTCTTTCATCTCACAGAAGCGCGAACGTCTTGGCGTTCAAGCACATGGCAGAAACAAGGTGTGAACAGATGAGCTGCTGCTATTTTCTCCGTTCGGCATGCTTCGTTGTAGCTCTCTTGCCGGTCGCCGGCTTAGCGGCTTGCTTTGCGCGACTAGGTCTGCGGAGAGAAGGAGATAGCGCCGGAAACCTTGCCTTTTGCCTTCTTCGGCGCTGGAACCTGGTTGCTGCGTCTTCTCTTTGTCCATGTGCACACACACGATTCCTCAGCGAAAACCATGCAGAAACCTTTCCACGAGCACCCAGGGATGTGCACCCAGCACCACGTGCACCCAGCACACGCAGCTAGAGAAAAGCACCTACCTTTTCATACACTGATGCCTAAGCAAATGCGTGGCCACACACACGCACACATCCGCAAGCGCGCCTACTCCCATCTATTGAGGGAAAGACGGACGAGCAACGTCCTGACAGGCTTGAGGGGAAAAACGTCCGTTGATGGTTGGCGTACTGCACGCCCGCCTACGGGGCTGCAGGGGAATCCACATTTGGAAGGTACCTGAAGATGTGTGCCTGTTCTTGGAGCTCCGCTAGTAGGGTAGCAAAGACACTCGTAGGCAGTACTGAATGCTGCTCCGTGCTACTTCTCCTCCGGTGGTAAATGCTTCACAGTCGCCCTAGGAAAGACGTTTAACAATCGATCTCCAAGAGGAACGAAACACATGATGCCATAAGGCGAAAGAATAGCAGGGCATCTCTTCACAAGCTTGTCCCTGATCTATAGCTGAGGGCAAACACTTGTGTGCTTCTGGGAGAGCCTGTGTCTTTCCTGGAAGCGTTTGGGAGTTTTGCTCAGACGCGTGTTTCCTCAAGTTCAAGAATCAAGATCTAGGATACCTGCAGACAGGTGCCTGTTTGTGTGGAGACAGTCTGTTTGAAACTGTGTTCCTCAGCGCCCACTCTTTCTCCCCGTCGCTCCACACGCCTGGGAGTCCCTTTCTTTCTCTCCACAAGCACGTGTGTTGACTTCGTCGCACATGTGCATCTGCACAAGCGTTGAGCTCAGCAGAGTGTGTCTCTTGACACTTGATGTGCGTTGGCTGTGTCTGCGTGCTCCAGTGAAGAGAGAAACGGGAAATCATCTTGGTAGAGGCAACAAAGCAAAAGCGAGGCAGGATTGACATCTGCTCAACAGAGACGGATTCCCTGCGCTGACACAGTTCACAGTTACACGAGAAGCAATCTGAGCGGTCCATCGACCGGAGACGTGTTTCCCAAGAGGTCGTTTAGCGAGTGAAGAGCAGTGTGCGCGACTTTCAGGAGTGTGCCTGGAAAGTGCCAGAATCACCAGAGCATCTGTGCAAAAGCTGCTGCCTCTGTGACCGCATTGAGGCACGTTCCCGTGTCTGCGAGTATATAGACGGCTCTTCGCGTTCACTCCGAGGGAAACGGTCCGCTATTGCTTCTGTGCGTACAGACGCGATTCCCTTGTCTCTTGCGAACACAGGGAACTCTGTGCATCCAAATCTACAGGCTAAGGACGCGTCTGCATATGTTTTGGTGAACAATCGAGTGTGCGTGTTCTGACAGCTGCCTCTATGCAGACGTCTCCACAGAGCCACTTCTGAATGCCCCGCAGCCCAGGACTGAATGGATACACTAACAAGTGCACCGGTGTGAGCAACCACATATGCAGAAGGACGTCTTTCATCTCACAGAAGCGCGAACGTCTTGGCGTTCAAGCACATGGCAGAAACAAGGTGTGAACAGATGAGCTGCTGCTATTTTCTCCGTTCGGCATGCTTCGTTGTAGCTCTCTTGCCGGTCGCCGGCTTAGCGGCTTGCTTTGCGCGACTAGGTCTGCGGAGAGAAGGAGATAGCGCCGGAAACCTTGCCTTTTGCCTTCTTCGGCGCTGGAATCTGGTTGCTGCGCCTTCTCTTTGTCCATGTGCACACACACGATTCCTCAGCGAAAACCATGCAGAAACCTTTCCACGAGCACCCAGGGATGTGCACCCAGCACCACGTGCACCCAGCACACGCAGCTAGAGAAAAGCACCTACCTTTTCATACACTGATGCCTAAGCAAACGCGTGGCCACACACACGCACACATCCGCAAGCGCGCCTACTCCCATCTATTGAGGGAAAGACGGACGAGCAACGTCCTGACAGGCTTGAGGGGAAAAACGTCCGTTGATGGTTGGCGTACTGCACGCCCGCCTACGGGGCTGCAGGGGAATCCACATTTGGAAGGTACCTGAAGATGTGTGCCTGTTCTTGGAGCTCCGCTAGTAGGGTAGCAAAGACACTCGTAGGCAGTACTGAATGCTGCTCCGTGCTACTTCTCCTCCGGTGGTAAATGCTTCACAGTCGCCCTAGGAAAGACGTTTAACAATCGATCTCCAAGAGGAACGAAACACATGATGCCATAAGGCGAAAGAATAGCAGGGCATCTCTTCACAAGCTTGTCCCTGATCTATAGCTGAGGGCAAACACTTGTGTGCTTGTGGGAGAGCCTGTGTCTTTCCTGGAAGCGTTTGGGAGTTTTGCTCAGACGCGTGTTTCCTCAAGTTCAAGAATCAAGATCTAGGATACCTGCAGACAGGTGCCTGTTTGTGTGGAGACAGTCTGTTTGAAACTGTGTTCCTCAGCGCCCACTCTTTCTCCCCGTCGCTCCACACGCCTGGGAGTCCCTTTCTTTCTCTCCACAAGCACGTGTGTTGACTTCGTCGCACATGTGCATCTGCACAAGCGTTGAGCTCAGCAGAGTGTGTCTCTTGACACTTGATGTGCGTTGGCTGTGTCTGCGTGCTCCAGTGAAGAGAGAAACGGGAAATCATCTTGGTAGAGGCAACAAAGCAAAACCGAGGCAGGATTGACATCTGCTCAACAGAGACAAATTCCCTGCGCTGACACAGTTCACAGTTACACGAGAAGCAATCTGAGCGGTCCATCGACCGGAGACGTGTTTCCCAAGAGGTCGTTTAGCGAGTGAACAGCAGTGTGCGCGACTTTCAGGAGTGTGCCTGGAAAGTGCCAGAATCACCAGAGCATCTGTGCAAAAGCTGCTGCCTCTGTGACCGCATTGAGGCACGTTCCCGTGTCTGCGAGTATATAGACGGCTCTTCGCGTTCACTCCGAGGGAAACGGTCCGCTATTGCTTCTGTGCGTACAGACGCGATTCCCTTGTCTCTTGCGAACACAGGGAACTCTGTGCATCCAAATCTACAGGCTAAGGACGCGTCTGCATATGTTTTGGTGAACAATCGAGTGTGCGTGTTCTGACAGCTGCCTCTATGCAGACGTCTCCACAGAGCCACTTCTGAATGCCCCGCAGCCCAGGACTGAATGGATACACTAACAAGTGCACCGGTGTGAGCAACCACATATGCAGAAGGACGTCTTTCATCTCACAGAAGCGCGAACGTCTTGGCGTTCAAGCACATGGCAGAAACAAGGTGTGAACAGATGAGCTGCTGCTATTTTCTCCGTTCGGCATGCTTGGTTGTAGCTCTCTTGCCGGTCGCCGGCTTAGCGGCTTGCTTTGCGCGACTAGGTCTGCGGAGAGAAGGAGATAGCGCCGGAAACCTTGCCTTTTGCCTTCTTCGGCGCTGGAACCTGGTTGCTGCGCCTTCTCTTTGTCCATGTGCACACACACGATTCCTCAGCGAAAACCATGCAGAAACCTTTCCACGAGCACCCAGGGATGTGCACCCAGCACCACGTGCACCCAGCACACGCAGCTAGAGAAAAGCACCTACCTTTTCATACACTGATGCCTAAGCAAACGCGTGGCCACACACACGCACACATCCGCAAGCGCGCCTACTCCCATCTATTGAGGGAAAGACGGACGAGCAACGTCCTGACAGGCTTGAGGGGAAAAACGTCCGTTGATGGTTGGCGTACTGCACGCCCGCCTACGGGGCTGCAGGGGAATCCACATTTGGAAGCTACCTGAAGATGTGTGCCTGTTCTTGGAGCTCCGCTAGTAGGGTAGCAAAGACACTCGTAGGCAGTACTGAATGCTGCTCCGTGCTACTTCTCCTCCGGTGGTAAATGCTTCACAGTCGCCCTAGGAAAGACGTTTAACAATCGATCTCCAAGAGGAACGAAACACATGATGCCATAAGGCGAAAGAATAGCAGGGCATCTCTTCACAAGCTTGTCCCTGATCTATAGCTGAGGGCAAACACTTGTGTGCTTCTGGGAGAGCCTGTGTCTTTCCTGGAAGCGTTTGGGAGTTTTGCTCAGACGCGTGTTTCCTCAAGTTCAAGAATCAAGATCTAGGATACCTGCAGACAGGTGCCTGTTTGTGTGGAGACAGTCTGTTTGAAACTGTGTTCCTCAGCGCCCACTCTTTCTCCCCGTCGCTCCACACGCCTGGGAGTCCCTTTCTTTCTCTCCACAAGCACGTGTGTTGACTTCGTCGCACATGTGCATCTGCACAAGCGTTGAGCTCAGCAGAGTGTGTCTCTTGACACTTGATGTGCGTTGGCTGTGTCTGCGTGCTCCAGTGAAGAGAGAAACGGGAAATCATCTTGGTAGAGGCAACAAAGCAAAACCGAGGCAGGATTGACATCTGCTCAACAGAGACGGATTCCCTGCGCTGACACAGTTCACAGTTACACGAGAAGCAATCTGAGCGGTCCATCGACCGGAGACGTGTTTCCCAAGAGGTCGTTTAGCGAGTGAACAGCAGTGTGCGCGACTTTCAGGAGTGTGCCTGGAAAGTGCCAGAATCACCAGAGCATCTGTGCAAAAGCTGCCGCCTCTGTGACCGCCTTGAGGCACGTTCCCGTGTCTGCGAGTATATAGACGGCTCTTCGCGTTCACTCCGAGGGAAACGGTCCGCTATTGCTTCTGTGCGTACAGACGCGATTCCCTTGTCTCTTGCGAACACAGGGAACTCTGTGCATCCAAATCTACAGGCTAAGGACGCGTCTGCATATGTTTTGGTGAACAATCGAGTGTGCGTGTTCTGACAGCTGCCTCTATGCAGACGTCTCCACAGAGCCACTTCTGAATGCCCCGCAGCCCAGGACTGAATGGATACACTAACAAGTGCACCGGTGTGAGCAACCACATATGCAGAAGGACGTCTTTCATCTCACAGAAGCGCGAACGTCTTGGCGTTCAAGCACATGGCAGAAACAAGGTGTGAACAGATGAGCTGCTGCTATTTTCTCCGTTCGGCATGCTTCGTTGTAGCTCTCTTGCCGGTCGCCGGCTTAGCGGCTTGCTTTGCGCGACTAGGTCTGCGGAGAGAAGGAGATAGCGCCGGAAACCTTGCCTTTTGCCTTCTTCGGCGCTGGAACCTGGTTGCTGCGCCTTCTCTTTGTCCATGTGCACACACACGATTCCTCAGCGAAAACCATGCAGAAACCTTTCCACGAGCACCCAGGGATGTGCACCCAGCACCACGTGCACCCAGCACACGCAGCTAGAGAAAAGCACCTACCTTTTCATACACTGATGCCTAAGCAAACGCGTGGCCACACACACGCACACATCCGCAAGCGCGCCTACTCCCATCTATTGAGGGAAAGGCGGACGAGCAACGTCCTGACAGGCTTGAGGGGAAAAACGTCCGTTGATGGTTGGCGTACTGCACGCCCGCCTACGGGGCTGCAGGGGAATCCACATTTGGAAGGTACCTGAAGATGTGTGCCTGTTCTTGGAGCTCCGCTAGTAGGGTAGCAAAGACACTCGTAGGCAGTACTGAATGCTGCTCCGTGCTACTTCTCCTCCGGTGGTAAATGCTTCACAGTCGCCCTAGGAAAGACGTTTAACAATCGATCTCCAAGAGGAACGAAACACATGATGCCATAAGGCGAAAGAATAGCAGGGCATCTCTTCACAAGCTTGTCCCTGATCTATAGCTGAGGGCAAACACTTGTGTGCTTCTGGGAGAGCCTGTGTCTTTCCTGGAAGCGTTTGGGAGTTTTGCTCAGACGCGTGTTTCCTCAAGTTCAAGAATCAAGATCTAGGATACCTGCAGACAGGTGCCTGTTTGTGTGGAGACAGTCTGTTTGAAACTGTGTTCCTCAGCGCCCACTCTTTCTCCCCGTCGCTCCACACGCCTGGGAGTCCCTTTCTTTCTCTCCACAAGCACGTGTGTTGACTTCGTCGCACATGTGCATCTGCACAAGCGTTGAGCTCAGCAGAGTGTGTCTCTTGACACTTGATGTGCGTTGGCTGTGTCTGCGTGCTCCAGTGAAGAGAGAAACGGGAAATCATCTTGGTAGAGGCAACAAAGCAAAACCGAGGCAGGATTGACATCTGCTCAACAGAGACGGATTCCCTGCGCTGACACAGTTCACAGTTACACGAGAAGCAATCTGAGCGGTCCATCGACCGGAGACGTGTTTCCCAAGAGGTCGTTTAGCGAGTGAACAGCAGTGTGCGCGACTTTCAGGAGTGTGCCTGGAAAGTGCCAGAATCACCAGAGCATCTGTGCAAAAGCTGCTGCCTCTGTGACCGCATTGAGGCACGTTCCCGTGTCTGCGAGTATATAGACGGCTCTTCGCGTTCACTCCGAGGGAAACGGTCCGCTATTGCTTCTGTGCGTACAGACGCGATTCCCTTGTCTCTTGCGAACACAGGGAACTCTGTGCATCCAAATCTACAGGCTAAGGACGCGTCTGCATATGTTTTGGTGAACAATCGACTGTGCGTGTTCTGACAGCTGCCTCTATGCAGACGTCTCCACAGAGCCACTTCTGAATGCCCCGCAGCCCAGGACTGAATGGATACACTAACAAGTGCACTGGTGTGAGCAACCACATATGCAGAAGGACGTCTTTCATCTCACAGAAGCGCGAACGTCTTGGCGTTCAAGCACATGGCAGAAACAAGGTGTGAACAGATGAGCTGCTGCTATTTTCTCCGTTCGGCATGCTTCGTTGTAGCTCTCTTGTCGGTCGCCGGCTTAGCGGCTTGCTTTGCGCGACTAGGTCTGTGGAGAGAAGGAGATAGCGCCGGAAACCTTGCCTTTTGCCTTCTTCGGCGCTGGAACCTGGTTGCTGCGCCTTCTCTTTGTCCATGTGCACACACACGATTCCTCAGCGAAAACCATGCAGAAACCTTTCCACGAGCACACAGGGATGTGCACCCAGCACCACGTGCACCCAGCACACGCAGCTAGAGAAAAGCACCTACCTTTTCATACACTGATGCCTAAGCAAACGCGTGGCCACACACACGCACACATCCGCAAGCGCGCCTACTCCCATCTATTGAGAGAAAGGCGGACGAGCAACGTCCTGACAGGCTTGAGGGGAAAAACGTCCGTTGATGGTTGGCGTACTGCACGCCCACCTACGGGGCTGCAGGGGAATCCACATTTGGAAGGTACCTGAAGATGTGTGCCTGTTCTTGGAGCTCCGCTAGTAGGGTAGCAAAGACACTCGTAGGCAGTACTGAATGCTGCTCCGTGCTACTTCTCCTCCGGTGGTAAATGCTTCACAGTCGCCCTAGGAAAGACGTTTAACAATCGATCTCCAAGAGGAACGAAACACATGATGCCATAAGGCGAAAGAATAGCAGGGCATCTCTTCACAAGCTTGTCCCTGATCTATAGCTGAGGGCAAACACTTGTGTGCTTCTGGGAGAGCCTGTGTCTTTCCTGGAAGCGTTTGGGAGTTTTGCTCAGACGCGTGTTTCCTCAAGTTCAAGAATCAAGATCTAGGATACCTGCAGACAGGTGCCTGTTTGTGTGGAGACAGTCTGTTTGAAACTGTGTTCCTCAGCGCCCACTCTTTCTCCCCGTCGCTCCACACGCCTGGGAGTCCCTTTCTTTCTCTCCACAAGCACGTGTGTTGACTTCGTCGCACATGTGCATCTGCACAAGCGTTGAGCTCAGCAGAGTGTGTCTCTTGACACTTGATGTGCGTTGGCTGTGTCTGCGTGCTCCAGTGAAGAGAGAAACGGGAAATCATCTTGGTAGAGGCAACAAAGCAAAACCGAGGCAGGATTGACATCTGCTCAACAGAGACGGATTCCCTGCGCTGACACAGTTCACAGTTACACGAGAAGCAATCTGAGCGGTCCATCGACCGGAGACGTGTTTCCCAAGAGGTCGTTTAGCGAGTGAACAGCAGTGTGCGCGACTTTCAGGAGTGTGCCTGGAAAGTGCCAGAATCACCAGAGCATCTGTGCAAAAGCTGCTGCCTCTGTGACCGCATTGAGGCACGTTCCCGTGTCTGCGAGTATATAGACGGCTCTTCGCGTTCACTCCGAGGGAAACGGTCCGCTATTGCTTCTGTGCGTACAGACGCGATTCCCTTGTCTCTTGCGAACACAGGGAACCCTGTGCATCCAAATCTACAGGCTAAGGACGCGTCTGCATATGTTTTGGTGAACAATCGAGTGTGCGTGTTCTGACAGCTGCCTCTATGCAGACGTCTCCACAGAGCCACTTCTGAATGCCCCGCAGCCCAGGACTGAATGGATACACTAACAAGTGCACCGGTGTGAGCAACCACATATGCAGAAGGACGTCTTTCATCTCACAGAAGCGCGAACGTCTTGGCGTTCAAGCACATGGCAGAAACAAGGTGTGAACAGATGAGCTGCTGCTATTTTCTCCGTTCGGCATGCTTCGTTGTAGCTCTCTTGCCGGTCGCCGGCTTAGCGGCTTGCTTTGCGCGACTAGGTCTGCGGAGAGAAGGAGATAGCGCCGGAAACCTTGCCTTTTGCCTTCTTCGGCGCTGGAACCTGGTTGCTGCGCCTTCTCTTTGTCCATGTGCACACACACGATTCCTCAGCGAAAACCATGCAGAAACCTTTCCACGAGCACCCAGGGATGTGCACCCAGCACCACGTGCACCCAGCACACGCAGCTAGAGAAAAGCACCTACCTTTTCATACACTGATGCCTAAGCAAACGCGTGGCCACACACACGCACACATCCGCAAGCGCGCCTACTCCCATCTATTGAGGGAAAGGCGGACGAGCAACGTCCTGACAGGCTTGAGGGGAAAAACGTCCGTTGATGGTTGGCGTACTGCACGCCCACCTACGGGGCTGCAGGGGAATCCACATTTGGAAGGTACCTGAAGATGTGTGCCTGTTCTTGGAGCTCCGCTAGTAGGGTAGCAAAGACACTCGTAGGCAGTACTGAATGCTGCTCCGTGCTACTTCTCCTCCGGTGGTAAATGCTTCACAGTCGCCCTAGGAAAGACGTTTAACAATCGATCTCCAAGAGGAACGAAACACATGATGCCATAAGGCGAAAGAATAGCAGGGCATCTCTTCACAAGCTTGTCCCTGATCTATAGCTGAGGGCAAACACTTGTGTGCTTCTGGGAGAGCCTGTGTCTTTCCTGGAAGCGTTTGGGAGTTTTGCTCAGACGCGTGTTTCCTCAAGTTCAAGAATCAAGATCTAGGATACCTGCAGACAGGTGCCTGTTTGTGTGGAGACAGTCTGTTTGAAACTGTGTTCCTCAGCGCCCACTCTTTCTCCCCGTCGCTCCACACGCCTGGGAGTCCCTTTCTTTCTCTCCACAAGCACGTGTGTTGACTTCGTCGCACATGTGCATCTGCACAAGCGTTGAGCTCAGCAGAGTGTGTCTCTTGACACTTGATGTGCGTTGGCTGTGTCTGCGTGCTCCAGTGAAGAGAGAAACGGGAAATCATCTTGGTAGAGGCAACAAAGCAAAACCGAGGCAGGATTGACATCTGCTCAACAGAGACGGATTCCCTGCGCTGACACAGTTCACAGTTACACGAGAAGCAATCTGAGCGGTCCATCGACCGGAGACGTGTTTCCCAAGAGGTCGTTTAGCGAGTGAACAGCAGTGTGCGCGACTTTCAGGAGTGTGCCTGGAAAGTGCCAGAATCACCAGAGCATCTGTGCAAAAGCTGCTGCCTCTGTGACCGCATTGAGGCACGTTCCCGTGTCTGCGAGTATATAGACGGCTCTTCGCGTTCACTCCGAGGGAAACGGTCCGCTATTGCTTCTGTGCGTACAGACGCGATTCCCTTGTCTCTTGCGAACACAGGGAACCCTGTGCATCCAAATCTACAGGCTAAGGACGCGTCTGCATATGTTTTGGTGAACAATCGAGTGTGCGTGTTCTGACAGCTGCCTCTATGCAGACGTCTCCACAGAGCCACTTCTGAATGCCCCGCAGCCCAGGACTGAATGGATACACTAACAAGTGCACCGGTGTGAGCAACCACATATGCAGAAGGACGTCTTTCATCTCACAGAAGCGCGAACGTCTTGGCGTTCAAGCACATGGCAGAAACAAGGTGTGAACAGATGAGCTGCTGCTATTTTCTCCGTTCGGCATGCTTCGTTGTAGCTCTCTTGCCGGTCGCCGGCTTAGCGGCTTGCTTTGCGCGACTAGGTCTGCGGAGAGAAGGAGATAGCGCCGGAAACCTTGCCTTTTGCCTTCTTCGGCGCTGGAACCTGGTTGCTGCGCCTTCTCTTTGTCCATGTGCACACACACGATTCCTCAGCGAAAACCATGCAGAAACCTTTCCACGAGCACCCAGGGATGTGCACCCAGCACCACGTGCACCCAGCACACGCAGCTAGAGAAAAGCACCTACCTTTTCATACACTGATGCCTAAGCAAACGCGTGGCCACACACACGCACACATCCGCAAGCGCGCCTACTCCCATCTATTGAGGGAAAGGCGGACGAGCAACGTCCTGACAGGCTTGAGGGGAAAAACGTCCGTTGATGGTTGGCGTACTGCACGCCCGCCTACGGGGCTGCAGGGGAATCCACATTTGGAAGGTACCTGAAGATGTGTGCCTGTTCTTGGAGCTCCGCTAGTAGGGTAGCAAAGACACTCGTAGGCAGTACTGAATGCTGCTCCGTGCTACTTCTCCTCCGGTGGTAAATGCTTCACAGTCGCCCTAGGAAAGACGTTTAACAATCGATCTCCAAGAGGAACGAAACACATGATGCCATAAGGCGAAAGAATAGCAGGGCATCTCTTCACAAGCTTGTCCCTGATCTATAGCTGAGGGCAAACACTTGTGTGCTTCTGGGAGAGCCTGTGTCTTTCCTGGAAGCGTTTGGGAGTTTTGCTCAGACGCGTGTTTCCTCAAGTTCAAGAATCAAGATCTAGGATACCTGCAGACAGGTGCCTGTTTGTGTGGAGACAGTCTGTTTGAAACTGTGTTCCTCAGCGCCCACTCTTTCTCCCCGTCGCTCCACACGCCTGGGAGTCCCTTTCTTTCTCTCCACAAGCACGTGTGTTGACTTCGTCGCACATGTGCATCTGCACAAGCGTTGAGCTCAGCAGAGTGTGTCTCTTGACACTTGATGTGCGTTGGCTGTGTCTGCGTGCTCCAGTGAAGAGAGAAACGGGAAATCATCTTGGTAGAGGCAACAAAGCAAAACCGAGGCAGGATTGACATCTGCTCAACAGAGACGAATTCCCTGCGCTGACACAGTTCACAGTTACACGAGAAGCAATCTGAGCGGTCCATCGACCGGAGACGTGTTTCCCAAGAGGTCGTTTAGCGAGTGAACAGCAGTGTGCGCGACTTTCAGGAGTGTGCCTGGAAAGTGCCAGAATCACCAGAGCATCTGTGCAAAAGCTGCTGCCTCTGTGACCGCATTGAGGCACGTTCCCGTGTCTGCGAGTATATAGACGGCTCTTCGCGTTCACTCCGAGGGAAACGGTCCGCTATTGCTTCTGTGCGTACAGACGCGATTCCCTTGTCTCTTGCGAACACAGGGAACTCTGTGCATCCAAATCTACAGGCTAAGGACGCGTCTGCATATGTTTTGGTGAACAATCGAGTGTGCGTGTTCTGACAGCTGCCTCTATGCAGACGTCTCCACAGAGCCACTTCTGAATGCCCCGCAGCCCAGGACTGAATGGATACACTAACAAGTGCACCGGTGTGAGCAACCACATATGCAGAAGGACGTCTTTCATCTCACAGAAGCGCGAACGTCTTGGCGTTCAAGCACATGGCAGAAACAAGGTGTGAACAGATGAGCTGCTGCTATTTTCTCCGTTCGGCATGCTTCGTTGTAGCTCTCTTGTCGGTCGCCGGCTTAGCGGCTTGCTTTGCGCGACTAGGTCTGCGGAGAGAAGGAGATAGCGCCGGAAACCTTGCCTTTTGCCTTCTTCGGCGCTGGAACCTGGTTGCTGCGCCTTCTCTTTGTCCATGTGCACACACACGATTCCTCAGCGAAAACCATGCAGAAACCTTTCCACGAGCACCCAGGGATGTGCACCCAGCACCACGTGCACCCAGCACACACAGCTAGAGAAAAGCACCTACCTTTTCATACACTGATGCCTAAGCAAACGCGTGGCCACACACACGCACACATCCGCAAGCGCGCCTACTCCCATCTATTGAGGGAAAGGCGGACGAGCAACGTCCTGACAGGCTTGAGGGGAAAAACGTCCGTTGATGGTTGGCGTACTGCACGCCCACCTACAGGGCTGCAGGGGAATCCACATTTGGAAGGTACCTGAAGATGTGTGCCTGTTCTTGGAGCTCCGCTAGTAGGGTAGCAAAGACACTCGTAGGCAGTACTGAATGCTGCTCCGTGCTACTTCTCCTCCGGTGGTAAATGCTTCACAGTCGCCCTAGGAAAGACGTTTAACAATCGATCTCCAAGAGGAACGAAACACATGATGCCATAAGGCGAAAGAATAGCAGGGCATCTCTTCACAAGCTTGTCCCTGATCTATAGCTGAGGGCAAACACTTGTGTGCTTCTGGGAGAGCCTGTGTCTTTCCTGGAAGCGTTTGGGAGTTTTGCTCAGACGCGTGTTTCCTCAAGTTCAAGAATCAAGATCTAGGATACCTGCAGACAGGTGCCTGTTTGTGTGGAGACAGTCTGTTTGAAACTGTGTTCCTCAGCGCCCACTCTTTCTCCCTGTCGCTCCACACGCCTGGGAGTCCCTTTCTTTCTCTCCACAAGCACGTGTGTTGACTTCGTCGCACATGTGCATCTGCACAAGCGTTGAGCTCAGCAGAGTGTGTCTCTTGACACTTGATGTGCGTTGGCTGTGTCTGCGTGCTCCAGTGAAGAGAGAAACGGGAAATCATCTTGGTAGAGGCAACAAAGCAAAACCGAGGCAGGATTGACATCTGCTCAACAGAGACGAATTCCCTGCGCTGACACAGTTCACAGTTACACGAGAAGCAATCTGAGCGGTCCATCGACCGGAGACGTGTTTCCCAAGAGGTCGTTTAGCGAGTGAACAGCAGTGTGCGCGACTTTCAGGAGTGTGCCTGGAAAGTGCCAGAATCACCAGAGCATCTGTGCAAAAGCTGCTGCCTCTGTGACCGCATTGAGGCACGTTCCCGTGTCTGCGAGTATATAGACGGCTCTTCGCGTTCACTCCGAGGGAAACGGTCCGCTATTGCTTCTGTGCGTACAGACGCGATTCCCTTGTCTCTTGCGAACACAGGGAACTCTGTGCATCCAAATCTACAGGCTAAGGACGCGTCTGCATATGTTTTGGTGAACAATCGAGTGTGCGTGTTCTGACAGCTGCCTCTATGCAGACGTCTCCACAGAGCCACTTCTGAATGCCCCGCAGCCCAGGACTGAATGGATACACTAACAAGTGCACCGGTGTGAGCAACCACATATGCAGAAGGACGTCTTTCATCTCACAGAAGCGCGAACGTCTTGGCGTTCAAGCACATGGCAGAAACAAGGTGTGAACAGATGAGCTGCTGCTATTTTCTCCGTTCGGCATGCTTCGTTGTAGCTCTCTTGCCGGTCGCCGGCTTAGCGGCTTGCTTTGCGCGACTAGGTCTGCGGAGAGAAGGAGATAGCGCCGGAAACCTTGCCTTTTGCCTTCTTCGGCGCTGGAACCTGGTTGCTGCGCCTTCTCTTTGTCCATGTGCACACACACGATTCCTCAGCGAAAACCATGCAGAAACCTTTCCACGAGCACCCAGGGATGTGCACCCAGCAGCACGTGCACCCAGCACACGCAGCTAGAGAAAAGCACCTACCTTTTCATACACTGATGCCTAAGCAAACGCGTGGCCACACACACGCACACATCCGCAAGCGCGCCTACTCCCATCTATTGAGGGAAAGACGGACGAGCAACGTCCTGACAGGCTTGAGGGGAAAAACGTCCGTTGATGGTTGGCGTACTGCACGCCCGCCTACGGGGCTGCAGGGGAATCCACATTTGGAAGGTACCTGAAGATGTGTGCCTGTTCTTGGAGCTCCGCTAGTAGGGTAGCAAAGACACTCGTAGGCAGTACTGAATGCTGCTCCGTGCTACTTCTCCTCCGGTGGTAAATGCTTCACAGTCGCCCTAGGAAAGACGTTTAACAATCGATCTCCAAGAGGAACGAAACACATGATGCCATAAGGCGAAAGAATAGCAGGGCATCTCTTCACAAGCTTGTCCCTGATCTATAGCTGAGGGCAAACACTTGTGTGCTTGTGGGAGAGCCTGTGTCTTTCCTGGAAGCGTTTGGGAGTTTTGCTCAGACGCGTGTTTCCTCAAGTTCAAGAATCAAGATCTAGGATACCTGCAGACAGGTGCCTGTTTGTGTGGAGACAGTCTGTTTGAAACTGTGTTCCTCAGCGCCCACTCTTTCTCCCCGTCGCTCCACACGCCTGGGAGTCCCTTTCTTTCTCTCCACAAGCACGTGTGTTGACTTCGTCGCACATGTGCATCTGCACAAGCGTTGAGCTCAGCAGAGTGTGTCTCTTGACACTTGATGTGCGTTGGCTGTGTCTGCGTGCTCCAGTGAAGAGAGAAACGGGAAATCATCTTGGTAGAGGCAACAAAGCAAAACCGAGGCAGGATTGACATCTGCTCAACAGAGACGGATTCCCTGCGCTGACACAGTTCACAGTTACACGAGAAGCAATCTGAGCGGTCCATCGACCGGAGACGTGTTTCCCAAGAGGTCGTTTAGCGAGTGAACAGCAGTGTGCGCGACTTTCAGGAGTGTGCCTGGAAAGTGCCAGAATCACCAGAGCATCTGTGCAAAAGCTGCTGCCTCTGTGACCGCATTGAGGCACGTTCCCGTGTCTGCGAGTATATAGACGGCTCTTCGCGTTCACTCCGAGGGAAACGGTCCGCTATTGCTTCTGTGCGTACAGACGCGATTCCCTTGTCTCTTGCGAACACAGGGAACTCTGTGCATCCAAATCTACAGGCTAAGGACGCGTCTAGATATGTTTTGGTGAACAATCGAGTGTGCGTGTTCTGACAGCTGCCTCTATGCAGACGTCTCCACAGAGCCACTTCTGAATGCCCCGCAGCCCAGGACTGAATGGATACACTAACAAGTGCACCGGTGTGAGCAACCACATATGCAGAAGGACGTCTTTCATCTCACAGAAGCGCGAACGTCTTGGCGTTCAAGCACATGGCAGAAACAAGGTGTGAACAGATGAGCTGCTGCTATTTTCTCCGTTCGGCATGCTTCGTTGTAGCTCTCTTGCCGGTCGCCGGCTTAGCGGCTTGCTTTGCGCGACTAGGTCTGCGGAGAGAAGGAGATAGCGCCGGAAACCTTGCCTTTTGCCTTCTTCGGCGCTGGAACCTGGTTGCTGCGCCTTCTCTTTGTCCATGTGCACACACACGATTCCTCAGCGAAAACCATGCAGAAACCTTTCCACGAGCACCCAGGGATGTGCACCCAGCACCACGTGCACCCAGCACACGCAGCTAGAGAAAAGCACCTATCTTTTCATACACTGATGCCTAAGCAAACGCGTGGCCACACACACGCACACATCCGCAAGCGCGCCTACTCCCATCTATTGAGGGAAAGACGGACGAGCAACGTCCTGACAGGCTTGAGGGGAAAAACGTCCGTTGATGGTTGGCGTACTGCACGCCCGCCTACGGGGCTGCAGGGGAATCCACATTTGGAAGGTACCTGAAGATGTGTGCCTGTTCTTGGAGCTCCGCTAGTAGGGTAGCAAAGACACTCGTAGGCAGTACTGAATGCTGCTCCGTGCTACTTCTCCTCCGGTGGTAAATGCTTCACAGTCGCCCTAGGAAAGACGTTTAACAATCGATCTCCAAGAGGAACGAAACACATGATGCCATAAGGCGAAAGAATAGCAGGGCATCTCTTCACAAGCTTGTCCCTGATCTATAGCTGAGGGCAAACACTTGTGTGCTTCTGGGAGAGCCTGTGTCTTTCCTGGAAGCGTTTGGGAGTTTTGCTCAGACACGTGTTTCCCTAAGTTCAAGAATCAAGATCTAGGATACCTGCAGACAGGTGCCTGTTTGTGTGGAGACAGTCTGTTTGAAACTGTGTTCCTCAGCGCCCACTCTTTCTCCCCGTCGCTCCACACGCCTGGGAGTCCCTTTCTTTCTCTCCACAAGCACGTGTGTTGACTTCGTCGCACATGTGCATCTGCACAAGCGTTGAGCTCAGCAGAGTGTGTCTCTTGACACTTGATGTGCGTTGGCTGTGTCTGCGTGCTCCAGTGAAGAGAGAAACGGGAAATCATCTTGGTAGAGGCAACAAAGCAAAAGCGAGGCAGGATTGACATCTGCTCAACAGAGACGGATTCCCTGCGCTGACACAGTTCACAGTTACACGAGAAGCAATCTGAGCGGTCCATCGACCGGAGACGTGTTTCCCAAGAGGTCGTTTAGCGAGTGAACAGCAGTGTGCGCGACTTTCAGGAGTGTGCCTGGAAAGTGCCAGAATCACCAGAGCATCTGTGCAAAAGCTGCTGCCTCTGTGACCGCATTGAGGCACGTTCCCGTGTCTGCGAGTATATAGACGGCTCTTCGCGTTCACTCCGAGGGAAACGGTCCGCTATTGCTTCTGTGCGTACAGACGCGATTCCCTTGTCTCTTGCGAACACAGGGAACTCTGTGCATCCAAATCTACAGGCTAAGGACGCGTCTGCATATGTTTTGGTGAACAATCGAGTGTGCGTGTTCTGACAGCTGCCTCTATGCAGACGTCTCCACAGAGCCACTTCTGAATGCCCCGCAGCCCAGGACTGAATGGATACACTAACAAGTGCACCGGTGTGAGCAACCACATATGCAGAAGGACGTCTTTCATCTCACAGAAGCGCGAACGTCTTGGCGTTCAAGCACATGGCAGAAACAAGGTGTGAACAGATGAGCTGCTGCTATTTTCTCCGTTCGGCATGCTTCGTTGTAGCTCTCTTGCCGGTCGCCGGCTTAGCGGCTTGCTTTGCGCGACTAGGTCTGCGGAGAGAAGGAGATAGCGCCGGAAACCTTGCCTTTTGCCTTCTTCGGCGCTGGAACCTGGTTGCTGCGCCTTCTCTTTGTCCATGTGCACACACACGATTCCTCAGCGAAAACCATGCAGAAACCTTTCCACGAGCACCCAGGGATGTGCACCCAGCAGCACGTGCACCCAGCACACGCAGCTAGAGAAAAGCACCTACCTTTTCATACACTGATGCCTAAGCAAACGCGTGGCCACACACACGCACACATCCGCAAGCGCGCCTACTCCCATCTATTGAGGGAAAGGCGGACGAGCAACGTCCTGACAGGCTTGAGGGGAAAAACGTCCGTTGATGGTTGGCGTACTGCACGCCCACCTACGGGGCTGCAGGGGAATCCACATTTGGAAGGTACCTGAAGATGTGTGCCTGTTCTTGGAGCTCCGCTAGTAGGGTAGCAAAGACACTCGTAGGCAGTACTGAATGCTGCTCCGTGCTACTTCTCCTCCGGTGGTAAATGCTTCACAGTCGCCCTAGGAAAGACGTTTAACAATCGATCTCCAAGAGGAACGAAACACATGATGCCATAAGGCGAAAGAATAGCAGGGCATCTCTTCACAAGCTTGTCCCTGATCTATAGCTGAGGGCAAACACTTGTGTGCTTCTGGGAGAGCCTGTGTCTTTCCTGGAAGCGTTTGGGAGTTTTGCTCAGACGCGTGTTTCCTCAAGTTCAAGAATCAAGATCTAGGATACCTGCAGACAGGTGCCTGTTTGTGTGGAGACAGTCTGTTTGAAACTGTGTTCCTCAGCGCCCACTCTTTCTCCCCGTCGCTCCACACGCCTGGGAGTCCCTTTCTTTCTCTCCACAAGCACGTGTGTTGACTTCGTCGCACATGTGCATCTGCACAAGCGTTGAGCTCAGCAGAGTGTGTCTCTTGACACTTGATGTGCGTTGGCTGTGTCTGCGTGCTCCAGTGAAGAGAGAAACGGGAAATCATCTTGGTAGAGGCAACAAAGCAAAAGCGAGGCAGGATTGACATCTGCTCAACAGAGACGAATTCCCTGCGCTGACACAGTTCACAGTTACACGAGAAGCAATCTGAGCGGTCCATCGACCGGAGACGTGTTTCCCAAGAGGTCGTTTAGCGAGTGAACAGCAGTGTGCGCGACTTTCAGGAGTGTGCCTGGAAAGTGCCAGAATCACCAGAGCATCTGTGCAAAAGCTGCTGCCTCTGTGACCGCATTGAGGCACGTTCCCGTGTCTGCGAGTATATAGACGGCTCTTCGCGTTCACTCCGAGGGAAACGGTCCGCTATTGCTTCCGTGCGTACAGACGCGATTCCCTTGTCTCTTGCGAACACAGGGAACTCTGTGCATCCAAATCTACAGGCTAAGGACGCGTCTGCATATGTTTTGGTGAACAATCGAGTGTGCGTGTTCTGACAGCTGCCTCTATGCAGACGTCTCCACAGAGCCACTTCTGAATGCCCCGCAGCCCAGGACTGAATGGATACACTAACAAGTGCACCGGTGTGAGCAACCACATATGCAGAAGGACGTCTTTCATCTCACAGAAGCGCGAACGTCTTGGCGTTCAAGCACATGGCAGAAACAAGGTGTGAACAGATGAGCTGCTGCTATTTTCTCCGTTCGGCATGCTTCGTTGTAGCTCTCTTGCCGGTCGCCGGCTTAGCGGCTTGCTTTGCGCGACTAGGTCTGCGGAGAGAAGGAGATAGCGCCGGAAACCTTGCCTTTTGCCTTCTTCGGCGCTGGAACCTGGTTGCTGCGCCTTCTCTTTGTCCATGTGCACACACACGATTCCTCAGCGAAAACCATGCAGAAACCTTTCCACGAGCACCCAGGGATGTGCACCCAGCAGCACGTGCACCCAGCACACGCAGCTAGAGAAAAGCACCTACCTTTTCATACACTGATGCCTAAGCAAACGCGTGGCCACACACACGCACACATCCGCAAGCGCGCCTACTCCCATCTATTGAGGGAAAGACGGACGAGCAACGTCCTGACAGGCTTGAGGGGAAAAACGTCCGTTGATGGTTGGCGTACTGCACGCCCGCCTACGGGGCTGCAGGGGAATCCACATTTGGAAGGTACCTGAAGATGTGTGCCTGTTCTTGGAGCTCCGCTAGTAGGGTAGCAAAGACACTCGTAGGCAGTACTGAATGCTGCTCCGTGCTACTTCTCCTCCGGTGGTAAATGCTTCACAGTCGCCCTAGGAAAGACGTATAACAATCGATCTCCAAGAGGAACGAAACACATGATGCCATAAGGCGAAAGAATAGCAGGGCATCTCTTCACAAGCTTGTCCCTGATCTATAGCTGAGGGCAAACACTTGTGTGCTTGTGGGAGAGCCTGTGTCTTTCCTGGAAGCGTTTGGGAGTTTTGCTCAGACGCGTGTTTCCTCAAGTTCAAGAATCAAGATCTAGGATACCTGCAGACAGGTGCCTGTTTGTGTGGAGACAGTCTGTTTGAAACTGTGTTCCTCAGCGCCCACTCTTTCTCCCCGTCGCTCCACACGCCTGGGAGTCCCTTTCTTTCTCTCCACAAGCACGTGTGTTGACTTCGTCGCACATGTGCATCTGCACAAGCGTTGAGCTCAGCAGAGTGTGTCTCTTGACACTTGATGTGCGTTGGCTGTGTCTGCGTGCTCCAGTGAAGAGAGAAACGGGAAATCATCTTGGTAGAGGCAACAAAGCAAAACCGAGGCAGGATTGACATCTGCTCAACAGAGACAAATTCCCTGCGCTGACACAGTTCACAGTTACACGAGAAGCAATCTGAGCGGTCCATCGACCGGAGACGTGTTTCCCAAGAGGTCGTTTAGCGAGTGAACAGCAGTGTGCGCGACTTTCAGGAGTGTGCCTGGAAAGTGCCAGAATCACCAGAGCATCTGTGCAAAAGCTGCTGCCTCTGTGACCGCATTGAGGCACGTTCCCGTGTCTGCGAGTATATAGACGGCTCTTCGCGTTCACTCCGAGGGAAACGGTCCGCTATTGCTTCTGTGCGTACAGACGCGATTCCCTTGTCTCTTGCGAACACAGGGAACTCTGTGCATCCAAATCTACAGACTAAGGACGCGTCTGCATATGTTTTGGTGAACAATCGAGTGTGCGTGTTCTGACAGCTGCCTCTATGCAGACGTCTCCACAGAGCCACTTCTGAATGCCCCGCAGCCCAGGACTGAATGGATACACTAACAAGTGCACCGGTGTGAGCAACCACATATGCAGAAGGACGTCTTTCATCTCACAGAAGCGCGAACGTCTTGGCGTTCAAGCACATGGCAGAAACAAGGTGTGAACAGATGAGCTGCTGCTATTTTCTCCGTTCGGCATGCTTCGTTGTAGCTCTCTTGCCGGTCGCCGGCTTAGCGGCTTGCTTTGCGCGACTAGGTCTGCGGAGAGAAGGAGATAGCGCCGGAAACCTTGCCTTTTGCCTTCTTCGGCGCTGGAACCTGGTTGCTGCGCCTTCTCTTTGTCCATGTGCACACACACGATTCCTCAGCGAAAACCATGCAGAAACCTTTCCACGAGCACCCAGGGATGTGCACCCAGCACCACGTGCACCCAGCACACGCAGCTAGAGAAAAGCACCTACCTTTTCATACACTGATGCCTAAGCAAACGCGTGGCCACACACACGCACACATCCGCAAGCGCGCCTACTCCCATCTATTGAGGGAAAGACGGACGAGCAACGTCCTGACAGGCTTGAGGGGAAAAACGTCCGTTGATGGTTGGCGTACTGCACGCCCGCCTACGGGGCTGCAGGGGAATCCACATTTGGAAGGTACCTGAAGATGTGTGCCTGTTCTTGGAGCTCCGCTAGTAGGGTAGCAAAGACACTCGTAGGCAGTACTGAATGCTGCTCCGTGCTACTTCTCCTCCGGTGGTAAATGCTTCACAGTCGCCCTAGGAAAGACGTTTAACAATCGATCTCCAAGAGGAACGAAACACATGATGCCATAAGGCGAAAGAATAGCAGGGCATCTCTTCACAAGCTTGTCCCTGATCTATAGCTGAGGGCAAACACTTGTGTGCTTGTGGGAGAGCCTGTGTCTTTCCTGGAAGCGTTTGGGAGTTTTGCTCAGACGCGTGTTTCCTCAAGTTCAAGAATCAAGATCTAGGATACCTGCAGACAGGTGCCTGTTTGTGTGGAGACAGTCTGTTTGAAACTGTGTTCCTCAGCGCCCACTCTTTCTCCCCGTCGCTCCACACGCCTGGGAGTCCCTTTCTTTCTCTCCACAAGCACGTGTGTTGACTTCGTCGCACATGTGCATCTGCACAAGCGTTGAGCTCAGCAGAGTGTGTCTCTTGACACTTGATGTGCGTTGGCTGTGTCTGCGTGCTCCAGTGAAGAGAGAAACGGGAAATCATCTTGGTAGAGGCAACAAAGCAAAACCGAGGCAGGATTGACATCTGCTCAACAGAGACAAATTCCCTGCGCTGACACAGTTCACAGTTACACGAGAAGCAATCTGAGCGGTCCATCGACCGGAGACGTGTTTCCCAAGAGGTCGTTTAGCGAGTGAACAGCAGTGTGCGCGACTTTCAGGAGTGTGCCTGGAAAGTGCCAGAATCACCAGAGCATCTGTGCAAAAGCTGCTGCCTCTGTGACCGCATTGAGGCACGTTCCCGTGTCTGCGAGTATATAGACGGCTCTTCGCGTTCACTCCGAGGGAAACGGTCCGCTATTGCTTCTGTGCGTACAGACGCGATTCCCTTGTCTCTTGCGAACACAGGGAACTCTGTGCATCCAAATCTACAGACTAAGGACGCGTCTGCATATGTTTTGGTGAACAATCGAGTGTGCGTGTTCTGACAGCTGCCTCTATGCAGACGTCTCCACAGAGCCACTTCTGAATGCCCCGCAGCCCAGGACTGAATGGATACACTAACAAGTGCACCGGTGTGAGCAACCACATATGCAGAAGGACGTCTTTCATCTCACAGAAGCGCGAACGTCTTGGCGTTCAAGCACATGGCAGAAACAAGGTGTGAACAGATGAGCTGCTGCTATTTTCTCCGTTCGGCATGCTTCGTTGTAGCTCTCTTGCCGGTCGCCGGCTTAGCGGCTTGCTTTGCGCGACTAGGTCTGCGGAGAGAAGGAGATAGCGCCGGAAACCTTGCCTTTTGCCTTCTTCGGCGCTGGAACCTGGTTGCTGCGCCTTCTCTTTGTCCATGTGCACACACACGATTCCTCAGCGAAAACCATGCAGAAACCTTTCCACGAGCACCCAGGGATGTGCACCCAGCACCACGTGCACCCAGCACACGCAGCTAGAGAAAAGCACCTACCTTTTCATACACTGATGCCTAAGCAAACGCGTGGCCACACACACGCACACATCCGCAAGCGCGCCTACTCCCATCTATTGAGGGAAAGGCGGACGAGCAACGTCCTGACAGGCTTGAGGGGAAAAACGTCCGTTGATGGTTGGCGTACTGCACGCCCGCCTACGGGGCTGCAGGGGAATCCACATTTGGAAGGTACCTGAAGATGTGTGCCTGTTCTTGGAGCTCCGCTAGTAGGGTAGCAAAGACACTCGTAGGCAGTACTGAATGCTGCTCCGTGCTACTTCTCCTCCGGTGGTAAATGCTTCACAGTCGCCCTAGGAAAGACGTTTAACAATCGATCTCCAAGAGGAACGAAACACATGATGCCATAAGGCGAAAGAATAGCAGGGCATCTCTTCACAAGCTTGTCCCTGATCTATAGCTGAGGGCAAACACTTGTGTGCTTGTGGGAGAGCCTGTGTCTTTCCTGGAAGCGTTTGGGAGTTTTGCTCAGACGCGTGTTTCCTCAAGTTCAAGAATCAAGATCTAGGATACCTGCAGACAGGTGCCTGTTTGTGTGGAGACAGTCTGTTTGAAACTGTGTTCCTCAGCGCCCACTCTTTCTCCCCGTCGCTCCACACGCCTGGGAGTCCCTTTCTTTCTCTCCACAAGC
The DNA here is from genome assembly GCF_037038585.1 of Patagioenas fasciata. Taxonomy (NCBI): domain Eukaryota; kingdom Metazoa; phylum Chordata; class Aves; order Columbiformes; family Columbidae; genus Patagioenas; species Patagioenas fasciata. The sequence goes on along the minus strand of NC_092523.1, from coordinate 51,407,819 downwards.
ACGTGTGTTGACTTCGTCGCACATGTGCATCTGCACAAGCGTTGAGCTCAGCAGAGTGTGTCTCTTGACACTTGATGTGCGTTGGCTGTGTCTGCGTGCTCCAGTGAAGAGAGAAACGGGAAATCATCTTGGTAGAGGCAACAAAGCAAAACCGAGGCAGGATTGACATCTGCTCAACAGAGACAAATTCCCTGCGCTGACACAGTTCACAGTTACACGAGAAGCAATCTGAGCGGTCCATCGACCGGAGACGTGTTTCCCAAGAGGTCGTTTAGCGAGTGAACAGCAGTGTGCGCGACTTTCAGGAGTGTGCCTGGAAAGTGCCAGAATCACCAGAGCATCTGTGCAAAAGCTGCTGCCTCTGTGACCGCATTGAGGCACGTTCCCGTGTCTGCGAGTATATAGACGGCTCTTCGCGTTCACTCCGAGGGAAACGGTCCGCTATTGCTTCTGTGCGTACAGACGCGATTCCCTTGTCTCTTGCGAACACAGGGAACTCTGTGCATCCAAATCTACAGACTAAGGACGCGTCTGCATATGTTTTGGTGAACAATCGAGTGTGCGTGTTCTGACAGCTGCCTCTATGCAGACGTCTCCACAGAGCCACTTCTGAATGCCCCGCAGCCCAGGACTGAATGGATACACTAACAAGTGCACCGGTGTGAGCAACCACATATGCAGAAGGACGTCTTTCATCTCACAGAAGCGCGAACGTCTTGGCGTTCAAGCACATGGCAGAAACAAGGTGTGAACAGATGAGCTGCTGCTATTTTCTCCGTTCGGCATGCTTCGTTGTAGCTCTCTTGCCGGTCGCCGGCTTAGCGGCTTGCTTTGCGCGACTAGGTCTGCGGAGAGAAGGAGATAGCGCCGGAAACCTTGCCTTTTGCCTTCTTCGGCGCTGGAACCTGGTTGCTGCGCCTTCTCTTTGTCCATGTGCACACACACGATTCCTCAGCGAAAACCATGCAGAAACCTTTCCACGAGCACCCAGGGATGTGCACCCAGCACCACGTGCACCCAGCACACGCAGCTAGAGAAAAGCACCTACCTTTTCATACACTGATGCCTAAGCAAACGCGTGGCCACACACACGCACACATCCGCAAGCGCGCCTACTCCCATCTATTGAGGGAAAGACGGACGAGCAACGTCCTGACAGGCTTGAGGGGAAAAACGTCCGTTGATGGTTGGCGTACTGCACGCCCGCCTACGGGGCTGCAGGGGAATCCACATTTGGAAGGTACCTGAAGATGTGTGCCTGTTCTTGGAGCTCCGCTAGTAGGGTAGCAAAGACACTCGTAGGCAGTACTGAATGCTGCTCCGTGCTACTTCTCCTCCGGTGGTAAATGCTTCACAGTCGCCCTAGGAAAGACGTTTAACAATCGATCTCCAAGAGGAACGAAACACATGATGCCATAAGGCGAAAGAATAGCAGGGCATCTCTTCACAAGCTTGTCCCTGATCTATAGCTGAGGGCAAACACTTGTGTGCTTGTGGGAGAGCCTGTGTCTTTCCTGGAAGCGTTTGGGAGTTTTGCTCAGACGCGTGTTTCCTCAAGTTCAAGAATCAAGATCTAGGATACCTGCAGACAGGTGCCTGTTTGTGTGGAGACAGTCTGTTTGAAACTGTGTTCCTCAGCGCCCACTCTTTCTCCCCGTCGCTCCACACGCCTGGGAGTCCCTTTCTTTCTCTCCACAAGCACGTGTGTTGACTTCGTCGCACATGTGCATCTGCACAAGCGTTGAGCTCAGCAGAGTGTGTCTCTTGACACTTGATGTGCGTTGGCTGTGTCTGCGTGCTCCAGTGAAGAGAGAAACGGGAAATCATCTTGGTAGAGGCAACAAAGCAAAACCGAGGCAGGATTGACATCTGCTCAACAGAGACAAATTCCCTGCGCTGACACAGTTCACAGTTACACGAGAAGCAATCTGAGCGGTCCATCGACCGGAGACGTGTTTCCCAAGAGGTCGTTTAGCGAGTGAACAGCAGTGTGCGCGACTTTCAGGAGTGTGCCTGGAAAGTGCCAGAATCACCAGAGCATCTGTGCAAAAGCTGCTGCCTCTGTGACCGCATTGAGGCACGTTCCCGTGTCTGCGAGTATATAGACGGCTCTTCGCGTTCACTCCGAGGGAAACGGTCCGCTATTGCTTCTGTGCGTACAGACGCGATTCCCTTGTCTCTTGCGAACACAGGGAACTCTGTGCATCCAAATCTACAGGCTAAGGACGCGTCTGCATATGTTTTGGTGAACAATCGAGTGTGCGTGTTCTGACAGCTGCCTCTATGCAGACGTCTCCACAGAGCCACTTCTGAATGCCCCGCAGCCCAGGACTGAATGGATACACTAACAAGTGCACCGGTGTGAGCAACCACATATGCAGAAGGACGTCTTTCATCTCACAGAAGCGCGAACGTCTTGGCGTTCAAGCACATGGCAGAAACAAGGTGTGAACAGATGAGCTGCTGCTATTTTCTCCGTTCGGCATGCTTCGTTGTAGCTCTCTTGCCGGTCGCCGGCTTAGCGGCTTGCTTTGCGCGACTAGGTCTGCGGAGAGAAGGAGATAGCGCCGGAAACCTTGCCTTTTGCCTTCTTCGGCGCTGGAACCTGGTTGCTGCGCCTTCTCTTTGTCCATGTGCACACACACGATTCCTCAGCGAAAACCATGCAGAAACCTTTCCACGAGCACCCAGGGATGTGCACCCAGCACCACGTGCACCCAGCACACGCAGCTAGAGAAAAGCACCTACCTTTTCATACACTGATGCCTAAGCAAACGCGTGGCCACACACACGCACACATCCGCAAGCGCGCCTACTCCCATCTATTGAGGGAAAGACGGACGAGCAACGTCCTGACAGGCTTGAGGGGAAAAACGTCCGTTGATGGTTGGCGTACTGCACGCCCGCCTACGGGGCTGCAGGGGAATCCACATTTGGAAGGTACCTGAAGATGTGTGCCTGTTCTTGGAGCTCCGCTAGTAGGGTAGCAAAGACACTCGTAGGCAGTACTGAATGCTGCTCCGTGCTACTTCTCCTCCGGTGGTAAATGCTTCACAGTCGCCCTAGGAAAGACGTTTAACAATCGATCTCCAAGAGGAACGAAACACATGATGCCATAAGGCGAAAGAATAGCAGGGCATCTCTTCACAAGCTTGTCCCTGATCTATAGCTGAGGGCAAACACTTGTGTGCTTCTGGGAGAGCCTGTGTCTTTCCTGGAAGCGTTTGGGAGTTTTGCTCAGACGCGTGTTTCCTCAAGTTCAAGAATCAAGATCTAGGATACCTGCAGACAGGTGCCTGTTTGTGTGGAGACAGTCTGTTTGAAACTGTGTTCCTCAGCGCCCACTCTTTCTCCCCGTCGCTCCACACGCCTGGGAGTCCCTTTCTTTCTCTCCACAAGCACGTGTGTTGACTTCGTCGCACATGTGCATCTGCACAAGCGTTGAGCTCAGCAGAGTGTGTCTCTTGACACTTGATGTGCGTTGGCTGTGTCTGTGTGCTCCAGTGAAGAGAGAAACGGGAAATCATCTTGGTAGAGGCAACAAAGCAAAACCGAGGCAGGATTGACATCTGCTCAACAGAGACGGATTCCCTGCGCTGACACAGTTCACAGTTACACGAGAAGCAATCTGAGCGGTCCATCGACCGGAGACGTGTTTCCCAAGAGGTCGTTTAGCGAGTGAACAGCAGTGTGCGCGACTTTCAGGAGTGTGCCTGGAAAGTGCCAGAATCACCAGAGCATCTGTGCAAAAGCTGCTGCCTCTGTGACCGCATTGAGGCACGTTCCCGTGTCTGCGAGTATATAGACGGCTCTTCGCGTTCACTCCGAGGGAAACGGTCCGCTATTGCTTCTGTGCGTACAGACGCGATTCCCTTGTCTCTTGCGAACACAGGGAACTCTGTGCATCCAAATCTACAGGCTAAGGACGCGTCTGCATATGTTTTGGTGAACAATCGAGTGTGCGTGTTCTGACAGCTGCCTCTATGCAGACGTCTCCACAGAGCCACTTCTGAATGCCCCGCAGCCCAGGACTGAATGGATACACTAACAAGTGCACCGGTGTGAGCAACCACATATGCAGAAGGACGTCTTTCATCTCACAGAAGCGCGAACGTCTTGGCGTTCAAGCACATGGCAGAAACAAGGTGTGAACAGATGAGCTGCTGCTATTTTCTCCGTTCGGCATGCTTCGTTGTAGCTCTCTTGCCGGTCGCCGGCTTAGCGGCTTGCTTTGCGCGACTAGGTCTGCGGAGAGAAGGAGATAGCGCCGGAAACCTTGCCTTTTGCCTTCTTCGGCGCTGGAACCTGGTTGCTGCGCCTTCTCTTTGTCCATGTGCACACACACGATTCCTCAGCGAAAACCATGCAGAAACCTTTCCACGAGCACCCAGGGATGTGCACCCAGCACCACGTGCACCCAGCACACGCAGCTAGAGAAAAGCACCTACCTTTTCATACACTGATGCCTAAGCAAACGCGTGGCCACACACACGCACACATCCGCAAGCGCGCCTACTCCCATCTATTGAGGGAAAGGCGGACGAGCAACGTCCTGACAGGCTTGAGGGAAAAAACGTCCGCTGATGGTTGGCGTACTGCACGCCCGCCTACGGGGCTGCAGGGGAATCCACATTTGGAAGGTACCTGAAGATGTGTGCCTGTTCTTGGAGCTCCGCTAGTAGGGTAGCAAAGACACTCGTAGGCAGTACTGAATGCTGCTCCGTGCTACTTCTCCTCCGGTGGTAAATGCTTCACAGTCGCCCTAGGAAAGACGTTTAACAATCGATCTCCAAGAGGAACGAAACACATGATGCCATAAGGCGAAAGAATAGCAGGGCATCTCTTCACAAGCTTGTCCCTGATCTATAGCTGAGGGCAAACACTTGTGTGCTTCTGGGAGAGCCTGTGTCTTTCCTGGAAGCGTTTGGGAGTTTTGCTCAGACGCGTGTTTCCTCAAGTTCAAGAATCAAGATCTAGGATACCTGCAGACAGGTGCCTGTTTGTGTGGAGACAGTCTGTTTGAAACTGTGTTCCTCAGCGCCCACTCTTTCTCCCCGTCGCTCCACACGCCTGGGAGTCCCTTTCTTTCTCTCCACAAGCACGTGTGTTGACTTCGTCGCACATGTGCATCTGCACAAGCGTTGAGCTCAGCAGAGTGTGTCTCTTGACACTTGATGTGCGTTGGCTGTGTCTGCGTGCTCCAGTGAAGAGAGAAACGGGAAATCATCTTGGTAGAGGCAACAAAGCAAAACCGAGGCAGGATTGACATCTGCTCAACAGAGACGGATTCCCTGCGCTGACACAGTTCACAGTTACACGAGAAGCAATCTGAGCGGTCCATCGACCGGAGACGTGTTTCCCAAGAGGTCGTTTAGCGAGTGAACAGCAGTGTGCGCGACTTTCAGGAGTGTGCCTGGAAAGTGCCAGAATCACCAGAGCATCTGTGCAAAAGCTGCTGCCTCTGTGACCGCATTGAGGCACGTTCCCGTGTCTGCGAGTATATAGACGGCTCTTCGCGTTCACTCCGAGGGAAACGGTCCGCTATTGCTTCTGTGCGTACAGACGCGATTCCCTTGTCTCTTGCGAACACAGGGAACTCTGTGCATCCAAATCTACAGGCTAAGGACGCGTCTGCATATGTTTTGGTGAACAATCGAGTGTGCGTGTTCTGACAGCTGCCTCTATGCAGACGTCTCCACAGAGCCACTTCTGAATGCCCCGCAGCCCAGGACTGAATGGATACACTAACAAGTGCACCGGTGTGAGCAACCACATATGCAGAAGGACGTCTTTCATCTCACAGAAGCGCGAACGTCTTGGCGTTCAAGCACATGGCAGAAACAAGGTGTGAACAGATGAGCTGCTGCTATTTTCTCCGTTCGGCATGCTTCGTTGTAGCTCTCTTGCCGGTCGCCGGCTTAGCGGCTTGCTTTGCGCGACTAGGTCTGCGGAGAGAAGGAGATAGCGCCGGAAACCTTGCCTTTTGCCTTCTTCGGCGCTGGAACCTGGTTGCTGCGCCTTCTCTTTGTCCATGTGCACACACACGATTCCTCAGCGAAAACCATGCAGAAACCTTTCCACGAGCACCCAGGGATGTGCACCCAGCAGCACGTGCACCCAGCACACGCAGCTAGAGAAAAGCACCTACCTTTTCATACACTGATGCCTAAGCAAACGCGTGGCCACACACACGCACACATCCGCAAGCGCGCCTACTCCCATCTATTGAGGGAAAGGCGGACGAGCAACGTCCTGACAGGCTTGAGGGGAAAAACGTCCGCTGATGGTTGGCGTACTGCACGCCCGCCTACGGGGCTGCAGGGGAATCCACATTTGGAAGGTACCTGAAGATGTGTGCCTGTTCTTGGAGCTCCGCTAGTAGGGTAGCAAAGACACTCGTAGGCAGTACTGAATGCTGCTCCGTGCTACTTCTCCTCCGGTGGTAAATGCTTCACAGTCGCCCTAGGAAAGATGTTTAACAATCGATCTCCAAGAGGAACGAAACACATGATGCCATAAGGCGAAAGAATAGCAGGGCATCTCTTCACAAGCTTGTCCCTGATCTATAGCTGAGGGCAAACACTTGTGTGCTTGTGGGAGAGCGTGTGTCTTTCCTGGAAGCGTTTGGGAGTTTTGCTCAGACGCGTGTTTCCTCAAGTTCAAGAATCAAGATCTAGGATACCTGCAGACAGGTGCCTGTTTGTGTGGAGACAGTCTGTTTGAAACTGTGTTCCTCAGCGCCCACTCTTTCTCCCCGTCGCTCCACACGCCTGGGAGTCCCTTTCTTTCTCTCCACAAGCACGTGTGTTGACTTCGTCGCACATGTGCATCTGCACAAGCGTTGAGCTCAGCAGAGTGTGTCTCTTGACACTTGATGTGCGTTGGCTGTGTCTGCGTGCTCCAGTGAAGAGAGAAACGGGAAATCATCTTGGTAGAGGCAACAAAGCAAAACCGAGGCAGGATTGACATCTGCTCAACAGAGACGGATTCCCTGCGCTGACACAGTTCACAGTTACACGAGAAGCAATCTGAGCGGTCCATCGACCGGAGACGTGTTTCCCAAGAGGTCGTTTAGCGAGTGAACAGCAGTGTGCGCGACTTTCAGGAGTGTGCGTGGAAAGTGCCAGAATCACCAGAGCATCTGTGCAAAAGCTGCTGCCTCTGTGACCGCATTGAGGCACGTTCCCGTGTCTGCGAGTATATAGACGGCTCTTCGCGTTCACTCCGAGGGAAACGGTCCGCTATTGCTTCTGTGCGTACAGACGCGATTCCCTTGTCTCTTGCGAACACAGGGAACCCTGTGCATCCAAATCTACAGGCTAAGGACGCGTCTGCATATGTTTTGGTGAACAATCGAGTGTGCGTGTTCTGACAGCTGCCTCTATGCAGACGTCTCCACAGAGCCACTTCTGAATGCCCCGCAGCCCAGGACTGAATGGATACACTAACAAGTGCACCGGTGTGAGCAACCACATATGCAGAAGGACGTCTTTCATCTCACAGAAGCGCGAACGTCTTGGCGTTCAAGCACATGGCAGAAACAAGGTGTGAACAGATGAGCTGCTGCTATTTTCTCCGTTCGGCATGCTTCGTTGTAGCTCTCTTGCCGGTCGCCGGCTTAGCGGCTTGCTTTGCGCGACTAGGTCTGCGGAGAGAAGGAGATAGCGCCGGAAACCTTGCCTTTTGCCTTCTTCGGCGCTGGAACCTGGTTGCTGCGCCTTCTCTTTGTCCATGTGCACACACACGATTCCTCAGCGAAAACCATGCAGAAACCTTTCCACGAGCACCCAGGGATGTGCACCCAGCACCACGTGCATCCAGCACACGCAGCTAGAGAAAAGCACCTACCTTTTCATACACTGATGCCTAAGCAAACGCGTGGCCACACACACGCACACATCCGCAAGCGCGCCTACTCCCATCTATTGAGGGAAAGACGGACGAGCAACGTCCTGACAGGCTTGAGGGGAAAAACGTCCGTTGATGTTTGGCGTACTGCACGCCCGCCTACGGGGCTGCAGGGGAATCCACATTTGGAAGGTACCTGAAGATGTGTGCCTGTTCTTGGAGCTCCGCTAGTAGGGTAGCAAAGACACTCGTAGGCAGTACTGAATGCTGCTCCGTGCTACTTCTCCTCCGGTGGTAAATGCTTCACAGTCGCCCTAGGAAAGACGTTTAACAATCGATCTCCAAGAGGAACGAAACACATGATGCCATAAGGCGAAAGAATAGCAGGGCATCTCTTCACAAGCTTGTCCCTGATCTATAGCTGAGGGCAAACACTTGTGTGCTTGTGGGAGAGCCTGTGTCTTTCCTGGAAGCGTTTGGGAGTTTTGCTCAGACGCGTGTTTCCTCAAGTTCAAGAATCAAGATCTAGGATACCTGCAGACAGGTGCCTGTTTGTGTGGAGACAGTCTGTTTGAAACTGTGTTCCTCAGCGCCCACTCTTTCTCCCCGTCGCTCCACACGCCTGGGAGTCCCTTTCTTTTTCTCCACAAGCACGTGTGTTGACTTCGTCGCACATGTGCATCTGCACAAGCGTTGAGCTCAGCAGAGTGTGTCTCTTGACACTTGATGTGCGTTGGCTGTGTCTGCCTGCTCCAGTGAAGAGAGAAACGGGAAATCATCTTGGTAGAGGCAACAAAGCAAAACCGAGGCAGGATTGACATCTGCTCAGCAGAGACAAATTCCCTGCGCTGACACAGTTCACAGTTACACGAGAAGCAATCTGAGCGGTCCATCGACCGGAGACGTGTTTCCCAAGAGGTCGTTTAGCGAGTGAACAGCAGTGTGCGCGACTTTCAGGAGTGTGCCTGGAAAGTGCCAGAATCACCAGAGCATCTGTGCAAAAGCTGCTGCCTCTGTGACCGCATTGAGGCACGTTCCCGTGTCTGCGAGTATATAGACGGCTCTTCGCGTTCACTCCGAGGGAAACGGTCCGCTATTGCTTCTGTGCGTACAGACGCGATTCCCTTGTCTCTTGCGAACACAGGGAACTCTGTGCATCCAAATCTACAGACTAAGGACGCGTCTGCATATGTTTTGGTGAACAATCGAGTGTGCGTGTTCTGACAGCTGCCTCTATGCAGACGTCTCCACAGAGCCACTTCTGAATGCCCCGCAGCCCAGGACTGAATGGATACACTAACAAGTGCACCGGTGTGAGCAAGCACATATGCAGAAGGACGTCTTTCATCTCACAGAAGCGCGAACATCTTGGCGTTCAAGCACATGGCAGAAACAAGGTGTGAACAGATGAGCTGCTGCTATTTTCTCCGTACGGCATGCTTCGTTGTAGCTCTCTTGCCGGTCGCCGGCTTAGCGGCTTGCTTTGCGCGACTAGGTCTGCGGAGAGAAGGAGATAGCGCCGGAAACCTTGCCTTTTGCCTTCTTCGGCGCTGGAACCTGGTTGCTGCGCCTTCTCTTTGTCCATGTGCACACACACGATTCCTCAGCGAAAACCATGCAGAAACCTTTCCACGAGCACCCAGGGATGTGCACCCAGCACCACGTGCACCCAGCACACGCAGCTAGAGAAAAGCACCTACCTTTTCACACACTGATGCCTAAGCAAACGCGTGGCCACACACACGCACACATCCGCAAGCGCGCCTACTCCCATCTATTGAGGGAAAGACGGACGAGCAACGTCCTGACAGGCTTGAGGGGAAAAACGTCCGTTGATGGTTGGCGTACTGCACGCCCGCCTACGGGGCTGCAGGGGAATCCACATTTGGAAGGTACCTGAAGATGTGTGCCTGTTCTTGGAGCTCCGCTACTAGGGTAGCAAAGACACTCGTAGGCAGTACTGAATGCTGCTCCGTGCTACTTCTCCTCCGGTGGTAAATGCTTCACAGTCGCCCTAGGAAAGACGTTTAACAATCGATCTCCAAGAGGAACGAAACACATGATGCCATAAGGCGAAAGAATAGCAGGGCATCTCTTCACAAGCTTGTCCCTGATCTATAGCTGAGGGCAAACACTTGTGTGCTTGTGGGAGAGCCTGTGTCTTTCCTGGAAGCGTTTGGGAGTTTTGCTCAGACGCGTGTTTCCTCAAGTTCAAGAATCAAGATCTAGGATACCTGCAGACAGGTGCCTGTTTGTGTGGAGACAGCCTGTTTGAAACTGTGTTCCTCAGCGCCCACTCTTTCTCCCCGTCGCTCCACACGCCTGGGAGTCCCTTTCTTTCTCTCCACAAGCACGTGTGTTGACTTCGTCGCACATGTGCATCTGCACAAGCGTTGAGCTCAGCAGAGTGTGTCTCTTGACACTTGATGTGCGTTGGCTGTGTCTGCGTGCTCCAGTGAAGAGAGAAACGGGAAATCATCTTGGTAGAGGCAACAAAGCAAAACCGAGGCAGGATTGACATCTGCTCAACAGAGACGGATTCCCTGCACTGACACAGTTCACAGTTACACGAGAAGCAATCTGAGCGGTCCATCGACCGGAGACGTGTTTCCCAAGAGGTCGTTTAGCGAGTGAAGAGCAGTGTGCGCGACTTTCAGGAGTGTGCCTGGAAAGTGCCAGAATCACCAGAGCATCTGTGCAAAAGCTGCTGCTTCTGTGACCGCATTGAGGCACGTTCCCGTGTCTGCGAGTATATAGACGGCTCTTCGCGTTCACTCCGAGGGAAACGGTCCGCTATTGCTTCTGTGCGTACAGACGCGATTCCCTTGTCTCTTGCGAACACAGGGAACTCTGTGCATCCAAATCTACAGGCTAAGGACGCGTCTGCATATGTTTTGGTGAACAATCGAGTGTGCGTGTTCTGACAGCTGCCTCTATGCAGACGTCTCCACAGAGCCACTTCTGAATGCCCCGCAGCCCAGGACTGAATGGATACACTAACAAGTGCACCGGTGTGAGCAAGCACATATGCAGAAGGACGTCTTTCATCTCACAGAAGCGCGAACATCTTGGCGTTCAAGCACATGGCAGAAACAAGGTGTGAACAGATGAGCTGCTGCTATTTTCTCCGTACGGCATGCTTCGTTGTAGCTCTCTTGCCGGTCGCCGGCTTAGCGGCTTGCTTTGCGCGACTAGGTCTGCGGAGAGAAGGAGATAGCGCCGGAAACCTTGCCTTTTGCCTTCTTCGGCGCTGGAACCTGGTTGCTGCGCCTTCTCTTTGTCCATGTGCACACACACGATTCCTCAGCGAAAACCATGCAGAAACCTTTCCACGAGCACCCAGGGATGTGCACCCAGCACCACGTGCACCCAGCACACGCAGCTAGAGAAAACCACCTACCTTTTCACACACTGATGCCTAAGCAAACGCGTGGCCACACACACGCACACATCCGCAAGCGCGCCTACTCCCATCTATTGAGGGAAAGACGGACGAGCAACGTCCTGACAGGCTTGAGGGGAAAAACGTCCGTTGATGGTTGGCGTACTGCACGCCCGCCTACGGGGCTGCAGGGGAATCCACATTTGGAAGGTACCTGAAGATGTGTGCCTGTTCTTGGAGCTCCGCTAGTAGGGTAGCAAAGACACTCGTAGGCAGTACTGAATGCTGCTCCGTGCTACTTCTCCTCCGGTGGTAAATGCTTCACAGTCGCCCTAGGAAAGACGATCTCCAAGAGGAACGAAACACATGATGCCATAAGGCGAAAGAATAGCAGGGCATCTCTTCACAAGCTTGTCCCTGATCTATAGCTGAGGGCAAACACTTGTGTGCTTGTGGGAGAGCCTGTGTCTTTCCTGGAAGCGTTTGGGAGTTTTGCTCAGACGCGTGTTTCCTCAAGTTCAAGAATCAAGATCTAGGATACCTGCAGACAGGTGCCTGTTTGTGTGGAGACAGTCTGTTTGAAACTGTGTTCCTCAGCGCCCACTCTTTCTCCCCGTCGCTCCACACGCCTGGGAGTCCCTTTCTTTCTCTCCACAAGCACGTGTGTTGACTTCGTCGCACATGTGCATCTGCACAAGCGTTGAGCTCAGCAGAGTGTGTCTCTTGACACTTGATGTGCGTTGGCTGTGTCTGCGTGCTCCAGTGAAGAGAGAAACGGGAAATCATCTTGGTAGAGGCAACAAAGCAAAACCGAGGCAGGATTGACATCTGCTCAACAGAGACGGATTCCCTGCGCTGACACAGTTCACAGTTACACGAGAAGCAATCTGAGCGGTCCATCGACCGGAGACGTGTTTCCCAAGAGGTCGTTTAGCGAGTGAACAGCAGTGTGCGCGACTTTCAGGAGTGTGCCTGGAAAGTGCCAGAATCACCAGAGCATCTGTGCAAAAGCTGCTGCCTCTGTGACCGCATTGAGGCACGTTCCCGTGTCTGCGAGTATATAGACGGCTCTTCGCGTTCACTCCGAGGGAAACGGTCCGCTATTGCTTCTGTGCGTACAGACGCGATTCCCTTGTCTCTTGCGAACACAGGGAACTCTGTGCATCCAAATCTACAGGCTAAGGACGCGTCTGCATATGTTTTGGTGAACAATCGAGTGTGCGTGTTCTGACAGCTGCCTCTATGCAGACGTCTCCACAGAGCCACTTCTGAATGCCCCGCAGCCCAGGACTGAATGGATACACTAACAAGTGCACCGGTGTGAGCAAGCACATATGCAGAAGGACGTCTTTCATCTCACAGAAGCGCGAACATCTTGGCGTTCAAGCACATGGCAGAAACAAGGTGTGAACAGATGAGCTGCTGCTATTTTCTCCGTACGGCATGCTTCGTTGTAGCTCTCTTGCCGGTCGCCGGCTTAGCGGCTTGCTTTGCGCGACTAGGTCTGCGGAGAGAAGGAGATAGCGCCGGAAACCTTGCCTTTTGCCTTCTTCGGCGCTGGAACCTGGTTGCTGCGGCTTCTCTTTGTCCATGTGCACACACACGATTCCTCAGCGAAAACCATGCAGAAACCTTTCCACGAGCACCCAGGGATGTGCACCCAGCACCACGTGCACCCAGCACACGCAGCTAGAGAAAAGCACCTACCTTTTCACACACTGATGCCTAAGCAAACGCGTGGCCACACACACGCACACATCCGCAAGCGCGCCTACTCCCATCTATTGAGGGAAAGACGGACGAGCAACGTCCTGACAGGCTTGAGGGGAAAAACGTCCGTTGATGGTTGGCGTACTGCACGCCCGCCTACGGGGCTGCAGGGGAATCCACATTTGGAAGGTACCTGAAGATGTGTGCCTGTTCTTGGAGCTCCGCTAGTAGGGTAGCAAAGACACTCGTAGGCAGTACTGAATGCTGCTCCGTGCTACTTCTCCTCCGGTGGTAAATGCTTCACAGTCGCCCTAGGAAAGACGTTTAACAATCGATCTCCAAGAGGAACGAAACACATGATGCCATAAGGCGAAAGAATAGCAGGGCATCTCTTCACAAGCTTGTCCCTGATCTATAGCTGAGGGCAAACACTTGTGTGCTTGTGGGAGAGCCTGTGTCTTTCCTGGAAGCGTTTGGGAGTTTTGCTCAGACGCGTGTTTCCTCAAGTTCAAGAATCAAGATCTAGGATACCTGCAGACAGGTGCCTGTTTGTGTGGAGACAGCCTGTTTGAAACTGTGTTCCTCAGCGCCCACTCTTTCTCCCCGTCGCTCCACACGCCTGGGAGTCCCTTTCTTTCTCTCCACAAGCACGTGTGTTGACTTCGTCGCACATGTGCATCTGCACAAGCGTTGAGCTCAGCAGAGTGTGTCTCTTGACACTTGATGTGCGTTGGCTGTGTCTGCGTGCTCCAGTGAAGAGAGAAACGGGAAATCATCTTGGTAGAGGCAACAAAGCAAAACCGAGGCAGGATTGACATCTGCTCAACAGAGACGGATTCCCTGCGCTGACACAGTTCACAGTTACACGAGAAGCAATCTGAGCGGTCCATCGACCGGAGACGTGTTTCCCAAGAGGTCGTTTAGCGAGTGAACAGCAGTGTGCGCGACTTTCAGGAGTGTGCCTGGAAAGTGCCAGAATCACCAGAGCATCTGTGCAAAAGCTGCTGCTTCTGTGACCGCATTGAGGCACGTTCCCGTGTCTGCGAGTATATAGACGGCTCTTCGCGTTCACTCCGAGGGAAACGGTCCGCTATTGCTTCTGTGCGTACAGACGCGATTCCCTTGTCTCTTGCGAACACAGGGAACTCTGTGCATCCAAATCTACAGGCTAAGGACGCGTCTGCATATGTTTTGGTGAACAATCGAGTGTGCGTGTTCTGACAGCTGCCTCTATGCAGACGTCTCCACAGAGCCACTTCTGAATGCCCCGCAGCCCAGGACTGAATGGATACACTAACAAGTGCACCGGTGTGAGCAAGCACATATGCAGAAGGACGTCTTTCATCTCACAGAAGCGCGAACGTCTTGGCGTTCAAGCACATGGCAGAAATAAGGTGTGAACAGATGAGCTCCTGCTATTTTCTCCGTTCGGCATGCGTCGTTGTAGCTCTCTTGCCGGTCGCCGGCTTAGCGGCTTGCTTTGCGCGACTAGGTCTGCGGAGAGAAGGAGATAGCGCCGGAAACCTTGCCTTTTACCTTCTTCGGCGCTGGAACCTGGTTGCTGCGGCTTCTCTTTGTCCATGTGCACACACACGATTCCTCAGCGAAAACCATGCAGAAACCTTTCCACGAGCACCCAGGGATGTGCACCCAGCACCACGTGCACCCAGCACACGCAGCTAGAGAAAAGCACCTACCTTTTCACACACTGATGCCTAAGCAAACGCGTGGCCACACACACGCACACATCCGCAAGCGCGCCTACTCCCATCTATTGAGGGAAAGACGGACGAGCAACGTCCTGACAGGCTTGAGGGGAAAAACGTCCGTTGATGGTTGGCGTACTGCACGCCCGCCTACGGGGCTGCAGGGGAATCCACATTTGGAAGGTACCTGAAGATGTGTGCCTGTTCTTGGAGCTCCGCTACTAGGGTAGCAAAGACACTCGTAGGCAGTACTGAATGCTGCTCCGTGCTACTTCTCCTCCGGTGGTAAATGCTTCACAGTCGCCCTAGGAAAGACGTTTAACAATCGATCTCCAAGAGGAACGAAACACATGATGCCATAAGGCGAAAGAATAGCAGGGCATCTCTTCACAAGCTTGTCCCTGATCTATAGCTGAGGGCAAACACTTGTGTGCTTGTGGGAGAGCCTGTGTCTTTCCTGGAAGCGTTTGGGAGTTTTGCTCAGACGCGTGTTTCCTCAAGTTCAAGAATCAAGATCTAGGATACCTGCAGACAGGTGCCTGTTTGTGTGGAGACAGTCTGTTTGAAACTGTGTTCCTCAGCGCCCACTCTTTCTCCCCGTCGCTCCACACGCCTGGGAGTCCCTTTCTTTCTCTCCACAAGCACGTGTGTTGACTTCGTCGCACATGTGCATCTGCACAAGCGTTGAGCTCAGCAGAGTGTGTCTCTTGACACTTGATGTGCGTTGGCTGTGTCTGCGTGCTCCAGTGAAGAGAGAAACGGGAAATCATCTTGGTAGAGGCAACAAAGCAAAAGCGAGGCAGGATTGACATCTGCTCAACAGAGACGGATTCCCTGCGCTGACACAGTTCACAGTTACACGAGAAGCAATCTGAGCGGTCCATCGACCGGAGACGTGTTTCCCAAGAGGTCGTTTAGCGAGTGAACAGCAGTGTGCGCGACTTTCAGGAGTGTGCCTGGAAAGTGCCAGAATCACCAGAGCATCTGTGCAAAAGCTGCTGCTTCTGTGACCGCATTGAGGCACGTTCCCGTGTCTGCGAGTATATAGACGGCTCTTCGCGTTCACTCCGAGGGAAACGGTCCGCTATTGCTTCTGTGCGTACAGACGCGATTCCCTTGTCTCTTGCGAACACAGGGAACTCTGTGCATCCAAATCTACAGGCTAAGGACGCGTCTGCATATGTTTTGGTGAACAATCGAGTGTGCGTGTTCTGACAGCTGCCTCTATGCAGACGTCTCCACAGAGCCACTTCTGAATGCCCCGCAGCCCAGGACTGAATGGATACACTAACAAGTGCACCGGTGTGAGCAAGCACATATGCAGAAGGACGTCTTTCATCTCACAGAAGCGCGAACGTCTTGGCGTTCAAGCACATGGCAGAAATAAGGTGTGAACAGATGAGCTCCTGCTATTTTCTCCGTTCGGCATGCGTCGTTGTAGCTCTCTTGCCGGTCGCCGGCTTAGCGGCTTGCTTTGCGCGACTAGGTCTGCGGAGAGAAGGAGATAGCGCCGGAAACCTTGCCTTTTGCCTTCTTCGGCGCTGGAACCTGGTTGCTGCGCCTTCTCTTTGTCCATGTGCACACACACGATTCCTCAGCGAAAACCATGCAGAAACCTTTCCACGAGCACCCAGGGATGTGCACCCAGCACCACGTGCACCCAGCACACGCAGCTAGAGAAAAGCACCTACCTTTTCACACACTGATGCCTAAGCAAACGCGTGGCCACACACACGCACACATCCGCAAGCGCGCCTACTCCCATCTATTGAGGGAAAGACGGACGAGCAACGTCCTGACAGGCTTGAGGGGAAAAACGTCCGTTGATGGTTGGCGTACTGCACGCCCGCCTACGGGGCTGCAGGGGAATCCACATTTGGAAGGTACCTGAAGATGTGTGCCTGTTCTTGGAGCTCCGCTACTAGGGTAGCAAAGACACTCGTAGGCAGTACTGAATGCTGCTCCGTGCTACTTCTCCTCCGGTGGTAAATGCTTCACAGTCGCCCTAGGAAAGACGTTTAACAATCGATCTCCAAGAGGAACGAAACACATGATGCCATAAGGCGAAAGAATAGCAGGGCATCTCTTCACAAGCTTGTCCCTGATCTATAGCTGAGGGCAAACACTTGTGTGCTTGTGGGAGAGCCTGTGTCTTTCCTGGAAGCGTTTGGGAGTTTTGCTCAGACGCGTGTTTCCTCAAGTTCAAGAATCAAGATCTAGGATACCTGCAGACAGGTGCCTGTTTGTGTGGAGACAGTCTGTTTGAAACTGTGTTCCTCAGCGCCCACTCTTTCTCCCCGTCGCTCCACACGCCTGGGAGTCCCTTTCTTTCTCTCCACAAGCACGTGTGTTGACTTCGTCGCACATGTGCATCTGCACAAGCGTTGAGCTCAGCAGAGTGTGTCTCTTGACACTTGATGTGCGTTGGCTGTGTCTGCGTGCTCCAGTGAAGAGAGAAACGGGAAATCATCTTGGTAGAGGCAACAAAGCAAAACCGAGGCAGGATTGACATCTGCTCAACAGAGACGGATTCCCTGCGCTGACACAGTTCACAGTTACACGAGAAGCAATCTGAGCGGTCCATCGACCGGAGACGTGTTTCCCAAGAGGTCGTTTAGCGAGTGAAGAGCAGTGTGCGCGACTTTCAGGAGTGTGCCTGGAAAGTGCCAGAATCACCAGAGCATCTGTGCAAAAGCTGCTGCCTCTGTGACCGCATTGAGGCACGTTCCCGTGTCTGCGAGTATATAGACGGCTCTTCGCGTTCACTCCGAGGGAAACGGTCCGCTATTGCTTCTGTGCGTACAGACGCGATTCCCTTGTCTCTTGCGAACACAGGGAACTCTGTGCATCCAAATCTACAGGCTAAGGACGCGTCTGCATATGTTTTGGTGAACAATCGAGTGTGCGTGTTCTGACAGCTGCCTCTATGCAGACGTCTCCACAGAGCCACTTCTGAATGCCCCGCAGCCCAGGACTGAATGGATACACTAACAAGTGCACCGGTGTGAGCAAGCACATATGCAGAAGGACGTCTTTCATCTCACAGAAGCGCGAACATCTTGGCGTTCAAGCACATGGCAGAAACAAGGTGTGAACAGATGAGCTGCTGCTATTTTCTCCGTACGGCATGCTTCGTTGTAGCTCTCTTGCCGGTCGCCGGCTTAGCGGCTTGCTTTGCGCGACTAGGTCTGCGGAGAGAAGGAGATAGCGCCGGAAACCTTGCCTTTTGCCTTCTTCGGCGCTGGAACCTGGTTGCTGCGCCTTCTCTTTGTCCATGTGCACACACACGATTCCTCAGCGAAAACCATGCAGAAACCTTTCCACGAGCACCCAGGGATGTGCACCCAGCACCACGTGCACCCAGCACACGCAGCTAGAGAAAAGCACCTACCTTTTCACACACTGATGCCTAAGCAAACGCGTGGCCACACACACGCACACATCCGCAAGCGCGCCTACTCCCATCTATTGAGGGAAAGACGGACGAGCAACGTCCTGACAGGCCTGAGGGGAAAAACGTCCGTTGATGGTTGGCGTACTGCACGCCCGCCTACGGGGCTGCAGGGGAATCCACATTTGGAAGGTACCTGAAGATGTGTGCCTGTTCTTGGAGCTCCGCTAGTAGGGTAGCAAAGACACTCGTAGGCAGTACTGAATGCTGCTCCGTGCTACTTCTCCTCCGCTGGCAAATGCTTCACAGTCGTTCTAGGAAAGACGATCTCCAAGAGGAACGAAACACATGATGCCATAAGGCGAAAGAATAGCAGGGCATCTCTTCACAAGCTTGTCCCTGATCTATAGCTGAGGGCAAACACTTGTGTGCTTGTGGGAGAGCCTGTGTCTTTCCTGGAAGCGTTTGGGAGTTTTGCTCAGACGCGTGTTTCCTCAAGTTCAAGAATCAAGATCTAGGATACCTGCAGACAGGTGCCTGTTTGTGTGGAGACAGTCTGTTTGAAACTGTGTTCCTCAGCGGCCACTCTTTCTCCCCGTCGCTCCACACGCCTGGGAGTCCCTTTCTTTCTCTCCACAAGCACGTGTGTTGACTTCGTCGCACATGTGCATCTGCACAAGCGTTGAGCTCAGCAGAGTGTGTCTCTTGACACTTGATGTGCGTTGGCTGTGTCTGCGTGCTCCAGTGAAGAGAGAAACGGGAAATCATCTTGGTAGAGGCAACAAAGCAAAACCGAGGCAGGATTGACATCTGCTCAACAGAGACGAATTCCCTGCGCTGACACAGTTCACAGTTACACGAGAAGCAATCTGAGCGGTCCATCGACCGGAGACGTGTTTCCCAAGAGGTCGTTTAGCGAGTGAACAGCAGTGTGCGCGACTTTCAGGAGTGTGCCTGGAAAGTGCCAGAATCACCAGAGCATCTGTGCAAAAGCTGCTGCCTCTGTGACCGCATTGAGGCACGTTCCCGTGTCTGCGAGTATATAGACGGCTCTTCGCGTTCACTCCGAGGGAAACGGTCCGCTATTGCTTCTGTGCGTACAGACGCGATTCCCTTGTCTCTTGCGAACAAAGGGAACTCTGTGCATCCAAATCTACAGGCTAAGGACGCGTCTGCATATGTTTTGGTGAACAATCGAGTGTGCGTGTTCTGACAGCTGCCTCTATGCAGACGTCTCCACAGAGCCACTTCTGAATGCCCCGCAGCCCAGGACTGAATGGATACACTAACAAGTGCACTGGTGTGAGCAAGCACATATGCAGAAGGACGTCTTTCATCTCACAGAAGCGCGAACGTCTTGGCGTTCAAGCACATGGCAGAAACAAGGTGTGAACAGATGAGCTGCTGCTATTTTCTCCGTTCGGCATGCTTCGTTGTAGCTCTCTTGCCGGTCGCCGGCTTAGCGGCTTGCTTTGCGCGACTAGGTCTGCGGAGAGAAGGAGATAGCGCCGGAAACCTTGCCTTTTGCCTTCTTCGGCGCTGGAACCTGGTTGCTGCGCCTTCTCTTTGTCCATGTGCACACACACGATTCCTCAGCGAAAACCATGCAGAAACCTTTCCACGAGCACCCAGGGATGTGCACCCAGCACCACGTGCACCCAGCACACGCAGCTAGAGAAAAGCACCTACCTTTTCACACACTGATGCCTAAGCAAACGCGTGGCCACACACACGCACACATCCGCAAGCGCGCCTACTCCCATCTATTGAGGGAAAGACGGACGAGCAACGTCCTGACAGGCCTGAGGGGAAAAACGTCCGTTGATGGTTGGCGTACTGCACGCCCGCCTACGGGGCTGCAGGGGAATCCACATTTGGAAGGTACCTGAAGATGTGTGCCTGTTCTTGGAGCTCCGCTACTAGGGTAGCAAAGACTGAACGGGTAGCAGTACTGAATGCTGCTCCGTGCTACTTCTCCTCCGGTGGTAAATGCTTCACAGTCGCCCTAGGAAAGACGATCTCCAAGAGGAACGAAACACATGATGCCATAAGGCGAAAGAATAGCAGGGCATCTCTTCACAAGCTTGTCCCTGATCTATAGCTGAGGGCAAACACTTGTGTGCTTGTGGGAGAGCCTGTGTCTTTCCTGGAAGCGTTTGGGAGTTTTGCTCAGACGCGTGTTTCCTCAAGTTCAAGAATCAAGATCTAGGATACCTGCAGACAGGTGCCTGTTTGTGTGGAGACAGTCTGTTTGAAACTGTGTTCCTCAGCGCCCACTCTTTCTCCCCGTCGCTCCACACGCCTGGGAGTCCCTTTCTTTCTCTCCACAAGCACGTGTGTTGACTTCGTCGCACATGTGCATCTGCACAAGCGTTGAGCTCAGCAGAGTGTGTCTCTTGACACTTGATGTGCGTTGGCTGTGTCTGCGTGCTCCAGTGAAGAGAGAAACGGGAAATCATCTTGGTAGAGGCAACAAAGCAAAACCGAGGCAGGATTGACATCTGCTCAACAGAGACGGATTCCCTGCACTGACACAGTTCACAGTTACACGAGAAGCAATCTGAGCGGTCCATCGACCGGAGACGTGTTTCCCAAGAGGTCGTTTAGCGAGTGAAGAGCAGTGTGCGCGACTTTCAGGAGTGTGCCTGGAAAGTGCCAGAATCACCAGAGCATCTGTGCAAAAGCTGCTGCCTCTGTGACCGCATTGAGGCACGTTCCCGTGTCTGCGAGTATATAGACGGCTCTTCGCGTTCACTCCGAGGGAAACGGTCCGCTATTGCTTCTGTGCGTACAGACGCGATTCCCTTGTCTCTTGCGAACACAGGGAACTCTGTGCATCCAAATCTACAGGCTAAGGACGCGTCTGCATATGTTTTGGTGAACAATCGAGTGTGCGTGTTCTGACAGCTGCCTCTATGCAGACGTCTCCACAGAGCCACTTCTGAATGCCCCGCAGCCCAGGACTGAATGGATACACTAACAAGTGCACCGGTGTGAGCAAGCACATATGCAGAAGGACGTCTTTCATCTCACAGAAGCGCGAACGTCTTGGCGTTCAAGCACATGGCAGAAACAAGGTGTGAACAGATGAGCTGCTGCTATTTTCTCCGTACGGCATGCTTCGTTGTAGCTCTCTTGCCGGTCGCCGGCTTAGCGGCTTGCTTTGCGCGACTAGGTCTGCGGAGAGAAGGAGATAGCGCCGGAAACCTTGCCTTTTGCCTTCTTCGGGGCTGGAACCTGGTTGCTGCGCCTTCTCTTTGTCCATGTGCACACACACGATTCCTCAGCGAAAACCATGCAGAAACCTTTCCACGAGCACCCAGGGATGTGCACCCAGCAACACGTGCACCCAGCACACGCAGCTAGAGAAAAGCACCTACCTTTTCACACACTGATGCCTAAGCAAACGCGTGGCCACACACACGCACACATCCGCAAGCGCGCCTACTCCCATCTATTGAGGGAAAGACGGACGAGCAACGTCCTGACAGGCCTGAGGGGAAAAACGTCCGTTGATGGTTGGCGTACTGCACGCCCGCCTACGGGGCTGCAGGGGAATCCACATTTGGAAGGTACCTGAAGATGTGTGCCTGTTCTTGGAGCTCCGCTAGTAGGGTAGCAAAGACACTCGTAGGCAGTACTGAATGCTGCTCCGTGCTACTTCTCCTCCGCTGGCAAATGCTTCACAGTCGCCCTAGGAAAGACGATCTCCAAGAGGAACGAAACACATGATGCCATAAGGCGAAAGAATAGCAGGGCATCTCTTCACAAGCTTGTCCCTGATCTATAGCTGAGGGCAAACACTTGTGTGCTTGTGGGAGAGCCTGTGTCTTTCCTGGAAGCGTTTGGGAGTTTTGCTCAGACGCGTGTTTCCTCAAGTTCAAGAATCAAGATCTAGGATACCTGCAGACAGGTGCCTGTTTGTGTGGAGACAGTCTGTTTGAAACTGTGTTCCTCAGCGCCCACTCTTTCTCCCCGTCGCTCCACACGCCTGGGAGTCCCTTTCTTTCTCTCCACAAGCACGTGTGTTGACTTCGTCGCACATGTGCATCTGCACAAGCGTTGAGCTCAGCAGAGTGTGTCTCTTGACACTTGATGTGCGTTGGCTGTGTCTGCGTGCTCCAGTGAAGAGAGAAACGGGAAATCATCTTGGTAGAGGCAACAAAGCAAAACCGAGGCAGGATTGACATCTGCTCAACAGAGACGGATTCCCTGCACTGACACAGTTCACAGTTACACGAGAAGCAATCTGAGCGGTCCATCGACCGGAGACGTGTTTCCCAAGAGGTCGTTTAGCGAGTGAAGAGCAGTGTGCGCGACTTTCAGGAGTGTGCCTGGAAAGTGCCAGAATCACCAGAGCATCTGTGCAAAAGCTGCTGCCTCTGTGACCGCATTGAGGCACGTTCCCGTGTCTGCGAGTATATAGACGGCTCTTCGCGTTCACTCCGAGGGAAACGGTCCGCTATTGCTTCTGTGCGTACAGACGCGATTCCCTTGTCTCTTGCGAACACAGGGAACTCTGTGCATCCAAATCTACAGGCTAAGGACGCGTCTGCATATGTTTTGGTGAACAATCGAGTGTGCGTGTTCTGACAGCTGCCTCTATGCAGACGTCTCCACAGAGCCACTTCTGAATGCCCCGCAGCCCAGGACTGAATGGATACACTAACAAGTGCACCGGTGTGAGCAAGCACATATGCAGAAGGACGTCTTTCATCTCACAGAAGCGCGAACGTCTTGGCGTTCAAGCACATGGCAGAAACAAGGTGTGAACAGATGAGCTGCTGCTATTTTCTCCGTACGGCATGCTTCGTTGTAGCTCTCTTGCCGGTCGCCGGCTTAGCGGCTTGCTTTGCGCGACTAGGTCTGCGGAGAGAAGGAGATAGCGCCGGAAACCTTGCCTTTTGCCTTCTTCGGCGCTGGAACCTGGTTGCTGCGCCTTCTCTTTGTCCATGTGCACACACACGATTCCTCAGCGAAAACCATGCAGAAACCTTTCCACGAGCACCCAGGGATGTGCACCCAGCACCACGTGCACCCAGCACACGCAGCTAGAGAAAAGCACCTACCTTTTCACACACTGATGCCTAAGCAAACGCGTGGCCACACACACGCACACATCCGCAAGCGCGCCTACTCCCATCTATTGAGGGAAAGACGGACGAGCAACGTCCTGACAGGCCTGAGGGGAAAAACGTCCGTTGATGGTTGGCGTACTGCACGCCCGCCTACGGGGCTGCAGGGGAATCCACATTTGGAAGGTACCTGAAGATGTGTGCCTGTTCTTGGAGCTCCGCTAGTAGGGTAGCAAAGACACTCGTAGGCAGTACTGAATGCTGCTCCGTGCTACTTCTCCTCCGCTGGCAAATGCTTCACAGTCGCCCTAGGAAAGACGATCTCCAAGAGGAACGAAACACATGATGCCATAAGGCGAAAGAATAGCAGGGCATCTCTTCACAAGCTTGTCCCTGATCTATAGCTGAGGGCAAACACTTGTGTGCTTGTGGGAGAGCCTGTGTCTTTCCTGGAAGCGTTTGGGAGTTTTGCTCAGACGCGTGTTTCCTCAAGTTCAAGAATCAAGATCTAGGATACCTGCAGACAGGTGCCTGTTTGTGTGGAGACAGTCTGTTTGAAACTGTGTTCCTCAGCGCCCACTCTTTCTCCCCGTCGCTCCACACGCCTGGGAGTCCCTTTCTTTCTCTCCACAAGCACGTGTGTTGACTTCGTCGCACATGTGCATCTGCACAAGCGTTGAGCTCAGCAGAGTGTGTCTCTTGACACTTGATGTGCGTTGGCTGTGTCTGCGTGCTCCAGTGAAGAGAGAAACGGGAAATCATCTTGGTAGAGGCAACAAAGCAAAACCGAGGCAGGATTGACATCTGCTCAACAGAGACGGATTCCCTGCGCTGACACAGTTCACAGTTACACGAGAAGCAATCTGAGCGGTCCATCGACCGGAGACGTGTTTCCCAAGAGGTCGTTTAGCGAGTGAAGAGCAGTGTGCGCGACTTTCAGGAGTGTGCCTGGAAAGTGCCAGAATCACCAGAGCATCTGTGCAAAAGCTGCTGCCTCTGTGACCGCATTGAGGCACGTTCCCGTGTCTGCGAGTATATAGACGGCTCTTCGCGTTCACTCCGAGGGAAACGGTCCGCTATTGCTTCTGTGCGTACAGACGCGATTCCCTTGTCTCTTGCGAACACAGGGAACTCTGTGCATCCAAATCTACAGGCTAAGGACGCGTCTGCATATGTTTTGGCGAACAATCGAGTGTGCGTGTTCTGACAGCTGCCTCTATGCAGACGTCTCCACAGAGCCACTTCTGAATGCCCCGCAGCCCAGGACTGAATGGATACACTAACAAGTGCACCGGTGTGAGCAAGCACATATGCAGAAGGACGTCTTTCATGTCACAGAAGCGCGAACGTCTTGGCGTTCAAGCACATGGCAGAAACAAGGTGTGAACAGATGAGCTGCTGCTATTTTCTCCGTTCGGCATGCTTCGTTGTAGCTCTCTTGCCGGTCGCCGGCTTAGCGGCTTGCTTTGCGCGACTAGGTCTGCGGAGAGAAGGAGATAGCGCCGGAAACCTTGCCTTTTGCCTTCTTCGGCGCTGGAACCTGGTTGCTGCGCCTTCTCTTTGTCCATGTGCACACACACGATTCCTCAGCGAAAACCATGCAGAAACCTTTCCACGAGCACCCAGGGATGTGCACCCAGCACCACGTGCACCCAGCACACGCAGCTAGAGAAAAGCACCTACCTTTTCACACACTGATGCCTAAGCAAACGCGTGGCCACACACACGCACACATCCGCAAGCGCGCCTACTCCCATCTATTGAGGGAAAGACGGACGAGCAACGTCCTGACAGGCTTGAGGGGAAAAACGTCCGTTGATGGTTGGCGTACTGCACGCCCGCCTACGGGGCTGCAGGGGAATCCACATTTGGAAGGTACCTGAAGATGTGTGCCTGTTCTTGGAGCTCCGCTACTAGGGTAGCAAAGACACTCGTAGGCAGTACTGAATGCTGCTCCGTGCTACTTCTCCTCCGGTGGTAAATGCTTCACAGTCGCCCTAGGAAAGACGATCTCCAAGAGGAACGAAACACATGATGCCATAAGGCGAAAGAATAGCAGGGCATCTCTTCACAAGCTTGTCCCTGATCTATAGCTGAGGGCAAACACTTGTGTGCTTGTGGGAGAGCCTGTGTCTTTCCTGGAAGCGTTTGGGAGTTTTGCTCAGACGCGTGTTATTTCAAGTTCAAGAATCAAGATCTAGGATACCTGCAGAAAGGTGCCTGTTTGTGTGGAGACAGTCTGTTTGAAACTGTGTTCCTCAGCGCCCGCTCTTTCTCCCCGTCGCTCCACACGCCTGGGAGTCCCTTTCTTTCTCTCCACAAGCACGTGTGTTGACTTCGTCGCACATGTGCATCTGCACAAGCGTTGAGCTCAGCAGAGTGTGTCTCTTGACACTTGATGTGCGTTGGCTGTGTCTGCGTGCTCCAGTGAAGAGAGAAACGGGAAATCATCTTGGCAGAGGCAACAAAGCAAAAGCGAGGCAGGATTGACATCTGCTCAACAGAGACGGATTCCCTGCGCTGACACAGTTCACAGTTACACGAGAAGCAATCTGAGCGGTCCATCGACCGGAGACGTGTTTCCCAAGAGGTCGTTTAGCGAGTGAACAGCAGTGTGCGCGACTTTCAGGAGGTTTAGGGGTTGGGGTTAGGTTTACATTTGGGGTTAGGGGTTGGGGTTTAGGGGTTGGGGTTAGGTTTAGATTTGGGTTTAGGGGTTGGGGTTAGGGGTTGGGGTTAGGGACTGGGGTTAGGTTTAGATTTGGGGTTAGGGGTTGGGGTTAGGGTTTGGGGTTAGGGATTGGGGTTAGGTTTAGATTTGGGTTAGGGGTTGGGGTTTAGGGGTTGGGGTTAGGTTTAGATTTGGGTTTAGGGGTTGCGGTTAGGGTTTGGGGTTAGGGATTGGGGTTAGGTTTAGATTTGGGGTTAGGGGTTGGGGTTTAGGGGTTGGGGTTAGGTTTACATTTGGGGTTAGGGTTTGGGGTTAGGGATTGGGGTTAGGTTTAGATTTGGGGTTAAGGGGTTGGGGTTAGGGTTTGGGGTTAGGGATTGGGGTTAGGTTTAGATTTTGAGTTAGGGTTTGGGGTTAGGTGTAGATTTGGGGTTAGGGGTTGGGGTTTAGGGCTTGGGGTTAGGTTTAGATTTGGGTTTACTGGTTGGGGTTAGGGGTTGGGGTTAGGGATTGGAGTTAGGTTTAGATTTGGGGTTAGGGGTTGGGGTTAGGGTTTGGGGTTAGGGATTGGGGTTAGGTTTAGATTTCGGGTTAGGGGTTGGGGTTTAGGGGTTGGGGTTAGATTTAGATTTGGGGTTAGGGTTTGGGGTTAGGGATTGGGGTTAGGTTTAGATTTGGGTTTAGGGGTTGGGGTTAGGGGTTGGGGTTAGGGGTTGGGGTTAGGTGTAGATTTGGGTTTAGGGGTTGGGGTTAGGTTTAGATTTGGGGTTAGGGGCTGGGATTTGGGGGTTGGGGTTAGGTTTAGATTTGGGTTTAGGGGTTGGGGTTAGGGGTTGGGGTTAGGGATTGGGGTTAGGTTTAGATTTGGGGTTCGGGGTTGGGGTTAGGGTTTGGGGTTAGGGATTGGGGTTAGGTTTAGATGTGGGGTTAGGGGTTGGGGTTTAGGGGTTGGGGTTAGGTTTAGATTTGGGTTTAGGGGTTGGGGTTAGGGGTTGGGGTTAGGGATTGGGGTTAGGTTTAGATTTAGGGTTAGGGGTTGGGGTTTAGGGGTTGGGGTTAGGTTTAGATTTGGGGTTAGGGTTTGGGGTTAGGGATTGGGGTTAGGTTTAGATTTGGGTTTAGGGGTTGGGGTTAGGGTTTGGGGTTAGGGATTGGGGTTAGGTTTAGATTTGGGGTTAGGGGTTGGGGTTAGGTTTAGATTTGGAGTTAGGGGTTGGGGTTTAGGGGTTGGGGTTAGGTTTAGATTTGGGGTTAGGGGTTGGGGTTAGGGGTTGAGGTTAGGGATTGGGGTTAGGTTTAGATTTGGGGTTAGGGGTTGGGGTTAGGGTTTGGGGTTAGGGATTGGGGTTAGGTTTAGATTTGGGGTTAGGTTTAGATTTGGGGTTGGGGGTTGCGGTTAGGGTTTGGGGTTAGGGATTGGGGTTAGGCTTAGATTTGGGGTTAGGTTTAGATTTGGGGTTAGGGTTTGGGGTTAGGGGTTGGGGTTAGGTTTAGTTTTGGGGTTAGGGGTTGGGGTTTAGGGGTTGGGGTTACGTTTAGATTTGGGGTTAGGGGTTGGGGTTAGGGTTTGGGGTTAGGAATTGGGGTTAGGTTTAGATTTGGGGTTAGGGGTTGGGGTAAGGGGTTGGGGTTAGGTTTAGATTTGGGGTTAGGGGTTGGGGTTTAGGGGTTGGGGTTAGGTTTAGATTTGGATTTAGGGGTTGGGGTTAGGGTTTGGGGTTAGGGATTGGGGTTAGGTTTAGATTTGGGGTTAGGGGCGGGGGTTAGAATTTGGGGTTAGGTTTAGATTTGGGGTTAGGGGTTGGGGTTAGGGATTGGGGTTAGGTTGAGATTTGGGGTTAGGGGTTGGGGTTAGGGGTTGGGGTTAGGTTTAGATTTGGGGTTAGGCGTTGGCGTTTAGGGGTTGGGGTTAGGTTTAGATTTGGGGTTAGGGTTTGGGGTTAGGGATTGGGGTTAGGTTTAGATTTGGGGTTAGGGTTTGGGGTTAGGGATTGGGGTTAGGTTTAGATTTGGGGTTAGGGGTTGGGGTTAGGGTTTGGGGTTATGGATTGGGGTTAGGTTTAGATTTGGGGTTAGGGGTTGGGGTTAGGTTTAGATTTGGGGTAAGGGGTTGGGGTTAGGGGTTGGGGTTAGGGTTTGGGGTTAGGTTTAGATTTGGGGTTAGGGGTTGGGGTTAGGGTTTGGGGTTAGGGATTGGGGTTAGGTTTAGATTTGGGGTTAGGGGTTGGGGTTTAGGGGTTGGGGTTAGGTTTAGATTTGGGTTTAGGGGTTGTGGTTAGGGTTTGGGTTTAGGGATTGGGGTTAGGTTTAGATTTGGGGTTAGGGGTTGGGGTTTAGGGGTAGGGGTTAGGTTTAGATTTGGGGTTAGGGTTTGGGGTTAGGGATTGGGGTTAGGTTTAGATTTGGGGTTAGGTTTAGATTTGGGGTTGGGGGTTGGGGTTAGGGTTTGGGTTTAGGGATTGGGGTTAGGTTTAGATTTGGGGTTAGGGGTTGGGGTTAGGGGTTGGGGTTAGGTTTAGATTTGGGGTTAGGGGTTGGGATTTACGGGTTGGGGTTAGGTTTAGATTTGGGGTTAGGGTTTGGGGTTAGGGATTGGGGTTAGGTTTAGATTTGGGGTTAGGGATTGGTGTTATGGATTGGGGTTAGGTTTAGATTTGGGGTTAGGGGTTGGGGTTAGGTTTAGATTTGGGGTTCGGGGTTGGGGTTAGGGTTTTGGGTTAAGGGATTGGGGTTAGGATTAGATTTGGGGTTAGGGGTTGGGGTTTAGGGGTTGGGGTTAGGTTTAGATTTGGGTTTAGGGGTTGGGGTTAGGGTTTGGGGTTAGGGATTGGGGTTAGGTTTAGATTTGGGGTTAGGGGTTGGGGTTTAGGGGTAGGGGTTAGGTTTAGATTTGGGGTTAGGGTTTGGGGTTAGGGATTGGGGTTAGGTTTAGATTTGGGTTTAGGTTTAGATTTGGGGTTGGGGGTTGGTGTTAGGGTTTGGGGTTACGGATTGGGGTTAGGTTTAGATTTGGGGTTAGGGTTTGGGGTTAGGGGTTGGGGTTAGGTTTAGATTTGGGGTTAGGGGTTGGGGTTTAGTGGTTGGGATTAGGTTTAGATTTGGGGTTAGGGGTTGGGGTTAGGGTTTAAGGTTAGGGATTGGGGTTAGGTTTAGATTTGGGGTTAGGGTTTGGGGTTAGGGTTTGGGGTTAGGGATTGGGGTTAGGTTTAGATTTGGGGTTAGGGGTTGGGGTTAGGTTTAGATTCGGGGTTAGGGGTTGGGGTTTAGGGGTTGGGGTTATGTTTAGATTTGGGTTTAGGGGTTGGGGTTAGGGTTTGGGGTTAGGGATTGGGGTTAGGTTTAGATTTGGGGTTAGGGTTTGGGGTTAGGTTTAGATTTGGGGTTAGGAGTTGGGGTTTAGGGGTTGGGGTTAGGTTTAGACTTGGGGTTAGGGGTTGGGGTTAGGTTTAGATTTGGGGTTAGGGGTTGGGGTTTAGGGGTTTGGCTTAGGTTTAGATTTGGGTTTAGGGGTTGGGGTTAGGGGTTGGGGTTAGGGATTGGGGTTAGGTTTAGATTTGGGGTTAGGGGCGGGGGTTAGGGTTTGGGGTTAGGTTTAGATTTGGGGTTAGGGGTTGGGGTTAGGGACTGGGGTTAGGTTTAGATTTGGGGTTAGGGGTTGGGGTTAGGGGTTGGGGTTAGGTTTAGATTTGGGGTTAGGGTTTGGGGTTAGGGATTGGGGTTAGGTTTAGATTTGGGGTTAGGGTTTGGGGTTAGGGATTGGGGTTAGGTTTAGATTTTGGGTTAGGGGCTGGGGTTAGGGTTTGGGGTTATGGATTGGGGTTAGGTTGAGATTTGGGGTAGGGGTTGGGGTTAGGTTTAGATTTGGGGTTAGGGGTTGGGGTTAGGGGTTGGGGTTAGGGTTTGGGGTTAGGTTTAGATTTGGGGTTAGGGGTTGGGGTTAGAGTTTGGGGTTAGGGATTGGGGTTAGGTTTAGATTTGGGGTTAGGGGTTGGGGTTTAGGGGTAGGGGTTAGGTTTAGATTTGGGGTTAGGGTTTGGGGTTAGGGATTGGGGTTAGGTTTAGGTTTGGGGTTAGGTTTAGATTTGGGGTTGGGGTTTGGGGTTAGGGTTTGGGGTAAGGGTTTGGGGTTAGGGATTGGGGTTAGGTTTAGATTTGGGGTTAGGGTTTGGGGTTAGGGGTTGGGGTTAGGTTTAGATTTGGGGTTAGGCGTTGGGGTTTAGGGGTTGGGGTTAGGTTTAGATTTGGGGTTAGGGTTTGGGGTTAGGGATTGGGGTTAGGTTTAGATTTGGGGTTAGGGTTTGGGGTTAGGGATTGGGGTTAGGTTTAGATTTGGGGTTAGGGGTTGGGGTTAGGTTTTGGGGTTAGGGATTGGGGTTAGGTTTAGATTTGGGGTTAGGGGTTGGGGTTAGGTTTAGATTTGGGGTTCGGGGTTGGGGTTAGGGGTTGGGGTTAGGGTTTGGGGTTAGGTTTAGATTTGGGGTTAGGGGTAGGGGTTAGGGTTTGGGGTTAGGGATTGGGGTTAGGTTTAGTTTTGGGGTTAGGGGTTGGGGTTTAGGGGTTGGGGTTAGGTTTAGATTTGGGTTTAGGGGTTGTGGTTAGGGTTTGGGGTTAGGGATTGGGGTTAGGTTTAGATTTGGGGTTAGGGGTTGGGGTTTAGGGGTAGGGGTTAGGTTTAGATTTGGGGTTAGGGTTTGGGGTTAGGGATTGGGGTTAGGTTTAGATTTGGGGTTAGGTTTAGATTTGGGGTTGGGGGTTGGGGTTAGGGTTTGGGGTTAGGGGTTGGGGTTAGGGATTGGGGTTAGGTTTAGATTTGGGGTTAGGGTTTGGGGTTAGGGGTTGGGGTTAGGTTTAGATTTGGGGTTAGGGGTTGGGGTTTAGGGGTTGGGGTTAGGTTTAGATTTGGGGTTAGGGGTTGGGGTTAGGGTTTGGGGTTAGGGATTGGGGTTAGGTTTAGATTTGGGGTTAGGGTTTGGGGTTAGGGTTTGGGGTTAGGGATTGGGGTTAGGTTTAGATTTGGGGTTAGGGGTTGGGGTTAGGTTTAGATTTGGGGTTAGGGGTTGGGGTTTAGGCGTTGGGGTTAGGTTTAGATTTGGGTTTAGGGGTTGGGGTTAGGGTTTGGGGTTAGGGATTGGGGTTAGGTTTAGATTTGGGGTTAGGGTTTGGGGTTAGGTTTACATTTGGGGTTAGGGGTTGGGGTTTAGGGGTTGGGGTTAGGTTTAGATTTGGGTTCAGGGGTTGGGGTTAGGGGTTGGGGTTAGGGTTTGGGGTTAGGGATTGGGGTTAGGTTTAGATTTGGGGTTAGGGGTTGGGGTTTAGGGGTTGGGGTTAGGTTTAGATTTGGGGTTAGGGGTTGGGGTTAGGGATTGCGGTTAGGTTTAGATTTGGGGTTAGGGGTTGGGGTTAGGGGTTGGGGTTAGGTTTAGATTTGGGGTTAGGAGTTGGGGTTTAGGGGTTCGGGTTAGGTTTAGATTTGGGGTTAGGGGTTGGGGTTAGGGATTGGGGTTAGGTTTAGATTTGGGGTTAGGGGTTGGGGTTAGGGTTTGGGGTTTGGGGTTGGGGTTAGGTTTAGATTTGGGTTTAGGGGTTGGGGTTAGGGTTTGGGGTTAGGGATTGGGGTTAGGTTTAGATTTGGGGTTAGGGGTTGGGGTTAGGTTTAGATTTGGGGTTAGGGGTTGGGGTTAGGGATTGGGGTTAGGTTTAGATTTGGGGTTAGGGTTTGGGGTTAGGGATTGGGGTTAGGTTTAGATTTGGGGTTAGGGGTTGGGGTTAGGGTTTGGGGTTAGGGATTGGGGTTAGGTTTAGATTTGGGGTTATGGGTTGGGGTTAGGTTTAGATTTGGGGTTAGGGGTTGGGGTTTAGGGGTTGGGTTAGGTTTAGATTTGGGTTTAGGGGTTGGGGTTAGGGGTTGGGGTTAGGGATTGGGGTTAGGTTTAGACTTGGGGTTAGGGGTTGGGGTTAGGTTTTGGGGTTAGGGATTGGGGTTAGGTTTAGATTTGGGGTTAGGGGTTGGGGTTTAGGGGTTGGGGTTAGGTTTAGATTTGGGGTTAGGGTTTGGGGTTAGGGATTGGGGTTAGGTTTAGATTTGGGTTTAGGGGTTGGGGTTAGGGTTTGGGTTTAGGGGTTGGGGTTAGGTTTAGATTTGGGGTTAGGGGTTGGGGTTAGGTTTAGATTTGGGGTTAGGGGTTGGGGTTTAGGGGTTGGGGTTAGGTTTAGATTTGGGTTTAGGGGTTGGGGTTAGGGGTTGGCGTTAGGGATTGGGGTTAGGTTTAGATTTGGGGTTAGGGGCTGGGGTTAGGGTTTGGGGTTAGGGATTGGGGTTAGGTTTAGATTTGGCGTTATGGGTTGGGGTTTAGGGGTTGGGGTTAGGTTTAGATTTGGGGTTAGGGGTTGGGGTTAGGGATTGGGGTTAGGTTTAGATTTGGGGTTAGGGGTTGGGGTTTAGGGGTTGGTGTTAGGTTTAGATTTGGGGTTAGGAGTTGGGGTTTAGGGGTTGGGGTTAGGTTTAGATTTGGGGTTAGGGTTTGGGGTTAGGGATTGGGGTTAGGTTTAGATTTGGGGTTAGGGGTTGGGGTTAGGGATTGGGGTTAGGTTTAGATTTGGGGTTAGGGGTTGGGGTTAGGGTTTGGGGTTATGGATTGGGGTTAGGTTTAGATTTGGGGTTAGGGGTTGGGGTTAGGTTTAGATTTGGGGTTAGGGGTTGGGGTTTAGGGGTTGGGGTTAGGTTTAGATTTGGGTTTAGGGGTTGGGGTTAGGGATTGGGGTTAGGTTTAGATTTGGGGTTAGGGGTTGGGGTTAGGGTTTGGGGTTAGGGATTGGGGTTAGGTTTAGATTTGGGGTTAGGGGTTGGGGTTAGGTTTAGATTTGGGGTTATGGGTTGGGGTTTAGGGGTTGGGGTTAGGTTTAGATTTGGGGTTAGGGGTTGGGGTTAGGGTTTGGGGTTAGGGATTGGGGTTAGGTTTAGATTTGGGGTTAGGGGTTGGGGTTTAGGGGTTGGGGTTAGGTTTAGATTTGGGGTTAGGGGTTGGGGTTAGGGATTGCGGTTAGGTTTAGATTTGGGGTTAGGGGTTGGGGTTAGGGGTTGGGGTTAGGTTTAGATTTGGGGTTAGGAGTTGGGGTTTAGGGGTTCGGGTTAGGTTTAGATTTGGGGTTAGGGGTTGGGGTTAGGGATTGGGGTTAGGTTTAGATTTGGGGTTAGGGGTTGGGGTTAGGGTTTGGGGTTAGGGGTTGGGGTTAGATTTAGATTTGGGTTTAGGGGTTGGGGTTAGGGTTTGGGGTTAGGGATTGGGGTTAGGTTTAGATTTGGGGTTAGGGGTTGGGGTTAGGTTTAGATTTGGGGTTAGGGGTTGGGGTTAGGGATTGGGGTTAGGTTTAGATTTGGGGTTAGGGTTTGGGGTTAGGGATTGGGGTTAGGTTTAGATTTGGGGTTAGGGGTTGGGGTTAGGGTTTGGGGTTAGGGATTGGGGTTAGGTTTAGATTTGGGGTTATGGGTTGGGGTTAGGTTTAGATTTGGGGTTAGGGGTTGGGGTTTAGGGGTTGGGTTAGGTTTAGATTTGGGTTTAGGGGTTGGGGATAGGGGTTGGGGTTAGGGATTGGGGTTAGGTTTAGACTTGGGGTTAGGGGTTGGGGTTAGGTTTTGGGGTTAGGGATTGGGGTTAGGTTTAGATTTGGGGTTAGGGGTTGGGGTTTCGGGGTTGGGGTTAGGTTTAGATTTGGGGTTAGGGTTTGGGGTTAGGGATTGGGGTTAGGTTTAGATTTGGGTTTAGGGGTTGGGGTTAGGGTTTGGGGTTAGGGGTTGGGGTTAGGTTTAGATTTGGGGTTATGGATTGGGGTTAGGTTTAGATTTGGGGTTAGGGGTTGGGGTTAGGTTTAGATTTGAGGTTAGGGGTTGGGGTTTAGGGGTTGGG
The DNA here is from genome assembly GCF_037038585.1 of Patagioenas fasciata. Taxonomy (NCBI): domain Eukaryota; kingdom Metazoa; phylum Chordata; class Aves; order Columbiformes; family Columbidae; genus Patagioenas; species Patagioenas fasciata. The sequence continues at coordinate 51,374,132 of NC_092523.1, read as the reverse complement.
GTTAGGTTTAGATTTGGGTTTAGGGGTTGTGGTTAGGGTTTGGGGTTAGGGATTGGGGTTAGGTTTAGATTTGGGTTTAGGGGTTGGGGTTTAGGGGTTGGGGTTAGGTTTAGATTTGGGGTTAGGGTTTGGGGTTAGGGGTTGGGGTTAGGTTTAGATTTGGGGTTAGGTTTAGATTTGGGGTTGGGGGTTGGGGTTAGGGTTTGGGGTTAGGGGTTGGGGTTAGGGATTGGGGTTAGGTTTAGATTTCGGGTTAGGGTTTGGGGTTAGGGGTTGGGGTTAGGTTTAGATTTGGGGTTAGGTGTTGGGGTTTAGGGGTTGGGGTTAGGTTTAGATTTGGGTTTAGGGGTTGGGGTTAGGGTTTGGGGTTAGGGATTGGGGTTAGGTTTAGATTTGGGGTTATGGGTTGGGGTTTAGGGGTTGGGGTTAGGTTTAGATTTGGGGTTAGGGGTTGGGGTTAGGGATTGGGGTTAGGTTTAGATTTGGGGTTAGGAGTTGGGGTTAGGGGTTGGGGTTAGGTTTAGATTTGGGGTTAGGAGTTGGGGTTTAGGGGTTGGGGTTAGGTTTAGATTTGGGGTTAGGATTTGGGGTTAGGGATTGGGGTTAGGTTTAGATTTGGGGTTAGGGTTTGGGGTTAGGGATTGGGGTTAGGTTTAGATTTGGGGTTAGGGGTTGGGGTTAGGGTTTGGGGTTATGGATTGGGGTTAGGTTTAGATTTGGGGTTAGGGGCTGGGGTTAGGTTTAGATTTGGGGTTAGGGGTTGGGGTTAGGGATTGGGGTTAGGTTTAGATTTGGGGTTAGGGGTTGGGGTTAGGGTTTGGGGTTAGGGATTGGGGTTAGGTTTAGATTTGGGGTTAGGGGTTGGGGTTAGGTTTAGATTTGGGGTTATGGGTTGGGGTTTAGGGGTTGGGGTTAGGTTTAGATTTGGGGTTAGGAGTTGGGGTTAGGGGTTGGGGTTAGGTTTAGATTTGGGGTTAGGAGTTGGGGTTTAGGGGTTGGGGTTAGGTTTAGATTTGGGGTTAGGATTTGGGGTTAGGGATTGGGGTTAGGTTTAGATTTGGGGTTAGGGTTTGGGGTTAGGGATTGGGGTTAGGTTTAGATTTGGGGTTAGGGGTTGGGGTTAGGGTTTGGGGTTATGGATTGGGGTTAGGTTTAGATTTGGGGTTAGGGGCTGGGGTTAGGTTTAGATTTGGGGTTAGGGGTTGGGGTTAGGGATTGGGGTTAGGTTTAGATTTGGGGTTAGGGGTTGGGGTTAGGGTTTGGGGTTAGGGATTGGGGTTAGGTTTAGATTTGGGGTTAGGGGTTGGGGTTAGGTTTAGATTTGGGGTTATGGGTTGGGGTTTAGGGGTTGGGGTTAGGTTTAGATTTGGGGTTAGGGGTTGGGGTTAGGGATTGGGGTTAGGTTTAGATTTGGGGTTAGGGGTTGGGGTTAGGGGTTGGGGTTAGGTTTAGATTTGGGGTTAGGAGTTGGGGTTTAGGGGTTGGGGTTAGGTTTAGATTTGGGGTTAGGGTTTGGGGTTAGGGATTGGGGTTAGGTTTAGATTTGGGGTTAGGGTTTGGGGTTAGGGATTGGGGTTAGGTTTAGATTTGGGGTTAGGGTTTGGGGTTAGGGGTTGGGGTTAGGTTTAGATTTGGGGTTAGGGGTTGGGGTTTAGGGGTTGGGGTTAGGTTTAGATTTGGGTTTAGGGGTTGTGGTTAGGGTTTGGGGTTAGGGATTGGGGTTAGGTTTAGATTTGGGTTTAGGGGTTGGGGTTTAGGGGTTGGGGTTAGGTTTAGATTTGGGGTTAGGGTTTGGGGTTAGGGGTTGGGGTTAGGTTTAGATTTGGGGTTCGGTTTAGATTTGGGGTTGGGTGTTGGGGTTAGGGTTTGGGGTTAGGGGTTGGGGTTTGGGATTGGGGTTAGGTTTAGATTTGGGGTTAGGGTTTGGGGTTAGGGGTTGGGGTTAGGTTTAGATTTGGGGTTAGGGGTTGGGGTTTAGGGGTTGGGGTTAGGTTTAGATTTGGGTTTAGGGGTTGGGGTTAGGGTTTGGGGTTAGGGTTTGGGGTTAGGTTTAGATTTGGGGTTAGGAGTTGGGGTTTAGGGGTTGGGGTTAGGTTTAGATTTGGGGTTAGGGTTTGGGGTTAGGGATTGGGGTTAGGTTTACATTTGGGGTTAGGGTTTGGGGTTAGGGATTGGGGTTAGGTTTAGATTTGGGTTAGGGGTTGGGGTTAGGGTTTGGGGTTATGGATTGGGGTTAGGTTTAGATTTGGCGTTAGGGGTTGGGGTTTAGGGGTTGGGGTTAGGTTTAGATTTGGGGTTAGGGGTTGGGGTTAGGGTTTGAGGTTAGGGATTGGAGTTAGGTTTAGATTTGGGGTTAGGGGTTGGGGTTAAGGTTTGGGGTTAGGGATTGGGGTTAGGTTTAGATTTGGGGTTAGGGGTTGGGGTTTAGGGGTTGGGGTTAGGTTTAGATTTGGGGTTAGGGGTTGGGGTTAGGGATTGGGGTTAGGTTTAGATTTGGGGTTAGGGTTTGGGGTTAGGGATTGGGGTTAGGTTTAGATTTGGGGTTAGGGTTTGGGGTTAGGGATTGGGGTTAGGTTTAGATTTGGGGTTAGGGGTTGGGGTTAGGGTTTGGGGTTATGGATTGGGGTTAGGTTTAGATTTGGGGTTAGGGGTTGGGGTTAGGTTTAGATTTGGGGTTAGGGGTTGGGGTTTAGGGGTTGGGGTTAGGTTTAGATTTGGGTTTAGGGGTTGGGGTTAGTAGTTGGGGTTAGGGATTGGGGTTAGGTTTAGATTTGGAGTTAGGGGTTGGGTTTAGGGTTTGGGGTTAGGGGTTGGGGTTAGTATTTGGGGTTAGGGATTGGGGTTAGGTTTAGATTTGGAGTTAGGGGTTGGGTTTAGGGTTTGGGGTTAGGGATTGGGGTTAGGTTTAGATTTGGGGTTAGGGGTTGGGGTTTAGGGATTGGGGTTAGGTTTAGATTTGGGGTTAGGGTTTGGGGTTAGGGGTTGGGGTTAGGTTTAGATTTGGGGTTAGGGGTTGGGGTTTAGGGGTTGGGGTTAGGTTTAGATTTGGGGTTAGGGGTTGTGGTTAGGGTTTGGGATTAGGGATTGGGGTTAGGTTTAGATTTGGGTTTAGGGGTTGGGGTTAGGGTTTGGGGTTAGGGATTGGGGTTAGGTTTAGATTTGGGGTTAGGGGTTGGGGTTAGGGTTTGGGGTTAGGGATTGGAGTTAGGTTTAGATTTGGGGTTAGGGTTTGGGGTTAGGGATTGGGGTTAGGTTTACATTTGGGGTTAGGGGTTGGGGTTTAGGGGTTGGGGTTAGGTTTAGATTTGGGTTTAGGGGTTGGGGTTAGGGTTTGGGGTTAGGGATTGGGGTTAGGTTTAGATTTGGGGTTAGGGGTTGGGGTTTAGGGGTTGGGGTTAGGTTTAGATTTGGGGTTAGGGTTTGGGGTTAGGGATTGGGGTTAGGTTTAGATTTGGGGTTAGGGGTTGGGGTTTAGGGGTTGGGGTTAGGTTTAGATTTGGGGTTAGGGTTTGGGGTTAGGGATTGGGATTAGGTTTAGATTTGGGTTTAGGAGTTGGGGTTAGGGGTTGGGTTTAGGGATTGGGGTTAGGTGTAGATTTGGGTTTAGGGGTTGGGGTTAGGTTTAGATTTGGGGTTAGGGGTTGGGGTTTAGGGGTTGGGGTTAGGTTTAGATTTGGGTTTAGGGGTTGGGGTTAGGGGTTGGGGTTAGGGATTGGGGTTAGGTTTAGATTTGGGGTTCGGGGTTGGGCTTAGGGTTTGGGGTTAGGGATTGGGGTTAGTTTTAGATTTGGGGTTAGGGGTTGGGGCTTAGGGGTTGGGGTTAGGTTTAGATTTGGGTTTAGGGGTTGGGGTTAGGGTTTGGGGTTAGGGATTGGGGTTATGTTTAGATTTGGGTTAGGGGTTGGGGTTTAGGGGTTGGGGTTAGGTTTAGATTTGGGGTTAGGGTTTGGGGTTAGGGATTGGGGTTAGGTTTAGATTTGGGGTTAGGGGTTGGGGTTAGGGTTTGGGGTTAGGGATTGGGGTTAGGTTTAGATTTGGGGTTAGGGGTTGGGGTTAGGTTTAGATTTGGGGTTAGGGGTTGGGGTTTAGGGGTTGGGGTTAGGTTTAGATTTGGGTTTAGGGGTTGGGGTTAGGGGTTGGGGTTAGGGATTGGGGTTAGGTTTAGATTTGGGGTTAGGGGTTGGGGTTAGGGTTTGGGGTTAGGGATTGGGGTTAGGTTTAGATTTGGGGTTAGGGGTTGGAGTTTAGGGGTTGGGGTTAGGTTTAGATTTGGGGTTAGGGTTTGGGGTTAGGGTTTGGGGTTAGGGATTGGGGTTAGGTTTAGATTTGGGGTTAGGGGTTGGGGTTAGGTTTAGATTTGGGGTTAGGGGTTGGGGTTAGGGATTGGGGTTAGGTTTAGATTTGGGGTTAGGGGTTGGGGTTAGGGGTTGGGGTTAGGTTTAGATTTGGGGTTAGGAGTTGGGGTTTCGGGGTTGAGGTTAGGTTTTGATTTGGGGTTAGGGTTTGGGGTTAGCGATTCGGGTTAAGTTTAGATTTGGGGTTAGGTTTAGATTTGGGGTTGGGGGTTTCGGTCAGGTTTCGATTTGGGTTTCGGTTTAGATTTGGGGTTAGGCTTAGATTTGGGGTTAGGATTAGATTTGGGGTTAGGGGTTGGGGTTAGGGGTTGGGGTTTGGTGTAAATTTGGGTTTAGGGGTTGGGGTTAGGTTTAGATTTGGGGTTAGGAGTTGGGGTTTAGGGGTTGGGGTTAGGTTTAGATTTGGGGTTAGGGTTTGGGGTTAGGGATTGGGGTTAGGTTTAGATTTGGGGTTAGGGGCTGGGGTTAGGGTTTGGGGTTAGGGATTGGGGTTAGGTTTAGATTTGGGGTTAGGGGTTGGGGTTTAGGGGTTGGTGTTAGGTTTAGATTTGGGGTTAGGGTTTGGGGTTAGGGATTGGGGTTAGGTTTAGATTTGGGGTTAGGGGTTGGGGTTAGGGTTTGGGGTTAGGGATTGGGGTTAGGTTTAGATTTGGAGTTAGGGGTTGGGGTTAGGTTTAGATTTGGGGTTAGGTTTAGATTTGGGGTTAGGGGTTGGGGTTAGGGGTTGGGGTTAGGGGTTGGGGTTATGGGTTGAGGTTAGGTTTAGATTTGGGGTTAGGGTTTGGGGTTAGGGGTTGAGGTTAGGTTTAGATTTGGGGTTAGGGTTTGGGGTTAGGGGTTGGGGTTAGGTTTAGATTTGGGGTTAGGGGTTAAGGTTTAGGGGTTGGGGTTAGGTTTAGATTTGGGGTTAGGGGTTGGGGTTGGGTTTGGATTTGGCGTTAGGTTTAGATTTGGGGTTAGGGGTTGGGGTTAGGAATTGGGGTTAGGTTTAGATTTGGGTTTAGGGGTTGGGGTTAGGGTTTGGGTTTAGGGGTTGGGGTTAGGTTTAGATTTGGGGTTAGGGGTTGGGGTTAGGTTTAGATTTGGGGTTAGGGGTTGGGGTTTAGGGGTTGGGGTTAGGTTTAGATTTGGGTTAAGAGGTTGGGGTTAGGGTTTGGGGTTAGAGATTGGGGTTAGGTTTAGATTTGGGGTTAGGGGTTGGGGTTTAGGGGTTGGGGTTAGGTTTAGATTTGGGGTTAGGGGTTGGGGTTAGGGATTGGGGTTAGGTTTAGATTTGGGGTTAGGGTTTGGGGTTAGGGATTGGGGTTAGGTTTAGATTTGGGGTTAGGGTTTGGGGTTAGGGATTGGGGTTAGGTTTAGATTTGGGGTTAGGGGTTGGGGTTAGGGTTTGGGGTTATGGATTGGGGTTAGGTTTAGATTTGGGCTTAGGGGTTGGGGTTAGGTTTAGAATTGGGGTTAGGGGTTGAGGTTTAGGGGTTGGGGTTAGGTTTAGATTTGGGTTTAGGGGTTGGGGTTAGTGGTTGGGGTTAGGGATTGGGGTTAGGTTTAGATTTGGGGTTAGGGGTTGGGGTTAGGGTTTGGGGTTAGGGATTGGGGTTAGGTTTAGATTTGGGGTTAGGGGTTGGAGTTTAGGGGTTGGGGTTAGGTTTAGATTTGGGTTTAGGGGTTGTGGTTAGGGTTTGGGGTTAGGGATTGGGGTTAGGTTTAGATTTGGGGTTAGGGGTTGGGGTTTAGGGGTTGGGGTTAGGTTTAGATTTGGGGTTAGGGTTTCGGGTTAGGGATTGGGGTTAGGTTTAGATTTGGGGTTAGGTTTAGATTTGGGGTTGGGGGTTGGGGTTAGGGTTTGGGGTTAGGGTTTGGGGTTAGGGATTGGGGTTAGGTTTAGATTTGGGGTTAGGGTTTGGGGTTAGGGGTTGGGGTTAGGTTTAGATTTGGGGTTAGGGGTTGGGGTTTAGGGGTTGGGGTTAGGTTTAGATTTGGGGTTAGGGGTTGTGGTTAGGGTTTGGGGTTAGGGATTGGGGTTAGGTTTAGATTTGGGTTTAGGGGTTGGGGTTAGGGTTTGGGGTTAAGGATTGGGGTTAGGTTTAGATTTGGGGTTAGGGGTTGGGGTTAGGGTTTGGGGTTAGGGATTGGAGTTAGGTTTAGATTTGGGGTTAGGGTTTGGGGTTAGGGATTGGGGTTAGGTTTAGATTTGGGTTTAGGGGTTGGGGTTAGGGTTTGGGTTTAGGGGTTGGGGTTAGGTTTAGATTTGGGGTTAGGGGTTGGGGTTAGGTTTAGATTTGGGGTTAGGGGTTGGGGTTTAGGGGTTGGGGTTAGGTTTAGATTTGGGTTAAGAGGTTGGGGTTAGGGTTTGGGGTTAGAGATTGGGGTTAGGTTTAGATTTGGGGTTAGGGGTTGGGGTTTAGGGGTTGGGGTTAGGTTTAGATTTGGGGTTAGGGGTTGGGGTTAGGGATTGGGGTTAGGTTTAGATTTGGGGTTAGGGTTTGGGGTTAGGGATTGGGGTTAGGTTTAGATTTGGGGTTAGGGTTTGGGGTTAGGGATTGGGGTTAGGTTTAGATTTGGGGTTAGGGGTTGGGGTTAGGGTTTGGGGTTATGGATTGGGGTTAGGTTTAGATTTGGGGTTAGGGGTTGGGGTTAGGTTTAGAATTGGGGTTAGGGGTTGGGGTTTAGGGTTTGGGGTTAGGTTTAGATTTGGGTTTAGGGGTTGGGGTTAGTGGTTGGGGTTAGGGATTGGGGTTAGGTTTAGATTTGGGGTTAGGGGTTGGGGTTAGGGTTTGGGGTTAGGGATTGGGGTTAGGTTTAGATTTGGGGTTAGGGGTTGGAGTTTAGGGGTTGGGGTTAGGTTTAGATTTGGGTTTAGGGGTTGTGGTTAGGGTTTGGGGTTAGGGATTGGGGTTAGGTTTAGATTTGGGGTTAGGGGTTGGGGTTTAGGGGTTGGGGTTAGGTTTAGATTTGGGGTTAGGGTTTCGGGTTAGGGATTGGGGTTAGGTTTAGATTTGGGGTTAGGTTTAGATTTGGGGTTGAGGGTTGGGGTTAGGGTTTGGGGTTAGGGTTTGGGGTTAGGGATTGGGGTTAGGTTTAGATTTGGGGTTAGGGTTTGGGGTTAGGGGTTGGGGTTAGGTTTAGATTTGGGGTTAGGGGTTGGGGTTTAGGGGTTGGGGTTAGGTTTAGATATGGGGTTAGGGGTTGTGGTTAGGGTTTGGGGTTAGGGATTGGGGTTAGGTTTAGATTTGGGTTTAGGGGTTGGGGTTAGGGTTTGGGGTTAAGGATTGGGGTTAGGTTTAGATTTGGGGTTAGGGGTTGGGGTTAGGGTTTGGGGTTAGGGATTGGAGTTAGGTTTAGATTTGGGGTTAGGGTTTGGGGTTAGGGATTGGGGTTAGGTTTACATTTGGGGTTAGGGGTTGGGGTTTAGGGGTTGGGGTTAGGTTTAGATTTGGGTTTAGGGGTTGGGGTTAGGGTTTGGGGTTAGGGATTGGGGTTAGGTTTAGATTTGGGGTTAGGGGTTGGGGTTTAGGGGTTGGGGTTAGGTTTAGATTTGGGGTTAGGGTTTGGGGTTAGGGATTGGGGTTAGGTTTAGATTTGGGGTTAGGGGTTGGGGTTTAGGGGTTGGGGTTAGGTTTAGATTTGGGGTTAGGGTTTGGGGTTAGGGATTGGGATTAGGTTTAGATTTGGGTTTAGGGGTTGGGGTTAGGGGTTGGGGTTAGGGATTGGGGTTAGGTGTAGATTTGGGTTTAGGGGTTGGGGTTAGGTTTAGATTTGGGGTTAGGGGTTGGGGTTTAGGGGTTGGGGTTAGGTTTAGATTTGGGTTTAGGGGTTGGGGTTAGGGGTTGGGGTTAGGGATTGGGGTTAGGTTTAGATTTGGGGTTCGGGGTTGGGGTTAGGGTTTTGGGGTTAGGGATTGGGGTTAGGTTTAGATTTGGGGTTAGGGGTTGAGGCTTAGGGGTTGGGGTTAGGTTTAGATTTGGGTTTAGGGGTTGGGGTTAGGGTTTGGGGTTAGGGATTGGGGTTATGTTTAGATTTGGGTTAGGGGTTGGGGCTTAGGGGTTGGGGTTAGGTTTAGATTTGGGTTTAGGGGTTGGGGTTAGGGTTTGGGGTTAGGGATTGGGGTTAGGTTTAGATTTGGGTTTAGGGGTTGGGGTTAGGCTTTGGGGTTAGGGATTGGGGTTAGGTTTAGATTTGGGGTTAGGGGTTGGGGTTAGGTTTAGATTTGGGGTTAGGGGTTGGGGTTTAGGGGTTGGGGTTAGGTTTAGATTTGGGTTTAGGGGTTGGGGTTAGGGGTTGGGGTTAGGGATTGGGGTTAGGTTTAGATTTGGGGTTAGGGGTTGGGGTTAGGGTTTGGGGTTAGGGATTGGGGTTAGGTTTAGATTTGGGGTTAGGGGTTGGGGTTTAGGGGTTGGGGTTAGGTTTAGATTTGGTTTTAGGGGTTGGGGTTAGGGTTTGGGGTTAGGGATTGGGGTTAGGTTTAGATTTGGGGTTAGGGGTTGGGGTTAGGTTTAGATTTGGGTTTAGGGGTTGGGGTTAGGGTTTGGGGTTAGGGATTGGGGTTAGGTTTAGATTTGGGGTTAGGGGTTGGGGTTAGGGTTTGGGGTTAGGGATTGGGGTTAGGTTTAGATTTGGGGTTAGGGATTGGGGTTTAGGGGTTGGGGTTAGGTTTAGATTTGGGGTTAGCGGTTAGGGTTAGGGATTGGGGTTAGGTTTAGATTTGGGGTTAGGGGTTGGGGTTAAGGGTTGGGGTTAGGTTTAGATTTGGGGTTAGGAGTTGGGGTTTAGGGGTTGGGGTTAGGTTTAGATTTGGGGTTAGGGTTTGGGGTTAGGGATTGGGGTTAAGTTTAGATTTGGGGTTAGGTTTAGATTTGGGGTTGGGGGTTTCGGTCAGGTTTCGATTTGGGTTTCGGTTTAGATTTGGGGTTAGGCTTAGATTTGGGGTTAGGTTTAGATTTGGGGTTAGGGGTTGGGGTTAGGGGTTGGGGTTAGGTGTAAATTTGGGTTTAGGGGTTGGGGTTAGGTTTAGATTTGGGTTTAGGGGTTGGGGTTAGGGACTGGGGTTAGGTTTAGATTTGGGGTTAGGGTTTGGGGTTAGGGATTGGGGTTAGGTTTAGATTTGGGGTTAGGGGCTGGGGTTAGGGTTTGGGGTTAGGGATTGGGGTTAGGTTTAGATTTGGGGTTAGGGGTTGGGGTTAGGGTTTGGGGTTAGGGATTGGGGTTAGGTTTAGATTTGGAGTTAGGGGTTGGGGTTAGGTTTAGATTTGGGGTTAGGTTTAGATTTGGGGTTAGGGGTTGGGGTTAGGGGTTGTGGTTAGGGGTTGGGGTTAGGGGTTGAGGTTAGGTTTAGATTTGGGGTTAGGGTTTGGGGTTAGGGGTTGAGGTTAGGTTTAGATTTGGGGTTAGGGTTTGGGGTTAGGGGTTGGGGTTAGGTTTAGATTTGGGGTTAGGGGTTGGGGTTTAGGGGTTGGGGTTAGGTTTAGATTTGGGGTTAGGGGTTGGGGTTCGGTTTGGATTTGGCGTTAGGTTTAGATTTGGGGTTAGGGGTTGGGGTTAGGGATTGGGGTTAGGTTTAGATTTGGGGTTAGGGTTTGGGGTTCGGTTTAGATTTGGGGTTAGGTTTAGATTTGGTGTTAGGGGTTGGGGTTAGGGGTTGGGGTTAGGGGTTGGGGTTAGGGATTGAGGTGTAGGTTTAGATTTGGGGTTAGGGTTTGGGGTTAGGGATTGGGGTTAGGTTTAGATTTGGGGTTAGGTTTAGATTTGGGGTTGGGGGTTGGGGTTAGGGGATGGGGTTAGGGATTGGGGTTAGGTTTAGATTTGGGGTTAGGGGTTGGGGTTTAGGGGTTGGGGTTAGGTTTAGATTTGGGGTTAGGGTTTGGGGTTAGGGATTGGGGTTAGGTTTAGATTTGGGGTTAGGGGTTGGGGTTAGGGTTTGGGGTTAGGGATTGGGGTTAGGTTTAGATTTGGGGTTAGGGGTTGGGGTTTAGGGGTTGGGGTTAGGTTTAGATTTGAGGTTAGGGGTTGGGGTTTAGGGGTTGGGGTTAGGTTTAGATTTGGGTTTAGGGGTTGGGGTTAGGGGTTGAGGTTAGGTTTAGATTTGGGGTTAGGGTTTGGGGTTAGGGGTTGGGGTTAGGTTTAGATTTGGGGTTAGGGGTTGGGGTTTAGGGGTTGGGGTTAGGTTTAGATTTGGGGTTAGGGGTTGGGGTTCGGTTTGGATTTGGCGTTAGGTTTAGATTTGGGGTTAGGGGTTGGGGTTAGGGATTGGGGTTAGGTTTAGATTTGGGGTTAGGGTTTGGGGTTCGGTTTAGATTTGGGGTTAGGTTTAGATTTGGTGTTAGGGGTTGGGGTTAGGGGTTGGGGTTAGGGGTTGGGGTTAGGGATTGAGGTGTAGGTTTAGATTTGGGGTTAGGGTTTGGGGTTAGGGATTGGGGTTAGGTTTAGATTTGGGGTTAGGTTTAGATTTGGGGTTGGGGGTTGGGGTTTGGGGATGGGGTTAGGGATTGGGGTTAGGTTTAGATTTGGGGTTAGGGGTTGGGGTTTAGGGGTTGGGGTTAGGTTTAGATTTGGGGTTAGGGTTTGGGGTTAGGGATTGGGATTAGGTTTAGATTTGGGTTTAGGGGTTGGGGTTAGGGGTTGGGGTTAGGGATTGGGGTTAGGTGTAGATTTGGGTTTAGGGGTTGGGGTTAGGTTTAGATTTGGGGTTAGGGGTTGGGGTTTAGGGGTTGGGGTTAGGTTTAGATTTGGGTTTAGGGGTTGGGGTTAGGGGTTGGGGTTAGGGATTGGGGTTAGGTTTAGATTTGGGGTTCGGGGTTGGGGTTAGGGTTTGGGGTTAGGGATTGGGGTTAGGTTTAGATTTGGGGTTAGGGGTTGGGGCTTAGGGGTTGGGGTTAGGTTTAGATTTGGGTTTAGGGGTTGGGGTTAGGGTTTGGGGTTAGGGATTGGGGTTATGTTTAGATTTGGGTTAGGGGTTGGGGCTTAGGGGTTGGGGTTAGGTTTAGATTTGGGTTTAGGGGTTGGGGTTAGGGTTTGGGGTTAGGGATTGGGGTTAGGTTTAGATTTGGGGTTAGGGGTTGGGGTTAGGGTTTGGGGTTAGGGATTGGGGTTAGGTTTAGATTTGGGGTTAGGGGTTGGGGTTAGGTTTAGATTTGGGGTTAGGGGTTGGGGTTTAGGGGTTGGGGTTAGGTTTAGATTTGGGTTTAGGGGTTGGGGTTAGGGTTTGGGGTTAGGGATTGGGGTTAGGTTTAGATTTGGGGTTAGGGGTTGGGGTTAGGTTTAGATTTGGGTTTAGGGGTTGGGGTTAGGGTTTGGGGTTAGGGATTGGGGTTAGGTTTAGATTTGGGGTTAGGGGTTGGGGTTAGGGTTTGGGGTTAGGGATTGGGGTTAGGTTTAGATTTGGGGTTAGGGATTGGGGTTTAGGGGTTGGGGTTAGGTTTAGATTTGGGGTTAGCGGTTGGGGTTAGGGATTGGGGTTAGGTTTAGATTTGGGGTTAGGGGTTGGGGTTAAGGGTTGGGGTTAGGTTTAGATTTGGGGTTAGGAGTTGGGGTTTAGGGGTTGGGGTTAGGTTTAGATTTGGGGTTAGGGTTTGGGGTTAGGGATTGGGGTTAAGTTTAGATTTGGGGTTAGGTTTAGATTTGGGGTTGGGGGTTTCGGTCAGGTTTCGATTTGGGTTTCGGTTTAGATTTGGGGTTAGGCTTAGATTTGGGGTTAGGTTTAGATTTGGGGTTAGGGGTTGGGGTTAGGGGTTGGGGTTAGGTGTAAATTTGGGTTTAGGGGTTGGGGTTAGGTTTAGATTTGGGTTTAGGGGTTGGGGTTAGGGACTGGGGTTAGGTTTAGATTTGGGGTTAGGGTTTGGGGTTAGGGATTGGGGTTAGGTTTAGATTTGGGGTTAGGGGCTGGGGTTAGGGTTTGGGGTTAGGGATTGGGGTTAGGTTTAGATTTGGGGTTAGGGGTTGGGGTTAGGGTTTGGGGTTAGGGATTGGGGTTAGGTTTAGATTTGGAGTTAGGGGTTGGGGTTAGGTTTAGATTTGGGGTTAGGTTTAGATTTGGGGTTAGGGGTTGGGGTTAGGGGTTGTGGTTAGGGGTTGGGGTTAGGGGTTGAGGTTAGGTTTAGATTTGGGGTTAGGGTTTGGGGTTAGGGGTTGAGGTTAGGTTTAGATTTGGGCTTAGGGTTTGGGGTTAGGGGTTGGGGTTAGGTTTAGATTTGGGGTTAGGGGTTGGGGTTTAGGGGTTGGGGTTAGGTTTAGATTTGGGGTTAGGGGTTGGGGTTCGGTTTGGATTTGGCGTTAGGTTTAGATTTGGGGTTAGGGGTTGGGGTTAGGGATTGGGGTTAGGTTTAGATTTGGGGTTAGGGTTTGGGGTTCGGTTTAGATTTGGGGTTAAGTTTAGATTTGGTGTTAGGGGTTGGGGTTAGGGGTTGGGGTTAGGGGTTGGGGTTAGGGATTGAGGTGTAGGTTTAGATTTGGGGTTAGGGTTTGGGGTTAGGGATTGTGGTTAGGTTTAGATTTGGGGTTAGGTTTAGATTTGGGGTTGGGGGTTGGGGTTAGGGGATGGGGTTAGGGATTGGGGTTAGGTTTAGATTTGGGGTTAGGGGTTGGGGTTTAGGGGTTGGGGTTAGGTTTAGATTTGGGGTTAGGGTTTGGGGTTAGGGATTGGGGTTAGGTTTAGATTTGGGGTTAGGGGTTGGGGTTAGGGTTTGGGGTTAGGGATTGGGGTTAGGTTTAGATTTGGGGTTAGGGGTTGGGGTTTAGGGGTTGGGGTTAGGTTTAGATTTGGGGTTAGGGTTTGGGGTTAGGGATTGGGGTTAGGTTTAGATTTGGAGTTAGGGGTTGGGGTTAGGGTTTGGGGTTAGGGATTGGGGTTAGGTTTAGATTTGGGGTTAGGGGTTGGGGTTAGGTTTAGATTTGGGGTTAGGGGTTGGGGTTTAGGGGTTGGGGTTTAGGGGTTGGGGTTAGGTTTAGATTTGGGTTTAGGGGTTGGGGTTAGGGGTTGGGGTTAGGGATTGGGGTTAGGTTTAGATTTGGGGTTAGGGGTTGGGGTTAGGTTTAGATTTGGGTTTAGGGGTTGGGGTTAGGGTTTGGGGTTAGGGATTGGGGTTAGGTTTAGATTTGGGGTTAGGGGTTGGGGTTTAGGGGTTGGGGTTAGGTTTAGATTTGGGGTTAGGGTTTGGGGTTAGGGATTGGGGTTAGGTTTAGATTTGGGGTTAGGTTTAGATTTGGGGTTGGGTTTTTCGGTCAGGTTTCGATTTGGGTTTCGGTTTAGATTTGGGGTTCGGCTTAGATTTGGGGTTAGGTTTAGATTTGGGGTTAGGGGTTGGGGTTAGGGGTTGGGGTTAGGTGTAGATTTGGGTTTAGGGGTTGGGGTTAGGTTTAGATTTGGGGTTAGGAGTTGGGGTTTAGGGGTTGGGGTTAGGTTTAGATTTGGGGTTAGGGTTTGGGGTTAGGGATTGGGGTTAGGTTTAGATTTGGGGTTAGGTTTAGATTTGGGGTTGGGGGTTGGGGGTAGGGTTTGGGGTTAGGGATTGGGGTTAGGCTTAGATTTGGGGTTAGGTTTAGATTTGGGGTTAGGGTTTGGGGTTAGGGGTTGGGGTTAGGTTTAGATTTGGGGTTAGGGGTTGGGGTTTAGGGGTTGGGGTTAGGTTTAGATTTGGGGTTAGGGGTTGGGGTTTAGGGGTTGGGGTTAGGTTTAGATTTGGGGTTAGGGTTTGGGGTTAGGGATTGGGGTTAGGTTTAGATTTGGGTTTAGGTTTAGATTTGGGGTTGGGGGTTTCGGTCAGGTTTCGATTTGGGTTTCGGTTTAGATTTGGGGTTCGGCTTAGATTTGGGGTTAGGTTTAGATTTGGGGTTAGGGGTTGGGGTTAGGGGTTGGGGTTAGGTGTAGATTTGGGTTTAGGGGTTGGGGTTAGGTTTAGATTTGGGGTTAGGAGTTGGGGTTTAGGGGTTGGGGTTAGGTTTAGATTTGGGGTTAGGGTTTGGGGTTAGGGATTGGGGTTAGGTTTAGATTTGGGGTTAGGTTTAGATTTGGGGTTGGGGGTTGGGGGTAGGGTTTGGGGTTAGGGATTGGGGTTAGGCTTAGATTTGGGGTTAGGTTTAGATTTGGGGTTAGGGTTTGGGGTTAGGGGTTGGGGTTATGTTTAGATTTGGGGTTAGGGGTTGGGGTTTAGGGGTTGGGGTTAGGTTTAGATTTGGGGTTAGGGGTTGGGGTTAGGGTTTGGGGTTAGGGATTGGGGTTAGGTTTAGATTTGGGGTTAGGGGTTGGGGTTAGGGTTTGGGGTTAGGGATTGGGGTTAGGTTTAGATTTGGGGTTAGGGGTTGGGGTTAGGTTTAGATTTGGGGTTAGCGGTTGGGGTTTAGGGGTTGGGGTTAAGTTTAGATTTGGGTTTAGGGGTTGGGGTTAGGGGTTGGGGTTAGGGATTAGGGGTTAGGTTTAGATTTGGGGTTAGGGGTTGGGGTTAGGGTTTGGGGTTAGGGATTGGGGTTAGGTTTAGATTTGGGGTTAGGGGTTGGGGTTTAGGGGTTGGGGTTAGGTGTAGATTTGGGGTTAGGGTTTGGGGTTAGGGATTTGGGTTAGGTTTAGATTTGGGGTTAGGTTTAGATTTGGGGTTGGGGGTTTCGGTCAGGTTTCGATTTGGGTTTCGGTTTAGATTTGGGGTTAGGCTTAGATTTGGGGTTAGGTTTAGATTTGAGGTTAGGGGTTGGGGTTAGGGGTTGGGGTTAGGTGTAGATTTGGGTTTAGGGGTTGGGGTTAGGTTTAGATTTGGAGTTAGGAGTTGGGGTTTAGGGGTTGGGGTTAGGTTTAGATTTGGGGTTAGGGTTTGGGGTTAGGGATTGGGGTTAGGTTTAGATTTGGGGTTAGGTTTAGATTTGGGGTTGGGGGTTGGGGTTAGGGTTTGGGGTTAGGGATTGGGGTTAGGCTTAGATTTGGGCCTAGGTTTAGATTTGGGGTTAGGGTTTGGGGTTAGGGGTTGGGGTTAGGTTTAGATTTTTTGGTTAGGGGTTGTGGTTTAGGGTTGGGGTTAGGTTTAGATTTGGGGTTAGGGGTGGGGTTAGGGTTTGGGGTTAGGGGTTGGGGTTAGGTTTAGATTTGGGGTTAGGGGTTGGGGTTAGGGGTTGAGGTTAGGTTTAGATTTGGGGTTAGGAGTTGGGGTTAGGGTTTGGGGTTAGGGATTGGGGTTAGGTTTAGATTTGGGGTTAGGGGTTGGGGTTCGGTTTAGATTTGGGGTTAGGCTTAGATTTGGGGTTAGGTTTAGATTTGTGGTTAGGGGTTGGGATTAGGGGTTGGGGTTAGGTGTAGATTTGGGTTTAGGGGTTGGGGTTAGGTTTAGATTTGGGGTTAGGGGTTGGGGTTAGGGTTTGGGATTAGGGGTTGGGGTTAGGTTTAGATTTGGGGTTAGGGGTTGGGGTTAGGGGTTGAGGTTAGGTTTAGATTTGGGGTTAGGAGTTGGGGTTAGGGTTTGGGGTTAGGGATTGGGGTTAGGTTTAGATTTGGGGTTAGGGGTTGGGGTTCGGTTTAGATTTGGGGTTAGGCTTAGATTTGGGGTTAGGTTTAGATTTGGGGTTAGGGGTTGGGATTAGGGGTTGGGGTTAGGTGTAGATTTGGGTTTAGGGGTTGGGGTTAGGTTTAGATTTGGGGTTAGGAGTTGGGGTTTAGGGGTTGGGGTTAGGTTTAGATTTGGGGTTAGGGTTTGGGGTTAGGGATTGGGGTTAGGTTTAGATTTGGGGTTAGGTTTAGATTTGGGGTTGAGGGTTGGGGTTAGGGTTTGGGGTTAGGGATTGGGGTTAGGCTTAGATTTGGGGTTAGGTTTAGATTTGGGGTTAGGGTTTGGGGTTAGGGATTGGGGTTAGGTTTAGATTTGGGGTTAGGGGTTGGGGTTAGGGGTTGGGGTTAGGGATTGGGGTTAGGTTTAGATTTGGGGTTAGGGGTTGGGGTTTAGGGGTTGGGGTTAGGTTTAGATTTGGTGTTAGGGTTTGGTGTTAGGGATTGGGGTTAGGTTTAGATTTGGGGTTAGGGGTTGGGGTTAGGTTTTGGGGTTAGGGATTGGGGTTAGGTTTAGATTTGGGGTTAGGGGTTGGGGTTAGGTTTAGATTTGGGGTTAGGGGTTAGGGTTAGGTTTAGATTTGGGGTTAGGGGTTGGGGTTTAGGGGTTGGGGTTCGGTTTAGATTTGGGGTTAGGGGTTGGGGTTAGGGATTGGGGTTAGGTTTAGATTTGGGGTTAGGGGTTGGGGTTCGGTTTACATTTGGGGTTAGGTTTAGATTTGGGGTTAGGGGTTGGGGTTAGGGGTTGAGGTTAGGTTTAGATTTGGGGTTAGGGGTTGGGGTTAGGGGTTGGGGTTAGGTTTAGATTTGGGGTTAGGTTTAGATTTGGGGTTGGGGGTTTCGGTCAGGTTTCGATTTGGGTTTCGGTTTAGATTTGGGGTTAGGCTTAGATTTGGGGTTAGGTTTAGATTTGGGGTTAGGGGTTGGGGTTAGGGGTTGGGGTTAGGTGTACATTTGAGTTTAGGGGTTGGGGTTAGGTTTAGATTTGGGTTTTGGAGTTGGGGTTTAGGGGTTGGGGTTAGGTTTAGATTTGGGGTTAGGGTTTGGGGTTAGGGATTGGGGTTAGGTTTAGATTTGGGGTTAGGGGTTGGGGTTAGGGTTTGGGGTTAAGGATTGGGGTTAGGTTTAGATTTGCGGTTAGGGGTTGGGGTTTAGGGGTTGGGGTTAGGTTTAGATTTGGGGTTAGGGTTTGGGGTTAGGGATTGGGGTTAGGTTTAGATTTGGGGTTAGGGGTTGGGGTTAGGGTTTGGGATTAGGGATTGGGGTTAGGTTTAGATTTGGGGTTAGGGGTTGGGGTTAGGTTTAGATTTGGGGTTAGGGGTTGGGGTTTAGGGGTTGGGGTTAGGTTTAGATTTGTGTTTAGGGGTTGGGGTTAGGGGTTGAGGTTAGGGATTGGGGTTAGGTTTAGATTTGGGGTTAGGGTTTGGGGTTAGGGATTGGGGTTAGGTTTAGATTTGGGGTTAGGTTTAGATTTGGGGTTGGGGGTTGGGGTTAAGGTTTGGGGTTAGGGATTGGGGTTAGGCTTAGAGTTGGGGTTAGGTTTAGATTTGGGGTTAGGGTTTGGGGTTAGGGGTTGGGGTTAGGTTTAGATTTGGGGTTAGGGGTTGGGGTTTAGGGGTTGGGGTTAGGTTTAGATTTGGGGTTAGGGGTTGGGGTTAGGGTTTGGGGTTAGGGATTGGGGTTAGGTTTAGATTTGGGGTTAGGGTTTGGGGTTAGGGTTTGGGGTTAGGGGTTGGGGTTAGGTTTAGATTTGGGGTTAGGGGTTAGGGTTAGGGGTTGGGGTTAGGTGTAGATTTGGTTTTAGGGGTTGGGGTTAGGTTTAGATTTGGGGTTAGGAGTTGGGGTTTAGGGGTTGGGGTTAGGTTTAGATTTGGGTTTAGAGGTTGGGGATAGGGATTGGGGTTAGGTTTAGATTTGGGGTTAGGGTTTGGGGTTAGGGTTTGGGGTTAGGGATTGGGGTTAGGTTTAGATTTGGGGTTAGGGGTTGGGGTTCGGTTTGGATTTGGGGTTAGGTTTAGATTTGGGGTTAGGGGTTGGGGTTAGGGGTTGGGGTTAGGGGTTGGGGTTAGGGGTTGAGGTTAGGTTTACATTTGGGTTTAGGGTTTGGGGTTAGGGATTGGGGTTAGGTTTAGATTTGGGGTTAGGTTTAGATTTGGGGTTAGGGTTTGGGTTTAGGGATTGGGGTTAGGTTTAGATTTGGGGTTAAAGGTTGGGGTTAGGGTTTGGGGTTCGGTTTAGATTTGGGGTTAGGGTTTGGGGTTAGGGATTGGGGTTAGGTTTAGATTTGGGGTTAGGTTTAGATTTGGGGTTGGGGGTTGGGGTTAGGGTTTGGAGTTAGGGGTTGGGGTTAGGTTTAGATTTGGGGTTAGGGGTTGGGGTTAGGGGTTGGGGTTAGGTGTAGATTTGGGTTTAGGGTTTGGGGTTAGGTTTAGATTTGGGGTTAGGAGTTGGGGTTTAGGGGTTGGGGTCAGGTGTAGATTTGGGTTTAGGGGTTGGGGTTAGGGATTGGGGTTAGGTTTAGATTTCGGGTTAGGGGTTCGGGTTAGGGGTTGGGGTTAGCTTTAGATTTGGGGTTAGGAGTTGGGGTTAGGGTTTGGGGTTAGGGATTGGGGTTAGGTTTAGATTTGGGGTTAGGGGTTGGGGTTCGGTTTAGATTTGGGGTTAGGCTTAGATTTGGGGTTAGGTTTAGATTTGGGGTTAGGGGTTGGGGTTAGGGGTTGGGGTTAGGTGTAGATTTGGGTTTAGGGGTTGGGGTTAGGTTTTGATTTGTGGTTAGGAGTTGGAGTTTAGGGGTTGGGGTTAGGTTTAGATTTGTGGTTAGGGTTTGGGGTTAGGGATTGGGGTTAGGTTTAGATTTGGGGTTAGGTTTAGATTTGGGGTTGGGTGTTTCGGTCAGGTTTCGATTTGGGTTTCGGTTTAGATTTGGGGTTAGGCTTAGATAACCCCAACCCCTAAACCCCTAAACCCCAACTCCTAACCCCAAATCTAAACCTAACCCCAACCCCTAACCCCAACCCCCAAACCCAAATCTAAACCTAACCCCAAATCTAAACCTAACCCCAATCCCTAACCCCAAACCCTAACCCCAAATCTAAACCTAACCTGAACCCCTAACCCCAACCCCTAACGCCAACCCCTAACCCCAACTCCTAACCCCAAATCTAAACCTAAAGCCAAATCTAAACCGAACCCCAACTCCTAACTCCAAATCTAAACCTAACCCCAAATCTAAACCGAACCCCAACCCCTAACCCCAAATCTAAACCTAACCCCAACCCCTAAACCCCAACCCCTAACCTCAAATCTAAACCTAACCCCAACCCCTAACCCCAACCCCTAACCCCAAATCTAAACCTAACCTCAACCCCTAACCCCAACCCCTAACCCCAAATCTAAACCTAACCCCAAATCTAAACCTAACCCCAATCCCTAACCCCAACCCCTAAACCCAAGCCCTAAACCCAAATCTAAACCTAACCCCAACCCCTAAACCCCAGCCCCTAACCCCAAATCTAAACCTAACCCCAGCCCCTAACCCCAAATCTAAACCTAACCCCAATCCCTAACCCCAAACCCTAACCGCAACCCCTAACCCCAAATCTAAACCTAACCCCAATCCCTAACCCCAAACCCTAACCCCAACCCCTAACCCCAAATCTAAACCTAACCCCAACCCCTAAACCCCAATCCCTAACCCCAAATCTAAACCTAACCCCAACCCCTAACCCCAAACCCTAACCCCAAATCTAAACCTAACCCCAAATCTAAGCCTAACCCCATGTCCTGGTTTTGTTAAAAACAAGTTCTCTTTTAGTGAATTTGCCTGTCAGCTAAAGCCTTCATATTAGCTGCATTTTCCTGGAGAACCCAACACATGTTTTGGTAAACCTAGCAATGGAATGCAAACTTATTGATAAGCACGGATGGACATCTCGCGAGAGGGGCAACGAGAAACTGGTGACCGAGAGACTGACCAACGGTGTATAACATTCCATTCACGTGAATACTTCATATAAAAGTGGGAGATCACGAGGATCTCGCCCCTTTTGCCTTTTTCCTTTTTTTTTTTCCTCGTGGCTGACATTAGGAGAGGACCTTGCTGGTCGTCCCTGTGAACTGAGGCCTAGTGAGAGACTGAATCCAGCTCCGGTTGGCTACAGAGTCTAATCCAGGACTTTGGGTGCTGGCTCTGCAGTTGCTGAGACTTACAAGATTGGTTTTGTATATTTTGTATTATTTTCTCTATTCTTATTAGTAGCATTAGTAAAACATCTTTAACTTTTCCAACTCTCTTCTCTCTGTCCTTCTTTCCCTCCCGATCGCCTGTCCTGAGTGGGAAGGGGGGAGAGGGAGGGGCAAAAGGGGGAAGTGGGGGGGAGAGGAGGTTAACAATACATCTGCCAGGGTTTGATTGTCACCCCGCAATCCTAACCCTCGACAGATAATTGGCGCCCAACGTGGGGCTCGAGAAAGGGGTAAATTTGGAGATTTTTGGCTTTTCTACTGCTCTGACGTACCTTTCAATTTTCTTGGCACGGTGCCAACTCATAGAGTTGTGATACTCGCGCGTCTGTTTGATTCGGATATTATTTAGTCGTGATGATGATCCTGTGTGGTTTGGCACTGGTTTATTTCATTATTCTGCAGCCGCTAATGAATTTCTACTCGCTTCTGCTTTACCTTGAAAAACCTCCAGGAGAGATTAAAGAGCAGAATGGCTCTATATTTGCTAATTGGTCAAGCGAATCTTTAGAAAGGCTGACTAACAATACTTTTGTGATTTCGCTGGGACAGTTTGCAAATGTGTTAGAGAACTTTGAATACCCTTGGAGCTTTGATAGAACTGTGATGGTGTTATCTGGTTTGCTGAATGTGTGTCAGTTTGTGTTACTGTTAAGAGAAATGAGGTTCAATAGGAGGTTTGCGTCTCTTCTTAGTCCTGAGATTTGCAGTGCGTCTTCAGAAGCTTTAGCAAAAAGCACTCCTAGCCGCTCGAGAAAAGGCAAAACAGCCAAAGCTGCTGCTGCAGCCACGGCCCCCCCAACCGCGGCTTCACAGGCTGAAGCTACAGCTCCTCCGCAGAGCTCCTCTGCCAAGGTCGCTGCAGATAACGTTACTTCTCCAGCCTCAAAGGCTAACAAGGCAGCCCCCCCTTCTTCACACACTGGGCACTGTTGCTGCTGTAACCACAGCAATCACTGTGACAGTCATTCAGACTCTGGAAATGAATCAGATGATGGTGAACCCATATCAGCATCAGTTGCTGGTTGTAAGAAAGTCACTAGAAAGACTACCCGTGCAGCAGGTGATGGCACAGGGCCAACATCAACCCAAGAGACATCATCAGGACAGGGTGGAGATGAAGTGACCACCACTCGGTCCTTTTCTCCAGGTGAGCTGAGAGATCTGCGAAAAGACTTTAGTCGTCGTGAAGGCGAGAATATTTTAACCTGGCTGCTGCGATGCTGGGACAATGGGGCAGAAACAATTGAATTAGAAGGTGGTGAAGCCAGGCAGCTGGGATCTCTGTCAAAAGATTCCACCATTGATAGGGCAATTTCAAGAGAGTCTAATGCCACTACTCTCTGGACCCGACTCCTGGCAGCTATGAAAGTCAGATTTCCCTACAAGGAAGATTGTATATCCACGTTAGGGAAATGGAATACTATGGAGAGAGGTATCCAGTTCCTGAGAGAATTAGCTGTGCGAGAGATCATCTATCTAGGACCAAACAGCCAAGAGGGGACAGACCCAGATAGAATCAATTGTACAAAATCTATGTGGCGCAGATTTGTACAAAGTGCACCACCTGCATATGCTAAGTCATTGGCAGGAATGGTCTGGTCGGCTAGAGGTATACAAGAAATTAATGAAGTGATTGAGCAGCTCCGGTACTTTGAGGACAGCCTTGCTGGTTCTCTACGGGCTTGTGTCTCCGCTGTGGAGAAACTGTGTGAAAAATCTGATGACCGGTTTGAAAAGCTGTTGCAAGAAATCAAAGAGCTCAGAGAAGACTCGTACCGTTCACGACCTGCACAAACCTATGTTTCAGCTGTTAGGAGAAGGCGTTTCCAATCTCGAGAGAGAAGGCAGAGACAGCCCACAAAAAGAGGTTCACTGTGGTTCTTCCTACATGAGCAGGGAGAAAACATGAATAAGTGGCATGGAAGGCCTACCTCAGAACTTCAAGAACGAGTACGTGAGATAAAAGGAAAAACTCCTAGGAAGGTGGCTGCTCCAGTTTACAAAAGGAGCAGAAGAGATTCTGATGCTCTTGAAGGAACCTCTAATTCACACCCAGAGACTGTGCAAAACAGGAATTAGAGGTGCCCTGCCTCCAACCAGGTGGAGGAAAGGGATAACAGAGTCTATTGGACTGTACAAATATTATGGCCTGGTACAACACAACCCCAGGAGTACAAAGCTTTAGTGGACACTGGTGCTCAGTGCACAATAATTCCTTCTAATTATAAAGGAACGCAATCCATCAATATTGTTGGAGTGACTGGGGGATCCCAGGAACTGACTGTTGTAGAGGCTGAAATGAGCCTAACTGGAAAAAACTGGCAAAAGCATCCCATTGTGACTGGTCCAGATGCTCCATGCATCCTTGGTATAGACTACCTCAGGAGAGGGTATTTTAAGGACCCAAAAGGGTATAGGTGGGCATTTGGTATAGCAGCTGTGGACACTGAGAAAATTGAACAGCTGTCTGATTTGCCTGGTCTTTCAGATGACCCTTCTGTTGTAGGACTGCTGAGGGTTGACGATCAGCAGGTGCCAACTGCTACCACGACGGTGCATCGCCGGCAATATCGCACCAATCGAGACTCTTTGATTCCTATCCAGAAGCTGATCCGTCAATTGGAAAGCCAGGGTGTGATCAGTAAGACTCGCTCACCTTTTAACAGCCCAATCTGGCCAGTGCGTAAGTCTAGTGACGAGTGGAGACTAACTGTAGACTATCGTGGCCTGAATGAAGTTACACCACCACTGAGTGCTGCTGTGCCTGACATGCTAGAACTGCAATTTGAACTGGAGTCAAAGGCAGCCAAGTGGTATGCTACAATTGACATTGCTAATGCATTTTTCTCTATTCCTGTAGCAGCAGAGTGCAGGCCGCAGTTTGCTTTCACCTGGAGGGGCATCCAGTACACATGGAATCGCTTGCCCCAGGGGTGGAAACACAGTCCTACCATCTGCCATGGACTGATCCAGACCACGCTGGAGCAAGGTGAAGCTCCAGAACACTTGCAATATATTGATGACATCATCGTATGGGGCGACACAGCAAAAGAAGTCTTCGAGAAAGGTGAGAGAATAATTCATATTCTTTTGGATGCTGGTTTTGCCATAAAACGAAGCAAGGTCAAGGGACCTGCACGAGAGATCCAGTTTTTAGGAATAAAATGGCAAGATGGCCGTCGTCAGATCCCAATGGATGTGATCAACAAAATTGCAGCAATGTCTCCACCTACTAATAAAAAGGAGACACAGACTTTCTTGGGCGTTGTAGGTTTTTGGAGAATGCACATTCCTGACTACAGCCACATTGTGAGCCCTCTCTATCGAGTGACTCGTAAAAAGAACCAATTTGAGTGGGGCCCTGAACAACGACAAGCCTTTGAACAAATTAAGCGTGAGATAACTCATGCGGTGGCCCTTGGACCAGTCCGAACTGGACTAGATGTTAAAAATGTGCTCTACACCGCAGCCGGAGATAATGGACTTACCTGGAGCCTCTGGCAGAAAGCACCAGGAGAAACCCGAGGTCGACCCTTAGGTTTTTGGAGTCGAGGATACAAAGGATCTGAGGCCAACTATACTCCAACTGAAAAGGAGATACTAGCAGCATATGAAGGAGTTCGAGCTGCTTCAGAAGTGATCGGCACTGAAGCACAGCTCCTCCTGGCACCTCGACTGCCGGTGCTGAGCTGGATGTTCAAAGGGACGGTTCCCTCTCCACATCATGCAACCGAAGTTACATGGAGTAAATGGATTGCACTGATCACGCAACGAGCTCGAATTGGAAGTCCCAACCGTCCAGGGATATTAGAAGTTATTACAGACTGGCCAGAAAGCAAAGACTTTGGGATGTCTCCAGATGAGGAGGAAGTAAAACGTGCTGAAGAAGCACCACCATATAATACGCTTTCAGAGACTGATAAGCAGTATGCACTGTTCACAGATGGATCCTGTCGTCTTGTAGGAAAACATCGAAGGTGGAAAGCTGCTGTGTGGAGTCCCACACGACAAGTTACAGAAGCCACTGAAGGACAAGGTGAATCCAGTCAGTTTGCAGAAGTGAAAGCCATCCAGCTGGCTTTGGACATTGCTGAACGAGAGAAGTGGCCAATACTTTACCTCTATACTGACTCATGGATGGTAGCAAATGCCTTGTGGGGGTGGCTACAGCAATGGAAGAAAAGCAACTGGCAGCGCAGAGGTAAACCCATTTGGGCTGCCACACTGTGGCAAGACATTGCTGCTCGGCTAGAGAGCCTGCCTGTGAAAGTTCGTCATGTAGATGCTCATGTGCCTAAAAGTCGAGCCACCGAGGAACATCTAAACAACCAACAAGCGGATCAAGCTGCTAAGATTAAAGTAGCTGAGGTGGACTTGGACTGGCAACATAAAGGTGAACTTTTCCTAGCTCGGTGGGCCCATGATGCTTCAGGGCATCAAGGTAGAGATGCAACATACAAATGGGCTCGTGATCGAGGGGTGGATTTAACTATGGACACTATTTCACAGGTTATTCATGAATGTGAAACTTGCGCCGAAATCAAACAAGCGAAACGGTTAAAACCTGTATGGTATGGGGGGCGATGGTTAAAGTATAAGTATGGAGAAGCTTGGCAGATTGATTATATTACACTTCCACAAACACGTCAAGGTAAACGTTATGTACTTACAATGGTGGAAGCAACCACTGGATGGTTGGAAACATATGCCGTACCTCATGCTACAGCCCGAAATACTATCTTGGGCCTTGAGAAGCAAGTCCTTTGGCGGCACGGTACGCCAGAAAGAATTGAATCAGACAATGGTACTCATTTCAAAAACAGTATTATAGACAATTGGGCCAAAGAACATGGTATTGAGTGGGTATATCATATTCCATATCATGCACCAGCCTCTGGGAAAATTGAAAGGTACAATGGTTTGTTAAAAACTACACTAAAGGCACTTGGTGGTGGAACCTTTAAAAACTGGGATTCACATTTAGCAAAAGCCACTTGGTTGGTCAACACCAGGGGATCAACCAATCGAGCCGGGCCTGCCCAATCAGAAATTCTACGGACTGTAGAAGGAGATAAAGTCCCTGTAGTACACATGAAAAATATGTTAGGAAAGGCAGTCTGGGTTACTCCTGCCTCAGGCAAAGGCAAACCTATTCGTGGGATTGTTTTTGCCCAGGGACCTGGCAGCACCTGGTGGGTGATGCTTAAGGATGGAGAAGTTCGGTGTGTACCTCAAGGGGATTTGATT
This sequence comes from Patagioenas fasciata, assembly GCF_037038585.1. Taxonomy (NCBI): domain Eukaryota; kingdom Metazoa; phylum Chordata; class Aves; order Columbiformes; family Columbidae; genus Patagioenas; species Patagioenas fasciata. The sequence goes on along the minus strand of NC_092523.1, from coordinate 51,348,770 downwards.
TCAGGTGAAAATATGCAATGCTGAACTGTATGATGTGAATTGCCGCACTAACAATGTTTAATAAGTGTCTTTCAGATCAAGACAATGGTGATGAAACTAGAGCTAGCTTCTTCGAGTGGCGCCCGACACCTTCTTCGAAGTTGGTGTTCTTAACCCACAAACAGTGGTCATGAGATGCACTTGTACCATTTTCCCTGCCCTGGGAGACTGTTGTGACAAAATGAACTTAATGAACTTTTCAAAGGATGGTCCACTGATTAATTACTCCTGTGTATATATGTACATATGTATATATATATGTAGTAGTAGTGATTAATTAGATTATATTGATAGATTGTATTGATAAGGTTTAAGTATTCAGTGAATGTCATATTATAAGGGGTGGAATGTCCTGGTTTTGTTAAAAACAAGTTCTCTTTTAGTGAATTTGCCTGTCAGCTAAAGCCTTCATATTAGCTGCATTTTCCTGGAGAACCCAACACATGTTTTGGTAAACCTAGCAATGGAATGCAAACTTATTGATAAGCACGGATGGACATCTCGCGAGAGGGGCAACGAGAAACTGGTGACCGAGAGACTGACCAACGGTGTATAACATTCCATTCACGTGAATACTTCATATAAAAGTGGGAGATCACGAGGATCTCGCCCCTTTTGCCTTTTTCCTTTTTTTTTTTTCCTCGTGGCTGACATTAGGAGAGGACCTTGCTGGTCGTCCCTGTGAACTGAGGCCTAGTGAGAGACTGAATCCAGCTCCGGTTGGCTACAGAGTCTAATCCAGGACTTTGGGTGCTGGCTCTGCAGTTGCTGAGACTTACAAGATTGGTTTTGTATATTTTGTATTATTTTCTCTATTCTTATTAGTAGCATTAGTAAAACATCTTTAACTTTTCCAACTCTCTTCTCTCTGTCCTTCTTTCCCTCCCGATCGCCTGTCCTGAGTGGGAAGGGGGGAGAGGGAGGGGCAAAAGGGGGAAGTGGGGGGGAGAGGAGGTTAACAATACATCTGCCAGGGTTTGATTGTCACCCCGCAATCCTAACCCTCGACACCCCAATCCCTAACCCCAAACCCTAACCCCAACCCCCAACCCCAGATCTAAACCTAACCCCAAATCTAAACCTAACCCCAATCCCTAACCCCAAACCCTAACCACAAATCTAAACCTAACCCCAACCCCTAACCCCAACCCCTAACCCCAAATCTAAACCTAACCCCAAATCTAAGCCTAACCCCAAATCTAAAGCGAAACCCAAATCGAAACCTGACCGAAACCCCCAACCCCAAATCTAAACCTAACCCCAAATCTAAACCTAACCCCAATCCCTAACCCCAAACCCTAACCCCAAATCTAAACCTAACCCCAACCCCTAAACCCCAACCCCTAACCCCAAATCTAAACCTAACCCCAACCCCTAAACCCCAACCCCTAACCCCAAATCTAAACCTAACCCCAATCCCTAACCCCAAACCCTAACCCCAAATCTAAACCTAACGCCAAATCTAAGCCTAACCCCAATCCCTAACCCCAAACCCTAACCCCAACCCCCAACCCCAAATCTAAACCTAACCCCAAATCTAAACCTAACCCCAATCCCTAACCCCAAACCCTAACCCCAAATCTAAACCTAACCCCAACCCCTAAACCCCAACTCCTAACCCCAAATCTAAACCTAACCCCAACCCCTAACCCCAACCCCCAACCCCAAATCTAAACCTAACCCAAAATCTAAAACTAACCCCAATCCCTAACCCCAAACCCTAACCCCAAATCTAAACCTAACCTCAACCCCTAACCCCAACCCCTAACCCCAACCCCTAACCCCAACCCCTAACCCCAAATCTAAACCTAACCCCAAATCTAAACCGAACCCCAACCCCTAACCCCAAATCTAAACCTAACCCCAATCCCTAACCCCAACCCCTAACCCCAAATCTAAACCTAACCTCAACCCCTAACCCCAACCCCTAACCCCAACCCCTAACCCCAACCCCTAACCCCAAATCTAAACCTAACCCCAAATCTAAACCGAACCCCAACCCCTAACCCCAAATCTAAACCTAACCCCAATCCCTAACCCCAAACCCTAACCCCAAATCTAAACCTAACCCCAAATCTAAACCGAACCCCAACCCCTAACCCCAAATCTAAACCTAACCCCAATCCCTAACCCGAAACCCTAACCCCAAATCTAAACCTAACCCCAATCCCTAACCCCAAACCCTAACCCCAACCCCTAACCCCAAATCTAAACCTAACCCCAATCCCTAACCCCAACCCCTAAACCCAAATCTAAACCTAACCCCAAGCCCTAAACCCCAACCCCTAACCCCAAATCTAAACCTAACCCCAATCCCTAACCCCAAACCCTAACCCCAACCCCTAACCCCAAATCTAAACCTAACCCCAATCCCTAACCCCAACCCCTAACCCCAACCCCTAAACCCAAATCTAAACCTAACCCCAACCCCTAAACCCCAACCCCTAACCACAAATCTAAACCTAACCCCAACCCCTAGCCCCAAATCTAAACCTAACCCCAATCCCTAACCCCAAACCCTAACCCCAACCTTTAACCCCAAATCTAAACCTAACCCCAATCCCTAAACCCAAACCCTAACCCCAAATCTAAACCTAACCCCAAATTTAAGTCGAACCCCAACCCCTAACCCCAAATCTAAACCTAACCCCAACCCCTAAACCCCAACGCCTAACCTCAAATCTAAACCTAACCCCAACCCCTAACCCCAACCCCTAACCCCAAATCTAAACCTAACCTCAACCCCTAAACCCAACCCCTAACCCCAAATCTAAACCTAACCCCAAATCTAAACCTAACCCCAACCCCTAACTACAAATCTAAACCTAACCCCAATCCCTAACCCCAAACCCTAACCCCAACCCCTAACCCCAAATCTAAACCTAACTCCAATCCCTAACCCCAAACCCTAACCCCAAATCTAAACCTAACCCCAACCCCTAAACCCCAACCCCTAACCCCAAATCTAAACCTAACCCCAATCCCTAACCCCAAACCCTAACCCCAACCCCTAACCCCAAATCTAAACCTAACCCCAATCCCTAACCCCAACCCCTAACCCCAAATCTAAACCTAACCCCAACCCCTAAACCCCAACCCCTAACCCCAAATCTAAACCTAACCCCAATCCCTAACCCCAAACCCTAACCACAACCCCTAACCCCAAATCTAAACCTAACCCCAATCCTTAACCCCAAACCCTAACCCCAACCCCTAACCCCAAATCTAAACCTAACCCCAACCCCTAAACCCCAAACCCTAACCCCAAATCTAAACCTAACCCCAACCCCTAACCCCAAACCCTGACACCAAATCTAAACCTAACCCCAAATTTAAGCCTAACCCCAAATCCCTAACCCCAAACCCTAACCCCAACCCCCAACCCCAAATCTAAACCTAACCCCAAATCTAAACCTAACCCCAATCCCTAACCCCAAACCCTAACCCCAAATCTAAACCTAACCCCAACCCCTAAACCCCAACTCCTAACCTCAAATCTAAACCTAACCCCAACCCCTAAACCCAAATCTACACCTAACCCCAACCCCTAACCCCAACCCCTAAACCCAAATCTAAACCTAACCCCAAATCTAAGCCTAACCCCAAATCTAAACCGAAACCCAAATCGAAACCTGACTGAAACCCCCAACCCCAAATCTAAACCTAACCACAAATCTAAACCTAACCCCAATCCCTAACCCCAAACCCTAACCCCAAATCTAAACCTAACCCCAACCCCTAAACCCCAACCCCTAACCCCAAATCTAAACCTAACCCCAATCCCTAACCCCAAACCCTAACCCCAACCCCTAAACCCAAATCTAAACCTAACCCCAACCCCTAAACCCCAACCCCTAACCCCAAATCTAAACCTAACCCCAATCCCTAACCCCAAACCCTAACCCCAACCCCTAACCGCAAATCTAAACCTAACCCCAATCCCTAACCCCAACCCCTAACCCCAACCCCTAAACCCAAATCTAAACCTAACCCCAACCCCTAAACCCCAACCCCTAACCCCAAATCTAAACCTAACCCCAACCCCTAACCCCAAATCTAAACCTAACCCCAATCCCTAACCCCAAACCCTAACCCCAACCCCTAACCCCAAATCTAAACCTAACCCCAATCCCTAACCCGAAACCCTAACCCCAAATCTAAACCTAACCCCAACCCCTAAACCCCAACCCCTAACCCCAAATTTAAACCTAACCACAATCCCTAACCCCAAACCCTAACCCCAACCCCTAACCCCAAATCTAAACCTAACCCCAAATCTAAACCTAACCCCAACCCCTAACCCCAAACCCTAACCCCAAATCTAAACCTAACCCCAAATCTAAGCCTAACCCCAATCCCTACACCCCAAACACTAACCCCAACCCTCAACCCCAAATCTAAACCTAAACCCAAATCTAAACCTAACCCCAATCCCTAACCCCAAACCCTAACCCCAAATCTAAACCTAACCCCAACCCCTAAACCCCAACTCCTAACCCCAAATCTAAACCTAACCCCAACCCCTAAACCTAAATCTACACCTAAACCCAACCCCTAACCCCAACCCCTAACCCCAAATCTAAACCTAACCCCAAATCTAAGCCTAAACCCAAATCTAAACCGAACCCCAACCCCTAACCCCAAATCTAAACCTAACCCCAATCCCTAACCCCAAACCCTAACCCCAACTCCTAACCCCAAATCTAAACCTAACCCCAACCCCTAACCCCAACCCCTAACCCCAAATCTAAACCTAACCCCAGTCCCTAACCCCAACCCCTAAACCCAAATCTAAACCTAACCCCAACCCCTAAACCCCAACTCCTAACCCCAAATCTAAACCTAACCCCAAACCCTAAACCCAAATCTACACCTAACCCCAACCCCTAACCCCAGCCCCTAACCCCAAATCTAAACCTAACCCCAACCCCTAACCCCAAACCCTAACCCCAAATCTAAACCTAACCCCAAATCTAAGCCTAACACCAATCCCTAACCCCAAACCCTAACCCCAACCCCCAACCCCAAATCTAAACCTAACCCCAAATCTAAACCTAACCCCAATCCCTAACCCCAAACCCTAACCCCAACCCCCAACCCCAAATCTAAACCTAACCCCAAATCTAAACCTAACCCCAATCCCTAACCCCAAACCCTAACCCCAAATCTAAACCTAACCCCAACCCCTAAACCCCAACGCCTAACCCCAAATCTAAACCTAACCCCAATCCCTAACCCCAAACCCTAACCCCAACCCCTAACCCCAAATCTAAACCTAACCCCAATCCCTAACCCGAAACCCTAACCCCAAATCTAAACCTAACCCCAACCCCTAAACCCCAACCCCTAACCCCAAATTTAAACCTAACCACAATCCCTAACCCCAAACCCTAACCCCAACCCCTAACCCCAAATCTAAACCTAACCCCAAATCTAAACCTAACCCCAACCCCTAACCCCAACCCCTAACCCCAAATCTAAACCTAACCTCAACCCCTAACCCCAACCCCTAACCCCAACCCCTAACCCCAACCCCTAACCCCAAATCTAAACCTAACCCCAAATCTAAACTGAACCCCAACCCCTAACCCCAAATCTAAACCTAACCCCAATCCCTAACCCCAACGCCTAACCCCAAATCTAAACCTAACCCCAAATCTAAACCGAACCCCAACCCCTAACCCCAAATCTAAACCTAACCCCAACCCCTAAACCCCAACCCCTAACCCTAAATCTAAACCTAACCCCAACCCCTAACCCCAAACCCTAACCCCAAATCTAAACCTAACCCCAAATCTAAGCCTAACCCCAATCCCTACACCCCAAACACTAACCCCAACCCTCAACCCCAAATCTAAACCTAAACCCAAATCTAAACCTAACCCCAACCCCGAAACCCCAACCCCTAACCCCAAATCTAAACCTAACCCAATCCCTAACCCCAAACCCTAACCCCAACCCCTAAACACAAATCTAAACCTAACCCCAACCCCTAAACCCCAACCCCTAACCCCAAATCTAAACCTAACCCCAATCCCTAACCCCAAACCCTAACCCCAACCCCTAACCCCAAATCTAAACCTAACCCCAATCCCTAACCCCAACCCCTAACCCCAACACCTAAACCCAAATCTAAACCTAACCCCAACCCCTAAACCCCAACCCCTAACCCCAAATCTAAACCTAACCCCAACCACTAACCCCAAATCTAAACCTAACCCCAATCCCTAACCCCAAACCCTAACCCCAACCCCTAACCCCAAATCTAAACCTAACCCCAATCCCTAACCCCAAACCCTAACCCCAAATCTAAACCTAACCCCAACCCCTAAACCCCAACCCCTAACCCCAAATTTAAACCTAACCCCAATCCCTAACCCCGAACCCCTAAACCCCAACCCCTAACCCCAAATCTAAACCTAACCCCAAATCTAAACCTAACCCCAACCCCTAACCCCAACCCCTAACCCCAAATCTAAACCTAACCTCAACCCCTAACCCCAACCCCTAACCCCAACCCCTAACCCCAACCCCTAACCCCAAATCTAAACCTAACCCCAAATCTAAACTGAACCCCAACCCCTAACCCCAAATCTAAACCTAACCCCAATCCCTAACCCCAACGCCTAACCCCAAATCTAAACCTAACCCCAAATCTAAACCGAACCCCAACCCCTAACCCCAAATCTAAACCTAACCCCAACCCCTAAACCCCAACCCCTAACCCCAAATCTAAACCTAACCCCAACCCCTAACCCCAAACCCTAACCCCAAATCTAAACCTAACCCCAAATCTAAGCCTAACCCCAATCCCTACACCCCAAACACTAACCCCAACCCTCAACCCCAAATCTAAACCTAAACCCAAATCTAAACCTAACCCCAATCCCTAACCCCAAACCCTAACCCCAAATCTAAACCTAACCCCAACCCCTAAACCCCAACTCCTAACCCCAAATCTAAACCTAACCCCAACCCCTAAACCTAAATCTACACCTAAACCCAACCCCTAACCCCAACCCCTAACCCCAAATCTAAACCTAACCCCAAATCTAAGCCTAAACCCAAATCTAAACCGAACCCCAACCCCTAACCCCAAATCTAAACCTAACCCCAATCCCTAACCCCAAACCCTAACCCCAACTCCTAACCCCAAATCTAAACCTAACCCCAACCCCTAACCCCAACCCCTAACCCCAAATCTAAACCTAACCCCAGTCCCTAACCCCAACCCCTAAACCCAAATCTAAACCTAACCCCAACCCCTAAACCCCAACTCCTAACCCCAAATCTAAACCTAACCCCAAACCCTAAACCCAAATCTACACCTAACCCCAACCCCTAACCCCAGCCCCTAACCCCAAATCTAAACCTAACCCCAACCCCTAACCCCAAACCCTAACCCCAAATCTAAACCTAACCCCAAATCTAAGCCTAACACCAATCCCTAACCCCAAACCCTAACCCCAACCCCCAACCCCAAATCTAAACCTAACCCCAAATCTAAACCTAACCCCAATCCCTAACCCCAAACCCTAACCCCAAATCTAAACCTAACCCCAACCCCTAAACCCCAACGCCTAACCTCAAATCTAAACCTAACCCCAACCCCTAACCCCAACCCCTAACCCCAAATCTAAACCTAACCTCAACCCCTAACCCCAACCCCTAACCCCAAATCTAAACCTAACCCCAAATCTAAACCTAACCCCAACCCCTAACTCCAAATCAAACCCTAACCCCAATCCCTAACCCCAAACCCTAACCCCAACCCCTAACCCCAAATCTAAACCTAACCCCAATCCGTAACCCCAAACCCTAACCCCAAATCTAAACCTAACCCCAACTACTAAACCCCAACCCCTAACCCCAAATCTAAACCTAACCCCAATCCCTAACCCCAAACCCTAACCCCAACCCCTAACCCCAAATCTAAACCTAACCCCAATCCCTGACCCCAACCCTTAACCCCAAATCTAAACCTAACCCCAACCCCTAAACCCCAACCCCTAACCCCAAATCTAAACCTAACCCCAATCCCTAACCCCAAACCCTAACCCGAACCCCTAACCCCAAATCTAAACCTAACCCCAATCCCTAACCCCAAACCCTAACCCCAACCCCTAACCCCAAATCTAAACCTAACCCCAACCACTAAACCCCAACCCCTAACCCCAAATCTAAACCTAACCCCAACCCCTAACCCCAAACCCTAACACCAAATCTAAACCTAACCCCAAATCTAAGCCTAACCCCAATCCCTAACCCCAAACCCTAACCCCAACCCCCAACCCCAAATCTAAACCTAACCCCAAATCTAAACCTAACCCCAATCCCTAACCCCAAACCCTAACCCCAAATCTAAACCTAACCCCAACCCCTAAACCCCAACTCCTAACCCCAAATCTAAACCTAACCCCAACCCCTAAACCCAAATCTACACCTAACCCCAACCCCTAACCCCAACCCCTAACCCCAAATCTAAACCTAACCCCAAATCTAAGCCTAACCCCAAATCTAAACCGAAACCCAAATCGAAACCTGACCGAAACACCCAACCCCAAATCTAAACCTAACCCCAAATCTAAACCTAACCCCAATCCCTAACCCCAAACCCTAAACCCAAATCTAAACCTAACCCCAACCCCTAAACCCCAACCCCTAACCCCAAATCTAAACCTAACCCCAATCCCTAACCCCAAACCCTAACCCCAACCCCTAAACCCAAATCTAAACCTAACCCCAACCCCTAAACCCCAACCCCTAACCCCAAATCTAAACCTAACCCCAATCCCTAACCCCAACCCCTAACCCCAACCCCTAACCCCAAATCTAAACCTAACCTCAACCCCTAACCCCAACCCCTAACCCCAAATCTAAACCTAACCCCAAATCTAAACCTAACCCCAACCCCTAACTCCAAATCTAAACCTAACCCCAATCCCTAACCCCAAACCCTAACCCCAACCCCTAACCCCAAATCTAAACCTAACTCCAATCCCTAACCCCAAACCCTAACCCCAAATCTAAACCTAACCCCAACCCCTAAACCCCAACCCCTAACCCCAAATCTAAACCTAACCCCAATCCCTAACCCCAAACCCTAACCCCAACCCCTAACCCCAAATCTAAACCTAACCCCAATCCCTAACCCCAACCCCTAACCCCAAATCTAAACCTAACCCCAACCCCTAAACCCCAACCCCTAACCCCAAATCTAAACCTAACCCCAATCCCTAACCCCAAACCCTAACCACAACCCCTAACCCCAAATCTAAACCTAACCCCAATCCTTAACCCCAAACCCTAACCCCAACCCCTAACCCCAAATCTAAACCTAACCCCAACCCCTAAACCCCAAACCCTAACCCCAAATCTAAACCTAACCCCAACCCCTAACCCCAAACCCTAACACCAAATCTAAACCTAACCCCAAATTTAAGCCTAACCCCAATCCCTAACCCCAAACCCTAACCCCAACCCCCAACCCCAAATCTAAACCTAACCCCAAATCTAAACCTAACCCCAATCCCTAACCCCAAACCCTAACCCCAAATCTAAACCTAACCCCAACCCCTAAACCCCAACTCCTAACCCCAAATCTAAACCTAACCCCAACCCCTAAACCCAAATCTACACCTAACCCCAACCCCTAACCCCAACCCCTAACCCCAAATCTAAACCTAACCCCAAATCTAAGCCTAACCCCAAATCTACACCTAACCCCAAACCCTAACCCCAACCCCCAACCCCAAATCTAAACCTAACCCCAAATCTAAACCTAACCCCAACCCCTAAACCCCAACCCCTAACCCCAAATCTAAACCTAACCCCAATCCCTAACCCCAAACCCTAACCCCAACCCCTAAACCCAAATCTAAACCTAACCCCAACCCCTAAACCCCAACCCCTAACCCCAAATCTAAACCTAACCCCAATCCCTAACCCCAAACCCTAACCCCAACCCCTAACCCCAAATCTAAACCTAACCCCAATCCCTAACCCCAACCCCTAACCCCAACCCCTAAACCCAAATCTAAACCTAACCCCAACCACTAACCCCAAATCTAAACCTAACCCCAATCCCTAACCCCAAACCCTAACCCCAACCCCTAACCCCAAATCTAAACCTAACCGCAATCCCTAACCCCAAACCCTAACCCCAAATCTAAACCTAACCCCAACCCCTAAACCCCAACCTCTAACCCCAAATTTAAACCTAACCCCAATCCCTAACCCCAAACCCTAACCCCAACCCCTAACCCCAAATCTAAACCTAACCCCAAATCTAAACCGAACCCCAACCCCTAACCCCAACCCCTAACCCCAAATCTAAACCTAACCTCAACCCCTAACCCCAACCCCTAACCCCAACCCCTAACCCCAACCCCTAACCCCAAATCTAAACCTAACCCCAAATCTAAACTGAACCCCAACCCCTAACCCCAAATCTAAACCTAACCCCAATCCCTAACCCCAACGCCTAACCCCAAATCTAAACCCAACCCCAAATCTAAACCGAACCCCAACCCCTAACCCCAAATCTAAACCTAACCCCAACCCCTAAACCCCAACCCCTAATCCCAAATCTAAACCTAACCCCAAACCCTAACCCCAACCCCTAACCCCAAATCTAAACCTAACCCGAAATCTAAGCCTAAGCCCAATCCCTAACCCCAAACACTAACCCCAACCCTCAACCCCAAATCTAAACCTAAACCCAAATCTAAACCTAACCACAACCCCTAACCCCAAACCCTAACCCCAAATCTAAACCTAACCCCAACCCCTAAACCCAAATCTACACCTAAACCCAACCCCTAACCCCAACCCCTAACCCCAAATCTAAACCTAACCCCAAATCTAAGCCTAACCCCAAATCTAAACCGAACCCCAACCCCTAACCCCAAATCTAAACCTAACCCCAATCCCTAACCCCAAACCCTAACCCCAACTCCTAACCCCAAATCTAAACCTAACCCCAACCCCTAACCCCAACCCCTAACCCCAAATCTAAACCTAACCCCAGTCCCTAACCCCAACCCCTAAACCCAAATCTAAACCTAACCCCAACCCCTAAACCCCAACTCCTAACCCCAAATCTAAACCTAATCCCAAACCCTAAACCCAAATCTACACCTAACCCCAACCCCTAACCCCAGCCCCTAACCCCAAATCTAAACCTAACCCCAACCCCTAACCCCAAACCCTAACCCCAAATCTAAACCTAACCCCAAATCTAAACCTAACCCCAACCCCTAACTCCAAATCTAAACCTAACCCCAATCCCTAACCCCAATCCCTAACCCCAACCCCTAACCCCAAATCTAAACCTAACCCCAATCCCTAACCCCAAACCCTAACCCCAAATCTAAACCTAACCCCAACCACTAAACCCCAACCCCTAACCCCAAATCTAAACCTAACCCCAATCCCTAACCCCAAACCCTAACCCCAACCCCTAACCCCAAATCTAAACCTAACCCCAATCCCTGACCCCAACCCCTAACCCCAAATCTAAAACTAACCCCAACCCCTAAACCCCAACCCCTAACCCCAAATCTAAACCTAACCCCAATCCCTAACCCCAAACCCTAACCCCAACCCCTAACCCCAAATCTAAACCTAACCCCAATCCCTAACCCCAACCCCTAACCCCAAATCTAAACCTAACCCCAACCCCTAAACCCCAACCCCTAACCCCAAATCTAAACCTAACCCCAACCCCTAACCCCAAACCCTAACACCAAATCTAAACCTAACCCCAAATCTAAGCCTAACCCCAATCCCTAACCCCAAACCCTAACCCCAACCCCCAACCCCAAATCTAAACCTAACCCCAAATCTAAACCTAACCCCAATCCCTAACCCCAAACCCTAACCCCAAATCTAAACCTAACCCCAACCCCTAAATCCCAACTCCTAACCCCAAATCTAAACCTAACCCCAACCCCTAAACCCAAATCTACACCTAACCCCAACCCCTAACCCCAACCCCTAACCCCAAATCTAAACCTAACCCCAAATCTAAGCCTAACCCCAAATCTAAACCGAAACCCAAATCGAAACCTGACCGAAACACCCAACCCCAAATCTAAACCTAACCCCAAATCTAAACCTAACCCCAATCCCTATCCCCAAACCCTAAACCCAAATCTAAACCTAACCCCAACCCCTAAACCCCAACCCCTAACCCCAAATCTAAACGTAACCCCAATCCCTAACCCCAAATCCTAACCCCAACCCCTAAACCCAAATCTAAACCTAACCCCAACCCCTAAACCCCAACCCCTAACCCCAAATCTAAACCTAACCCCAATCCCTAACCCCAAACCCTAACCCCAACCCCTAAACCCAAATCTAAACCTAACCCCAATCCCTAACCCCAACCCCTAACCCCAACCCCTAAACCCAAATCTAAACCTAACCCCAACCCCTAAACCCCAATCCCTAACCCCAAATCTAAACTTAACCCCAACCCCTAACCCCAAATCTAAACCTAACCTCAATCCCTAACCCCAAACCCTAATCCCAACCCCTAACCTTAAATCTAAACCTAACCCCAATCCCTAACCCCAAACCCTAACCCCAAATCTAAACCTAACCCCAACCCCTAAACCCCAACCCCAACCCCAAATTTAAACCTAACCCCAATCCCTAACCCCAAACCCTAACCCCAACCCCTAACCCCAAATCTAAACCTAACCCCAAATCTAAGCCTAACCCCAAATCTAAACTGAAACCCAAATCGAAACCTGACCGAAACCCCCAACCCCAAATCTAAACCTAACCCCAAATCTAAACCTAACCCCAACCCCTAACCCCAACCCCTAACCCCAAATCTAAACCTAACCTCAACCCCTAACCCCAACCCCTAACCCCAACCCCTAACCCCAACCCCTAACCCCAAATCTAAACCTAACCCCAAATCTAAACTGAACCCCAACCCCTAACCCCAAATCTAAACCTAACCTCAATCCCTAACCTCAACGCCTAACCCCAAATCTAAACCTAACCCCAAATCTAAACCGAACCCCAACCCCTAACCCCAAATCTAAACCTAACCCCAACCCCTAAACCCCAACCCCTAACCCCAAATCTAAACCTAACCCCAACCCCTAACCCCAAACCCTAACCCCAAATCTAAACCTAACCCCAAATCTAAGCCTAAGCCCAATCCCTAACCCCAAACACTAACCCCAACCCTCAACCCCAAATCTAAACCTAACCCCAAATCTAAACCTAACCCCAACCTCTAACCCCAAACGCTAACCCCAAATCTAAACCTAACCCCAACCCCTAAACCCCAACTCCTAACCCCAAATCTAAACCTAACCCCAACCCCTAAACCCAAATCTACACCTAAACCCAACCCCTAACCCCAACCCCTAACCCCAAATCTAAACCTAACCCCAAATCTAAGCCTAACCCCAAATCTAAACCGAACCCCAACCCCTAACCCCAAATCTAAACCTAACCCTAATCCCTAACCCCAAACCCTAACCCCAACTCCTAACCCCAAATCTAAACCTAACCCCAACCCCTAACCCCAGCCCCTAACCCCAAATCTAAACCTAACCCCAGTCCCTAACCCCACCCCCTAAACCCAAATCTAAACCTAACCCCAACCCCTAAACCCCAACTCCTAACCCCAAATCTAAACCTAACCCCAAACCCTAAACCCAAATCTACACCTAACCCCAACCCCTAACCCCAGCCCCTAACCCCAAATCTAAACCTAACCCCAACCCCTAACCCCAAACCCTAACCCCAAATCTAAACCTAACCCCAAATCTAAGCCTAACACCAATCCCTAACCCCAAACCCTAACCCCAACCCCCAACCCCAAATCTAAACCTAACCCCAAATCTAAACCTAACCCCAATCCCTAACCCCAAACCCTAACCCCAAATCTAAACCTAACCCCAACCCCTAAACCCCAACGTCTAACCTCAAATCTAAACCTAACCCCAACCCCTAACCCCAACCCCTAACCCCAAATCTAAACCTAACCTCAACCCCTAACCCCAACCCCTAACCCCAAATCTTAACCTAACCCCAAATCTAAACCTAACCCCAACCCCTAACTCCAAATCTAAACCTAACCCCAATCCCTAACCCCAAACCCTAACCCCAACCCCTAACCCCAAATCTAAACCTAACCCCAATCCCTAACCCCAAACCCTAACCCCAAATCTAAACCTAACCCCAACCACTAAACCCCAACCCCTAACCCCAAATCTAAACCTAACCTCAACCCCTAACCCCAACCCCTAACCCCAAATCTAAACCTAACCCCAAATCTAAACCTAACCCCAACCCCTAACTCCAAATCTAAACCTAACCCCAATCCCTAACCCCAAACCCTAACCCCAACCCCTAACCCCAAATCTAAACCTAACCCCAATCCCTAACCCCAAACCCTAACCCCAAATCTAAACCTAACCCCAACCACTAAACCCCAACCCCTAACCCCAAATCTAAACCTAACCCCAATCCCTAACCCCAAACCCTAACCCCAACCCCTAACCCCAAATCTAAACCTAACCCCAATCCCTGACCCCAACCCCTAACCCCAAATCTAAACCTAACCCCAACCCCTAAACCCCAACCCCTAACCCCAAATCTAAACCTAACCCCAATCCCTAACCCCAAACCCTAACCCCAACCCCTAACCCCAAATCTAAACCTAACCCCAATCCCTAACCCCAACCCCTAACCCCAAATCTAAACCTAACCCCAACCCCTAAACCCCAACCCCTAACCCCAAATCTAAACCTAACCCCAACCCCTAACCCCAAACCCTAACTCCAAATCTAAACCTAACCCCAAATCTAAGCCTAACCCCAATCCCTAACCCCAAACCCTAACCCCAACCCCCAACCCCAAATCTAAACCTAACCCCAAATCTAAACCTAACCCCAATCCCTAACCCCAAACCCTAACCCCAAATCTAAACCTAACCCCAACCCCTAAACCCCAACTCCTAACCCCAAATCTAAACCTAACCCCAACCCCTAAACCCAAATCTACACCTAACCCCAACCCCTAACCCCAACCCCTAACCCCAAATCTAAACCTAACCCCAAATCTAAGCCTAACCCCAAATCTAAACCGAAACCCAAATCGAAACCTGACCGAAACACCCAACCCCAAATCTAAACCTAACCCCAAATCTAAACCTAACCCCAATCCCTAACCCCAAAACCTAAACCCAAATCTAAACCTAACCCCAACCCCTAAACCCCAACCCCTAACCCCAAATCTAAACGTAACCCCAATCCCTAACCCCAAACCCTAACCCCAACCCCTAAACCCAAATCTAAACCTAACCCCAACCCCTAAACCCCAACCCCTAACCCCAAATCTAAACCTAACCCCAATCCCTAACCCCAAACCCTAACCCCAACCCCTAAACCCAAATCTAAACCTAACCCCAATCCCTAACCCCAACCCCTAACCCCAATCCCTAACCCCAACCCCTAACCCCAACCCCTAAACCCAAATCTAAACCTAACCCCAACCCCTAAACCCCAACCCCTAACCCCAAATCTAAACTTAACCCCAACCCCTAACCCCAAATCTAAACCTAACCTCAATCCCTAACCCCAAACCCTAACCCCAACCCCTAACCTTAAATCTAAACCTAACCCCAATCCCTAACCCCAAACCCTAACCCCAAATCTAAACCTAACCCCTACCCCTAAACCCCAACCCCAACCCCAAATTTAAACCTAACCCCAATCCCTAACCCCAAACCCTAACCCCAACCCCTAACCCCAAATCTAAGCCTAACCCCAAATCTAAGCCTAACCCCAAATCTAAACTGAAACCCAAATCGAAACCTGACCGAAACCCCCAACCCCAAATCTAAACCTAACCCCAAATCTAAACCTAACCCCAACCCCTAACCCCAACCCCTAACCCCAAATCTAAACCTAACCTCAACCCCTAACCCCAACCCCTAACCCCAACCCCTAACCCCAACCCCTAACCCCAAATCTAAACCTAACCCCAAATCTAAACTGAACCCCAACCCCTAACCCCAAATCTAAACCTAACCTCAATCCCTAACCCCAACGCCTAACCCCAAATCTAAACCTAACCCCAAATCTAAACCGAACCCCAACCCCTAACCCCAAATCTAAACCTAAACCCAACCCCTAAACCCCAACCCCTAACCCCAAATCTAAACCTAACCCCAACCCCTAACCCCAAACCCTAACCCCAAATCTAAACCTAACCCCAAATCTAAGCCTAAGCCCAATCCCTAACCCCAAACACTAACCCCAACCCTCAACCCCAAATCTAAACCTAACCCCAAATCTAAACCTAACCCCAACCTCTAACCCCAAACCCTAACCCCAAATCTAAACCTAACCCCAACCCCTAAACCCCAACTCCTAACCCCAAATCTAAACCTAACCCCAACCCCTAAACCCAAATCTACACCTAAACCCAACCCCTAACCCCAACCCCTAACCCCAAATCTAAACCTAACCCCAAATCGAAGCCTAACTCCAAATCTAAACCGAACCCCAACCCCTAACCCCAAATCTAAACCTAACCCTAATCCCTAACCCCAAACCCTAACCCCAACTCCTAACCCCAAATCTAAACCTAACCCCAACCCCTAACCCCAACCCCTAACCCCAAATCTAAACCTAACCCCAGTCCCTAACCCCAACCCCTAAACCCAAATCTAAACCTAACCCCAACCCCTAAACCCCAACTCCTAACCCCAAATCTAAACCTAACCCCAAACCCTAAACCCAAATCTACACCTAACCCCAACCCCTAACCCCAGCCCCTAACCCCAAATCTAAACCTAACCCCAACCCCTAACCCCAAACCCTAACCCCAAATCTAAACCTAACCCCAAATCTAAGCCTAACACCAATCCCTAACCCCAAACCCTAACCCCAACCCCCAACCCCAAATCTAAACCTAACCCCAAATCTAAACCTAACCCCAATCCCTAACCCCAAACCCTAACCCCAAATCTAAACCTAACCCCAACCCCTAAACCCCAACCCCTAACCTCAAATCTAAACCTAACCCCAATCCCTGACCCCAACCCCTAACCCCAAATCTAAACCTAACCTCAACCCCTAACCCCAACCCCTAACCCCAAATCTAAACCTAACCCCAAATCTAAACCTAACCCCAACCCCTAACTCCAAATCTAAACCTAACCCCAATCCCTAACCCCAAACCCTAACCCCAACCCCTAATCCCAAATCTAAACCTAACCCCAATCCCTAACCCCAAACCCTAACCCCAAATTTAAACCTAACCCCAACCACTAAACCCCAACCCCTAACCCCAAATCTAAACCTAACCCCAATCCCTAACCTCAAACTCTAACCCCAACCCCTAACCCCAAATCTAAACCTAACCCCAATCCCTAACCCCAACCCCTAACCCCAAATCTAAACCTAACCCCAACCCCTAAACCCCAACCCCTAACCCCAAATCTAAACCTAACCCCAATCCCTAACCCCAAACCCTAACCCCAACCCCTAACCCCAAATCTAAACCTAACCCCAATCCCTAACCCCAAACCCTAACCCCAACCCCTAACCCCAAATCTAAACCTAACCCCAACCCCTAAACCCCAACCCCTAACCCCAAATCTAAACCTAACCCCAACCCCAAACCCCAACCCCTAACCCCAAATCTAAACCTAACCCCAACCCCTAACCCCAAATCTAAACCTAACCTCAATCCCTAACCCCAAACCCTAACCCCAACCCCTAACCCCAAATCTAAACCTAACCCCAATCCCTATCCCCAAACCCTAACCCCAAATCTAAACCTAACCCCAATCCCTAAACCCCAACCCCTAACCCCAAATTTAAACCTAACCCCAACCCCTAACCCCAAACCCTAACCCCAACACCTAACCCCAAATCTAAACCTACCCCAAATCTAAGCCTAACCCCAAATCTAAACTGAAACCCAAATCGAAACCTGACCGAAACCCCCAACCCCAAATCTAAACCTAACCCCAAATCTAAACCTAACCCCAACCCCTAACCCCAACCCCTAACCCCAAATCTAAACCTAACCTCAACCCCTAACCCCAACTCCTAACCCCAACCCCTAACCCCAACCCCTAACCCCAAATCTAAACCTAACCCCAAATCTAAACTGAACCCCAACCCCTAACCCCAAATCTAAACCTAACCCCAATCCCTAACCCCAACGCCTAACCCCAAATCTAAACCTAACCCCAACCCCTAACCCCAAACCCTAACCCCAAATCTAAACCTAACCCCAAATCTAAGCCTAACCCCAATCCCTAACCCCAAACCCTAACCCCAACCCTCAACCCCAAATCTAAACCTAACCCCAAATCTAAACCTAACCCCAATCCCTAACCCCAAACCCTAACCCCAAATCTAAACCTAAGCCCAACCCCTAAACCCCAACTCCTAACCCCAAATCTAAACCTAACCCCAACCCCTAAACCCAAATCTACACCTAACCCCAACCCCTAACCCCAACCCCTAACCCCAAATCTAAACCTAACCCCAAATCTAAGCCTAACCCCAAATCTAAACCGAACCCCAACCCCTAACCCCAAATCTAAACCTAACCCCAATCCCTAACCCCAAACCCTAACCCCAACTCCTAACCCCAAATCTAAACCTAACCCCAACCCCTAACCCCAACCCCTAACCCCAAATCAAAACCTAACCCCAGTCCCTAACCCCAACCCCTAAACCCAAATCTAAACCTAACCCCAACCCCTAAACCCCAACTCCTAACCCCAAATCTAAACCTAACCCCAAACCCTAAACCCAAATCTACACCTAACCCCAACCCCTAACCCCAGCCCCTAACCCCAAATCTAAACCTAACCCCAACCCCTAATCCCAAACCCTAACCCCAAATCTAAACCTAACCCCAAATCTAAGCCTAACACCAATCCCTAACCCCAAACCCTAACCCCAACCCCCAACCCCAAATCTAAACCTAACCCCAAATCTAAACCTAACCCCAATCCCTAACCCCAACCCCTAACCCCAAATCTAAACCTAACCCCAACCCCTAAACCCCAACTAACAACCCCAAATCTAAACCTAACCCCAACCCCTAACCCCAACCCCCAACCCCAAATCTAAACCTAACCCCAAATCTAAACCTAACCCCAATCCCTAACCCCAAACCCTAACCCCAAATCTAAAACTAACCTCAACCCCTAACCCCAACCCCTAACCCCAACCCCTAACCCCAAACCCTAACCCCAAATCTAAACCTAACCCCAAATCTAAACCGAACCCCAACCCCTAAACCCAAATCTAAACCTAACCCCAATCCCTAACCCCAAACCCTAACCCCAACCCCTAACCCCATATCTAAACCTAACCCCAATCCCTAACCCCAACCCCTAAACCCAAATCTAAACCTAACCCCAACCCCTAAACCCCAACTCCTAACCCCAAATCTAAACCTAACCCCAACCCCTAAACCCAAATCTACACCTAACCCCAACCCCTAACCCCAACCCCTAACCCCAAATCTAAACGCAACCCCAACCCCTAAACCCAAACCCTAACCCCAAATCTAAACCTAACCCCAAATCTAAGCCTAACCCCAACCCCTAACCCCAAATCTAAACCTAACCCCAATCCCTAACCCCAAACCCTAACCCCAACCCCT
Organism: Patagioenas fasciata; assembly: GCF_037038585.1. NCBI lineage: Eukaryota > Metazoa > Chordata > Aves > Columbiformes > Columbidae > Patagioenas > Patagioenas fasciata. The sequence continues at coordinate 51,329,063 of NC_092523.1, read as the reverse complement.
AAAACCAAATCTAAACCTAACCCCAACCCCTAAACCTCAACCCCTAACCCCAAATCTAAACCTAACCCCAATCCCTAACCCCAAACCCTAACCCCAACCCCTAACCCCAAATCTAAACCTAACCCCAACCCCTAAACCCCAACCCCTAACCCCAAATTTAAACCTAACCCCAACCCCTAACCCCAAACCCTAACCCCAACCCCTAACCCCAAATCTAAACCTAACCCCAAATCTAAGCCTAACCCCAAATCTAAACTGAAAGCCAAATCGAAACCTGACCGAAACCCCCAACCCCAAATCTAAACCTAACCCCAAATCTAAACCTAACCCCAACCCCTAACCCCAACCCCTAACCCCAAATCTAAACCTAACCTCAACCCCTAACCCCAACCCCTAACCCCAACCCCTAACCCCAACCCCTAACCCCAAATCTAAACCTAACCCCAAATCTAAACTGAACCCCAACCCCTAACCCCAAATCTAAACCTAACCCCAATCCCTAACCCCAACGCCTAACCCCAAATCTAAACCTAACCCCAACCCCTAACCCCAAACCCTAACCCCAAATCTAAACCTAACCCCAAATCTAAGCCTAACCCCAATCCCTAACCCCAAACACTAACCCCAACCCTCAACCCCAAATCTAAACCTAACCCCAAATCTAAACCTAACCCCAATCCCTAACCCCAAACCCTAACCCCAAATCTAAACCTAACCCCAACCCCTAAACCCCAACTCCTAACCCCAAATCTAAACCTAACCCCAACCCCTAAACCCAAATCTACACCTAACCCCAACCCCTAACCCCAACCCCTAACCCCAAATCTAAACCTAACCCCAAATCTAAGCCTAACCCCAAATCTAAACCGAACCCCAACCCCTAACCCCAAATCTAAACCTAACCCCAATCCCTAACCCCAAACCCTAACCCCAACTCCTAACCCCAAATCTAAACCTAACCCCAACCCCTAACCCCAACCCCTAACCCCAAATCAAAACCTAACCCCAGTCCCTAACCCCAACCCCTAAACCCAAATCTAAACCTAACCCCAACCCCTAAACCCCAACTCCTAACCCCAAATCTAAACCTAACCCCAAACCCTACCCCCAAATCTAAACCTAACCCCAAATCTAAGCCTAACCCCAACCCCTAACCCCAAATCTAAACCTAACCCCAATCCCTAACCCCAAACCCTAACCCCAACCCCTAAAACCAAATCTAAACCTAACCCCAACCCCTAAACCTCAACCCCTAACCCCAAATCTAAACCTAACCCCAATCCCTAACCCCAAACCCTAACCCCAACCCCTAACCCCAAATCTAAACCTAACCCCAACCCCTAAACCCCAACCCCTAACCCCAAATTTAAACCTAACCCCAACCCCTAACCCCAAACCCTAACCCCAACCCCTAACCCCAAATCTAAACCTAACCCCAAATCTAAGCCTAACCCCAAATCTAAACTGAAACCCAAATCGAAACCTGACCGAAACCCCCAACCCCAAATCTAAACCTAACCCCAAATCTAAACCTAACCCCAACCCCTAACCCCAACCCCTAACCCCAAATCTAAACCTAACCTCAACCCCTAACCCCAACCCCTAACCCCAACTCCTAACCCCAATCCCTAACCCCAACGCCTAACCCCAAATCTAAACCTAACCCCAACCCCTAACCCCAAACCCTAACCCCAAATCTAAACCTAACCCCAAATCTAAGCCTAACCCCAATCCCTAACCCCAAACACTAACCCCAACCCTCAACCCCAAATCTAAACCTAACCCCAAATCTAAACCTAACCCCAATCCCTAACCCCAAACCCTAACCCCAAATCTAAACCTAACCCCAACCCCTAAACCCCAACTCCTAACCCCAAATCTAAACCTAACCCCAACCCCTAAACCCAAATCTACACCTAACCCCAACCCCTAACCCCAACCCCTAACCCCAAATCTAAACCTAACCCCAAATCTAAGCCTAACCCCAAATCTAAACCGAACCCCAACCCCTAACCCCAAATCTAAACCTAACCCCAATCCCTAACCCCAAACCCTAACCCCAACTCCTAACCCCAAATCTAAACCTAACCCCAACCCCTAACCCCAACCCCTAACCCCAAATCAAAACCTAACCCCAGTCCCTAACCCCAACCCCTAAACCCAAATCTAAACCTAACCCCAACCCCTAAACCCCAACTCCTAACCCCAAATCTAAACCTAACCCCAAACCCTAAACCCAAATCTACACCTAACCCCAACCCCTAACCCCATCCCCTAACCCCAAATCTAAACCTAACCCCAACCCCTAATCCCAAACCCTAACCCCAAATCTAAACCTAACCCCAAATCTAAGCCTAACACCAATCCCTAACCCCAAACCCTAACCCCAACCCCCAACCCCAAATCTAAACCTAACCCCAAATCTAAACCTAACCCCAATCCCTAACCCCAACCCCTAACCCCAAATCTAAACCTAACCCCAACCCCTAAACCCCAACTAACAACCCCAAATCTAAACCTAACCCCAACCCCTAACCCCAACCCCCAACCCCAAATCTAAACCTAACCCCAAATCTAAACCTAACCCCAATCCCTAACCCCAAACCCTAACCCCAAATCTAAAACTAACCTCAACCCCTAACCCCAACCCCTAACCCCAACCCCTAACCCCAAACCCTAACCCCAAATCTAAACCTAACCCCAAATCTAAACCGAACCCCAACCCCTAAACCCAAATCTAAACCTAACCCCAATCCCTAACCCCAAACCCTAACCCCAACCCCTAACCCCATATCTAAACCTAACCCCAATCCCTAACCCCAACCCCTAAACCCAAATCTAAACCTAACCCCAACCCCTAAACCCCAACTCCTAACCCCAAATCTAAACCTAACCCCAACCCCTAAACCCAAATCTACACCTAACCCCAACCCCTAACCCCAACCCCTAACCCCAAATCTAAACGCAACCCCAACCCCTAAACCCAAACCCTAACCCCAAATCTAAACCTAACCCCAAATCTAAGCCTAACCCCAACCCCTAACCCCAAATCTAAACCTAACCCCAATCCCTAACCCCAAACCCTAACCCCAACCCCTAAAACCAAATCTAAACCTAACCCCAACCCCTAAACCTCAACCCCTAACCCCAAATCTAAACCTAACCCCAACCCCTAACCCCAAACCCTAACCCCAACCCCTAACCCCAAATCTAAACCTAACCCCAACCCCTAAACCCCAACCCCTAACCCCAAATCTAAACCTAACCCAAACCCTTAACCCCAAACCCTAACACCAAATCTAAACCTAAACCCAAATCTAAGCCTAACCCCAATCCCTAACCCCAAACCCTAACCCCAACCCCCAACCCCAAATCTAAACCTAACCCCAAATCTAAACCTAACTCCAATCCCTAACCCCAAACCCTAACCCCAAATCTAAACCTAACCCCAACCCCTAAACCCCAACTCCTAACCCCAAATCTAAACCTAACCCCAACCCCTAAACCCAAATCTACACCTAACCCCAACCCCTAACCCCAACCCCTAACCCCAAATCTAAACCTAACCCCAAATCTAAGCCTAACCCCAAATCTAAACCGAAACCCAAATCGAAACCTGACAGAAACACCCAACCCCAAATCTAAACCTAACCCCAAATCTAAACCTAACACCAATCCCTAACCCCAAACCCTAAACCCAAATCTAAACCTAACCCCAACCCCTAAACCCCAACCCCTAACCCCAAATCTAAACCTAACCCCAATCCCTAACCCCAAACCCTAACCCCAACCCCTAAACCCAAATCTAAACCTAACCCCAACCCCTAAACCCCAACCCCTAACCCCAAATCTAAACCTAACCCCAATCCCTAACCCCAAACCCTAACCCCAACCCCTAAACCCAAATCTAAACCTAACCCCAATCCCTAACCCCAACCCCTAACCCCAACCCCTAAACCCAAATCTAAACCTAACCCCAACCCCTAAACCCCAACCCCTAACCCCAAATCTAAACCTAACCCCAACCCCTAACCCCAAATCTAAACCTAACCTCAATCCCTAACCCCAAACCCTAACCCCAACCCCTAACCCCAAATCTAAACCTAACCCCAATCCCTAACCCCAAACCCTAACCCCAAATCTAAACCTAACCCCTACCCCTAAACCCCAACCCCTAACCCCAAATTTAAACCTAACCCCAACCCCTAACCCCAAACCCTAACCCCAAATCTAAACCTAACCCCAATCCCTAACCCCAAACCCTAACCCCAAGCCCTAACCCCAAATCTAAACCTAACCCCAATCCCCTAGGTTAGGGGTTGGGGTTTAGGGGTTGGGGTTAGGTTTAGATTTGGGGTTAGGGGTTGGGGTTCGGTTTAGATTTGGGGTTAGGTTTAGATTTGGGGTTAGGGTTTGGGGTTAGGGATTGCGGTTAGGTTTAGATTTGGGGTTAGGGGTTGGGGTTCAGTTTAGATTTGGGGTTAGGTTTAGATTTGGGGTTAGGGGTTGGGGTTAGGGGTTGGGGTTAGGGGTTGGGGTTAGGGGTTGAGGTTAGGTTTAGATTTGGGGTTAGGGGTTGGGGTTAGGGCTTGGGGTTAGGTTTAGATTTGGGGTTAGGGATTGGGGTTTAGGGGTTGGGGTTAGGTTTAGATTTGGGGTTAGGGGTTTGGGTTCGGTTTAGATTTGGGGTTAGGTTTAGATTTGGGGTTAGGGTTTGGGGTTAGGGATTGGGGTTAGGTTTAGATTTGGGGTTAGGGGTTGGGGTTCGGTTTAGATTTGGGGTTAGGTTTAGATTTGGGGTTAGGGGTTGGGGTTAGGGGTTGGGGTTAAGGGTTGGGGTTAGGGGTTGAGGTTAGGTTTAGATTTGGGGTTAGGGGTTGGGGTTAGGGATTGGGGTTAGGTTTAGATTTGGGGTTAGGGGTTGGGGTTCGGTTTAGATTTGGGGTTAGGCTTAGATTTGGGGTTAGGGGTTGGTGTTAGGGTTTGGGGTTAGGGGTTGGGGTTAGGGGTTGAGGTTAGGTTTAGATTTGGGGTTAGGGTTTGGGGTTAGGGATTGGGGTTAGGTTTAGATTTTGGGTTAGGTTTAGATTTGGGGTTGGGGGTTGGGGTTAGGGATTGGGGTTAGGTTTTAGTTTTGGGGTTAGGAGTTGGGGTTTAGGGGTTGGGGTTAGGTTTAGATTTGGGGTTAGGGTTTGGGGTTAGGGATTGGGGTTAGGTTTAGATTTGGGGTTAGGTTTAGATTTGGGGTTGGGGGTTGGGGTTAGGGTTTGGGGTTAGGGATTGGGGTTAGGCTTATATTTGGGGTTAGGTTTAGATTTGGGGTTAGGGTTTGGGGTTAGGGATTGGGGTTAGGTTTAGATTTGGGGTTAGGGGTTGGGGTTTAGGGGTTGCGGTTAGGTTTAGATTTGGGGTTAGGGGTTGGGGTTTAGGGGTTGGGGTTAGGTTTAGATTTGGGGTTAGGGTTTGGGGTTACGGATTGGGGTTAGGTTTAGATTTGGGGTTAGGTTTAGATTTGGGGTTAGGGGTTGGGGTTCAGTTTAGATTTGGGGTTAGGTTTAGATTTGGGGTTAGGGGTTGGGGTTAGGGGTTGGGGTTAGGGGTTGGGGTTAGGGGTTGGGGTTAGGTTTAGATTTGGGGTTAGGGGTTGGGGTTAGGGGTTGGGGTTAGGTTTAGATTTGGGGTTAGGGGTTGGGGTTTAGGGGTTGGGGTTAGGTTTAGATTTGGGGTTAGGGGTTTGGGTTCGGTTTAGATTTGGGGTTAGGTTTATATTTGGGGTTAGGGTTTGGGGTTAGGGATTGGGGTTAGGTTTAGATTTGGGGTTAGGGGTTGGGGTTAGGGGTTGAGGTTAGGTTTAGATTTGGGGTTAGGGGTTGGGGTTAGGGGTTGGGGTTAGGTTTAGATTTGGGGTTAGGGGTTGGGGTTTAGGGGTTGGGGTTAGGTTTAGATTTGGGGTTAGGGGTTTGGGTTCGGTTTAGATTTGGGGTTAGGTTTATATTTGGGGTTAGGGTTTGGGGTTAGGGATTGGGGTTAGGTTTAGATTTGGGGTTAGGGGTTGGGGTTCGGTTTAGATTTGGGGTTAGGTTTAGATTTGGGGTTAGGGGTTGGGGTTAGGGGTTGGGGTTAAGGGTTGGGGTTAGGGGTTGGGGTTAAGGGTTGGGGTTAGGGGTTGAGGTTAGGTTTAGATTTGGGGTTAGGGATTGGGGTTAGGTATTGGGGTTAGGTTTAGATTTGGGTTTAGGGGTTGGGGTTCGGTTTAGATTTGGGGTTAGGTTTAGATTTTGGGTTAGGTTTAGATTTGGGGTTGGGGGTTGGGGTTAGGGATTGGGGTTAGGTTTAGTTTTGGGGTTAGGAGTTGGGGTTTAGGGGTTGGGGTTAGGTTTAGATTTGGGGTTAGGGTTTGGGGTTAGGGATTGGGGTTAGGTTTAGATTTGGGGTTAGGTTTAGATTTGGGGTTGGGGGTTGGGGTTAGGGTTTGGGGTTAGGGATTGGGGTTAGGCTTATATTTGGGGTTAGGTTTAGATTTGGGGTTAGGGTTTGGGGTTAGGGATTGGGGTTAGGTTTAGATTTGGGGTTAGGGGTTGGGGTTTAGGGGTTGGGGTTAGGTTTAGATTTGGGGTTAGGGGTTGGGGTTTAGGGGTTGGGGTTAGGTTTAGATTTGGGGTTAGGGTTTGGGGTTACGGATTGGGGTTAGGTTTAGATTTGGGGTTAGGTTTAGATTTGGGGTTGGGGGTTTCAGTCAGGTTTCGATTTGGGTTTCGGTTTAGATTTGGGGTTAGGCTTAGATTTGGGGATAGGTTTAGATTTGGGGTTAGGGTTTGGGGTTAGGGATTGGGGTTAGGTTTAGATTTGGAGTTAGGTTTAGATTTGGGGTTGGGGGTTGGGGTTAGGGTTTGGGGTTAGGGATTGGGGTTAGGCTTAGATTTGGGGTTAGGTTTAGATTTGGGGTTACGGTTTGGGGTTAGGGGTTGGGGTTAGGTTTAGATTTGGGGTTAGGGATTGGGGTTTAGGGGTTGGGGTTAGGTTTAGATTTGGGGTTAGGGGTTGGGGTTAGGGTTTGGGGTTAGGGATTGGGGTTAGGTTTAGATTTGGGGTTAGGTGTTGCGGTTAGGGTTTGGGGTTAGGGATTGGGGTTAGGTTTAGATATGGGGTTAGGGGTTGGGGTTAGGTTTAGATTTGGGGTTAGGGGTTGGGGTTTAGGCGTTGGGATTAGGTTTAGATTTGGGTTTAGGGCTTGGGTTTAGGGATTGGGGTTAGGGATTGGGGTTAGGTTTAGATTTGGGTTTAGGGCTTGGGGTTAGGGTTTGGGGTTAGGGATTGGGGTTAGGTTTAGATTTGGGGTTAGGGGTTGGGGTTAGGGGTTGAGGTTAGGTTTAGATTTGGGGTTAGGGGTTGGGATTAGGGGTTGGGGTTAGGTTTAGATTTGAGGTTAGGGGTTGGGGTTTAGGGCTTGGGGTTAGGTTTAGATTTGGGGTTAGGGGTTGGGGTTCGGTTTAGATTTGGGTTTAGGTTTAGATTTGGGGTTAGGGTTTGGGGTTAGGGATTGGGGTTAGGTTTAGATTTGGGATTAGGAGTTGGGGTTCGGTTTAGATTTGGCGTTAGGTTTAGATTTGGGGTTAGGAGTTGGGGTTAGGGGTTGGCGTTAGGTGTTGGGGTTAGGGGTTGAGGTTAGGTTTAGATTTGGGGTTAGGGATTGGGGTTAGGTTTAGATTTGGGGTTAGGTTTAGATTTGGGTTTGGGGGTTGGGGTTAGGGGTTGGGGTTAGGTTTAGATTTGGGGTTAAGGGTTGGGGTTAGGGGTTGAGGTTAGGTTTAGATTTGGGGTTAGGGGTTGGGGTTAGGGATTGGGGTTAGGTTTAGATTTGGGGTTAGGGGTTGGGGTTCGGTTTAGATTTGGGGTTAGGTTTAGATTTGGGGTTAGGGTTTGGGGTTAGGGATTGGGGTTAGGTTTAGATTTGGGGTTAGGGGTTGGGGTTAGGTGTTGGGGTTAGGTGTAGATTTGGGTGTAGGGGTTGGGGTTAGGTTTAGATTTGGGGTTAGGATTTGGGGTTTAGGGGTTGGGGTTAGGGTTTGGGGTTAGGGATTGGGATTAGGTTTAGATTTGGGGTTAGGGTTTCGGGTTAGGGATTGGGGTTAGGTTTAGATTTGGGGTTAGGGGTTGGGGTTCGGTTTAGATTTGGGGTTAGGTTTAGATTTGGGGTTAGGGTTTGGGGTTAGGGATTGGGGTTAGGTTTAGATTTGGGGTTAGGGGTTGGGGTTCGGTTTAGATTTGGGGTTAGGTTTAGATTTGGGGTTAGGGGTTGGGGTTAGGGGTTGAGGTTAGGTTTAGATTTGGGGTTAGGGGTTGGGGTTAGGGATTGGGGTTAGGTTTAGATTTGGGGTTAGGGGTTGGGGTTCGGTTTAGATTTGGGGTTAGGTTTAGATTTGGGGTTAGGTGTTGGGGTTAGGGTTTGGGGTTAGGGGTTGGGGTTAGGGGTTGAGGTTAGGTTTAGATTTGGGGTTAGGGTTTGGGGTTAGGGATTGGGGTTAGTTTTAGATTTTGAGTTAGGTTTAGATTTGGGTTGGGGTTTGGGGTTAGGGGTTGGGGTTAGGTTTAGATTTGGGGTTAGGAGTTGGGGTTTAGGGGTTGGGGTTAGGTTTAGATTTGGGGTTAGGGTTTGGGGTTAGGGATTGGGGTTAGGTTTAGATTTTGGGTTAGGTTTAGATTTGGGGTTGGGGGTTGGGGTTAGGGTTTGGGGTTAGGGATTGGGGTTAGTTTTAGATTTTCAGTTAGGTTTAGATTTGGGTTGGGGTTTGGGGTTAGGGGTTGGGGTTAGGTTTAGATTTGGGGTTAGGAGTTGGGGTTTAGGGGTTGGGCTTAGGTTTAGATTTGGGGTTAGGGTTTGGGGTTAGGGATTGGGGTTAGGTTTAGATTTTGGGTTAGGTTTAGATTTGGGGTTGGGGGTTGGGGTTAGGGTTTGGGGTTAGGGATTGGGGTTAGGCTTAGATTTGGGGTTAGGTTTAGATTTGGGGTTAGGGTTTGGGGTTAGGGATTGGGGTTAGGTTTAGATTTGGGGTTAGGGGTTGGGGTTTAGGGGTTGGGGTTAGGTTTAGATTTGGGGTTAGGGGTTGGGGTTTAGGGGTTGGGGTTAGGTTTAGATTTGGGGTTAGGGTTTGGGGTTAGGGATTGGGGTTAGGTTTAGATTTGGGGTTAGGTTTAGATTTGGGGTTGGGGGTTTCGGTCAGGTTTCGATTTGGGTTTCGGTTTAGATTTGGGGTTAGGCTTAGATTTGGGGTTAGGTTTAGATTTGGGGTTAGGGGTTGGGGTTAGGGTTTGGGGTTAGGTTTAGGTTTGGGGTTAGGGTTTGGGGTTAGGGATTGGGGTTAGGTTTAGTTTTGGGGTTAGGAGTTGGGGTTTAGGGGTTGGGGTTAGGTTTAGATTTGGGGTTAGGGTTTGGGGTTAGGGATTGGGGTTAGGTTTAGATTTGGGGTTAGGTTTAGATTTGGGGTTGGGGGTTGGGGTTAGGGTTTGGGGTTAGGGATTGGGGTTAGGCTTATATTTGGGGTTAGGTTTAGATTTGTGGTTAGGGTTTGGGGTTAGGGATTGGGGTTAGGTTTAGATTTGGGGTTAGGGGTTGGGGTTTAGGGGTTGGGGTTAGGTTTAGATTTGGGGTTAGGGGTTGGGGTTTAGGGGTTGGGGTTAGGTTTAGATTTGGGGTTAGGGTTTGGGGTTACGGATTGGGGTTAGGTTTAGATTTGGGGTTAGGTTTAGATTTGGGGTTAGGGGTTGGGGTTCAGTTTAGATTTGGGGTTAGGTTTAGATTTGGGGTTAGGGGTTGGGGTTAGGGGTTGAGGTTAGGTTTAGATTTGGGGTTAGGGGTTGGGGTTAGGGGTTGGGGTTAGGTTTAGATTTGGGGTTAGGGGTTGGGGTTTAGGGGTTGGGGTTAGGTTTAGATTTGGGGTTAGGGGTTTGGGTTCGGTTTAGATTTGGGGTTAGGTTTAGATTTGGGGTTAGGGTTTGGGGTTAGGGATTGGGGTTAGGTTTAGATTTGAGGTTAGGGGTTGGGGTTCGGTTTAGATTTGGGGTTAGGTTTAGATTTGGGGTTAGGTGTTGGGGTTAGGGGTTGGGGTTAAGGGTTGGGGTTAGGGGTTGAGGTTAGGTTTAGATTTGGGGTTAGGGGTTGGGGTTAGGGATTGGGGTTAGGTTTAGATTTGGGGTTAGGGGTTGGGGTTCGGTTTAGATTTGGGGTTAGGTTTAGATTTGGGGTTAGGGTTTGGGGTTAGGGATTGGGGTTAGGTTTAGATTTGGGGTTAGGGGTTGGGGTTAGGTGTTGGGGTTAGGTGTAGATTTGGGTGTAGGGGTTGGGGTTAGGTTTAGATTTGGGGTTAGGATTTGGGGTTTAGGGGTTGGGGTTAGGGTTTGGGGTTAGGGATTGGGATTAGGTTTAGATTTGGGGTTAGGGTTTCGGGTTAGGGATTGGGGTTAGGTTTAGATTTGGGGTTAGGGGTTGGGGTTCGGTTTAGATTTGGGGTTAGGTTTAGATTTGGGGTTAGGGTTTGGGGTTAGGGATTGGGGTTAGGTTTAGATTTGGGGTTAGGGGTTGGGGTTCGGTTTAGATTTGGGGTTAGGTTTAGATTTGGGGTTAGGGGTTGGGGTTAGGGGTTGAGGTTAGGTTTAGATTTGGGGTTAGGGGTTGGGGTTAGGGATTGGGGTTAGGTTTAGATTTGGGGTTAGGGGTTGGGGTTCGGTTTAGATTTGGGGTTAGGTTTAGATTTGGGGTTAGGTGTTGGGGTTAGGGTTTGGGGTTAGGGGTTGGGGTTAGGGGTTGAGGTTAGGTTTAGATTTGGGGTTAGGGTTTGGGGTTAGGGATTGGGGTTAGTTTTAGATTTTGGGTTAGGTTTAGATTTGGGGTTGGGGTTTGGGGTTAGGGGTTGGGGTTAGGTTTAGATTTGGGGTTAGGAGTTGGGGTTTAGGGGTTGGGCTTAGGTTTAGATTTGGGGTTAGGGTTTGGGGTTAGGGATTGGGGTTAGGTTTAGATTTTGGGTTAGGTTTAGATTTGGGGTTGGGGGTTGGGGTTAGGGTTTGGGGTTAGGGATTGGGGTTAGGCTTAGATTTGGGGTTAGGTTTAGATTTGGGGTTAGGGTTTGGGGTTAGGGATTGGGGTTAGGTTTAGATTTGGGGTTAGGGGTTGGGGTTTAGGGGTTGGGGTTAGGTTTAGATTTGGGGTTAGGGGTTGGGGTTTAGGGGTTGGGGTTAGGTTTAGATTTGGGGTTAGGGTTTGGGGTTAGGGATTGGGGTTAGGTTTAGATTTGGGGTTAGGTTTAGATTTGGGGTTGGGGGTTTCGGTCAGGTTTCGATTTGGGTTTCGGTTTAGATTTGGGGTTAGGCTTAGATTTGGGGTTAGGTTTAGATTTGGGGTTAGGGGTTGGGGTTAGGAGTTGGGGTTAGGTTTAGGTTTGGGGTTAGGGTTTGGGGTTAGGGATTGGGGTTAGGTTTAGTTTTGGGGTTAGGAGTTGGGGTTTAGGGGTTGGGGTTAGGTTTAGATTTGGGGTTAGGGTTTGGGGTTAGGGATTGGGGTTAGGTTTAGATTTGGGGTTAGGTTTAGATTTGGGGTTGGGGGTTGGGGTTAGGGTTTGGGGTTAGGGATTGGGGTTAGGCTTATATTTGGGGTTAGGTTTAGATTTGGGGTTAGGGTTTGGGGTTAGGGATTGGGGTTAGGTTTAGATTTGGGGTTAGGGGTTGGGGTTTAGGGGTTGGGGTTAGGTTTAGATTTGGGGTTAGGGGTTGGGGTTTAGGGGTTGGGGTTAGGTTTAGATTTGGGGTTAGGGTTTGGGGTTACGGATTGGGGTTAGGTTTAGATTTGGGGTTAGGTTTAGATTTGGGGTTAGGGGTTGGGGTTCAGTTTAGATTTGGGGTTAGGTTTAGATTTGGGGTTAGGGGTTGGGGTTAGGGGTTGGGGTTAGGGGTTGGGGTTAGGGGTTGAGGTTAGGTTTAGATTTGGGATTAGGGGTTGGGGTTAGGGGTTGGGGTTAGGTTTAGATTTGGGGTTAGGGGTTGGGGTTTAGGGGTTGGGGTTAGGTTTAGATTTGGGGTTAGGGGTTTGGGTTCGGTTTAGATTTGGGGTTAGGTTTAGATTTGGGGTTAGGGTTTGGGGTTAGGGATTGGGGTTAGGTTTAGATTTGAGGTTAGGGGTTGGGGTTCGGTTTAGATTTGGGGTTAGGTTTAGATTTGGGGTTAGGGGTTGGGGTTAGGGGTTGGGGTTAAGGGTTGGGGTTAGGGGTTGAGGTTAGGTTTAGATTTGGGGTTAGGGGTTGGGGTTAGGGATTGGGGTTAGGTTTAGATTTGGGGTTAGGGGTTGGGGTTTGGTTTAGATTTGGGGTTAGGTTTAGATTTGGGGTTAGGGGTAGGTGTTAGGGTTTGGGGTTAGGGGTTGGGGTTAGGGGTTGAGGTTAGGTTTAGATTTGGGGTTAGGGTTTGGGGTTAGGGATTGGGGTTAGGTTTAGATTTTGGGTTAGGTTTAGATTTGGGGTTGGGAGTTAGGGTTAGGGATTGGGGTTAGGTTTAGTTTTGGGGTTAGGAGTTGGGGTTTAGGGGTTGGGGTTAGGTTTAGATTTGGGGTTAGGGTTTGGGGTTAGGGATTGGGGTTAGGTTTAGATTTGGGGTTAGGTTTAGATTTGGGGTTGGGGGTTGGGGTTAGGGTTTGGGGTTAGGGATTGCGGTTAGGCTTATATTTGGGGTTAGGTTTAGATTTGGGGTTAGGGTTTGGGGTTAGGGATTGGGGTTAGGTTTAGATTTGGGGTTAGGGGTTGGGGTTTAGGGGTTGGGGTTAGGTTTAGATTTGGGGTTAGGGGTTGGGGTTTAGGGGTTGGGGTTAGGTTTAGATTTGGGGTTAGGGTTTGGGGTTACGGATTGGGGTTAGGTTTAGATTTGGGGTTAGGTTTAGATTTGGGGTTAGGGGTTGGGGTTCAGTTTAGATTTGGGGTTAGGTTTAGATTTGGGGTTAGGGGTTGGGGTTAGGGTTGGGGTTAGGGATTGAAGTTAGGGGTTGAGGTTAGGTTTAGATTTGGGGTTAGGGGTTGGGGTTAGGGGTTGGGGTTAGGTTTAGATTTGGGGTTAGGGGTTGGGGTTTAGGGGTTGGGGTTAGGTTTAGATTTGGGGTTAGGGGTTTGGGTTCGGTTTAGATTTGGGGTTAGGTTTAGATTTGGGGTTAGGGTTTGGGGTTAGGGATTGGGGTTAGGTTTAGATTTGGGGTTAGGGGTTGGGGTTCGGTTTAGATTTGGGGTTAGGTTTAGATTTGGGGTTAGGGGTTGGGGTTAGGGGTTGGGGTTAAGGGTTGGGGTTAGGGGTTGAGGTTAGGTTTAGATTTGGGGTTAGGGGTTGGGGTTAGGGATTGGGGTTAGGTTTAGATTTGGGGTTAGGGGTTGGGGTTCGGTTTAGATTTGGGGTTAGGTTTAGATTTGGGGTTAGGGGTTGGTGTTATGGTTTGGGGTTAGGGGTTGGGGTTAGGGGTTGAGGTTAGGTTTAGATTTGGGGTTAGGGGTTGGGATTAGGGGTTGGGGTTAGGTTTAGATTTGAGGTTAGGGGTTGGGGTTTAGGGGTTGGGGTTAGGTTTAGATTTGGGGTTAGGGGTTGGGGTTCGGTTTAGATTTGGGGTTAGGTTTAGATTTGGGGTTAGGGTTTGGGGTTAGGGATTGGGGTTAGGTATAGATTTGGGATTAGGAGTTGGGGTTCGGTTTAGATTTGGCGTTAGGTTTAGATTTGGGGTTAGGAGTTGGGGTTAGGGGTTGGCGTTAGGTTTAGATTTGGGGTTAGGGGTTGGGGTTAGGTGTTGGGGTTAGGTGTAGATTTGGGTGTAGGGGTTGGGGTTAGGTTTAGATTTGGGGTTAGGATTTGGGGTTTAGGGGTTGGGGTTAGGGTTTGGGGTTACGGATTGGGGTTAGGTTTAGATTTGGGGTTAGGGTTTCGGGTTAGGGATTGGGGTTAGGTTTAGATTTGGGGTTAGGGGTTGGGGTTCGGTTTAGATTTGGGGTTAGGTTTAGATTTGGGGTTAGTGTTTGGGGTTAGGGATTGGGGTTAGGTTTAGATTTGGGGTTAGGGGTTGGGGTTCGGTTTAGATTTGGGGTTAGGTTTAGATTTGGGGTTAGGGGTTGGGGTTAGGGGTTGAGGTTAGGTTTAGATTTGGGGTTAGGGGTTGGGGTTAGGGATTGGGGTTAGGTTTAGATTTGGGGTTAGGGGTTGGGGTTCGGTTTAGATTTGGGGTTAGGTTTAGATTTGGGGTTAGGTGTTGGGGTTAGGGTTTGGGGTTAGGGGTTGGGGTTAGGGGTTGAGGTTAGGTTTAGATTTGGGGTTAGGGTTTGGGGTTAGGGATTGGGGTTAGTTTTAGATTTTGAGTTAGGTTTAGATTTGGGTTGGGGTTTGGGGTTAGGGGTTGGGGTTAGGTTTAGATTTGGGGTTAGGAGTTGGGGTTTAGGGGTTGGGCTTAGGTTTAGATTTGGGGTTAGGGTTTGGGGTTAGGGATTGGGGTTAGGTTTAGATTTTGGGTTAGGTTTAGATTTGGGGTTGGGGGTTGGGGTTAGGGTTTTTGGTTAGGGATTGGGGTTAGTTTTAGATTTTCAGTTAGGTTTAGATTTGAGTTGGGGTTTGGGGTTAGGGGTTGGGGTTAGGTTTAGATTTGGGGTTAGGAGTTGGGGTTTAGGGGTTGGGCTTAGGTTTAGATTTGGGGTTAGGGTTTGGGGTTAGGGATTGGGGTTAGGTTTAGATTTTGGGTTAGGTTTAGATTTGGGGTTGGGGGTTGGGGTTAGGGTTTGGGGTTAGGGATTGGGGTTAGGCTTAGATTTGGCGTTAGGTTTAGATTTGGGGTTAGGGTTTGGGGTTAGGGATTGGGGTTAGGTTTAGATTTGGGGTTAGGGGTTGGGGTTTAGGGGTTGGGGTTAGGTTTAGATTTGGGGTTAGGGGTTGGGGTTTAGGGGTTGGGGTTAGGTTTAGATTTGGGGTTAGGGTTTGGGGTTAGGGATTGGGGTTAGGTTTAGATTTGGGGTTAGGTTTAGATTTGGGGTTGGGGGTTTCGGTCAGGTTTCGATTTGGGTTTCGGTTTAGATTTGGGGTTAGGCTTAGATTTGGGGTTAGGTTTAGATTTGGGGTTAGGGGTTGGGGTTAGGGGTTGGGGTTAGGTTTAGGTTTGGGGTTAGGGTTTGGGGTTAGGGATTGGGGTTAGGTTTAGTTTTGGGGTTAGGAGTTGGGGTTTAGGGGTTGGGGTTAGGTTTAGATTTGGGGTTAGGGTTTGGGGTTAGGGATTGGGGTTAGGTTTAGATTTGGGGTTAGGTTTAGATTTGGGGTTGGGGGTTGGGGTTAGGGTTTGGGGTTAGGGATTGGGGTTAGGCTTATATTTGGGGTTAGGTTTAGATTTGGGGTTAGGGTTTGGGGTTAGGGATTGGGGTTAGGTTTAGATTTGGGGTTAGGGGTTGGGGTTTAGGGGTTGGGGTTAGGTTTAGATTTGGGGTTAGGGGTTGGGGTTTAGGGGTTGGGGTTAGGTTTAGATTTGGGGTTAGGGTTTGGGGTTACGGATTGGGGTTAGGTTTAGATTTGGGGTTAGGTTTAGATTTGGGGTTAGGGGTTGGGGTTCAGTTTAGATTTGGGGTTAGGTTTAGATTTGGGGTTAGGGGTTGGGGTTAGGGGTTGGGGTTAGGGGTTGGGGTTAGGGGTTGAGGTTAGGTTTAGATTTGGGGTTAGGGGTTGGGGTTAGGGGTTGGGGTTAGGTTTAGATTTGGGGTTAGGGGTTGGGGTTTAGGGGTTGGGGTTAGGTTTAGATTTGGGGTTAGGGGTTTGGGTTCGGTTTAGATTTGGGGTTAGGTTTAGATTTGGGGTTAGGGTTTGGGGTTAGGGATTGGGGTTAGGTTTAGATTTGAGGTTAGGGGTTGGGGTTCGGTTTAGATTTGGGGTTAGGTTTAGATTTGGGGTTAGGGGTTGGGGTTAGGGGTTGGGGTTAAGGGTTGGGGTTAGGGGTTGAGGTTAGGTTTAGATTTGGGGTTAGGGGTTGGGGTTAGGGATTGGGGTTAGGTTTAGATTTGGGGTTAGGGGTTGGGGTTCGGTTTAGATTTGGGGTTAGGTTTAGATTTGGGGTTAGGGGTTGGTGTTAGGGTTTGGGGTTAGGGGTTGGGGTTAGGGCTTGAGGTTAGGTTTAGATTTGGGGTTAGGGTTTGGGGTTAGGGATTGGGGTTAGGTTTAGATTTTGGGTTAGGTTTAGATTTGGGGTTGGGGGTTGGGGTTAGGGATTGGGGTTAGGTTTAGTTTTGGGGTTAGGAGTTGGGGTTTAGGGGTTGGGGTTAGGTTTAGATTTGGGGTTAGGGTTTGGGGTTAGGGATTGGGGTTAGGTTTAGATTTGGGGTTAGGTTTAGATTTGGGGTTGGGGGTTGGGGTTAGGGTTTGGGGTTAGGGATTGCGGTTAGGCTTATATTTGGGGTTAGGTTTAGATTTGGGGTTAGGGTTTGGGGTTAGGGATTGGGGTTAGGTTTAGATTTGGGGTTAGGGGTTGGGGTTTAGGGGTTGGGGTTAGGTTTAGATTTGGGGTTAGGGGTTGGGGTTTAGGGGTTGGGGTTAGGTTTAGATTTGGGGTTAGGGTTTGGGGTTACGGATTGGGGTTAGGTTTAGATTTGGGGTTAGGTTTAGATTTGGGGTTAGGGGTTGGGGTTCAGTTTAGATTTGGGGTTAGGTTTAGATTTGGGGTTAGGGGTTGGGGTTAGGGTTGGGGTTAGGTTTAGATTTGGGGTTAGGGGTTGGGGTTTAGAGGTTGGGGTTAGGTTTAGATTTGGGGTTAGGGGTTGGGGTTCGGTTTAGATTTGGGGTTAGGTTTAGATTTGGGGTTAGGGTTTGGGGTTAGGGGTTGAGGTTAGGTTTAGATTTGGGGTTAGGGGTTGGGGTTAGGGGTTGGGGTTAGGTTTAGATTTGGGGTTAGGGGTTGGGGTTTAGGGGTTGGGGTTAGGTTTAGATTTGGGGTTAGGGGTTGGGGTTCGGTTTAGATTTGGGGTTAGGTTTAGATTTGGGGTTAGGGTTTGGGGTTAGGGGTTGAGGTTAGGTTTAGATTTGGGGTTAGGGGTTGGGGTTAGGGGTTGGGGTTAGGTTTAGATTTGGGGTTAGGGGTTGGGGTTTAGGGGTTGGGGTTAGGTTTAGATTTGGGGTTAGGGGTTGGGGTTCGGTTTAGATTTGGGGTTAGGTTTAGATTTGGGGTTAGGGTTTGGGGTTAGGGATTGGGGTTAGGTTTAGATTTGAGGTTAGGGGTTGGGGTTCGGTTTAGATTTGGGGTTAGGTTTAGATTTGGGGTTAGGGGTTGGGGTTAGGGGTTGGGGTTAAGGGTTGGGGTTAGGGGTTGAGGTTAGGTTTAGATTTGGGGTTAGGGGTTGGGGTTAGGGATTGGGGTTAGGTTTAGATTTGGGGTTAGGGGTTGGGGTTCGGTTTAGATTTGGGGTTAGGTTTAGATTTGGGGTTAGGGGTTGGTGTTAGGGTTTGGGGTTAGGGGTTGGGGTTAGGGGTTGAGGTTAGGTTTAGATTTGGGGTTAGGGTTTGGGGTTAGGGATTGGGGTTAGGTTTAGATTTTGGGTTAGGTTTAGATTTGGGGTTGGGGGTTGGGGTTAGGGATTGGGGTTAGGTTTAGTTTTGGGGTTAGGAGTTGGGGTTTAGGGGTTGGGGTTAGGTTTAGATTTGGGGTTAGGGTTTGGGGTTAGGGATTGGGGTTCGGTTTAGATTTGGGGTTAGGTTTAGATTTGGGGTTGGGGGTTGGGGTTAGGGTTTGGGGTTAGGGATTGCGGTTAGGCTTATATTTGGGGTTAGGTTTAGATTTGGGGTTAGGGTTTGGGGTTAGGGATTGGGGTTAGGTTTAGATTTGGGGTTGGGGGTTGGGGTTAGGGTTTGGGGTTAGGGATTGGGGTTAGGCTTAGATTTGGGGTTAGGTTTAGATTTGGGGTTAGGGTTTGGGGTTAGGGGTTGGGGTGAGGTTTAGATTTGGGGTTAGGTTTAGATTTGGGATTGGGGGTTGGGGTTAGGGTTTGGGGTTAGGGATTGGGGTTAGGCTTAGATTTGGGGTTAGGTTTAGATTTGGGGTTAGGGTTTGGGGTTAGGGATTGGGGTTAGGTTTAGATTTGGGGTTAGGGGTTGGGGTTTAGGGGTTGGGGTTAGGTTTAGATTTGGGGTTAGGGTTTGGGGTTACGGATTGGGGTTAGGTTTAGATTTGGGGTTAGGTTTAGATTTGGGGTTGGGGGTTTCGGTCAGGTTTCGATTTGGGTTTCGGTTTAGATTTGGGGTTAGGCTTAGATTTGGGGTTAGGTTTAGATTTGGGGTTAGGGTTTGGGGTTAGGGATTGGGGTTAGGTTTAGATTTGGGGTTAGGTTTAGATTTGGGGTTGGGGGTTGGGGTTAGGTTTTGGGGTTAGGGATTGGGGTTAGGCTTAGATTTGGGGTTAGGTTTAGATTTGGGGTTAGGGTTTGGGGTTAGGGGTTGGGGTTAGGTTTAGATTTGGGGTTAGGGATTGGGGTTTAGGGGTTGGGGTTAGGTTTAGATTTGGGGTTAGGGGTTGGGGTTAGGGTTTGGGGTTAGGGATTGGGGTTAGGTTTAGATTTGGGGTTAGGGGTTGCGGTTAGGGTTTGGGGTTAGGGATTGGGGTTAGGTTTAGATTTGGGGTTAGGGGTTGGGGTTAGGTTTAGATTTGGGGTTAGGGGTTGGGGTTTAGGGGTTGGGATTAGGTTTAGATTTGGGTTTAGGGCTTGGGTTTAGGGGTTGGGGTTAGGGATTGGGGTTAGGTTTAGATTTGGGTTTAGGGCTTGGGGTTAGGGTTTGGGGTTAGGGATTGGGGTTAGGTTTAGATTTGGGGTTAGGGGTTGGGGTTAGGGGTTGAGGTTAGGTTTAGATTTGGGGTTAGGGGTTGGGGTTAGGGGTTGGGGTTAGGTTTAGATTTGAGGTTAGGGGTTGGGGTTTAGGGGTTGGGGTTAGGTTTAGATTTGGGGTTAGGGGTTGGGGTTCGGTTTAGATTTGGGGTTAGGTTTAGATTTGGGGTTAGGGTTTGGGGTTAGGGATTGGGGTTAGGTTTAGATTTGGGATTAGGAGTTGGGGTTCGGTTTAGATTTGGCGTTAGGTTTAGATTTGGGGTTAGGAGTTGGGGTTAGGGGTTGGCGTTAGGGGTTGGGGTTAGGGGTTGGGGTTAGGTTTAGATTTGGGGTTAGGGTTTGAGGTTAGGGATTGGGGTTAGGTTTAGATTTGGGGTTAGGTTTAGATTTGGGTTTGGGGGTTGGGGTTAGGGGTTGGGGTTAGGTTTAGATTTGGGGTTAGGAGTTGGGGTTTAGGGGTTGGGGTTAGGTTTAGATTTGGGGTTAGGGTTTGGGGTTAGGGATTGGGGTTAGGTTTAGATTTGGGGTTGGGGGTTGGGGTTAGGGTTTGGGGTTAGGGATTGGGGTTAGGCTTAGATTTGGGGTTAGGTTTAGATTTGGGGTTAGGGTTTGGGGTTAGGGATTGGGGTTAGGTTTAGATTTGGGGTTAGGGGTTGGGGTTAGGGGTTGGGGTTAGGTGTAGATTTGGGTGTAGGGGTTGGGGTTAGGTTTAGATTTGGGGTTAGGAGTTGGGGTTTAGGGGTTGGGGTTAGGGTTTGGGGTTAGGGATTGGGGTTAGGTTTAGATTTGGGGTTAGGGGTTGGGGTTCGGTTTAGATTTGGGGTTAGGTTTAGATTTGGGGTTAGGGGTTGGGGTTAGGGGTTGAGGTTAGGTTTAGATTTGGGGTTAGGGGTTGGGGTTAGGGATTGGGGTTAGGTTTAGATTTGGGGTTAGGGGTTGGGGTTCGGTTTAGATTTGGGGTTAGGTTTAAATTTGGGGTTAGGTGTTGGGGTTAGGGGTTGGGGTTAGGGATTGGGGTTAGGGGTTGAGGTTAGGTTTAGATTTGGGGTTAGGGTTTGGGGTTAGGGATTGGGGTTAGTTTTAGATTTTGGGTTAGGTTTAGATTTGGGGTTGGGGTTTGGGGTTAGGGGTTGGGGTTAGGTTTAGATTTGGGGTTAGGAGTTGGGGTTTAAGGGTTGGGGTTAGGTTTAGATTTGGGGTTAGGGTTTGGGGTTAGGGATTGGGGTTAGGTTTAGATTTGGGGTTAGGTTTAGATTTGGGGTTGGGGGTTGGGGTTAGGGTTTGGGGTTAGGGATTGGGGTTAGGCTTAGATTTGGGGTTAGGTTTAGATTTGGGGTTAGGATTTGGGGTTAGGGATTGGGGTTAGGTTTAGATTTGGGGTTAGGGGTTGGGGTTTAGGGGTTGGGGTTAGGTTTAGATTTGGGGTTAGGGGTTGGGGTTAGGGGTTGGGGTTAGGTTTAGATTTGGGGTTAGGGTTTGGGGTTAGGGATTGGGGTTAGGTTTAGATTTGGGGTTGGGGGTTGGGGTTAGGGTTTGGGGTTAGGGATTGGGGTTAGGCTTAGATTTGGGGTTAGGTTTAGATTTGGGGTTAGGGTTTGGGGTTAGGGATTGGGGTTAGGTTTAGATTTGGGGTTAGGGGTTGGGGTTAGGTGTTGGGGTTAGGTGTAGATTTGGGTGTAGGGGTTGGGGTTAGGTTTAGATTTGGGGTTAAGATTTGGGGTTTAGGGGTTGGGGTTAGGGTTTGGGGTTAGGGATTGGGATTAGGTTTAGATTTGGGGTTAGGGTTTCGGGTTAGGGATTGGGGTTAGGTTTAGATTTGGGGTTAGGGGTTGGGGTTCGGTTTAGATTTGGGGTTAGGTTTAGATTTGGGGTTAGGGTTTGGGGTTAGGGATTGGGGTTAGGTTTAGATTTGGGGTTAGGGGTTGGGGTTCGGTTTAGATTTGGGGTTAGGTTTAGATTTGGGGTTAGGGGTTGGGGTTAGGGGTTGAGGTTAGGTTTAGATTTGGGGTTAGGGGTTGGGGTTAGGGATTGGGGTTAGGTTTAGATTTGGGGTTAGGGGTTGGGGTTCGGTTTAGATTTGGGGTTAGGTTTAGATTTGGGGTTAGGTGTTGGGGTTAGGGTTTGGGGTTAGGGGTTGGGGTTAGGGGTTGAGGTTAGGTTTAGATTTGGGGTTAGGGTTTGGGGTTAGGGATTGGGGTTAGTTTTAGATTTTGAGTTAGGTTTAGATTTGGGTTGGGGTTTGGGGTTAGGGGTTGGGGTTAGGTTTAGATTTGGGGTTAGGAGTTGGGGTTAGGGATTGGGGTTAGGTTTAGATTTTGGGTTAGGTTTAGATTTGGGGTTGGGGGTTGGGGTTAGGGTTTGGGGTTAGGGATTGGGGTTAGGCTTAGATTTGGGGTTAGGTTTAGATTTGGGGTTAGGGTTTGGGGTTAGGGATTGGGGTTAGGTTTAGATTTGGGGTTAGGGGTTGGGGTTTAGGGGTTGGGGTTAGGTTTAGATTTGGGGTTAGGGGTTGGGGTTTAGGGGTTGGGGTTAGGTTTAGATTTGGGGTTAGGGTTTGGGGTTAGGGATTGGGGTTAGGTTTAGATTTGGGGTTAGGTTTAGATTTGGGGTTGGGGGTTTCGGTCAGGTTTCGATTTGGGTTTCGGTTTAGATTTGGGGTTAGGCTTAGATTTGGGGTTAGGTTTAGGTTTGGGGTTAGGGGTTGGGGTTAGGGGTTGGGATTAGTTTTAGGTTTGGGGTTAGGGTTTGGGGTTAGGGATTGGGGTTAGGTTTAGATTTGGGGTTAGGTTTAGATTTGGGGTTGGGGGTTGGGGTTAGGGTTTGGGGTTAGGGATTGGGGTTAGGCTTAGATTTGGGGTTAGGTTTAGATTTGGGGTTAGGGTTTGGGGTTAGGGGTTGGGGTTAGGTTTAGATTTGGGGTTAGGTTTAGATTTGGGATTGGGGGTTGGGATTAGGGTTTGGGGTTAGGGATTGGGGTTAGGCTTAGATTTGGGGTTAGGTTTAGATTTGGGGTTAGGGTTTGGGGTTAGGGATTGGGGTTAGGTTTAGATTTGGGGTTAGGGGTTGGGGTTTAGGGGTTGGGGTTAGGTTTAGATTTGGGGTTAGGGTTTGGGGTTACGGATTGGGGTTAGGTTTAGATTTGGGGTTAGGTTTAGATTTGGGGTTGGGGGTTTCGGTCAGGTTTCGATTTGGGGTTAGGTTTAGATTTGGGGTTAGGCTTAGATTTGGGGTTAGGTTTAGATTTGGGGTTAGGGTTTGGGGTTAGGGATTGGGGTTAGGTTTAGATTTGGGGTTAGGTTTAGATTTGGGGTTGGGGGTTGGGGTTAGGTTTTGGGGTTAGGGATTGGGGTTAGGCTTAGATTTGGGGTTAGGTTTAGATTTGGGGTTAGGGTTTGGGGTTAGGGGTTGGGGTTAGGTTTAGATTTGGGGTTAGGGATTGGGGTTTAGGGGTTGGGGTTAGGTTTAGATTTGGGGTTAGGGGTTGCGGTTAGGGTTTGGGGTTAGGGATTGGGGTTAGGTTTAGATTTGGGGTTAGGGGTTGGGGTTAGGTTTAGATTTGGGGTTAGGGGTTGGGGTTTAGGGGTTGGGATTAGGTTTAGATTTGGGTTTAGGGCTTGGGTTTAGGGGTTGGGGTTAGGGATTGGGGTTAGGTTTAGATTTGGGTTTAGGGCTTGGGGTTAGGGTTTGGGGTTAGGGATTGGGGTTAGGTTTAGATTTGGGGTTAGGGGTTGGGGTTAGGGGTTGAGGTTAGGTTTAGATTTGGGGTTAGGGGTTGGGGTTAGGGGTTGGGGTTAGGTTTAGATTTGAGGTTAGGGGTTGGGGTTTAGGGGTTGGGGTTAGGTTTAGATTTGGGGTTAGGGGTTGGGGTTCGGTTTAGATTTGGGGTTAGGTTTAGATTTGGGGTTAGGGTTTGGGGTTAGGGATTGGGGTTAGGTTTAGATTTGGGATTAGGAGTTGGGGTTCGGTTTAGATTTGGCGTTAGGTTTAGATTTGGGGTTAGGAGTTGGGGTTAGGGGTTGGCGTTAGGGGTTGGGGTTAGGGGTTGGGGTTAGGTTTAGATTTGGGGTTAGGGTTTGGGGTTAGGGATTGGGGTTAGGTTTAGATTTGGGGTTAGGTTTAGATTTGGGTTTGGGGGTTGGGGTTAGGGGTTGGGGTTAGGTTTAGATTTGGGGTTAGGAGTTGGGGTTTAGGGGTTGGGGTTAGGTTTAGATTTGGGGTTAGGGTTTGGGGTTAGGGATTGGGGTTAGGTTTAGATTTGGGGTTGGGGGTTGGGGTTAGGGTTTGGGGTTAGGGATTGGGGTTAGGCTTAGATTTGGGGTTAGGTTTAGATTTGGGGTTAGGGTTTGGGGTTAGGGATTGGGGTTAGGTTTAGATTTGGGGTTAGGGGTTGGGGTTAGGGGTTGGGGTTAGGTGTAGATTTGGGTGTAGGGGTTGGGGTTAGGTTTAGATTTGGGGTTAGGAGTTGGGGTTTAGGGGTTGGGGTTAGGGTTTGGGGTTAGGGATTGGGATTAGGTTTAGATTTGGGGTTAGGGTTTCGGGTTAGGGATTGGGGTTAGGTTTAGATTTGGGGTTAGGGGTTGGGGTTCGGTTTAGATTTGGGGTTAGGTTTAGATTTGGGGTTAGGGTTTGGGTTTAGGGATTGGGGTTAGGTTTAGATTTGGGGTTAGGGGTTGGGGTTCGGTTTAGATTTGGGGTTAGGTTTAGATTTGGGGTTAGGGGTTGGGGTTAGGGGTTGAGGTTAGGTTTAGATTTGGGGTTAGGGGTTGGGGTTAGGGATTGGGGTTAGGTTTAGATTTGGGGTTAGGGGTTGGGGTTCGGTTTAGATTTGGGGTTAGGTTTAGATTTGGGGTTAGGTGTTGGGGTTAGGGGTTGGGGTTAGGGGTTGGGGTTAGGGGTTGAGGTTAGGTTTAGATTTGGGGTTAGGGTTTGGGGTTAGGGATTGGGGTTAGTTTTAGATTTTGGGTTAGGTTTAGATTTGGGGTTGGGGTTTGGGGTTAGGGGTTGGGGTTAGGTTTAGATTTGGGGTAAGGAGTTGGGGTTTAGGGGTTGGGGTTAGGTTTAGATTTGGGGTTAGGGTTTGGGGTTAGGGATTGGGGTTAGGTTTAGATTTGGGGTTAGGTTTAGATTTGGGGTTGGGGGTTGGGGTTAGGGTTTGGGGTTAGGGATTGGGGTTAGGCTTAGATTTGGGGTTAGGTTTAGATTTGGGGTTAGGATTTGGGGTTAGGGATTGGGGTTAGGTTTAGATTTGGGGTTAGGGGTTGGGGTTTAGGGGTTGGGGTTAGGTTTAGATTTGGGGTTAGGGGTTGGGGTTTAGGGGTTGGGGTTAGGTTTAGATTTGGGGTTAGGGTTTGGGGTTAGGGATTGGGGTTAGGTTTAGATTTGGGGTTAGGTTTAGATTTGGGGTTGGGGGTTTCGGTCAGGTTTCGATTTGGGTTTCGGTTTAGATTTGGGGTTAGGCTTAGATTTGGGGTTAGGTTTAGATTTGGGGTTAGGGGTTGGGGTTAGGGGTTGGGGTTAGGCTTAGATTTGGGGTTAGGTTTAGATTTGGGGTTGGGGGTTGGGGTTAGGGTTTGGGGTTAGGGATTGGGGTTAGGCTTAGATTTGGGGTTAGGTTT
Organism: Patagioenas fasciata; assembly: GCF_037038585.1. NCBI lineage: Eukaryota > Metazoa > Chordata > Aves > Columbiformes > Columbidae > Patagioenas > Patagioenas fasciata. The sequence goes on along the minus strand of NC_092523.1, from coordinate 51,304,600 downwards.
AGATTTGGGGTTAGGGTTTGGGGTTAGGGGTTGGGGTTAGGTTTAGATTTGGGGTTAGGGATTGGGGTTTAGGGGTTGGGGTTAGGTTTAGATTTGGGGTTAGGGGTTGGGGTTAGGGTTTGGGGTTAGGGATTGGGGTTAGGTTTAGATTTGGGGTTAGGGGTTGCGGTTAGGGTTTGGGGTTAGGGATTGGGGTTAGGTTTAGATTTGGGGTTAGGGGTTGGGGTTAGGTTTAGATTTGGGGTTAGGGGTTGGGGTTTAAGGGTTGGGGTTAGGTTTAGATTTGGGGTTAGGGGTTGGGGTTAGGTTTAGATTTGGGGTTAGGGGTTGGGGTTTAGGGGTTGGGGTTAGGTTTAGATTTGGGTTTAGGGGTTGGGTTTAGGGGTTGGGGTTAGGGATTGGGGTTCGGTTTAGATTTGGGGTTAGGGGTTGGGGTTAGGGTTTGGGGTTAGGGATTGGGGTTAGGTTTAGATTTGGGGTTAGGGGTTGGGGTTAGGGGTTGAGGTTAGGTTTAGATTTGGGGTTAGGGGTTGGGGTTCGGGGTTGGGGTTAGGTTTAGATTTGAGGTTAGGGGTTGGGGTTTAGGGGTTGGGGTTAGGTTTAGATTTGGGGTTAGGGGTTGGGGTTTAGGGGTTGGGGTTAGGTTTAGATTTGGGGTTAGGGTTTGGGGTTACGGATTGGGGTTAGGTTTAGATTTGGGTTTCGGTTTAGATTTGGGGTTAGGCTTAGATTTGGGGTTAAGTAGGCATCAGTGTGTGAAAAGGTAGGTGCTTTTCTCTAGCTGCGTGTGCTGGGTGCACGTGGTGCTGGGTGCACATCCCTGGGTACTCGTGGAAAGGTTTCTGCATGGTTTTCGCTGAGGAATCGTGTGTGTGCACATGGACAAAGAGAAGGCGCAGCAACCAGGTTCCAGCGCCGAAGAAGGCAAAAGGCAAGGTTTCCGGCGCTATCTCCTTCTCTCCGCAGACCTAGTCGCGCAAAGCAAGCCGCTAAGCCGGCGACCGGCAAGAGAGCTACAACCAAGCATGCCGAACGGAGAAAATAGCAGCAGCTCATCTGTTCACACCTTGTTTCTGCCATGTGCTTGAACGCCAAGACGTTCGCGCTTCTGTGAGATGAAAGACGTCCTTCTGCGTATGTAGTTGCTCACACCGGTGCACTTGTTAGTGTATCCCTTCACTCCTGGGCTGCGGGGCATTCAGAAGTGGCTCTGTGGAGACGTCTGCATAGAGGCAGCTGTCAGAACACGCACACTCGATTGTTCACCAAAACATATGCAGACGCGTCCTTAGCCTGTAGATTTGGATGCACAGAGTTCCCTGTGTTCGCAAGAGACAAGGGAATCGCGTCTGTACGCACAGAAGCAATAGCGGACCGTTTCCCTCGGAGTGAACGCGAAGAGCCGTCTATGTACTCGCAGACACGGGAACGTGCCTCAATGCGGTCACAGAGGCAGCAGCTTTTGCACAGATGCTCTGGTGATTCTGGCACTTTCCAGGCACACTCCTGAAAGTCGCGCACACTGCTCTTCACTCGCTAAACGACCTCTTGGGAAACACGTCTCCGGTCGATGGACCTCTCAGATTGCTTCTCGTGTAACTGTGAACCGTGTCAGCGCAGGGAATCCGTCTCTGTTGAGCAGATGTCAATCCTGCCTCGCTTTTGCTTTGTTGCCTCTACCAAGATGATTTCCCGTTTCTCTCTTCACTGGAGCACGCAGACACAGCCAACGCACATCAAGTGTCAAGAGACACGCTCTGCTGAGCTCAACGCTTGTGCAGATGCACATGTGCGACGAAGTCAACACACGTGCTTGTGGAGAGAAAGAAAGGGACTCCCAGGCGTGTGGAGCGACGGGGAGAAAGAGCGGGCGCTGAGGAACACAGTTTCAAACAGACTGTCTCCACACAAACAGGCACCTGTCTGCAGGTATCCTAGATCTTGATTCTTGAACTTGAGGAAACACGCGTCTGAGCAAAACTCCCAAACGCTTCCAGGAAAGACACACGCTCTCCCACAAGCACACAAGTGTTTGCCCTCAGCTATAGATCAGGGACAAGCTTGTGAAGAGATGCCCTGCTATTCTTTCGCCTTATGGCATCATGTGTTTCGTTCCTCTTGGAGATCGATTGTTAAACGTCTTTCCTAGGGCGACTGTGAAGCATTTGCCAGCGGAGGAGAAGTAGCACGGAGCAGCATTCAGTACTGCCTACGAGTGTCTTTGCTACCCTACTAGCGGAGCTCCAAGAACAGGCACACATCTTCAGGTACCTTCCAAATGTGGATTCCCCTGCAGCCCCGTAGGCGGGCGTGCAGTACGCCAACCATCAACGGACGTTTTTCCCCTCAAGCCTGTCAGGACGTTGCTCGTCCGTCTTTCCCTCAATAGATGGGAGTAGGCGCGCTTGCGGATGTGTGCGTGTGTGTGGCCACGCGTTTGCTTAGGCATCAGTGTGTGAAAAGGTAGGTGCTTTTCTCTAGCTGCGTGTGCGTGCACGTGGTGCTGGGTGCACATCCCTGGGTGCTCGTGGAAAGGTTTCTGCATGGTTTTCGCTGAGGAATCGTGTGTGTGCACATGGACAAAGAGAAGGCGCAGCAACCAGGTTCCAGCGCCGAAGAAGGCAAAAGGCAAGGTTTCCGGCGCTATCTCCTTCTCTCCGCAGACCTAGTCGCGCAAAGCAAGCCGCTAAGCCGGCGACCGGCAAGAGAGCTACAACGAAGCATGCCGAACGGAGAAAATAGCAGCAGCTCATCTGTTCACACCTTGTTTCTGCCATGTGCTTGAACGCCAAGACGTTCGCGCTTCTGTGAGATGAAAGACGTCCTTCTGCATACGTGGTTGCTCACACCGGTGCACTTGTTAGTGTATCCATTCAGTCCTGGGCTGCGGGGCATTCAGAAGTGGCTCTGTGGAGACGTCTGCATAGAGGCAGCTGTCAGAACACGCACACTCGATTGTTCACCAAAACATATGCAGACGCGTCCTTAGCCTGTAGATTTGGATGCACAGAGTTCCCTGTGTTCGCAAGAGACAAGGGAATCGCGTCTGTACGCACAGAAGCAATAGCGGACCGTTTCCCTCGGAGTGAACGCGAAGAGCCGTCTATGTACTCGCAGACACGGGAACGTGCCTCAATGCGGTCACAGAGGCAGCAGCTTTTGCACAGATGCTCTGGTGATTCTGGCACTTTCCAGGCACACTCCTGAAAGTCGCGCACACTGCTGTTCACTCGCTAAACGACCTCTTGGGAAACACGTCTCCGGTCGACGGACCGCTCAGATTGCTTCTCGTGTAACTGTGAACTGTGTCAGCGCAGGGAATCCGTCTCTGTTGAGCAGGTGTCAATCCTGCCTCGCTTTTGCTTTGTTGCCTCTACCAAGATGATTTCCCGTTTCTCTCTTCACTGGAGCACGCAGACACAGCCAACGCACATCAAGTGTCAAGAGACACGCTCTGCTGAGCTCAACGCTTGTGCAGATGCACATGTGCGACGAAGTCAACACACGTGCTTGTGGAGAGAAAGAAAGGGACTCCCAGGCGTGTGGAGCGACGGGGAGAAAGAGCGGGCGCTGAGGAACACAGTTTCAAACAGACTGTCTCCACACAAACAGGCACCTGTCTGCAGGTATCCTAGATCTTGATTCTTGAACTTGAGGAAACACGCGTCTGAGCAAAACTCCCAAACGCTTCCAGGAAAGACACACGCTCTCCCACAAGCACACAAGTGTTTGCCCTCAGCTATAGATCAGGGACAAGCTTGTGAAGAGATGCCCTGCTATTCTTTCGCCTTATGGCATCATGTGTTTCGTTCCTCTTGGAGATCGATTGTTAAACGTCTTTCCTAGGGCGACTGTGAAGCATTTGCCAGCGGAGGAGAAGTAGCACGGAGCAGCATTCAGTACTGCCTACGAGTGTCTTTGCTACCCTACTAGCGGAGCTCCAAGAACAGGCACACATCTTCAGGTACCTTCCAAATGTGGATTCCCCTGCAGCCCCGTAGGCGGGCATGCAGTACGCCAACCATCAACGGACGTTTTTCCCCTCAAGCCTGTCAGGACGTTGCTCGTCCGTCTTTCCCTCAATAGATGGGAGTAGGCGCGCTTGCGGATGTGTGCGTGTGTGTGGCCACGCGTTTGCTTAGGCATCAGTGTGTGAAAAGGTAGGTGCTTTTCTCTAGCTGCGTGTGCGTGCACGTGGTGCTGGGTGCACATCCCTGGGTGCTCGTGGAAAGGTTTCTGCATGGTTTTCGCTGAGGAATCGTGTGTGTGCACATGGACAAAGAGAAGGCGCAGCAACCAGGTTCCAGCGCCGAAGAAGGCAAAAGGCAAGGTTTCCGGCGCTATCTCCTTCTCTCCGCAGACCTAGTCGCGCAAAGCAAGCCGCTAAGCCGGCGACCGGCAAGAGAGCTACAACGAAGCATGCCGAACGGAGAAAATAGCAGCAGCTCATCTGTTCACACCTTGTTTCTGCCATGTGCTTGAACGCCAAGACGTTCGCGCTTCTGTGAGATGAAAGACGTCCTTCTGCATATGTGGTTGCTCACACCGGTGCACTTGTTAGTATATCCATTCAGTCCTGGGCTGCGGGGCATTCAGAAGTGGCTCTGTGGAGACGTCTGCATAGAGGCAGCTGTCAGAACACGCACACTCGATTGTTCACCAAAACATATGCAGACGCGTCCTTAGCCTGTAGATTTGGATGCACAGAGTTCCCTGTGTTCGCAAGAGACAAGGGAATCGCGTCTGTACGCACAGAAGCAATAGCGGACCGTTTCCCTCGGAGTGAACGCGAAGAGCCGTCTATGTACTCGCAGACACGGGAACGTGCCTCAATGCGGTCACAGAGGCAGCAGCTTTTGCACAGATGCTCTGGTGATTCTGGCACTTTCCAGGCACACTCCTGAAAGTCGCGCACACTGCTGTTCACTCGCTAAACGACCTCTTGGGAAACACGTCTCCGGTCGACGGACCGCTCAGATTGCTTCTCGTGTAACTGTGAACTGTGTCAGCGCAGGGAATCCGTCTCTGTTGAGCAGGTGTCAATCCTGCCTCGCTTTTGCTTTGTTGCCTCTGCCAAGATGATTTCCCGTTTCTCTCTTCACTGGAGCAGGCAGACACAGCCAACGCACATCAAGTGTCAAGAGACACCCTCTGCTGAGCTCAACGCTTGTGCAGATGCACATGTGCGACGAAGTCAACACACGTGCTTGTGGAGAGAAAGAAAGGGACTCCCAGGCGTGTGGAGCGACGGGGAGAAAGAGCGGGCGCTGAGGAACACAGTTTCAAACAGACTGTCTCCACACAAACAGGCACCTGTCTGCAGGTATCCTAGATCTTGATTCTTGAACTTGAGGAAACACGCGTCTGAGCAAAACTCCCAAACGCTTCCAGGAAAGACACACGCTCTCCCACAAGCACACAAGTGTTTGCCCTCAGCTATAGATCAGGGACAAGCTTGTGAAGAGATGCCCTGCTATTCTTTCGCCTTATGGCATCATGTGTTTCGTTCCTCTTGGAGATCGATTGTTAAACGTCTTTCCTAGGGCGACTGTGAAGCATTTGCCAGCGGAGGAGAAGTAGCACGGAGCAGCATTCAGTACTGCCTACGAGTGTCTTTGCTACCCTACTAGCGGAGCTCCAAGAACAGGCACACATCTTCAGGTACCTTCCAAATGTGGATTCCCCTGCAGCCCCGTAGGCGGGCGTGCAGTACGCCAACCATCAACGGACGTTTTTTCCCCTCAAGCCTGTCAGGACGTTGCTCGTCCGTCTTTCCCTCAATAGATGGGAGTAGGCGCGCTTGCGGATGTGTGCGTGTGTAGGCATCAGTGTGTGAAAAGGTAGGTGCTTTTCTCTAGCTGCGTGTGCGTGCACGTGGTGCTGGGTGCACATCCCTGGGTGCTCGTGGAAAGGTTTCTGCATGGTTTTCGCTGAGGAATCGTGTGTGTGCACATGGACAAAGAGAAGGCGCAGCAACCAGGTTCCAGCGCCGAAGAAGGCAAAAGGCAAGGTTTCCGGCGCTATCTCCTTCTCTCCGCAGACCTAGTCGCGCAAAGCAAGCCGCTAAGCCGGGGACCGGCAAGAGAGCTACAACGAAGCATGCCGAACGGAGAAAATAGCAGCAGCTCATCTGTTCACACCTTGTTTCTGCCATGTGCTTGAACGCCAAGACGTTCGCGCTTCTGTGAGATGAAAGACGTCCTTCTGCATATGTGGTTGCTCACACCGGTGCACTTGTTAGTGTATCCATTCAGTCCTGGGCTGCGGGGCATTCAGAAGTGGCTCTGTGGAGACGTCTGCATAGAGGCAGCTGTCAGAACACGCACACTCGATTGTTCACCAAAACATATGCAGACGCGTCCTTAGCCTGTAGATTTGGATGCACAGAGTTCCCTGTGTTCGCAAGAGACAAGGGAATCGCGTCTGTACGCACAGAAGCAATAGCGGACCGTTTCCCTCGGAGTGAACGCGAAGAGCTGTCTATGTACTCGCAGACACGGGAACGTGCCTCAATGCGGTCACAGAGGCAGCAGCTTTTGCACAGATGCTCTGGTGATTCTGGCACTTTCCAGGCACACTCCTGAAAGTCGCGCACACTGCTGTTCACTCGCTAAACGACCTCTTGGGAAACACGTCTCCGGTCGATGGACCTCTCAGATTGCTTCTCGTGTAACTGTGAACTGTGTCAGCGCAGGGAATCCGTCTCTGTTGAGCAGATGTCAATCCTGCCTCGCTTTTGCTTTGTTGCCTCTACCAAGATGATTTCCCGTTTCTCTCTTCACTGGAGCACGCAGACACAGCCAACGCACATCAAGTGTCAAGAGACACGCTCTGCTGAGCTCAACGCTTGTGCAGATGCACATGTGCGACGAAGTCAACACACGTGCTTGTGGAGAGAAAGAAAGGGACTCCCAGGCGTGTGGAGCGACGGGGAGAAAGAGCGGGCGCTGAGGAACACAGTTTCAAACAGACTGTCTCCACACAAACAGGCACCTGTCTGCAGGTATCCTAGATCTTGATTCTTGAACTTGAGGAAACACGCGTCTGAGCAAAACTCCCAAACGCTTCCAGGAAAGACACACGCTCTCCCACAAGCACACAAGTGTTTGCCCTCAGCTATAGATCAGGGACAAGCTTGTGAAGAGATGCCCTGCTATTCTTTCGCCTTATGGCATCATGTGTTTCGTTCCTCTTGGAGATCGATTGTTAAACGTCTTTCCTAGGGCGACTGTGAAGCATTTGCCAGCGGAGGAGAAGTAGCACGGAGCAGCATTCAGTACTGCCTACGAGTGTCTTTGCTACCCTACTAGCGGAGCTCCAAGAACAGGCACACATCTTCAGGTACCTTCCAAATGTGGATTCCCCTGCAGCCCCGTAGGCGGGCGTGCAGTACGCCAACCATCAACGGACGTTTTTCCCCTCAAGCCTGTCAGGACGTTGCTCGTCCGTCTTTCCCTCAATAGATGGGAGTAGGCGCGCTTGCGGATGTGTGCGTGTGTGTGGCCACGCGTTTGCTTAGGCATCAGTGTGTGAAAAGGTAGGTGCTTTTCTCTAGCTGCGTGTGCGTGCACGTGGTGCTGGGTGCACATCCCTGGGTGCTCGTGGAAAGGTTTCTGCATGGTTTTCGCTGAGGAATCGTGTGTGTGCACATGGACAAAGAGAAGGCGCAGCAACCAGGTTCCAGCGCCGAAGAAGGCAAAAGGCAAGGTTTCCGGCGCTATCTCCTTCTCTCCGCAGACCTAGTCGCGCAAAGCAAGCCGCTAAGCCGGCGACCGGCAAGAGAGCTACAACGAAGCATGCCGAACGGAGAAAATAGCAGCAGCTCATCTGTTCACACCTTGTTTCTGCCATGTGCTTGAACGCCAAGACATTCGCGCTTCTGTGAGATGAAAGACGTCCTTCTGCATACGTGGTTGCTCACACCGGTGCACTTGTTAGTGTATCCATTCAGTCCTGGGCTGCGGGGCATTCAGAAGTGGCTCTGTGGAGACGTCTGCATAGAGACAGCTGTCAGAACACGCACACTCGATTGTTCACCAAAACATATGCAGACGCGTCCTTAGCCTGTAGATTTGGATGCACAGAGTTCCCTGTGTTCGCAAGAGACAAGGGAATCGCGTCTGTACGCACAGAAGCAATAGCGGACCGTTTCCCTCGGAGTGAACGCGAAGAGCCGTCTATGTACTCGCAGACACGGGAACGTGCCTCAATGCGGTCACAGAGGCAGCAGCTTTTGCACAGATGCTCTGGTGATTCTGGCACTTTCCAGGCACACTCCTGAAAGTCGCGCACACTGCTGTTCACTCGCTAAACGACCTCTTGGGAAACACGTCTCCGGTCGATGGACCGCTCAGATTGCTTCTCGTGTAACTGTGAACTGTGTCAGCGCAGGGAATCCGTCTCTGTTGAGCAGATGTCAATCCTGCCTCGCTTTTGCTTTGTTGCCTCTGCCAAGATGATTTCCCGTTTCTCTCTTCACTGGAGCAGGCAGACACAGCCAACGCACATCAAGTGTCAAGAGACACGCTCTGCTGAGCTAAACGCTTGTGCAGATGCACATGTGCGACGAAGTCAACACACGTGCTTGTGGAGAGAAAGAAAGGGACTCCCAGGCGTGTGGAGCGACGGGGAGAAAGAGCGGGCGCTGAGGAACACAGTTTCAAACAGACTGTCTCCACACAAACAGGCACCTGTCTGCAGGTATCCTAGATCTTGATTCTTGAACTTGAGGAAACACGCGTCTGAGCAAAACTCCCAAACGCTTCCAGGAAAGACACACGCTCTCCCACAAGCACACAAGTGTTTGCCCTCAGCTATAGATCAGGGACAAGCTTGTGAAGAGATGCCCTGCTATTCTTTCGCCTTATGGCATCATGTGTTTCGTTCCTCTTGGAGATCGATTGTTAAACGTCTTTCCTAGGGCGACTGTGAAGCATTTGCCAGCGGAGGAGAAGTAGCACGGAGCAGCATTCAGTACTGCCTACGAGTGTCTTTGCTACCCTACTAGCGGAGCTCCAAGAACAGGCACACATCTTCAGGTACCTTCCAAATGTGGATTCCCCTGCAGCCCCGTAGGCGGGCGTGCAGTACGCCAACCATCAACGGACGTTTTTCCCCTCAAGCCTGTCAGGACGTTGCTCGTCCGCCTTTCCCTCAATAGATGGGAGTAGGCGCGCTTGCGGATGTGTGCGTGTGTGTGGCCACGCGTTTGCTTAGGCATCAGTGTGTGAAAAGGTAGGTGCTTTTCTCTAGCTGCGTGTGCTGGGTGAACGTGGTGCTGGGTGCACATCCCTGGGTGCTCGTGGAAAGGTTTCTGCATGGTTTTCGCTGAGGAATCGTGTGTGTGCACATGGACAAAGAGAAGGCGCAGCAACCAGGTTCCAGCGCCGAAGAAGGCAAAAGGCAAGGTTTCCGGCGCTATCTCCTTCTCTCCGCAGACCTAGTCGCGCAAAGCAAGCCGCTAAGCCGGGGACCGGCAAGAGAGCTACAACGAAGCATGCCGAACGGAGAAAATAGCAGCAGCTCATCTGTTCACACCTTGTTTCTGCCATGTGCTTGAACGCCAAGACGTTCGCGCTTCTGTGAGATGAAAGACGTCCTTCTGCATATGTGGTTGCTCACACCGGTGCACTTGTTAGTGTATCCATTCAGTCCTGGGCTGCGGGGCATTCAGAAGTGGCTCTGTGGAGACGTCTGCATAGAGGCAGCTGTCAGAACACGCACACTCGATTGTTCACCAAAACATATGCAGACGCGTCCTTAGCCTGTAGATTTGGATGCACAGAGTTCCCTGTGTTCGCAAGAGACAAGGGAATCGCGTCTGTACGCACAGAAGCAATAGCGGACCGTTTCCCTCGGAGTGAACGCGAAGAGCCGTCTATGTACTCGCAGACACGGGAACGTGCCTCAATGCGGTCACAGAGGCAGCAGCTTTTGCACAGATGCTCTGGTGATTCTGGCACTTTCCAGGCACACTCCTGAAAGTCGCGCACACTGCTGTTCACTCGCTAAACGACCTCTTGGGAAACACGTCTCCGGTCGACGGACCGCTCAGATTGCTTCTCGTGTAACTGTGAACTGTGTCAGCGCAGGGAATCCGTCTCTGTTGAGCAGGTGTCAATCCTGCCTCGCTTTTGCTTTGTTGCCTCTACCAAGATGATTTCCCGTTTCTCTCTTCACTGGAGCACGCAGACACAGCCAACGCACATCAAGTGTCAAGAGACACGCTCTGCTGAGCTCAACGCTTGTGCAGATGCACATGTGCGACGAAGTCAACACACGTGCTTGTGGAGAGAAAGAAAGGGACTCCCAGGCGTGTGGAGCGACGGGGAGAAAGAGCGGGCGCTGAGGAACACAGTTTCAAACAGACTGTCTCCACACAAACAGGCACCTGTCTGCAGGTATCCTAGATCTTGATTCTTGAACTTGAGGAAACACGCGTCTGAGCAAAACTCCCAAACGCTTCCAGGAAAGACACACGCTCTCCCACAAGCACACAAGTGTTTGCCCTCAGCTATAGATCAGGGACAAGCTTGTGAAGAGATGCCCTGCTATTCTTTCGCCTTATGGCATCATGTGTTTCGTTCCTCTTGGAGATCGATTGTTAAACGTCTTTCCTAGGGCGACTGTGAAGCATTTGCCAGCGGAGGAGAAGTAGCACGGAGCAGCATTCAGTACTGCCTACGAGTGTCTTTGCTACCCTACTAGCGGAGCTCCAAGAACAGGCACACATCTTCAGGTACCTTCCAAATGTGGATTCCCCTGCAGCCCCGTAGGCGGGCGTGCAGTACGCCAACCATCAACGGACGTTTTTTCCCCTCAAGCCTGTCAGGACGTTGCTCGTCCGTCTTTCCCTCAATAGATGGGAGTAGGCGCGCTTGCGGATGTGTGCGTGTGTAGGCATCAGTGTGTGAAAAGGTAGGTGCTTTTCTCTAGCTGCGTGTGCGTGCACGTGGTGCTGGGTGCACATCCCTGGGTGCTCGTGGAAAGGTTTCTGCATGGTTTTCGCTGAGGAATCGTGTGTGTGCACATGGACAAAGAGAAGGCGCAGCAACCAGGTTCCAGCGCCGAAGAAGGCAAAAGGCAAGGTTTCCGGCGCTATCTCCTTCTCTCCGCAGACCTAGTCGCGCAAAGCAAGCCGCTAAGCCGGGGACCGGCAAGAGAGCTACAACGAAGCATGCCGAACGGAGAAAATAGCAGCAGCTCATCTGTTCACACCTTGTTTCTGCCATGTGCTTGAACGCCAAGACGTTCGCGCTTCTGTGAGATGAAAGACGTCCTTCTGCATATGTGGTTGCTCACACCGGTGCACTTGTTAGTGTATCCATTCAGTCCTGGGCTGCGGGGCATTCAGAAGTGGCTCTGTGGAGACGTCTGCATAGAGGCAGCTGTCAGAACACGCACACTCGATTGTTCACCAAAACATATGCAGACGCGTCCTTAGCCTGTAGATTTGGATGCACAGAGTTCCCTGTGTTCGCAAGAGACAAGGGAATCGCGTCTGTACGCACAGAAGCAATAGCGGACCGTTTCCCTCGGAGTGAACGCGAAGAGCCGTCTATGTACTCGCAGACACGGGAACGTGCCTCAATGCGGTCACAGAGGCAGCAGCTTTTGCACAGATGCTCTGGTGATTCTGGCACTTTCCAGGCACACTCCTGAAAGTCGCGCACACTGCTGTTCACTCGCTAAACGACCTCTTGGGAAACACGTCTCCGGTCGACGGACCGCTCAGATTGCTTCTCGTGTAACTGTGAACTGTGTCAGCGCAGGGAATCCGTCTCTGTTGAGCAGGTGTCAATCCTGCCTCGCTTTTGCTTTGTTGCCTCTACCAAGATGATTTCCCGTTTCTCTCTTCACTGGAGCACGCAGACACAGCCAACGCACATCAAGTGTCAAGAGACACGCTCTGCTGAGCTCAACGCTTGTGCAGATGCACATGTGCGACGAAGTCAACACACGTGCTTGTGGAGAGAAAGAAAGGGACTCCCAGGCGTGTGGAGCGACGGGGAGAAAGAGCGGGCGCTGAGGAACACAGTTTCAAACAGACTGTCTCCACACAAACAGGCACCTGTCTGCAGGTATCCTAGATCTTGATTCTTGAACTTGAGGAAACACGCGTCTGAGCAAAACTCCCAAACGCTTCCAGGAAAGACACACGCTCTCCCACAAGCACACAAGTGTTTGCCCTCAGCTATAGATCAGGGACAAGCTTGTGAAGAGATGCCCTGCTATTCTTTCGCCTTATGGCATCATGTGTTTCGTTCCTCTTGGAGATCGATTGTTAAACGTCTTTCCTAGGGCGACTGTGAAGCATTTGCCAGCGGAGGAGAAGTAGCACGGAGCAGCATTCAGTACTGCCTACGAGTGTCTTTGCTACCCTACTAGCGGAGCTCCAAGAACAGGCACACATCTTCAGGTACCTTCCAAATGTGGATTCCCCTGCAGCCCCGTAGGCGGGCGTGCAGTACGCCAACCATCAACGGACGTTTTTCCCCTCAAGCCTGTCAGGACGTTGCTCGTCCGCCTTTCCCTCAATAGATGGGAGTAGGCGCGCTTGCGGATGTGTGCGTGTGTGTGGCCACGCGTTTGCTTAGGCATCAGTGTGTGAAAAGGTAGGTGCTTTTCTCTAGCTGCGTGTGCGTGCACGTGGTGCTGGGTGCACATCCCTGGGTGCTCGTGGAAAGGTTTCTGCATGGTTTTCGCTGAGGAATCGTGTGTGTGCACATGGACAAAGAGAAGGCGCAGCAACCAGGTTCCAGCGCCGAAGAAGGCAAAAGGCAAGGTTTCCGGCGCTATCTCCTTCTCTCCGCAGACCTAGTCGCGCAAAGCAAGCCGCTAAGCCGGGGACCGGCAAGAGAGCTACAACGAAGCATGCCGAACGGAGAAAATAGCAGCAGCTCATCTGTTCACACCTTGTTTCTGCCATGTGCTTGAACGCCAAGACGTTCGCGCTTCTGTGAGATGAAAGACGTCCTTCTGCATATGTGGTTGCTCACACCGGTGCACTTGTTAGTGTATCCATTCAGTCCTGGGCTGCGGGGCATTCAGAAGTGGCTCTGTGGAGACGTCTGCATAGAGGCAGCTGTCAGAACACGCACACTCGATTGTTCACCAAAACATATGCAGACGCGTCCTTAGCCTGTAGATTTGGATGCACAGAGTTCCCTGTGTTCGCAAGAGACAAGGGAATCGCGTCTGTACGCACAGAAGCAATAGCGGACCGTTTCCCTCGGAGTGAACGCGAAGAGCCGTCTATGTACTCGCAGACACGGGAACGTGCCTCAATGCGGTCACAGAGGCAGCAGCTTTTGCACAGATGCTCTGGTGATTCTGGCACTTTCCAGGCACACTCCTGAAAGTCGCGCACACTGCTGTTCACTCGCTAAACGACCTCTTGGGAAACACGTCTCCGGTCGACGGACCGCTCAGATTGCTTCTCGTGTAACTGTGAACTGTGTCAGCGCAGGGAATCCGTCTCTGTTGAGCAGGTGTCAATCCTGCCTCGCTTTTGCTTTGTTGCCTCTACCAAGATGATTTCCCGTTTCTCTCTTCACTGGAGCACGCAGACACAGCCAACGCACATCAAGTGTCAAGAGACACGCTCTGCTGAGCTCAACGCTTGTGCAGATGCACATGTGCGACGAAGTCAACACACGTGCTTGTGGAGAGAAAGAAAGGGACTCCCAGGCGTGTGGAGCGACGGGGAGAAAGAGCGGGCGCTGAGGAACACAGTTTCAAACAGACTGTCTCCACACAAACAGGCACCTGTCTGCAGGTATCCTAGATCTTGATTCTTGAACTTGAGGAAACACGCGTCTGAGCAAAACTCCCAAACGCTTCCAGGAAAGACACACGCTCTCCCACAAGCACACAAGTGTTTGCCCTCAGCTATAGATCAGGGACAAGCTTGTGAAGAGATGCCCTGCTATTCTTTCGCCTTATGGCATCATGCGTTTCGTTCCTCTTGGAGATCGATTGTTAAACGTCTTTCCTAGGGCGACTGTGAAGCATTTGCCAGCGGAGGAGAAGTAGCACGGAGCAGCATTCAGTACTGCCTACGAGTGTCTTTGCTACCCTACTAGCGGAGCTCCAAGAACAGGCACACATCTTCAGGTACCTTCCAAATGTGGATTCCCCTGCAGCCCCGTAGGCGGGCGTGCAGTACGCCAACCATCAACGGACGTTTTTTCCCCTCAAGCCTGTCAGGACGTTGCTCGTCCGTCTTTCCCTCAATAGATGGGAGTAGGCGCGCTTGCGGATGTGTGCGTGTGTAGGCATCAGTGTGTGAAAAGGTAGGTGCTTTTCTCTAGCTGCGTGTGCGTGCACGTGGTGCTGGGTGCACATCCCTGGGTGCTCGTGGAAAGGTTTCTGCATGGTTTTCGCTGAGGAATCGTGTGTGTGCACATGGACAAAGAGAAGGCGCAGCAACCAGGTTCCAGCGCCGAAGAAGGCAAAAGGCAAGGTTTCCGGCGCTATCTCCTTCTCTCCGCAGACCTAGTCGCGCAAAGCAAGCCGCTAAGCCGGGGACCGGCAAGAGAGCTACAACGAAGCATGCCGAACGGAGAAAATAGCAGCAGCTCATCTGTTCACACCTTGTTTCTGCCATGTGCTTGAACGCCAAGACGTTCGCGCTTCTGTGAGATGAAAGACGTCCTTCTGCATATGTGGTTGCTCACACCGGTGCACTTGTTAGTGTATCCATTCAGTCCTGGGCTGCGGGGCATTCAGAAGTGGCTCTGTGGAGACGTCTGCATAGAGGCAGCTGTCAGAACACGCACACTCGATTGTTCACCAAAACATATGCAGACGCGTCCTTAGCCTGTAGATTTGGATGCACAGAGTTCCCTGTGTTCGCAAGAGACAAGGGAATCGCGTCTGTACGCACAGAAGCAATAGCGGACCGTTTCCCTCGGAGTGAACGCGAAGAGCCGTCTATGTACTCGCAGACACGGGAACGTGCCTCAATGCGGTCACAGAGGCAGCAGCTTTTGCACAGATGCTCTGGTGATTCTGGCACTTTCCAGGCACACTCCTGAAAGTCGCGCACACTGCTGTTCACTCGCTAAACGACCTCTTGGGAAACACGTCTCCGGTCGACGGACCGCTCAGATTGCTTCTCGTGTAACTGTGAACTGTGTCAGCGCAGGGAATCCGTCTCTGTTGAGCAGGTGTCAATCCTGCCTCGCTTTTGCTTTGTTGCCTCTACCAAGATGATTTCCCGTTTCTCTCTTCACTGGAGCACGCAGACACAGCCAACGCACATCAAGTGTCAAGAGACACGCTCTGCTGAGCTCAACGCTTGTGCAGATGCACATGTGCGACGAAGTCAACACACGTGCTTGTGGAGAGAAAGAAAGGGACTCCCAGGCGTGTGGAGCGACGGGGAGAAAGAGCGGGCGCTGAGGAACACAGTTTCAAACAGACTGTCTCCACACAAACAGGCACCTGTCTGCAGGTATCCTAGATCTTGATTCTTGAACTTGAGGAAACACGCGTCTGAGCAAAACTCCCAAACGCTTCCAGGAAAGACACACGCTCTCCCACAAGCACACAAGTGTTTGCCCTCAGCTATAGATCAGGGACAAGCTTGTGAAGAGATGCCCTGCTATTCTTTCGCCTTATGGCATCATGTGTTTCGTTCCTCTTGGAGATCGATTGTTAAACGTCTTTCCTAGGGCGACTGTGAAGCATTTGCCAGCGGAGGAGAAGTAGCACGGAGCAGCATTCAGTACTGCCTACGAGTGTCTTTGCTACCCTACTAGCGGAGCTCCAAGAACAGGCACACATCTTCAGGTACCTTCCAAATGTGGATTCCCCTGCAGCCCCGTAGGCGGGCGTGCAGTACGCCAACCATCAACGGACGTTTTTTCCCCTCAAGCCTGTCAGGACGTTGCTCGTCCGTCTTTCCCTCAATAGATGGGAGTAGGCGCGCTTGCGGATGTGTGCGTGTGTAGGCATCAGTGTGTGAAAAGGTAGGTGCTTTTCTCTAGCTGCGTGTGCGTGCACGTGGTGCTGGGTGCACATCCCTGGGTGCTCGTGGAAAGGTTTCTGCATGGTTTTCGCTGAGGAATCGTGTGTGTGCACATGGACAAAGAGAAGGCGCAGCAACCAGGTTCCAGCGCCGAAGAAGGCAAAAGGCAAGGTTTCCGGCGCTATCTCCTTCTCTCCGCAGACCTAGTCGCGCAAAGCAAGCCGCTAAGCCGGGGACCGGCAAGAGAGCTACAACGAAGCATGCCGAACGGAGAAAATAGCAGCAGCTCATCTGTTCACACCTTGTTTCTGCCATGTGCTTGAACGCCAAGACGTTCGCGCTTCTGTGAGATGAAAGACGTCCTTCTGCATATGTGGTTGCTCACACCGGTGCACTTGTTAGTGTATCCATTCAGTCCTGGGCTGCGGGGCATTCAGAAGTGGCTCTGTGGAGACGTCTGCATAGAGGCAGCTGTCAGAACACGCACACTCGATTGTTCACCAAAACATATGCAGACGCGTCCTTAGCCTGTAGATTTGGATGCACAGAGTTCCCTGTGTTCGCAAGAGACAAGGGAATCGCGTCTGTACGCACAGAAGCAATAGCGGACCGTTTCCCTCGGAGTGAACGCGAAGAGCCGTCTATGTACTCGCAGACACGGGAACGTGCCTCAATGCGGTCACAGAGGCAGCAGCTTTTGCACAGATGCTCTGGTGATTCTGGCACTTTCCAGGCACACTCCTGAAAGTCGCGCACACTGCTGTTCACTCGCTAAACGACCTCTTGGGAAACACGTCTCCGGTCGACGGACCGCTCAGATTGCTTCTCGTGTAACTGTGAACTGTGTCAGCGCAGGGAATCCGTCTCTGTTGAGCAGGTGTCAATCCTGCCTCGCTTTTGCTTTGTTGCCTCTACCAAGATGATTTCCCGTTTCTCTCTTCACTGGAGCACGCAGACACAGCCAACGCACATCAAGTGTCAAGAGACACGCTCTGCTGAGCTCAACGCTTGTGCAGATGCACATGTGCGACGAAGTCAACACACGTGCTTGTGGAGAGAAAGAAAGGGACTCCCAGGCGTGTGGAGCGACGGGGAGAAAGAGCGGGCGCTGAGGAACACAGTTTCAAACAGACTGTCTCCACACAAACAGGCACCTGTCTGCAGGTATCCTAGATCTTGATTCTTGAACTTGAGGAAACACGCGTCTGAGCAAAACTCCCAAACGCTTCCAGGAAAGACACACGCTCTCCCACAAGCACACAAGTGTTTGCCCTCAGCTATAGATCAGGGACAAGCTTGTGAAGAGATGCCCTGCTATTCTTTCGCCTTATGGCATCATGTGTTTCGTTCCTCTCGGAGATCGATTGTTAAACGTCTTTCCTAGGGCGACTGTGAAGCATTTGCCAGCGGAGGAGAAGTAGCACGGAGCAGCATTCAGTACTGCCTACGAGTGTCTTTGCTACCCTACTAGCGGAGCTCCAAGAACAGGCACACATCTTCAGGTACCTTCCAAATGTGGATTCCCCTGCAGCCCCGTAGGCGGGCGTGCAGTACGCCAACCATCAACGGACGTTTTTCCCCTCAAGCCTGTCAGGACGTTGCTCGTCCGCCTTTCCCTCAATAGATGGGAGTAGGCGCGCTTGCGGATGTGTGCGTGTGTGTGGCCACGCGTTTGCTTAGGCATCAGTGTGTGAAAAGGTAGGTGCTTTTCTCTAGCTGCGTGTGCGTGCACGTGGTGCTGGGTGCACATCCCTGGGTGCTCGTGGAAAGGTTTCTGCATGGTTTTCGCTGAGGAATCGTGTGTGTGCACATGGACAAAGAGAAGGCGCAGCAACCAGGTTCCAGCGCCGAAGAAGGCAAAAGGCAAGGTTTCCGGCGCTATCTCCTTCTCTCCGCAGACCTAGTCGCGCAAAGCAAGCCGCTAAGCCGGCGACCGGCAAGAGAGCTACAACGAAGCATGCCGAACGGAGAAAATAGCAGCAGCTCATCTGTTCACACCTTGTTTCTGCCATGTGCTTGAACGCCAAGACGTTTGCGCTTCTGTGAGATGAAAGACGTCCTTCTGCATATGTGCTTGCTCACACCGGTGCACTTGTTAGTGTATCCATTCAGTCCTGGGCTGCGGGGCATTCAGAAGTGGCTCTGTGGAGACGTCTGCATAGAGACAGCTGTCAGAACACGCACACTCGATTGTTCACCAAAACATATGCAGACGCGTCCTTAGCCTGTAGATTTGGATGCACAGAGTTCCCTGTGTTCGCAAGAGACAAGGGAATCGCGTCTGTACGCACAGAAGCAATAGCGGACCGTTTCCCTCGGAGTGAACGCGAAAGAGCCGTTTATGTACTCGCAGACACGGGAACGTGCCTCAATGCGGTCACAGAGGCAGCAGCTTTTGCACAGATGCTCTGGTGATTCTGGCACTTTCCAGGCACACTCCTGAAAGTCGCGCACACTGCTGTTCACTCGCTAAACGACCTCTTGGGAAACACGTCTCCGGTCGACGGACCGCTCAGATTGCTTCTCGTGTAACTGTGAACTGTGTCAGCGCAGGGAATCCGTCTCTGTTGAGCAGGTGTCAATCCTGCCTCGCTTTTGCTTTGTTGCCTCTACCAAGATGATTTCCCGTTTCTCTCTTCACTGGAGCACGCAGACACAGCCAACGCACATCAAGTGTCAAGAGACACGCTCTGCTGAGCTCAACGCTTGTGCAGATGCACATGTGCGACGAAGTCAACACACGTGCTTGTGGAGAGAAAGAAAGGGACTCCCAGGCGTGTGGAGCGACGGGGAGAAAGAGCGGGCGCTGAGGAACACAGTTTCAAACAGACTGTCTCCACACAAACAGGCACCTGTCTGCAGGTATCCTAGATCTTGATTCTTGAACTTGAGGAAACACGCGTCTGAGCAAAACTCCCAAACGCTTCCAGGAAAGACACAGGCTCTCCCACAAGCACACAAGTGTTTGCCCTCAGCTATAGATCAGGGACAAGCTTGTGAAGAGATGCCCTGCTATTCTTTCGCCTTATGGCATCATGTGTTTCGTTCCTCTTGGAGATCGATTGTTAAACGTCTTTCCTAGGGCGACTGTGAAGCATTTGCCAGCGGAGGAGAAGTAGCACGGAGCAGCATTCAGTACTGCCTACGAGTGTCTTTGCTACCCTACTAGCGGAGCTCCAAGAACAGGCACACATCTTCAGGTACCTTCCAAATGTGGATTCCCCTGCAGCCCCGTAGGCGGGCGTGCAGTACGCCAACCATCAACGGACGTTTTTCCCCTCAAGCCTGTCAGGACGTTGCTCGTCCGTCTTTCCCTCAATAGATGGGAGTAGGCGCGCTTGCGGATGTGTGCGTGTGTGTGGCCACGCGTTTGCTTAGGCATCAGTGTGTGAAAAGGCAGGTGCTTTTCTCTAGCTGCGTGTGCGTGCACGTGGTGCTGGGTGCACATCCCTGGGTGCTCGTGGAAAGGTTTCTGCATGGTTTTCGCTGAGGAATCGTGTGTGTGCACATGGACAAAGAGAAGGCGCAGCAACCAGGTTCCAGCGCCGAAGAAGGCAAAAGGCAAGGTTTCCGGCGCTATCTCCTTCTCTCCGCAGACCTAGTCGCGCAAAGCAAGCCGCTAAGCCGGCGACCGGCAAGAGAGCTACAACGAAGCATGCCGAACGGAGAAAATAGCAGCAGCTCATCTGTTCACACCTTGTTTCTGCCATGTGCTTGAACGCCAAGACGTTCGCGCTTCTGTGAGATGAAAGACGTCCTTCTGCATATGTGGTTGCTCACACCGGTGCACTTGTTAGTGTATCCATTCAGTCCTGGGCTGCGGGGCATTCAGAAGTGGCTCTGTGGAGACGTCTGCATAGAGGCAGCTGTCAGAACACGCACACTCGATTGTTCACCAAAACATATGCAGACGCGTCCTTAGCCTGTAGATTTGGATGCACAGAGTTCCCTGTGTTCGCAAGAGACAAGGGAATCGCGTCTGTACGCACAGAAGCAATAGCGGACCGTTTCCCTCGGAGTGAACGCGAAGAGCCGTCTATGTACTCGCAGACACGGGAACGTGCCTCAATGCGGTCACAGAGGCAGCAGCTTTTGCACAGATGCTCTGGTGATTCTGGCACTTTCCAGGCACACTCCTGAAAGTCGCGCACACTGCTGTTCACTGGCTAAACGACCTCTTGGGAAACACGTCTCCGGTCGATGGACCGCTCAGATTGCTTCTCGTGTAACTGTGAACTGTGTCAGCGCAGGGAATCCGTCTCTGTTGAGCAGGTGTCAATCCTGCCTCGCTTTTGCTTTGTTGCCTCTACCAAGATGATTTCCCGTTTCTCTCTTCACTGGAGCACGCAGACACAGCCAACGCACATCAAGTGTCAAGAGACACGCTCTGCTGAGCTCAACGCTTGTGCAGATGCACATGTGCGACGAAGTCAACACACGTGCTTGTGGAGAGAAAGAAAGGGACTCCCAGGCGTGTGGAGTGACGGGGAGAAAGAGCGGGCGCTGAGGAACACAGTTTCAAACAGACTGTCTCCACACAAACAGGCACCTGTCTGCAGGTATCCTAGATCTTGATTCTTGAACTTGAGGAAACACGCGTCTGAGCAAAACTCCCAAACGCTTCCAGGAAAGACACAGGCTCTCCCACAAGCACACAAGTGTTTGCCCTCAGCTATAGATCAGGGACAAGCTTGTGAAGAGATGCCCTGCTATTCTTTCGCCTTATGGCATCATGTGTTTCGTTCCTCTTGGAGATCGATTGTTAAACGTCTTTCCTAGGGCGACTGTGAAGCATTTGCCAGCGGAGGAGAAGTAGCACGGAGCAGCATTCAGTACTGCCTACGAGTGTCTTTGCTACCCTACTAGCGGAGCTCCAAGAACAGGCACACATCTTCAGGTACCTTCCAAATGTGGATTCCCCTGCAGCCCCGTAGGCGGGCGTGCAGTACGCCAACCATCAACGGACGTTTTTCCCCTCAAGCCTGTCAGGACGTTGCTCGTCCGCCTTTCCCTCAATAGATGGGAGTAGGCGCGCTTGCGGATGTGTGCGTGTGTGTGGCCACGCGTTTGCTTAGGCATCAGTGTGTGAAAAGGTAGGTGCTTTTCTCTAGCTGCGTGTGCGTGCACGTGGTGCTGGGTGCACATCCCTGGGTGCTCGTGGAAAGGTTTCTGCATGGTTTTCGCTGAGGAATCGTGTGTGTGCACATGGACAAAGAGAAGGCGCAGCAACCAGGTTCCAGCGCCGAAGAAGGCAAAAGGCAAGGTTTCCGGCGCTATCTCCTTCTCTCCGCAGACCTAGTCGCGCAAAGCAAGCCGCTAAGCCGGGGACCGGCAAGAGAGCTACAACGAAGCATGCCGAACGGAGAAAATAGCAGCAGCTCATCTGTTCACACCTTGTTTCTGCCATGTGCTTGAACGCCAAGACGTTCGCGCTTCTGTGAGATGAAAGACGTCCTTCTGCATATGTGGTTGCTCACACCGGTGCACTTGTTAGTGTATCCATTCAGTCCTGGGCTGCGGGGCATTCAGAAGTGGCTCTGTGGAGACGTCTGCATAGAGGCAGCTGTTAGAACACGCACACTCGATTGTTCACCAAAACATATGCAGACGCGTCCTTAGCCTGTAGATTTGGATGCACAGAGTTCCCTGTGTTCGCAAGAGACAAGGGAATCGCGTCTGTACGCACAGAAGCAATAGCGGACCGTTTCCCTCGGAGTGAACGCGAAGAGCCGTCTATGTACTCGCAGACACGGGAACGTGCCTCAATGCGGTCACAGAGGCAGCAGCTTTTGCACAGATGCTCTGGTGATTCTGGCACTTTCCAGGCACACTCCTGAAAGTCGCGCACACTGCTGTTCACTCGCTAAACGACCTCTTGGGAAACACGTCTCCGGTCGACGGACCGCTCAGATTGCTTCTCGTGTAACTGTGAACTGTGTCAGCGCAGGGAATCCGTCTCTGTTGAGCAGGTGTCAATCCTGCCTCGCTTTTGCTTTGTTGCCTCTACCAAGATGATTTCCCGTTTCTCTCTTCACTGGAGCACGCAGACACAGCCAACGCACATCAAGTGTCAAGAGACACGCTCTGCTGAGCTCAACGCTTGTGCAGATGCACATGTGCGACGAAGTCAACACACGTGCTTGTGGAGAGAAAGAAAGGGACTCCCAGGCGTGTGGAGCGACGGGGAGAAAGAGCGGGCGCTGAGGAACACAGTTTCAAACAGACTGTCTCCACACAAACAGGCACCTGTCTGCAGGTATCCTAGATCTTGATTCTTGAACTTGAGGAAACACGCGTCTGAGCAAAACTCCCAAACGCTTCCAGGAAAGACACACGCTCTCCCACAAGCACACAAGTGTTTGCCCTCAGCTATAGATCAGGGACAAGCTTGTGAAGAGATGCCCTGCTATTCTTTCGCCTTATGGCATCATGTGTTTCGTTCCTCTTGGAGATCGATTGTTAAACGTCTTTCCTAGGGCGACTGTGAAGCATTTGCCAGCGGAGGAGAAGTAGCACGGAGCAGCATTCAGTACTGCCTACGAGTGTCTTTGCTACCCTACTAGCGGAGCTCCAAGAACAGGCACACATCTTCAGGTACCTTCCAAATGTGGATTCCCCTGCAGCCCCGTAGGCGGGCGTGCAGTACGCCAACCATCAACGGACGTTTTTCCCCTCAAGCCTGTCAGGACGTTGCTCGTCCGCCTTTCCCTCAATAGATGGGAGTAGGCGCGCTTGCGGATGTGTGCGTGTGTGTGGCCACGCGTTTGCTTAGGCATCAGTGTGTGAAAAGGTAGGTGCTTTTCTCTAGCTGCGTGTGCGTGCACGTGGTGCTGGGTGCACATCCCTGGGTGCTCGTGGAAAGGTTTCTGCATGGTTTTCGCTGAGGAATCGTGTGTGTGCACATGGACAAAGAGAAGGCGCAGCAACCAGGTTCCAGCGCCGAAGAAGGCAAAAGGCAAGGTTTCCGGCGCTATCTCCTTCTCTCCGCAGACCTAGTCGCGCAAAGCAAGCCGCTAAGCCGGCGACCGGCAAGAGAGCTACAACCAAGCATGCCGAACGGAGAAAATAGCAGCAGCTCATCTGTTCACACCTTGTTTCTGCCATGTGCTTGAACGCCAAGACGTTCGCGCTTCTGTGAGATGAAAGACGTCCTTCTGCATATGTGCTTGCTCACACCGGTGCACTTGTTAGTGTATCCATTCAGTCCTGGGCTGCGGGGCATTCAGAAGTGGCTCTGTGGAGACGTCTGCATAGAGACAGCTGTCAGAAAACGCACACTCGATTGTTCACCAAAACATATGCAGACGCGTCCTTAGCCTGTAGATTTGGATGCACAGAGTTCCCTGTGTTCGCAAGAGACAAGGGAATCGCGTCTGTACGCACAGAAGCAATAGCGGACCGTTTCCCTCGGAGTGAACGCGAAAGAGCCGTTTATGTACTCGCAGACACGGGAACGTGCCTCAATGCGGTCACAGAGGCAGCAGCTTTTGCACAGATGCTCTGGTGATTCTGGCACTTTCCAGGCACACTCCTGAAAGTCGCGCACACTGCTGTTCACTCGCTAAACGACCTCTTGGGAAACACGTCTCCGGTCGACGGACCGCTCAGATTGCTTCTCGTGTAACTGTGAACTGTGTCAGCGCAGGGAATCCGTCTCTGTTGAGCAGGTGTCAATCCTGCCTCGCTTTTGCTTTGTTGCCTCTACCAAGATGATTTCCCGTTTCTCTCTTCACTGGAGCACGCAGACACAGCCAACGCACATCAAGTGTCAAGAGACACGCTCTGCTGAGCTCAACGCTTGTGCAGATGCACATGTGCGACGAAGTCAACACACGTGCTTGTGGAGAGAAAGAAAGGGACTCCCAGGCGTGTGGAGCGACGGGGAGAAAGAGCGGGCGCTGAGGAACACAGTTTCAAACAGACTGTCTCCACACAAACAGGCACCTGTCTGCAGGTATCCTAGATCTTGATTCTTGAACTTGAGGAAACACGCGTCTGAGCAAAACTCCCAAACGCTTCCAGGAAAGACACAGGCTCTCCCACAAGCACACAAGTGTTTGCCCTCAGCTATAGATCAGGGACAAGCTTGTGAAGAGATGCCCTGCTATTCTTTCGCCTTATGGCATCATGTGTTTCGTTCCTCTTGGAGATCGATTGTTAAACGTCTTTCCTAGGGCGACTGTGAAGCATTTGCCAGCGGAGGAGAAGTAGCACGGAGCAGCATTCAGTACTGCCTACGAGTGTCTTTGCTACCCTACTAGCGGAGCTCCAAGAACAGGCACACATCTTCAGGTACCTTCCAAATGTGGATTCCCCTGCAGCCCCGTAGGCGGGCGTGCAGTACGCCAACCATCAACGGACGTTTTTCCCCTCAAGCCTGTCAGGACGTTGCTCGTCCGTCTTTCCCTCAATAGATGGGAGTAGGCGCGCTTGCGGATGTGT
Organism: Patagioenas fasciata; assembly: GCF_037038585.1. Taxonomy (NCBI): domain Eukaryota; kingdom Metazoa; phylum Chordata; class Aves; order Columbiformes; family Columbidae; genus Patagioenas; species Patagioenas fasciata. The sequence goes on along the minus strand of NC_092523.1, from coordinate 51,280,185 downwards.
GCGTGTGTGTGGCCACGCGTTTGCTTAGGCATCAGTGTGTGAAAAGGCAGGTGCTTTTCTCTAGCTGCGTGTGCGTGCACGTGGTGCTGGGTGCACATCCCTGGGTGCTCGTGGAAAGGTTTCTGCATGGTTTTCGCTGAGGAATCGTGTGTGTGCACATGGACAAAGAGAAGGCGCAGCAACCAGGTTCCAGCGCCGAAGAAGGCAAAAGGCAAGGTTTCCGGCGCTATCTCCTTCTCTCCGCAGACCTAGTCGCGCAAAGCAAGCCGCTAAGCCGGCGACCGGCAAGAGAGCTACAACGAAGCATGCCGAACGGAGAAAATAGCAGCAGCTCATCTGTTCACACCTTGTTTCTGCCATGTGCTTGAACGCCAAGACGTTCGCGCTTCTGTGAGATGAAAGACGTCCTTCTGCATATGTGGTTGCTCACACCGGTGCACTTGTTAGTGTATCCATTCAGTCCTGGGCTGCGGGGCATTCAGAAGTGGCTCTGTGGAGACGTCTGCATAGAGGCAGCTGTCAGAACACGCACACTCGATTGTTCACCAAAACATATGCAGACGCGTCCTTAGCCTGTAGATTTGGATGCACAGAGTTCCCTGTGTTCGCAAGAGACAAGGGAATCGCGTCTGTACGCACAGAAGCAATAGCGGACCGTTTCCCTCGGAGTGAACGCGAAGAGCCGTCTATGTACTCGCAGACACGGGAACGTGCCTCAATGCGGTCACAGAGGCAGCAGCTTTTGCACAGATGCTCTGGTGATTCTGGCACTTTCCAGGCACACTCCTGAAAGTCGCGCACACTGCTGTTCACTGGCTAAACGACCTCTTGGGAAACACGTCTCCGGTCGATGGACCGCTCAGATTGCTTCTCGTGTAACTGTGAACTGTGTCAGCGCAGGGAATCCGTCTCTGTTGAGCAGGTGTCAATCCTGCCTCGCTTTTGCTTTGTTGCCTCTACCAAGATGATTTCCCGTTTCTCTCTTCACTGGAGCACGCAGACACAGCCAACGCACATCAAGTGTCAAGAGACACGCTCTGCTGAGCTCAACGCTTGTGCAGATGCACATGTGCGACGAAGTCAACACACGTGCTTGTGGAGAGAAAGAAAGGGACTCCCAGGCGTGTGGAGTGACGGGGAGAAAGAGCGGGCGCTGAGGAACACAGTTTCAAACAGACTGTCTCCACACAAACAGGCACCTGTCTGCAGGTATCCTAGATCTTGATTCTTGAACTTGAGGAAACACGCGTCTGAGCAAAACTCCCAAACGCTTCCAGGAAAGACACAGGCTCTCCCACAAGCACACAAGTGTTTGCCCTCAGCTATAGATCAGGGACAAGCTTGTGAAGAGATGCCCTGCTATTCTTTCGCCTTATGGCATCATGTGTTTCGTTCCTCTTGGAGATCGATTGTTAAACGTCTTTCCTAGGGCGACTGTGAAGCATTTGCCAGCGGAGGAGAAGTAGCACGGAGCAGCATTCAGTACTGCCTACGAGTGTCTTTGCTACCCTACTAGCGGAGCTCCAAGAACAGGCACACATCTTCAGGTACCTTCCAAATGTGGATTCCCCTGCAGCCCCGTAGGCGGGCGTGCAGTACGCCAACCATCAACGGACGTTTTTCCCCTCAAGCCTGTCAGGACGTTGCTCGTCCGTCTTTCCCTCAATAGATGGGAGTAGGCGCGCTTGCGGATGTGTGCGTGTGTGTGGCCACGCGTTTGCTTAGGCATCAGAGTGTGAAAAGGTAGGTGCTTTTCTCTAGCTGCGTGTGCGTGCACGTGGTGCTGGGTGCACATCCCTGGGTGCTCGTGGAATGGTTTCTGCATGGTTTTCGCTGAGGAATCGTGTGTGTGCACATGGACAAAGAGAAGGCGCAGCAACCAGGTTCCAGCGCCGAAGAAGGCAAAAGGCAAGGTTTCCGGCGCTATCTCCTTCTCTCCGCAGACCTAGTCGCGCAAAGCAAGCCGCTAAGCCGGGGACCGGCAAGAGAGCTACAACGAAGCATGCCGAACGGAGAAAATAGCAGCAGCTCATCTGTTCACACCTTGTTTCTGCCATGTGCTTGAACGCCAAGACGTTCGCGCTTCTGTGAGATGAAAGACGTCCTTCTGCATATGTGGTTGCTCACACCGGTGCACTTGTTAGTGTATCCATTCAGTCCTGGGCTGCGGGGCATTCAGAAGTGGCTCTGTGGAGACGTCTGCATAGAGGCAGCTGTCAGAACACGCACACTCGATTGTTCACCAAAACATATGCAGACGCGTCCTTAGCCTGTAGATTTGGATGCACAGAGTTCCCTGTGTTCGCAAGAGACAAGGGAATCGCGTCTGTACGCACAGAAGCAATAGCGGACCGTTTCCCTCGGAGTGAACGCGAAAGAGCCGTTTATGTACTCGCAGACACGGGAACGTGCCTCAATGCGGTCACAGAGGCAGCAGCTTTTGCACAGATGCTCTGGTGATTCTGGCACTTTCCAGGCACACTCCTGAAAGTCGCGCACACTGCTGTTCACTCGCTAAACGACCTCTTGGGAAACACGTCTCCGGTCGACGGACCGCTCAGATTGCTTCTCGTGTAACTGTGAACTGTGTCAGCGCAGGGAATCCGTCTCTGTTGAGCAGGTGTCAATCCTGCCTCGCTTTTGCTTTGTTGCCTCTACCAAGATGATTTCCCGTTTCTCTCTTCACTGGAGCACGCAGACACAGCCAACGCACATCAAGTGTCAAGAGACACGCTCTGCTGAGCTCAACGCTTGTGCAGATGCACATGTGCGACGAAGTCAACACACGTGCTTGTGGAGAGAAAGAAAGGGACTCCCAGGCGTGTGGAGCGACGGGGAGAAAGAGCGGGCGCTGAGGAACACAGTTTCAAACAGACTGTCTCCACACAAACAGGCACCTGTCTGCAGGTATCCTAGATCTTGATTCTTGAACTTGAGGAAACACGCGTCTGAGCAAAACTCCCAAACGCTTCCAGGAAAGACACACGCTCTCCCACAAGCACACAAGTGTTTGCCCTCAGCTATAGATCAGGGACAAGCTTGTGAAGAGATGCCCTGCTATTCTTTCGCCTTATGGCATCATGTGTTTCGTTCCTCTTGGAGATCGATTGTTAAACGTCTTTCCTAGGGCGACTGTGAAGCATTTGCCAGCGGAGGAGAAGTAGCACGGAGCAGCATTCAGTACTGCCTACGAGTGTCTTTGCTACCCTACTAGCGGAGCTCCAAGAACAGGCACACATCTTCAGGTACCTTCCAAATGTGGATTCCCCTGCAGCCCCGTAGGCGGGCGTGCAGTACGCCAACCATCAACGGACGTTTTTCCCCTCAAGCCTGTCAGGACGTTGCTCGTCCGTCTTTCCCTCAATAGATGGGAGTAGGCGCGCTTGCGGATGTGTGCGTGTGTGTGGCCACGCGTTTGCTTAGGCATCAGTGTGTGAAAAGGTAGGTGCTTTTCTCTAGCTGCGTGTGCGTGCACGTGGTGCTGGGTGCACATCCCTGGGTGCTCGTGGAAAGGTTTCTGCATGGTTTTCGCTGAGGAATCGTGTGTGTGCACATGGACAAAGAGAAGGCGCAGCAACCAGGTTCCAGCGCCGAAGAAGGCAAAAGGCAAGGTTTCCGGCGCTATCTCCTTCTCTCCGCAGACCTAGTCGCGCAAAGCAAGCCGCTAAGCCGGCGACCGGCAAGAGAGCTACAACCAAGCATGCCGAACGGAGAAAATAGCAGCAGCTCATCTGTTCACACCTTGTTTCTGCCATGTGCTTGAACGCCAAGACGTTCGCGCTTCTGTGAGATGAAAGACGTCCTTCTGTATATGTGGTTGCTCACACCGGTGCACTTGTTAGTGTATCCCTTCAGTCCTGGGCTGCGGGGCATTCAGAAGTGGCTCTGTGGAGACGTCTGCATAGAGGCAGCTGTCAGAACACGCACACTCGATTGTTCACCAAAACATATGCAGACGCGTCCTTAGCCTGTAGATTTGGATGCACAGAGTTCCCTGTGTTCGCAAGAGACAAGGGAATCGCGTCTGTACGCACAGAAGCAATAGCGGACCGTTTCCCTCGGAGTGAACGCGAAGAGCCGTCTATGTACTCGCAGACACGGGAACGTGCCTCAATGCGGTCACAGAGGCAGCAGCTTTTGCACAGATGCTCTGGTGATTCTGGCACTTTCCAGGCACACTCCTGAAAGTCGCGCACACTGCTGTTCACTCGCTAAACGACCTCTTGGGAAACACGTCTCCGGTCGATGGACCGCTCAGATTGCTTCTCGTGTAACTGTGAACTGTGTCAGCGCAGGGAATCCGTCTCTGTTGAGCAGATGTCAATCCTGCCTCGCTTTTGCTTTGTTGCCTCTACCAAGATGATTTCCCGTTTCTCTCTTCACTGGAGCAGGCAGACACAGCCAACGCACATCAAGTGTCAAGAGACACGCTCTGCTGAGCTCAACGCTTGTGCAGATGCACATGTGCGACGAAGTCAACACACGTGCTTGTGGAGAGAAAGAAAGGGACTCCCAGGCGTGTGGAGTGACGGGGAGAAAGAGCGGGCGCTGAGGAACACAGTTTCAAACAGACTGTCTCCACACAAACAGGCACCTGTCTGCAGGTATCCTAGATCTTGATTCTTGAACTTGAGGAAACACGCGTCTGAGCAAAACTCCCAAACGCTTCCAGGAAAGACACAGGCTCTCCCACAAGCACACAAGTGTTTGCCCTCAGCTATAGATCAGGGACAAGCTTGTGAAGAGATGCCCTGCTATTCTTTCGCCTTATGGCATCATGTGTTTCGTTCCTCTTGGAGATCGATTGTTAAACGTCTTTCCTAGGGCGACTGTGAAGCATTTGCCAGCGGAGGAGAAGTAGCACGGAGCAGCATTCAGTACTGCCTACGAGTGTCTTTGCTACCCTACTAGCGGAGCTCCAAGAACAGGCACACATCTTCAGGTACCTTCCAAATGTGGATTCCCCTGCAGCCCCGTAGGCGGGCGTGCAGTACGCCAACCATCAACGGACGTTTTTCCCCTCAAGCCTGTCAGGACGTTGCTCGTCCGCCTTTCCCTCAATAGATGGGAGTAGGCGCGCTTGCGGATGTGTGCGTGTGTGTGGCCACGCGTTTGCTTAGGCATCAGTGTGTGAAAAGGTAGGTGCTTTTCTCTAGCTGCGTGTGCGTGCACGTGGTGCTGGGTGCACATCCCTGGGTGCTCGTGGAAAGGTTTCTGCATGGTTTTCGCTGAGGAATCGTGTGTGTGCACATGGACAAAGAGAAGGCGCAGCAACCAGGTTCCAGCGCCGAAGAAGGCAAAAGGCAAGGTTTCCGGCGCTATCTCCTTCTCTCCGCAGACCTAGTCGCGCAAAGCAAGCCGCTAAGCCGGCGACCGGCAAGAGAGCTACAACCAAGCATGCCGAACGGAGAAAATAGCAGCAGCTCATCTGTTCACACCTTGTTTCTGCCATGTGCTTGAACGCCAAGACGTTCGCGCTTCTGTGAGATGAAAGACGTCCTTCTGCATATGTGGTTGCTCACACCGGTGCACTTGTTAGTGTATCCATTCAGTCCTGGGCTGCGGGGCATTCAGAAGTGGCTCTGTGGAGACGTCTGCATAGAGGCAGCTGTCAGAACACGCACACTCGATTGTTCACCAAAACATATGCAGACGCGTCCTTAGCCTGTAGATTTGGATGCACAGAGTTCCCTGTGTTCGCAAGAGACAAGGGAATCGCGTCTGTACGCACAGAAGCAATAGCGGACCGTTTCCCTCGGAGTGAACGCGAAAGAGCCGTTTATGTACTCGCAGACACGGGAACGTGCCTCAATGCGGTCAGAGAGGCAGCAGCTTTTGCACAGATGCTCTGGTGATTCTGGCACTTTCCAGGCACACTCCTGAAAGTCGCGCACACTGCTGTTCACTCGCTAAACGACCTCTTGGGAAACACGTCTCCGGTCGACGGACCGCTCAGATTGCTTCTCGTGTAACTGTGAACTGTGTCAGCGCAGGGAATCCGTCTCTGTTGAGCAGATGTCAATCCTGCCTCGCTTTTGCTTTGTTGCCTCTACCAAGATGATTTCCCGTTTCTCTCTTCACTGGAGCAGGCAGACACAGCCAACGCACATCAAGTGTCAAGAGACACGCTCTGCTGAGCTCAACGCTTGTGCAGATGCACATGTGCGACGAAGTCAACACACGTGCTTGTGGAGAGAAAGAAAGGGACTCCCAGGCGTGTGGAGCGACGGGGAGAAAGAGCGGGCGCTGAGGAACACAGTTTCAAACAGACTGTCTCCACACAAACAGGCACCTGTCTGCAGGTATCCTAGATCTTGATTCTTGAACTTGAGGAAACACGCGTCTGAGCAAAACTCCCAAACGCTTCCAGGAAAGACACAGGCTCTCCCACAAGCACACAAGTGTTTGCCCTCAGCTATAGATCAGGGACAAGCTTGTGAAGAGATGCCCTGCTATTCTTTCGCCTTATGGCATCATGTGTTTCGTTCCTCTTGGAGATCGATTGTTAAACGTCTTTCCTAGGGCGACTGTGAAGCATTTGCCAGCGGAGGAGAAGTAGCACGGAGCAGCATTCAGTACTGCCTACGAGTGTCTTTGCTACCCTACTAGCGGAGCTCCAAGAACAGGCACACATCTTCAGGTACCTTCCAAATGTGGATTCCCCTGCAGCCCCGTAGGCGGGCGTGCAGTACGCCAACCATCAACGGACGTTTTTCCCCTCAAGCCTGTCAGGACGTTGCTCGTCCGTCTTTCCCTCAATAGATGGGAGTAGGCGCGCTTGCGGATGTGTGCGTGTGTGTGGCCACGCGTTTGCTTAGGCATCAGTGTGTGAAAAGGTAGGTGCTTTTCTCTAGCTGCGTGTGCGTGCACGTGGTGCTGGGTGCACATCCCTGGGTGCTCGTGGAATGGTTTCTGCATGGTTTTCGCTGAGGAATCGTGTGTGTGCACATGGACAAAGAGAAGGCGCAGCAACCAGGTTCCAGCGCCGAAGAAGGCAAAAGGCAAGGTTTCCGGCGCTATCTCCTTCTCTCCGCAGACCTAGTCGCGCAAAGCAAGCCGCTAAGCCGGGGACCGGCAAGAGAGCTACAACGAAGCATGCCGAACGGAGAAAATAGCAGCAGCTCATCTGTTCACACCTTGTTTCTGCCATGTGCTTGAACGCCAAGACGTTCGCGCTTCTGTGAGATGAAAGACGTCCTTCTGCATATGTGGTTGCTCACACCGGTGCACTTGTTAGTGTATCCATTCAGTCCTGGGCTGCGGGGCATTCAGAAGTGGCTCTGTGGAGACGTCTGCATAGAGGCAGCTGTCAGAACACGCACACTCGATTGTTCACCAAAACATATGCAGACGCGTCCTTAGCCTGTAGATTTGGATGCACAGAGTTCCCTGTGTTCGCAAGAGACAAGGGAATCGCGTCTGTACGCACAGAAGCAATAGCGGACCGTTTCCCTCGGAGTGAACGCGAAAGAGCCGTTTATGTACTCGCAGACACGGGAACGTGCCTCAATGCGGTCACAGAGGCAGCAGCTTTTGCACAGATGCTCTGGTGATTCTGGCACTTTCCAGGCACACTCCTGAAAGTCGCGCACACTGCTGTTCACTCGCTAAACGACCTCTTGGGAAACACGTCTCCGGTCGACGGACCGCTCAGATTGCTTCTCGTGTAACTGTGAACTGTGTCAGCGCAGGGAATCCGTCTCTGTTGAGCAGGTGTCAATCCTGCCTCGCTTTTGCTTTGTTGCCTCTACCAAGATGATTTCCCGTTTCTCTCTTCACTGGAGCACGCAGACACAGCCAACGCACATCAAGTGTCAAGAGACACGCTCTGCTGAGCTCAACGCTTGTGCAGATGCACATGTGCGACGAAGTCAACACACGTGCTTGTGGAGAGAAAGAAAGGGACTCCCAGGCGTGTGGAGCGACGGGGAGAAAGAGCGGGCGCTGAGGAACACAGTTTCAAACAGACTGTCTCCACACAAACAGGCACCTGTCTGCAGGTATCCTAGATCTTGATTCTTGAACTTGAGGAAACACGCGTCTGAGCAAAACTCCCAAACGCTTCCAGGAAAGACACAGGCTCTCCCACAAGCACACAAGTGTTTGCCCTCAGCTATAGATCAGGGACAAGCTTGTGAAGAGATGCCCTGCTATTCTTTCGCCTTATGGCATCATGTGTTTCGTTCCTCTTGGAGATCGATTGTTAAACGTCTTTCCTAGGGCGACTGTGAAGCATTTGCCAGCGGAGGAGAAGTAGCACGGAGCAGCATTCAGTACTGCCTACGAGTGTCTTTGCTACCCTACTAGCGGAGCTCCAAGAACAGGCACACATCTTCAGGTACCTTCCAAATGTGGATTCCCCTGCAGCCCCGTAGGCGGGCGTGCAGTACGCCAACCATCAACGGACGTTTTTCCCCTCAAGCCTGTCAGGACGTTGCTCGTCCGTCTTTCCCTCAATAGATGGGAGTAGGCGCGCTTGCGGATGTGTGCGTGTGTGTGGCCACGCGTTTGCTTAGGCATCAGTGTGTGAAAAGGTAGGTGCTTTTCTCTAGCTGCGTGTGCGTGCACGTGGTGCTGGGTGCACATCCCTGGGTGCTCGTGGAATGGTTTCTGCATGGTTTTCGCTGAGGAATCGTGTGTGTGCACATGGACAAAGAGAAGGCGCAGCAACCAGGTTCCAGCGCCGAAGAAGGCAAAAGGCAAGGTTTCCGGCGCTATCTCCTTCTCTCCGCAGACCTAGTCGCGCAAAGCAAGCCGCTAAGCCGGGGACCGGCAAGAGAGCTACAACGAAGCATGCCGAACGGAGAAAATAGCAGCAGCTCATCTGTTCACACCTTGTTTCTGCCATGTGCTTGAACGCCAAGACGTTCGCGCTTCTGTGAGATGAAAGACGTCCTTCTGCATATGTGGTTGCTCACACCGGTGCACTTGTTAGTGTATCCATTCAGTCCTGGGCTGCGGGGCATTCAGAAGTGGCTCTGTGGAGACGTCTGCATAGAGGCAGCTGTCAGAACACGCACACTCGATTGTTCACCAAAACATATGCAGACGCGTCCTTAGCCTGTAGATTTGGATGCACAGAGTTCCCTGTGTTCGCAAGAGACAAGGGAATCGCGTCTGTACGCACAGAAGCAATAGCGGACCGTTTCCCTCGGAGTGAACGCGAAAGAGCCGTTTATGTACTCGCAGACACGGGAACGTGCCTCAATGCGGTCACAGAGGCAGCAGCTTTTGCACAGATGCTCTGGTGATTCTGGCACTTTCCAGGCACACTCCTGAAAGTCGCGCACACTGCTGTTCACTCGCTAAACGACCTCTTGGGAAACACGTCTCCGGTCGACGGACCGCTCAGATTGCTTCTCGTGTAACTGTGAACTGTGTCAGCGCAGGGAATCCGTCTCTGTTGAGCAGGTGTCAATCCTGCCTCGCTTTTGCTTTGTTGCCTCTACCAAGATGATTTCCCGTTTCTCTCTTCACTGGAGCACGCAGACACAGCCAACGCACATCAAGTGTCAAGAGACACGCTCTGCTGAGCTCAACGCTTGTGCAGATGCACATGTGCGACGAAGTCAACACACGTGCTTGTGGAGAGAAAGAAAGGGACTCCCAGGCGTGTGGAGCGACGGGGAGAAAGAGCGGGCGCTGAGGAACACAGTTTCAAACAGACTGTCTCCACACAAACAGGCACCTGTCTGCAGGTATCCTAGATCTTGATTCTTGAACTTGAGGAAACACGCGTCTGAGCAAAACTCCCAAACGCTTCCAGGAAAGACACACGCTCTCCCACAAGCACACAAGTGTTTGCCCTCAGCTATAGATCAGGGACAAGCTTGTGAAGAGATGCCCTGCTATTCTTTCGCCTTATGGCATCATGTGTTTCGTTCCTCTTGGAGATCGATTGTTAAACGTCTTTCCTAGGGCGACTGTGAAGCATTTGCCAGCGGAGGAGAAGTAGCACGGAGCAGCATTCAGTACTGCCTACGAGTGTCTTTGCTACCCTACTAGCGGAGCTCCAAGAACAGGCACACATCTTCAGGTACCTTCCAAATGTGGATTCCCCTGCAGCCCCGTAGGCGGGCGTGCAGTACGCCAACCATCAACGGACGTTTTTCCCCTCAAGCCTGTCAGGACGTTGCTCGTCCGTCTTTCCCTCAATAGATGGGAGTAGGCGCGCTTGCGGATGTGTGCGTGTGTGTGGCCACGCGTTTGCTTAGGCATCAGTGTGTGAAAAGGTAGGTGCTTTTCTCTAGCTGCGTGTGCGTGCACGTGGTGCTGGGTGCACATCCCTGGGTGCTCGTGGAATGGTTTCTGCATGGTTTTCGCTGAGGAATCGTGTGTGTGCACATGGACAAAGAGAAGGCGCAGCAACCAGGTTCCAGCGCCGAAGAAGGCAAAAGGCAAGGTTTCCGGCGCTATCTCCTTCTCTCCGCAGACCTAGTCGCGCAAAGCAAGCCGCTAAGCCGGGGACCGGCAAGAGAGCTACAACGAAGCATGCCGAACGGAGAAAATAGCAGCAGCTCATCTGTTCACACCTTGTTTCTGCCATGTGCTTGAACGCCAAGACGTTCGCGCTTCTGTGAGATGAAAGACGTCCTTCTGCATATGTGGTTGCTCACACCGGTGCACTTGTTAGTGTATCCATTCAGTCCTGGGCTGCGGGGCATTCAGAAGTGGCTCTGTGGAGACGTCTGCATAGAGGCAGCTGTCAGAACACGCACACTCGATTGTTCACCAAAACATATGCAGACGCGTCCTTAGCCTGTAGATTTGGATGCACAGAGTTCCCTGTGTTCGCAAGAGACAAGGGAATCGCGTCTGTACGCACAGAAGCAATAGCGGACCGTTTCCCTCGGAGTGAACGCGAAAGAGCCGTTTATGTACTCGCAGACACGGGAACGTGCCTCAATGCGGTCACAGAGGCAGCAGCTTTTGCACAGATGCTCTGGTGATTCTGGCACTTTCCAGGCACACTCCTGAAAGTCGCGCACACTGCTGTTCACTCGCTAAACGACCTCTTGGGAAACACGTCTCCGGTCGACGGACCGCTCAGATTGCTTCTCGTGTAACTGTGAACTGTGTCAGCGCAGGGAATCCGTCTCTGTTGAGCAGGTGTCAATCCTGCCTCGCTTTTGCTTTGTTGCCTCTACCAAGATGATTTCCCGTTTCTCTCTTCACTGGAGCACGCAGACACAGCCAACGCACATCAAGTGTCAAGAGACACGCTCTGCTGAGCTCAACGCTTGTGCAGATGCACATGTGCGACGAAGTCAACACACGTGCTTGTGGAGAGAAAGAAAGGGACTCCCAGGCGTGTGGAGCGACGGGGAGAAAGAGCGGGCGCTGAGGAACACAGTTTCAAACAGACTGTCTCCACACAAACAGGCACCTGTCTGCAGGTATCCTAGATCTTGATTCTTGAACTTGAGGAAACACGCGTCTGAGCAAAACTCCCAAACGCTTCCAGGAAAGACACACGCTCTCCCACAAGCACACAAGTGTTTGCCCTCAGCTATAGATCAGGGACAAGCTTGTGAAGAGATGCCCTGCTATTCTTTCGCCTTATGGCATCATGTGTTTCGTTCCTCTTGGAGATCGATTGTTAAACGTCTTTCCTAGGGCGACTGTGAAGCATTTGCCAGCGGAGGAGAAGTAGCACGGAGCAGCATTCAGTACTGCCTACGAGTGTCTTTGCTACCCTACTAGCGGAGCTCCAAGAACAGGCACACATCTTCAGGTACCTTCCAAATGTGGATTCCCCTGCAGCCCCGTAGGCGGGCGTGCAGTACGCCAACCATCAACGGACGTTTTTTCCCCTCAAGCCTGTCAGGACGTTGCTCGTCCGTCTTTCCCTCAATAGATGGGAGTAGGCGCGCTTGCGGATGTGTGCGTGTGTAGGCATCAGTGTGTGAAAAGGTAGGTGCTTTTCTCTAGCTGCGTGTGCGTGCACGTGGTGCTGGGTGCACATCCCTGGGTGCTCGTGGAAAGGTTTCTGCATGGTTTTCGCTGAGGAATCGTGTGTGTGCACATGGACAAAGAGAAGGCGCAGCAACCAGGTTCCAGCGCCGAAGAAGGCAAAAGGCAAGGTTTCCGGCGCTATCTCCTTCTCTCCGCAGACCTAGTCGCGCAAAGCAAGCCGCTAAGCCGGGGACCGGCAAGAGAGCTACAACGAAGCATGCCGAACGGAGAAAATAGCAGCAGCTCATCTGTTCACACCTTGTTTCTGCCATGTGCTTGAACGCCAAGACGTTCGCGCTTCTGTGAGATGAAAGACGTCCTTCTGCATATGTGGTTGCTCACACCGGTGCACTTGTTAGTGTATCCATTCAGTCCTGGGCTGCGGGGCATTCAGAAGTGGCTCTGTGGAGACGTCTGCATAGAGGCAGCTGTCAGAACACGCACACTCGATTGTTCACCAAAACATATGCAGACGCGTCCTTAGCCTGTAGATTTGGATGCACAGAGTTCCCTGTGTTCGCAAGAGACAAGGGAATCGCGTCTGTACGCACAGAAGCAATAGCGGACCGTTTCCCTCGGAGTGAACGCGAAGAGCCGTCTATGTACTCGCAGACACGGGAACGTGCCTCAATGCGGTCACAGAGGCAGCAGCTTTTGCACAGATGCTCTGGTGATTCTGGCACTTTCCAGGCACACTCCTGAAAGTCGCGCACACTGCTGTTCACTCGCTAAACGACCTCTTGGGAAACACGTCTCCGGTCGATGGACCGCTCAGATTGCTTCTCGTGTAACTGTGAACTGTGTCAGCGCAGGGAATCCGTCTCTGTTGAGCAGATGTCAATCCTGCCTCGCTTTTGCTTTGTTGCCTCTGCCAAGATGATTTCCCGTTTCTCTCTTCACTGGAGCACGCAGACACAGCCAACGCACATCAAGTGTCAAGAGACACGCTCTGCTGAGCTCAACGCTTGTGCAGATGCACATGTGCGACGAAGTCAACACACGTGCTTGTGGAGAGAAAGAAAGGGACTCCCAGGCGTGTGGAGTGACGGGGAGAAAGAGCGGGCGCTGAGGAACACAGTTTCAAACAGACTGTCTCCACACAAACAGGCACCTGTCTGCAGGTATCCTAGATCTTGATTCTTGAACTTGAGGAAACACGCGTCTGAGCAAAACTCCCAAACGCTTCCAGGAAAGACACACGCTCTCCCACAAGCACACAAGTGTTTGCCCTCAGCTATAGATCAGGGACAAGCTTGTGAAGAGATGCCCTGCTATTCTTTCGCCTTATGGCATCATGTGTTTCGTTCCTCTTGGAGATCGATTGTTAAACGTCTTTCCTAGGGCGACTGTGAAGCATTTGCCAGCGGAGGAGAAGTAGCACGGAGCAGCATTCAGTACTGCCTACGAGTGTCTTTGCTACCCTACTAGCGGAGCTCCAAGAACAGGCACACATCTTCAGGTACCTTCCAAATGTGGATTCCCCTGCAGCCCCGTAGGCGGGCGTGCAGTACGCCAACCATCAACGGACGTTTTTCCCCTCAAGCCTGTCAGGACGTTGCTCGTCCGTCTTTCCCTCAATAGATGGGAGTAGGCGCGCTTGCGGATGTGTGCGTGTGTGTGGCCACGCGTTTGCTTAGGCATCAGTGTGTGAAAAGGTAGGTGCTTTTCTCTAGCTGCGTGTGCGTGCACGTGGTGCTGGGTGCACATCCCTGGGTGCTCGTGGAAAGGTTTCTGCATGGTTTTCGCTGAGGAATCGTGTGTGTGCACATGGACAAAGAGAAGGCGCAGCAACCAGGTTCCAGCGCCGAAGAAGGCAAAAGGCAAGGTTTCCGGCGCTATCTCCTTCTCTCCGCAGACCTAGTCGCGCAAAGCAAGCCGCTAAGCCGGCGACCGGCAAGAGAGCTACAACGAAGCATGCCGAACGGAGAAAATAGCAGCAGCTCATCTGTTCACACCTTGTTTCTGCCATGTGCTTGAACGCCAAGACGTTCGCGCTTCTGTGAGATGAAAGACGTCCTTCTGCATATGTGGTTGCTCACACCGGTGCACTTGTTAGTGTATCCATTCAGTCCTGGGCTGCGGGGCATTCAGAAGTGGCTCTGTGGAGACGTCTGCATAGAGGCAGCTGTCAGAACACGCACACTCGATTGTTCACCAAAACATATGCAGACGCGTCCTTAGCCTGTAGATTTGGATGCACAGAGTTCCCTGTGTTCGCAAGAGACAAGGGAATCGCGTCTGTACGCACAGAAGCAATAGCGGACCGTTTCCCTCGGAGTGAACGCGAAAGAGCCGTCTATATACTCGCAGACACGGGAACGTGCCTCAATGCGGTCACAGAGGCAGCAGCTTTTGCACAGATGCTCTGGTGATTCTGGCACTTTCCAGGCACACTCCTGAAAGTCGCGCACACTGCTGTTCACTCGCTAAACGACCTCTTGGGAAACACGTCTCCGGTCGACGGACCGCTCAGATTGCTTCTCGTGTAACTGTGAACTGTGTCAGCGCAGGGAATCCGTCTCTGTTGAGCAGATGTCAATCCTGCCTCGCTTTTGCTTTGTTGCCTCTACCAAGATGATTTCCCGTTTCTCTCTTCACTGGAGCACGCAGACACAGCCAACGCACATCAAGTGTCAAGAGACACGCTCTGCTGAGCTCAACGCTTGTGCAGATGCACATGTGCGACGAAGTCAACACACGTGCTTGTGGAGAGAAAGAAAGGGACTCCCAGGCGTGTGGAGCGACGGGGAGAAAGAGCGGGCGCTGAGGAACACAGTTTCAAACAGACTGTCTCCACACAAACAGGCACCTGTCTGCAGGTATCCTAGATCTTGATTCTTGAACTTGAGGAAACACGCGTCTGAGCAAAACTCCCAAACGCTTCCAGGAAAGACACACGCTCTCCCACAAGCACACAAGTGTTTGCCCTCAGCTATAGATCAGGGACAAGCTTGTGAAGAGATGCCCTGCTATTCTTTCGCCTTATGGCATCATGTGTTTCGTTCCTCTTGGAGATCGATTGTTAAACGTCTTTCCTAGGGCGACTGTGAAGCATTTGCCAGCGGAGGAGAAGTAGCACGGAGCAGCATTCAGTACTGCCTACGAGTGTCTTTGCTACCCTACTAGCGGAGCTCCAAGAACAGGCACACATCTTCAGGTACCTTCCAAATGTGGATTCCCCTGCAGCCCCGTAGGCGGGCGTGCAGTACGCCAACCATCAACGGACGTTTTTTCTCCTCAAGCCTGTCAGGACGTTGCTCGTCCGTCTTTCCCTCAATAGATGGGAGTAGGCGCGCTTGCGGATGTGTGCGTGTGTGTGGCCACGCGTTTGCTTAGGCATCAGTGTGTGAAAAGGTAGGTGCTTTTCTCTAGCTGCGTGTACGTGCACGTGGTGCTGGGTGCACATCCCTGGGTGCTCGTGGAAAGGTTTCTGCATGGTTTTCGCTGAGGAATCGTGTGTGTGCACATGGACAAAGAGAAGGCGCAGCAACCAGGTTCCAGCGCCGAAGAAGGCAAAAGGCAAGGTTTCCGGCGCTATCTCCTTCTCTCCGCAGACCTAGTCGCGCAAAGCAAGCCGCTAAGCCGGCGACCGGCAAGAGAGCTACAACCAAGCATGCCGAACGGAGAAAATAGCAGCAGCTCATCTGTTCACACCTTGTTTCTGCCATGTGCTTGAACGCCAAGACGTTCGCGCTTCTGTGAGATGAAAGACGTCCTTCTGTATATGTGGTTGCTCACACCGGTGCACTTGTTAGTGTATCCCTTCAGTCCTGGGCTGCGGGGCATTCAGAAGTGGCTCTGTGGAGACGTCTGCATAGAGGCAGCTGTCAGAACACGCACACTCGATTGTTCACCAAAACATATGCAGACGCGTCCTTAGCCTGTAGATTTGGATGCACAGAGTTCCCTGTGTTCGCAAGAGACAAGGGAATCGCGTCTGTACGCACAGAAGCAATAGCGGACCGTTTCCCTCGGAGTGAACGCGAAGAGCCGTCTATGTACTCGCAGACACGGGAACGTGCCTCAATGCGGTCACAGAGGCAGCAGCTTTTGCACAGATGCTCTGGTGATTCTGGCACTTTCCAGGCACACTCCTGAAAGTCGCGCACACTGCTGTTCACTCGCTAAACGACCTCTTGGGAAACACGTCTCCGGTCGATGGACCGCTCAGATTGCTTCTCGTGTAACTGTGAACTGTGTCAGCGCAGGGAATCCGTCTCTGTTGAGCAGATGTCAATCCTGCCTCGCTTTTGCTTTGTTGCCTCTGCCAAGATGATTTCCCGTTTCTCTCTTCACTGGAGCAGGCAGACACAGCCAACGCACATCAAGTGTCAAGAGACACGCTCTGCTGAGCTCAACGCTTGTGCAGATGCACATGTGCGACGAAGTCAACACACGTGCTTGTGGAGAGAAAGAAAGGGACTCCCAGGCGTGTGGAGTGACGGGGAGAAAGAGCGGGCGCTGAGGAACACAGTTTCAAACAGACTGTCTCCACACAAACAGGCACCTGTCTGCAGGTATCCTAGATCTTGATTCTTGAACTTGAGGAAACACGCGTCTGAGCAAAACTCCCAAACGCTTCCAGGAAAGACACACGCTCTCCCACAAGCACACAAGTGTTTGCCCTCAGCTATAGATCAGGGACAAGCTTGTGAAGAGATGCCCTGCTATTCTTTCGCCTTATGGCATCATGTGTTTCGTTCCTCTTGGAGATCGATTGTTAAACGTCTTTCCTAGGGCGACTGTGAAGCATTTGCCAGCGGAGGAGAAGTAGCACGGAGCAGCATTCAGTACTGCCTACGAGTGTCTTTGCTACCCTACTAGCGGAGCTCCAAGAACAGGCACACATCTTCAGGTACCTTCCAAATGTGGATTCCCCTGCAGCCCCGTAGGCGGGCGTGCAGTACGCCAACCATCAACGGACGTTTTTCCCCTCAAGCCTGTCAGGACGTTGCTCGTCCGTCTTTCCCTCAATAGATGGGAGTAGGCGCGCTTGCGGATGTGTGCGTGTGTGTGGCCACGCGTTTGCTTAGGCATCAGTGTGTGAAAAGGTAGGTGCTTTTCTCTAGCTGCGTGTGCGTGCACGTGGTGCTGGGTGCACATCCCTGGGTGCTCGTGGAAAGGTTTCTGCATGGTTTTCGCTGAGGAATCGTGTGTGTGCACATGGACAAAGAGAAGGCGCAGCAACCAGGTTCCGGCGCCGAAGAAGGCAAAAGGCAAGGTTTCCGGCGCTATCTCCTTCTCTCCGCAGACCTAGTCGCGCAAAGCAAGCCGCTAAGCCGGCGACCGGCAAGAGAGCTACAACCAAGCATGCCGAACGGAGAAAATAGCAGCAGCTCATCTGTTCACACCTTGTTTCTGCCATGTGCTTGAACGCCAAGACGTTCGCGCTTCTGTGAGATGAAAGACGTCCTTCTGCATATGTGGTTGCTCACACCGGTGCACTTGTTAGTGTATCCCTTCAGTCCTGGGCTGCGGGGCATTCAGAAGTGGCTCTGTGGAGACGTCTGCATAGAGGCAGCTGTCAGAACACGCACACTCGATTGTTCACCAAAACATATGCAGACGCGTCCTTAGCCTGTAGATTTGGATGCACAGAGTTCCCTGTGTTCGCAAGAGACAAGGGAATCGCGTCTGTACGCACAGAAGCAATAGCGGACCGTTTCCCTCGGAGTGAACGCGAAGAGCCGTCTATGTACTCGCAGACACGGGAACGTGCCTCAATGCGGTCACAGAGGCAGCAGCTTTTGCACAGATGCTCTGGTGATTCTGGCACTTTCCAGGCACACTCCTGAAAGTCGCGCACACTGCTGTTCACTCGCTAAACGACCTCTTGGGAAACACGTCTCCGGTCGATGGACCGCTCAGATTGCTTCTCGTGTAACTGTGAACTGTGTCAGCGCAGGGAATCCGTCTCTGTTGAGCAGGTGTCAATCATGCCTCGCTTTTGCTTTGTTGCCTCTACCAAGATGATTTCCCGTTTCTCTCTTCACTGGAGCAGGCAGACACAGCCAACGCACATCAAGTGTCAAGAGACACACTCTGCTGAGCTCAACGCTTGTGCAGATGCACATGTGCGACGAAGTCAACACACGTGCTTGTGGAGAGAAAGAAAGGGACTCCCAGGCGTGTGGAGCGACGGGGAGAAAGAGCGGGCGCTGAGGAACACAGTTTCAAACAGACTGTCTCCACACAAACAGGCACCTGTCTGCAGGTATCCTAGATCTTGATTCTTGAACTTGAGGAAACACGCGTCTGAGCAAAACTCCCAAACGCTTCCAGGAAAGACACACGCTCTCCCACAAGCACACAAGTGTTTGCCCTCAGCTATAGATCAGGGACAAGCTTGTGAAGAGATGCCCTGCTATTCTTTCGCCTTATGGCATCATGTGTTTCGTTCCTCTTGGAGATCGATTGTTAAACGTCTTTCCTAGGGCGACTGTGAAGCATTTGCCAGCGGAGGAGAAGTAGCACGGAGCAGCATTCAGTACTGCCTACGAGTGTCTTTGCTACCCTACTAGCGGAGCTCCAAGAACAGGCACACATCTTCAGGTACCTTCCAAATGTGGATTCCCCTGCAGCCCCGTAGGCGGGCGTGCAGTACGCCAACCATCAACGGACGTTTTTCCCCTCAAGCCTGTCAGGACGTTGCTCGTCCGTCTTTCCCTCAATAGATGGGAGTAGGCGCGCTTGCGGATGTGTGCGTGTGTGTGGCCACGCGTTTGCTTAGGCATCAGTGTGTGAAAAGGTAGGTGCTTTTCTCTAGCTGCGTGTGCGTGCACGTGGTGCTGGGTGCACATCCCTGGGTGCTCGTGGAAAGGTTTCTGCATGGTTTTCGCTGAGGAATCGTGTGTGTGCACATGGACAAAGAGAAGGCGCAGCAACCAGGTTCCAGCGCCGAAGAAGGCAAAAGGCAAGGTTTCCGGCGCTATCTCCTTCTCTCCGCAGACCTAGTCGCGCAAAGCAAGCCGCTAAGCCGGCGACCGGCAAGAGAGCTACAACGAAGCATGCCGAACGGAGAAAATAGCAGCAGCTCATCTGTTCACACCTTGTTTCTGCCATGTGCTTGAACGCCAAGACGTTCGCGCTTCTGTGAGATGAAAGACGTCCTTCTGCATATGTGCTTGCTCACACCGGTGCACTTGTTAGTGTATCCATTCAGTCCTGGGCTGCGGGGCATTCAGAAGTGGCTCTGTGGAGACGTCTGCATAGAGGCAGCTGTCAGAACACGCACACTCGATTGTTCACCAAAACATATGCAGACGCGTCCTTAGCCTGTAGATTTGGATGCACAGAGTTCCCTGTGTTCGCAAGAGACAAGGGAATCGCGTCTGTACGCACAGAAGCAATAGCGGACCGTTTCCCTCGGAGTGAACGCGAAAGAGCCGTTTATGTACTCGCAGACACGGGAACGTGCCTCAATGCGGTCAGAGAGGCAGCAGCTTTTGCACAGATGCTCTGGTGATTCTGGCACTTTCCAGGCACACTCCTGAAAGTCGCGCACACTGCTGTTCACTCGCTAAACGACCTCTTGGGAAACACGTCTCCGGTCGACGGACCGCTCAGATTGCTTCTCGTGTAACTGTGAACTGTGTCAGCGCAGGGAATCCGTCTCTGTTGAGCAGATGTCAATCCTGCCTCGCTTTTGCTTTGTTGCCTCTACCAAGATGATTTCCCGTTTCTCTCTTCACTGGAGCAGGCAGACACAGCCAACGCACATCAAGTGTCAAGAGACACGCTCTGCTGAGCTCAACGCTTGTGCAGATGCACATGTGCGACGAAGTCAACACACGTGCTTGTGGAGAGAAAGAAAGGGACTCCCAGGCGTGTGGAGCGACGGGGAGAAAGAGCGGGCGCTGAGGAACACAGTTTCAAACAGACTGTCTCCACACAAACAGGCACCTGTCTGCAGGTATCCTAGATCTTGATTCTTGAACTTGAGGAAACACGCGTCTGAGCAAAACTCCCAAACGCTTCCAGGAAAGACACACGCTCTCCCACAAGCACACAAGTGTTTGCCCTCAGCTATAGATCAGGGACAAGCTTGTGAAGAGATGCCCTGCTATTCTTTCGCCTTATGGCATCATGTGTTTCGTTCCTCTTGGAGATCGATTGTTAAACGTCTTTCCTAGGGCGACTGTGAAGCATTTGCCAGCGGAGGAGAAGTAGCACGGAGCAGCATTCAGTACTGCCTACGAGTGTCTTTGCTACCCTACTAGCGGAGCTCCAAGAACAGGCACACATCTTCAGGTACCTTCCAAATGTGGATTCCCCTGCAGCCCCGTAGGCGGGCGTGCAGTACGCCAACCATCAACGGACGTTTTTTCTCCTCAAGCCTGTCAGGACGTTGCTCGTCCGTCTTTCCCTCAATAGATGGGAGTAGGCGCGCTTGCGGATGTGTGCGTGTGTGTGGCCACGCGTTTGCTTAGGCATCAGTGTGTGAAAAGGTAGGTGCTTTTCTCTAGCTGCGTGTACGTGCACGTGGTGCTGGGTGCACATCCCTGGGTGCTCGTGGAAAGGTTTCTGCATGGTTTTCGCTGAGGAATCGTGTGTGTGCACATGGACAAAGAGAAGGCGCAGCAACCAGGTTCCAGCGCCGAAGAAGGCAAAAGGCAAGGTTTCCGGCGCTATCTCCTTCTCTCCGCAGACCTAGTCGCGCAAAGCAAGCCGCTAAGCCGGCGACCGGCAAGAGAGCTACAACCAAGCATGCCGAACGGAGAAAATAGCAGCAGCTCATCTGTTCACACCTTGTTTCTGCCATGTGCTTGAACGCCAAGACGTTCGCGCTTCTGTGAGATGAAAGACGTCCTTCTGTATATGTGGTTGCTCACACCGGTGCACTTGTTAGTGTATCCCTTCAGTCCTGGGCTGCGGGGCATTCAGAAGTGGCTCTGTGGAGACGTCTGCATAGAGGCAGCTGTCAGAACACGCACACTCGATTGTTCACCAAAACATATGCAGACGCGTCCTTAGCCTGTAGATTTGGA
The DNA here is from genome assembly GCF_037038585.1 of Patagioenas fasciata. Lineage (NCBI taxonomy): Eukaryota > Metazoa > Chordata > Aves > Columbiformes > Columbidae > Patagioenas > Patagioenas fasciata. The sequence continues at coordinate 51,259,243 of NC_092523.1, read as the reverse complement.
TGCACAGAGTTCCCTGTGTTCGCAAGAGACAAGGGAATCGCGTCTGTACGCACAGAAGCAATAGCGGACCGTTTCCCTCGGAGTGAACGCGAAGAGCCGTCTATGTACTCGCAGACACGGGAACGTGCCTCAATGCGGTCACAGAGGCAGCAGCTTTTGCACAGATGCTCTGGTGATTCTGGCACTTTCCAGGCACACTCCTGAAAGTCGCGCACACTGCTGTTCACTCGCTAAACGACCTCTTGGGAAACACGTCTCCGGTCGATGGACCGCTCAGATTGCTTCTCGTGTAACTGTGAACTGTGTCAGCGCAGGGAATCCGTCTCTGTTGAGCAGATGTCAATCCTGCCTCGCTTTTGCTTTGTTGCCTCTGCCAAGATGATTTCCCGTTTCTCTCTTCACTGGAGCACGCAGACACAGCCAACGCACATCAAGTGTCAAGAGACACGCTCTGCTGAGCTCAACGCTTGTGCAGATGCACATGTGCGACGAAGTCAACACACGTGCTTGTGGAGAGAAAGAAAGGGACTCCCAGGCGTGTGGAGTGACGGGGAGAAAGAGCGGGCGCTGAGGAACACAGTTTCAAACAGACTGTCTCCACACAAACAGGCACCTGTCTGCAGGTATCCTAGATCTTGATTCTTGAACTTGAGGAAACACGCGTCTGAGCAAAACTCCCAAACGCTTCCAGGAAAGACACACGCTCTCCCACAAGCACACAAGTGTTTGCCCTCAGCTATAGATCAGGGACAAGCTTGTGAAGAGATGCCCTGCTATTCTTTCGCCTTATGGCATCATGTGTTTCGTTCCTCTTGGAGATCGATTGTTAAACGTCTTTCCTAGGGCGACTGTGAAGCATTTGCCAGCGGAGGAGAAGTAGCACGGAGCAGCATTCAGTACTGCCTACGAGTGTCTTTGCTACCCTACTAGCGGAGCTCCAAGAACAGGCACACATCTTCAGGTACCTTCCAAATGTGGATTCCCCTGCAGCCCCGTAGGCGGGCGTGCAGTACGCCAACCATCAACGGACGTTTTTCCCCTCAAGCCTGTCAGGACGTTGCTCGTCCGTCTTTCCCTCAATAGATGGGAGTAGGCGCGCTTGCGGATGTGTGCGTGTGTGTGGCCACGCGTTTGCTTAGGCATCAGTGTGTGAAAAGGTAGGTGCTTTTCTCTAGCTGCGTGTGCGTGCACGTGGTGCTGGGTGCACATCCCTGGGTGCTCGTGGAAAGGTTTCTGCATGGTTTTCGCTGAGGAATCGTGTGTGTGCACATGGACAAAGAGAAGGCGCAGCAACCAGGTTCCAGCGCCGAAGAAGGCAAAAGGCAAGGTTTCCGGCGCTATCTCCTTCTCTCCGCAGACCTAGTCGCGCAAAGCAAGCCGCTAAGCCGGCGACCGGCAAGAGAGCTACAACCAAGCATGCCGAACGGAGAAAATAGCAGCAGCTCATCTGTTCACACCTTGTTTCTGCCATGTGCTTGAACGCCAAGACGTTCGCGCTTCTGTGAGATGAAAGACGTCCTTCTGCATATGTGGTTGCTCACACCGGTGCACTTGTTAGTGTATCCCTTCAGTCCTGGGCTGCGGGGCATTCAGAAGTGGCTCTGTGGAGACGTCTGCATAGAGGCAGCTGTCAGAACACGCACACTCGATTGTTCACCAAAACATATGCAGACGCGTCCTTAGCCTGTAGATTTGGATGCACAGAGTTCCCTGTGTTCGCAAGAGACAAGGGAATCGCGTCTGTACGCACAGAAGCAATAGCGGACCGTTTCCCTCGGAGTGAACGCGAAGAGCCGTCTATGTACTCGCAGACACGGGAACGTGCCTCAATGCGGTCACAGAGGCAGCAGCTTTTGCACAGATGCTCTGGTGATTCTGGCACTTTCCAGGCACACTCCTGAAAGTCGCGCACACTGCTGTTCACTCGCTAAACGACCTCTTGGGAAACACGTCTCCGGTCGATGGACCGCTCAGATTGCTTCTCGTGTAACTGTGAACTGTGTCAGCGCAGGGAATCCGTCTCTGTTGAGCAGGTGTCAATCCTGCCTCGCTTTTGCTTTGTTGCCTCTACCAAGATGATTTCCCGTTTCTCTCTTCACTGGAGCAGGCAGACACAGCCAACGCACATCAAGTGTCAAGAGACACACTCTGCTGAGCTCAACGCTTGTGCAGATGCACATGTGCGACGAAGTCAACACACGCGCTTGTGGAGAGAAAGAAAGGGACTCCCAGGCGTGTGGAGCGACGGGGAGAAAGAGCGGGCGCTGAGGAACACAGTTTCAAACAGACTGTCTCCACACAAACAGGCACCTGTCTGCAGGTATCCTAGATCTTGATTCTTGAACTTGAGGAAACACGCGTCTGAGCAAAACTCCCAAACGCTTCCAGGAAAGACACACGCTCTCCCACAAGCACACAAGTGTTTGCCCTCAGCTATAGATCAGGGACAAGCTTGTGAAGAGATGCCCTGCTATTCTTTCGCCTTATGGCATCATGTGTTTCGTTCCTCTTGGAGATCGATTGTTAAACGTCTTTCCTAGGGCGACTGTGAAGCATTTGCCAGCGGAGGAGAAGTAGCACGGAGCAGCATTCAGTACTGCCTACGAGTGTCTTTGCTACCCTACTAGCGGAGCTCCAAGAACAGGCACACATCTTCAGGTACCTTCCAAATGTGGATTCCCCTGCAGCCCCGTAGGCGGGCGTGCAGTACGCCAACCATCAACGGACGTTTTTCCCCTCAAGCCTGTCAGGACGTTGCTCGTCCGTCTTTCCCTCAATAGATGGGAGTAGGCGCGCTTGCGGATGTGTGCGTGTGTGTGGCCACGCGTTTGCTTAGGCATCAGTGTGTGAAAAGGTAGGTGCTTTTCTCTAGCTGCGTGTGCGTGCACGTGGTGCTGGGTGCACATCCCTGGGTGCTCGTGGAAAGGTTTCTGCATGGTTTTCGCTGAGGAATCGTGTGTGTGCACATGGACAAAGAGAAGGCGCAGCAACCAGGTTCCAGCGCCGAAGAAGGCAAAAGGCAAGGTTTCCGGCGCTATCTCCTTCTCTCCGCAGACCTAGTCGCGCAAAGCAAGCCGCTAAGCCGGCGACCGGCAAGAGAGCTACAACGAAGCATGCCGAACGGAGAAAATAGCAGCAGCTCATCTGTTCACACCTTGTTTCTGCCATGTGCTTGAACGCCAAGACGTTCGCGCTTCTGTGAGATGAAAGACGTCCTTCTGCATATGTGCTTGCTCACACCGGTGCACTTGTTAGTGTATCCATTCAGTCCTGGGCTGCGGGGCATTCAGAAGTGGCTCTGTGGAGACGTCTGCATAGAGGCAGCTGTCAGAACACGCACACTCGATTGTTCACCAAAACATATGCAGACGCGTCCTTAGCCTGTAGATTTGGATGCACAGAGTTCCCTGTGTTCGCAAGAGACAAGGGAATCGCGTCTGTACGCACAGAAGCAATAGCGGACCGTTTCCCTCGGAGTGAACGCGAAAGAGCCGTTTATGTACTCGCAGACACGGGAACGTGCCTCAATGCGGTCACAGAGGCAGCAGCTTTTGCACAGATGCTCTGGTGATTCTGGCACTTTCCAGGCACACTCCTGAAAGTCGCGCACACTGCTGTTCACTCGCTAAACGACCTCTTGGGAAACACGTCTCCGGTCGACGGACCGCTCAGATTGCTTCTCGTGTAACTGTGAACTGTGTCAGCGCAGGGAATCCGTCTCTGTTGAGCAGGTGTCAATCCTGCCTCGCTTTTGCTTTGTTGCCTCTACCAAGATGATTTCCCGTTTCTCTCTTCACTGGAGCACGCAGACACAGCCAACGCACATCAAGTGTCAAGAGACACGCTCTGCTGAGCTCAACGCTTGTGCAGATGCACATGTGCGACGAAGTCAACACACGTGCTTGTGGAGAGAAAGAAAGGGACTCCCAGGCGTGTGGAGCGACGGGGAGAAAGAGCGGGCGCTGAGGAACACAGTTTCAAACAGACTGTCTCCACACAAACAGGCACCTGTCTGCAGGTATCCTAGATCTTGATTCTTGAACTTGAGGAAACACGCGTCTGAGCAAAACTCCCAAACGCTTCCAGGAAAGACACACGCTCTCCCACAAGCACACAAGTGTTTGCCCTCAGCTATAGATCAGGGACAAGCTTGTGAAGAGATGCCCTGCTATTCTTTCGCCTTATGGCATCATGTGTTTCGTTCCTCTTGGAGATCGATTGTTAAACGTCTTTCCTAGGGCGACTGTGAAGCATTTGCCAGCGGAGGAGAAGTAGCACGGAGCAGCATTCAGTACTGCCTACGAGTGTCTTTGCTACCCTACTAGCGGAGCTCCAAGAACAGGCACACATCTTCAGGTACCTTCCAAATGTGGATTCCCCTGCAGCCCCGTAGGCGGGCGTGCAGTACGCCAACCATCAACGGACGTTTTTTTCCCTCAAGCCTGTCAGGACGTTGCTCGTCCGTCTTTCCCTCAATAGATGGGAGTAGGCGCGCTTGCGGATGTGTGCGTGTGTAGGCATCAGTGTGTGAAAAGGTAGGTGCTTTTCTCTAGCTGCGTGTGCGTGCACGTGGTGCTGGGTGCACATCCCTGGGTGCTCGTGGAAAGGTTTCTGCATGGTTTTCGCTGAGGAATCGTGTGTGTGCACATGGACAAAGAGAAGGCGCAGCAACCAGGTTCCAGCGCCGAAGAAGGCAAAAGGCAAGGTTTCCGGCGCTATCTCCTTCTCTCCCCAGACCTAGTCGCGCAAAGCAAGCCGCTAAGCCGGCGACCGGCAAGAGAGCTACAACGAAGCATGCCGAACGGAGAAAATAGCAGCAGCTCATCTGTTCACACCTTGTTTCTGCCATGTGCTTGAACGCCAAGACGTTCGCGCTTCTGTGAGATGAAAGACGTCCTTCTGCATATGTGGTTGCTCACACCGGTGCACTTGTTAGTGTATCCATTCAGTCCTGGGCTGCGGGGCATTCAGAAGTGGCTCTGTGGAGACGTCTGCATAGAGGCAGCTGTCAGAACACGCACACTCGATTGTTCACCAAAACATATGCAGACGCGTCCTTAGCCTGTAGATTTGGATGCACAGAGTTCCCTGTGTTCGCAAGAGACAAGGGAATCGCGTCTGTACGCACAGAAGCAATAGCGGACCGTTTCCCTCGGAGTGAACGCGAAGAGCCGTCTATGTACTCGCAGACACGGGAACGTGCCTCAATGCGGTCACAGAGGCAGCAGCTTTTGCACAGATGCTCTGGTGATTCTGGCACTTTCCAGGCACACTCCTGAAAGTCGCGCACACTGCTGTTCACTCGCTAAACGACCTCTTGGGAAACACGTCTCCGGTCGATGGACCGCTCAGATTGCTTCTCGTGTAACTGTGAACTGTGTCAGCGCAGGGAATCCGTCTCTGTTGAGCAGATGTCAATCCTGCCTCGCTTTTGCTTTGTTGCCTCTACCAAGATGATTTCCCGTTTCTCTCTTCACTGGAGCAGGCAGACACAGCCAACGCACATCAAGTGTCAAGAGACACGCTCTGCTGAGCTCAACGCTTGTGCAGATGCACATGTGCGACGAAGTCAACACACGTGCTTGTGGAGAGAAAGAAAGGGACTCCCAGGCGTGTGGAGCGACGGGGAGAAAGAGCGGGCGCTGAGGAACACAGTTTCAAACAGACTGTCTCCACACAAACAGGCACCTGTCTGCAGGTATCCTAGATCTTGATTCTTGAACTTGAGGAAACACGCGTCTGAGCAAAACTCCCAAACGCTTCCAGGAAAGACACACGCTCTCCCACAAGCACACAAGTGTTTGCCCTCAGCTATAGATCAGGGACAAGCTTGTGAAGAGATGCCCTGCTATTCTTTCGCCTTATGGCATCATGTGTTTCGTTCCTCTTGGAGATCGATTGTTAAACGTCTTTCCTAGGGCGACTGTGAAGCATTTGCCAGCGGAGGAGAAGTAGCACGGAGCAGCATTCAGTACTGCCTACGAGTGTCTTTGCTACCCTACTAGCGGAGCTCCAAGAACAGGCACACATCTTCAGGTACCTTCCAAATGTGGATTCCCCTGCAGCCCCGTAGGCGGGCGTGCAGTACGCCAACCATCAACGGACGTTTTTTCCCCTCAAGCCTGTCAGGACGTTGCTCGTCCGTCTTTCCCTCAATAGATGAGAGTATGCGCGCTTGCGGATGTGTGCGTGTGTAGGCATCAGTGTGTGAAAAGGTAGGTGCTTTTCTCTAGCTGCGTGTGCGTGCACGTGGTGCTGGGTGCACATCCCTGGGTGCTCGTGGAAAGGTTTCTGCATGGTTTTCGCTGAGGAATCGTGTGTGTGCACATGGACAAAGAGAAGGCGCAGCAACCAGGTTCCAGCACCGAAGAAGGCAAAAGGCAAGGTTTCCGGCGCTATCTCCTTCTCTCCGCAGACCTAGTCGCGCAAAGCAAGCCGCTAAGCCGGCGACCGGCAAGAGAGCTACAACGAAGCATGCCGAACGGAGAAAATAGCAGCAGCTCATCTGTTCACACCTTGTTTCTGCCATGTGCTTGAACGCCAAGACGTTCGCGCTTCTGTGAGATGAAAGACGTCCTTCTGCATATGTGGTTGCTCACACCGGTGCACTTGTTAGTGTATCCATTCAGTCCTGGGCTGCGGGGCATTCAGAAGTGGCTCTGTGGAGACGTCTGCATAGAGGCAGCTGTCAGAACACGCACACTCGATTGTTCACCAAAACATATGCAGACGCGTCCTTAGCCTGTAGATTTGGATGCACAGAGTTCCCTGTGTTCGCAAGAGACAAGGGAATCGCGTCTGTACGCACAGAAGCAATAGCGGACCGTTTCCCTCGGAGTGAACGCGAAGAGCCGTCTATGTACTCGCAGGCACGGGAACGTGCCTCAATGCGGTCACAGAGGCAGCAGCTTTTGCACAGATGCTCTGGTGATTCTGGCACTTTCCAGGCACACTCCTGAAAGTCGCGCACACTGCTGTTCACTCGCTAAACGACCTCTTGGGAAACACGTCTCCGGTCGATGGACCGCTCAGATTGCTTCTCGTGTAACTGTGAACTGTGTCAGCGCAGGGAATCCGTCTCTGTTGAGCAGATGTCAATCCTGCCTCGCTTTTGCTTTGTTGCCTCTACCAAGATGATTTCCCGTTTCTCTCTTCACTGGAGCACGCAGACACAGCCAACGCACATCAAGTGTCAAGAGACACGCTCTGCTGAGCTCAACGCTTGTGCAGATGCACATGTGCGACGAAGTCAACACACGTGCTTGTGGAGAGAAAGAAAGGGACTCCCAGGCGTGTGGAGCGACGGGGAGAAAGAGCGGGCGCTGAGGAACACAGTTTCAAACAGACTGTCTCCACACAAACAGGCACCTGTCTGCAGGTATCCTAGATCTTGATTCTTGAACTTGAGGAAACACGCGTCTGAGCAAAACTCCCAAACGCTTCCAGGAAAGACACACGCTCTCCCACAAGCACACAAGTGTTTGCCCTCAGCTATAGATCAGGGACAAGCTTGTGAAGAGATGCCCTGCTATTCTTTCGCCTTATGGCATCATGTGTTTCGTTCCTCTTGGAGATCGATTGTTAAACGTCTTTCCTAGGGCGACTGTGAAGCATTTGCCAGCGGAGGAGAAGTAGCACGGAGCAGCATTCAGTACTGCCTACGAGTGTCTTTGCTACCCTACTAGCGGAGCTCCAAGAACAGGCACACATCTTCAGGTACCTTCCAAATGTGGATTCCCCTGCAGCCCCGTAGGCGGGCGTGCAGTACGCCAACCATCAACGGACGTTTTTCCCCTCAAGCCTGTCAGGACGTTGCTCGTCCGTCTTTCCCTCAATAGATGGGAGTAGGCGCGCTTGCGGATGTGTGCGTGTGTGTGGCCACGCGTTTGCTTAGGCATCAGTGTGTGAAAAGCTAGGTGCTTTTCTCTAGCTGCGTGTGCGTGCACGTGGTGCTGGGTGCACATCCCTGGGTACTCGTGGAAAGGTTTCTGCATGGTTTTCGCTGAGGAATCGTGTGTGTGCACATGGACAAAGAGAAGGCGCAGCAACCAGGTTCCAGCGCCGAAGAAGGCAAAAGGCAAGGTTTCCGGCGCTATCTCCTTCTCTCCGCAGACCTAGTCGCACAAAGCAAGCCGCTAAGCCGGCGACCGGCAAGAGAGCTACAACCAAGCATGCCGAACGGAGAAAATAGCAGCAGCTCATCTGTTCACACCTTGTTTCTGCCATGTGCTTGAACGCCAAGACGTTCGCGCTTCTGTGAGATGAAAGACGTCCTTCTGCATATGTAGTTGCTCACACCGGTGCACTTGTTAGTGTATCCCTTCAGTCCTGGGCTGCGGGGCATTCAGAAGTGGCTCTGTGGAGACGTCTGCATAGAGGCAGCTGTCAGAACACGCACACTCGATTGTTCACCAAAACATATGCAGACGCGTCCTTAGCCTGTAGATTTGGATGCACAGAGTTCCCTGTGTTCGCAAGAGACAAGGGAATCGCGTCTGTACGCACAGAAGCAATAGCGGACCGTTTCCCTCGGAGTGAACGCGAAGAGCCGTCTATGTACTCGCAGACACGGGAACGTGCCTCAATGCGGTCACAGAGGCAGCAGCTTTTGCACAGATGCTCTGGTGATTCTGGCACTTTCCAGGCACACTCCTGAAAGTCGCGCACACTGCTGTTCACTCGCTAAACGACCTCTTGGGAAACACGTCTCCGGTCGATGGACCGCTCAGATTGCTTCTCGTGTAACTGTGAACTGTGTCAGCGCAGGGAATCCGTCTCTGTTGAGCAGATGTCAATCCTGCCTCGCTTTTGCTTTGTTGCCTCTGCCAAGATGATTTCCCGTTTCTCTCTTCACTGGAGCAGGCAGACACAGCCAACGCACATCAAGTGTCAAGAGACACGCTCTGCTGAGCTCAACGCTTGTGCAGATGCACATGTGCGACGAAGTCAACACACGTGCTTGTGGAGAGAAAGAAAGGGACTCCCAGGCGTGTGGAGCGACGGGGACAAAGAGCGGGCGCTGAGGAACACAGTTTCAAACAGACTGTCTCCACACAAACAGGCACCTGTCTGCAGGTATCCTAGATCTTGATTCTTGAACTTGAGGAAACACGCGTCTGAGCAAAACTCCCAAACGCTTCCAGGAAAGACACACGCTCTCCCACAAGCACACAAGTGTTTGCCCTCAGCTATAGATCAGGGACAAGCTTGTGAAGAGATGCCCTGCTATTCTTTCGCCTTATGGCATCATGTGTTTCGTTCCTCTTGGAGATCGATTGTTAAACGTCTTTCCTAGGGCGACTGTGAAGCATTTGCCAGCGGAGGAGAAGTAGCACGGAGCAGCATTCAGTACTGCCTACGAGTGTCTTTGCTACCCTACTAGCGGAGCTCCAAGAACAGGCACACATCTTCAGGTACCTTCCAAATGTGGATTCCCCTGCAGCCCCGTAGGCGGGCGTGCAGTACGCCAACCATCAACGGACGTTTTTCCCCTCAAGCCTGTCAGGACGTTGCTCGTCCGTCTTTCCCTCAATAGATGGGAGTAGGCGCGCTTGCGGATGTGTGCGTGTGTGTGGCCACGCGTTTGCTTAGGCATCAGTGTGTGAAAAGGTAGGTGCTTTTCTCTAGCTGCGTGTGCGTGCACGTGGTGCTGGGTGCACATCCCTGGGTGCTCGTGGAAAGGTTTCTGCATGGTTTTCGCTGAGGAATCGTGTGTGTGCACATGGACAAAGAGAAGGCGCAGCAACCAGGTTCCAGCGCCGAAGAAGGCAAAAGGCAAGGTTTCCGGCGCTATCTCCTTCTCTCCGCAGACCTAGTCGCGCAAAGCAAGCCGCTAAGCCGGCGACCGGCAAGAGAGCTACAACCAAGCATGCCGAACGGAGAAAATAGCAGCAGCTCATCTGTTCACACCTTGTTTCTGCCATGTGCTTGAACGCCAAGACGTTCGCGCTTCTGTGAGATGAAAGACGTCCTTCTGCATATGTGGTTGCTCACACCGGTGCACTTGTTAGTGTATCCCTTCAGTCCTGGGCTGCGGGGCATTCAGAAGTGGCTCTGTGGAGACGTCTGCATAGAGGCAGCTGTCAGAACACGCACACTCGATTGTTCACCAAAACATATGCAGACGCGTCCTTAGCCTGTAGATTTGGATGCACAGAGTTCCCTGTGTTCGCAAGAGACAAGGGAATCGCGTCTGTACGCACAGAAGCAATAGCGGACCGTTTCCCTCGGAGTGAACGCGAAGAGCCGTCTATGTACTCGCAGACACGGGAACGTGCCTCAATGCGGTCACAGAGGCAGCAGCTTTTGCACAGATGCTCTGGTGATTCTGGCACTTTCCAGGCACACTCCTGAAAGTCGCGCACACTGCTGTTCACTGGCTAAACGACCTCTTGGGAAACACGTCTCCGGTCGATGGACCGCTCAGATTGCTTCTCGTGTAACTGTGAACTGTGTCAGCGCAGGGAATCCGTCTCTGTTGAGCAGGTGTCAATCCTGCCTCGCTTTTGCTTTGTTGCCTCTACCAAGATGATTTCCCGTTTCTCTCTTCACTGGAGCAGGCAGACACAGCCAACGCACATCAAGTGTCAAGAGACACACTCTGCTGAGCTCAACGCTTGTGCAGATGCACATGTGCGACGAAGTCAACACACGTGCTTGTGGAGAGAAAGAAAGGGACTCCCAGGCGTGTGGAGCGACGGGGAGAAAGAGCGGGCGCTGAGGAACACAGTTTCAAACAGACTGTCTCCACACAAACAGGCACCTGTCTGCAGGTATCCTAGATCTTGATTCTTGAACTTGAGGAAACACGCGTCTGAGCAAAACTCCCAAACGCTTCCAGGAAAGACACACGCTCTCCCACAAGCACACAAGTGTTTGCCCTCAGCTATAGATCAGGGACAAGCTTGTGAAGAGATGCTCTGCTATTCTTTCGCCTTATGGCATCATGTGTTTCGTTCCTCTTGGAGATCGATTGTTAAACGTCTTTCCTAGGGCGACTGTGAAGCATTTGCCAGCGGAGGAGAAGTAGCACGGAGCAGCATTCAGTACTGCCTACGAGTGTCTTTGCTACCCTACTAGCGGAGCTCCAAGAACAGGCACACATCTTCAGGTACCTTCCAAATGTGGATTCCCCTGCAGCCCCGTAGGCGGGCGTGCAGTACGCCAACCATCAACGGACGTTTTTCCCCTCAAGCCTGTCAGGACGTTGCTCGTCCGTCTTTCCCTCAATAGATGGGAGTAGGCGCGCTTGCGGATGTGTGCGTGTGTGTGGCCACGCGTTTGCTTAGGCATCAGTGTGTGAAAAGCTAGGTGCTTTTCTCTAGCTGCGTGTGCGTGCACGTGGTGCTGGGTGCACATCCCTGGGTACTCGTGGAAAGGTTTCTGCATGGTTTTCGCTGAGGAATCGTGTGTGTGCACATGGACAAAGAGAAGGCGCAGCAACCAGGTTCCAGCGCCGAAGAAGGCAAAAGGCAAGGTTTCCGGCGCTATCTCCTTCTCTCCGCAGACCTAGTCGCGCAAAGCAAGCCGCTAAGCCGGCGACCGGCAAGAGAGCTACAACCAAGCATGCCGAACGGAGAAAATAGCAGCAGCTCATCTGTTCACACCTTGTTTCTGCCATGTGCTTGAACGCCAAGACGTTCGCGCTTCTGTGAGATGAAAGACGTCCTTCTGCATATGTGGTTGCTCACACCGGTGCACTTGTTAGTGTATCCCTTCAGTCCTGGGCTGCGGGGCATTCAGAAGTGGCTCTGTGGAGACGTCTGCATAGAGGCAGCTGTCAGAACACGCACACTCGATTGTTCACCAAAACATATGCAGACGCGTCCTTAGCCTGTAGATTTGGATGCACAGAGTTCCCTGTGTTCGCAAGAGACAAGGGAATCGCGTCTGTACGCACAGAAGCAATAGCGGACCGTTTCCCTCGGAGTGAACGCGAAGAGCCGTCTATGTACTCGCAGACACGGGAACGTGCCTCAATGCGGTCACAGAGGCAGCAGCTTTTGCACAGATGCTCTGGTGATTCTGGCACTTTCCAGGCACACTCCTGAAAGTCGCGCACACTGCTGTTCACTCGCTAAACGACCTCTTGGGAAACACGTCTCCGGTCGATGGACCGCTCAGATTGCTTCTCGTGTAACTGTGAACTGTGTCAGCGCAGGGAATCCGTCTCTGTTGAGCAGATGTCAATCCTGCCTCGCTTTTGCTTTGTTGCCTCTACCAAGATGATTTCCCGTTTCTCTCTTCACTGGAGCAGGCAGACACAGCCAACGCACATCAAGTGTCAAGAGACACGCTCTGCTGAGCTCAACGCTTGTGCAGATGCACATGTGCGACGAAGTCAACACACGTGCTTGTGGAGAGAAAGAAAGGGACTCCCAGGCGTGTGGAGCGACGGGGAGAAAGAGCGGGCGCTGAGGAACACAGTTTCAAACAGACTGTCTCCACACAAACAGGCACCTGTCTGCAGGTATCCTAGATCTTGATTCTTGAACTTGAGGAAACACGCGTCTGAGCAAAACTCCCAAACGCTTCCAGGAAAGACACACGCTCTCCCACAAGCACACAAGTGTTTGCCCTCAGCTATAGATCAGGGACAAGCTTGTGAAGAGATGCCCTGCTATTCTTTCGCCTTATGGCATCATGTGTTTCGTTCCTCTTGGAGATCGATTGTTAAACGTCTTTCCTAGGGCGACTGTGAAGCATTTGCCAGCGGAGGAGAAGTAGCACGGAGCAGCATTCAGTACTGCCTACGAGTGTCTTTGCTACCCTACTAGCGGAGCTCCAAGAACAGGCACACATCTTCAGGTACCTTCCAAATGTGGATTCCCCTGCAGCCCCGTAGGCGGGCGTGCAGTACGCCAACCATCAACGGACGTTTTTCCCCTCAAGCCTGTCAGGACGTTGCTCGTCCGTCTTTCCCTCAATAGATGGGAGTAGGCGCGCTTGCGGATGTGTGCGTGTGTGTGGCCACGCGTTTGCTTAGGCATCAGTGTGTGAAAAGGTAGGTGCTTTTCTCTAGCTGCGTGTGCGTGCACGTGGTGCTGGGTGCACATCCCTGGGTGCTCGTGGAAAGGTTTCTGCATGGTTTTCGCTGAGGAATCGTGTGTGTGCACATGGACAAAGAGAAGGCGCAGCAACCAGGTTCCAGCGCCGAAGAAGGCAAAAGGCAAGGTTTCCGGCGCTATCTCCTTCTCTCCGCAGACCTAGTCGCGCAAAGCAAGCCGCTAAGCCGGCGACCGGCAAGAGAGCTACAACGAAGCATGCCGAACGGAGAAAATAGCAGCAGCTCATCTGTTCACACCTTGTTTCTGCCATGTGCTTGAACGCCAAGACGTTCGCGCTTCTGTGAGATGAAAGACGTCCTTCTGCATATGTGGTTGCTCACACCGGTGCACTTGTTAGTGTATCCATTCAGTCCTGGGCTGCGGGGCATTCAGAAGTGGCTCTGTGGAGACGTCTGCATAGAGGCAGCTGTCAGAACACGCACACTCGATTGTTCACCAAAACATATGCAGACGCGTCCTTAGCCTGTAGATTTGGATGCACAGAGTTCCCTGTGTTCGCAAGAGACAAGGGAATCGCGTCTGTACGCACAGAAGCAATAGCGGACCGTTTCCCTCGGAGTGAACGCGAAGAGCCGTCTATGTACTCGCAGACACGGGAACGTGCCTCAATGCGGTCACAGAGGCAGCAGCTTTTGCACAGATGCTCTGGTGATTCTGGCACTTTCCAGGCACACTCCTGAAAGTCGCGCACACTGCTGTTCACTGGCTAAACGACCTCTTGGGAAACACGTCTCCGGTCGATGGACCGCTCAGATTGCTTCTCGTGTAACTGTGAACTGTGTCAGCGCAGGGAATCCGTCTCTGTTGAGCAGGTGTCAATCCTGCCTCGCTTTTGCTTTGTTGCCTCTACCAAGATGATTTCCCGTTTCTCTCTTCACTGGAGCACGCAGACACAGCCAACGCACATCAAGTGTCAAGAGACACGCTCTGCTGAGCTCAACGCTTGTGCAGATGCACATGTGCGACGAAGTCAACACACGTGCTTGTGGAGAGAAAGAAAGGGACTCCCAGGCGTGTGGAGCGACGGGGAGAAAGAGCGGGCGCTGAGGAACACAGTTTCAAACAGACTGTCTCCACACAAACAGGCACCTGTCTGCAGGTATCCTAGATCTTGATTCTTGAACTTGAGGAAACACGCGTCTGAGCAAAACTCCCAAACGCTTCCAGGAAAGACACACGCTCTCCCACAAGCACAGAAGTGTTTGCCCTCAGCTATAGATCAGGGACAAGCTTGTGAAGAGATGCCCTGCTATTCTTTCGCCTTATGCCATCATGTGTTTCGTTCCTCTTGGAGATCGATTGTTAAACGTCTTTCCTAGGGCGACTGTGAAGCATTTGCCAGCGGAGGAGAAGTAGCACGGAGCAGCATTCAGTACTGCCTACGAGTGTCTTTGCTACCCTACTAGCGGAGCTCCAAGAACAGGCACACATCTTCAGGTACCTTCCAAATGTGGATTCCCCTGCAGCCCCGTAGGCGGGCGTGCAGTACGCCAACCATCAACGGACGTTTTTCCCCTCAAGCCTGTCAGGACGTTGCTCGTCCGTCTTTCCCTCAATAGATGGGAGTAGGCGCGCTTGCGGATGTGTGCGTGTGTGTGGCCACGCGTTTGCTTAGGCATCAGTGTGTGAAAAGGTAGGTGCTTTTCTCTAGCTGCGTGTGCGTGCACGTGGTGCTGGGTGCACATCCCTGGGTGCTCGTGGAAAGGTTTCTGCATGGTTTTCGCTGAGGAATCGTGTGTGTGCACATGGACAAAGAGAAGGCGCAGCAACCAGGTTCCAGCGCCGAAGAAGGCAAAAGGCAAGGTTTCCGGCGCTATCTCCTTCTCTCCGCAGACCTAGTCGCGCAAAGCAAGCCGCTAAGCCGGCGACCGGCAAGAGAGCTACAACGAAGCATGCCGAACGGAGAAAATAGCAGCAGCTCATCTGTTCACACCTTGTTTCTGCCATGTGCTTGAACGCCAAGACGTTCGCGCTTCTGTGAGATGAAAGACGTCCTTCTGCATATGTGGTTGCTCACACCGATGCACTTGTTAGTGTATCCCTTCAGTCCTGGGCTGCGGGGCATTCAGAAGTGGCTCTGTGGAGACGTCTGCATAGAGGCAGCTGTCAGAACACGCACACTCGATTGTTCACCAAAACATATGCAGACGCGTCCTTAGCCTGTAGATTTGGATGCACAGAGTTCCCTGTGTTCGCAAGAGACAAGGGAATCGCGTCTGTACGCACAGAAGCAATAGCGGACCGTTTCCCTCGGAGTGAACGCGAAGAGCCGTCTATGTACTCGCAGACACGGGAACGTGCCTCAATGCGGTCACAGAGGCAGCAGCTTTTGCACAGATGCTCTGGTGATTCTGGCACTTTCCAGGCACACTCCTGAAAGTCGCGCACACTGCTGTTCACTTGCTAAACGACCTCTTGGGAAACACGTCTCCGGTCGATGGACCGCTCAGATTGCTTCTCGTGTAACTGTGAACTGTGTCAGCGCAGGGAATCCGTCTCTGTTGAGCAGATGTCAATCCTGCCTCGCTTTTGCTTTGTTGCCTCTACCAAGATGATTTCCCGTTTCTCTCTTCACTGGAGCACGCAGACACAGCCAACGCACATCAAGTGTCAAGAGACACGCTCTGCTGAGCTCAACGCTTGTGCAGATGCACATGTGCGACGAAGTCAACACACGTGCTTGTGGAGAGAAAGAAAGGGACTCCCAGGCGTGTGGAGCGACGGGGAGAAAGAGCGGGCGCTGAGGAACACAGTTTCAAACAGACTGTCTCCACACAAACAGGCACCTGTCTGCAGGTATCCTAGATCTTGATTCTTGAACTTGAGGAAACACGCGTCTGAGCAAAACTCCCAAACGCTTCCAGGAAAGACACACGCTCTCCCACAAGCACACAAGTGTTTGCCCTCAGCTATAGATCAGGGACAAGCTTGTGAAGAGATGCCCTGCTATTCTTTCGCCTTATGGCATCATGTGTTTCGTTCCTCTTGGAGATCGATTGTTAAACGTCTTTCCTAGGGCGACTGTGAAGCATTTGCCAGCGGAGGAGAAGTAGCACGGAGCAGCATTCAGTACTGCCTACGAGTGTCTTTGCTACCCTACTAGCGGAGCTCCAAGAACAGGCACACATCTTCAGGTACCTTCCAAATGTGGATTCCCCTGCAGCCCCGTAGGCGGGCGTGCAGTACGCCAACCATCAACGGACGTTTTTCCCCTCAAGCCTGTCAGGACGTTGCTCGTCCGTCTTTCCCTCAATAGATGGGAGTAGGCGCGCTTGCGGATGTGTGCGTGTGTGTGGCCACGCGTTTGCTTAGGCATCAGTGTGTGAAAAGGTAGGTGCTTTTCTCTAGCTGCGTGTGCGTGCACGTGGTGCTGGGTGCACATCCCTGGGTGCTCGTGGAAAGGTTTCTGCATGGTTTTCGCTGAGGAATCGTGTGTGTGCACATGGACAAAGAGAAGGCGCAGCAACCAGGTTCCAGCGCCGAAGAAGGCAAAAGGCAAGGTTTCCGGCGCTATCTCCTTCTCTCCGCAGACCTAGTCGCGCAAAGCAAGCCGCTAAGCCGGCGACCGGCAAGAGAGCTACAACGAAGCATGCCGAACGGAGAAAATAGCAGCAGCTCATCTGTTCACACCTTGTTTCTGCCATGTGCTTGAACGCCAAGACGTTCGCGCTTCTGTGAGATGAAAGACGTCCTTCTGCATATGTGCTTGCTCACACCGGTGCACTTGTTAGTGTATCCATTCAGTCCTGGGCTGCGGGGCATTCAGAAGTGGCTCTGTGGAGACGTCTGCATAGAGGCAGCTGTCAGAACACGCACACTCGATTGTTCACCAAAACATATGCAGACGCGTCCTTAGCCTGTAGATTTGGATGCACAGAGTTCCCTGTGTTCGCAAGAGACAAGGGAATCGCGTCTGTACGCACAGAAGCAATAGCGGACCGTTTCCCTCGGAGTGAACGCGAAAGAGCCGTTTATGTACTCGCAGACACGGGAACGTGCCTCAATGCGGTCACAGAGGCAGCAGCTTTTGCACAGATGCTCTGGTGATTCTGGCACTTTCCAGGCACACTCCTGAAAGTCGCGCACACTGCTGTTCACTCGCTAAACGACCTCTTGGGAAACACGTCTCCGGTCGACGGACCGCTCAGATTGCTTCTCGTGTAACTGTGAACTGTGTCAGCGCAGGGAATCCGTCTCTGTTGAGCAGGTGTCAATCCTGCCTCGCTTTTGCTTTGTTGCCTCTACCAAGATGATTTCCCGTTTCTCTCTTCACTGGAGCACGCAGACACAGCCAACGCACATCAAGTGTCAAGAGACACGCTCTGCTGAGCTCAACGCTTGTGTAGATGCACATGTGCGACGAAGTCAACACACGTGCTTGTGGAGAGAAAGAAAGGGACTCCCAGGCGTGTGGAGCGACGGGGAGAAAGAGCGGGCGCTGAGGAACACAGTTTCAAACAGACTGTCTCCACACAAACAGGCACCTGTCTGCAGGTATCCTAGATCTTGATTCTTGAACTTGAGGAAACACGCGTCTGAGCAAAACTCCCAAACGCTTCCAGGAAAGACACACGCTCTCCCACAAGCACACAAGTGTTTGCCCTCAGCTATAGATCAGGGACAAGCTTGTGAAGAGATGCCCTGCTATTCTTTCGCCTTATGGCATCATGTGTTTCGTTCCTCTTGGAGATCGATTGTTAAACGTCTTTCCTAGGGCGACTGTGAAGCATTTGCCAGCGGAGGAGAAGTAGCACGGAGCAGCATTCAGTACTGCCTACGAGTGTCTTTGCTACCCTACTAGCGGAGCTCCAAGAACAGGCACACATCTTCAGGTACCTTCCAAATGTGGATTCCCCTGCAGCCCCGTAGGCGGGCGTGCAGTACGCCAACCATCAACGGACGTTTTTTTCCCTCAAGCCTGTCAGGACGTTGCTCGTCCGTCTTTCCCTCAATAGATGGGAGTAGGCGCGCTTGCGGATGTGTGCGTGTGTAGGCATCAGTGTGTGAAAAGGTAGGTGCTTTTCTCTAGCTGCGTGTGCGTGCACGTGGTGCTGGGTGCACATCCCTGGGTGCTCGTGGAAAGGTTTCTGCATGGTTTTCGCTGAGGAATCGTGTGTGTGCACATGGACAAAGAGAAGGCGCAGCAACCAGGTTCCAGCGCCGAAGAAGGCAAAAGGCAAGGTTTCCGGCGCTATCTCCTTCTCTCCCCAGACCTAGTCGCGCAAAGCAAGCCGCTAAGCCGGCGACCGGCAAGAGAGCTACAACGAAGCATGCCGAACGGAGAAAATAGCAGCAGCTCATCTGTTCACACCTTGTTTCTGCCATGTGCTTGAACGCCAAGACGTTCGCGCTTCTGTGAGATGAAAGACGTCCTTCTGCATATGTGGTTGCTCACACCGGTGCACTTGTTAGTGTATCCATTCAGTCCTGGGCTGCGGGGCATTCAGAAGTGGCTCTGTGGAGACGTCTGCATAGAGGCAGCTGTCAGAACACGCACACTCGATTGTTCACCAAAACATATGCAGACGCGTCCTTAGCCTGTAGATTTGGATGCACAGAGTTCCCTGTGTTCGCAAGAGACAAGGGAATCGCATCTGTACGCACAGAAGCAATAGCGGACCGTTTCCCTCGGAGTGAACGCGAAGAGCCGTCTATGTACTCGCAGACACGGGAACGTGCCTCAATGCGGTCACAGAGGCAGCAGCTTTTGCACAGATGCTCTGGTGATTCTGGCACTTTCCAGGCACACTCCTGAAAGTCGCGCACACTGCTGTTCACTCGCTAAACGACCTCTTGGGAAACACGTCTCCGGTCGATGGACCGCTCAGATTGCTTCTCGTGTAACTGTGAACTGTGTCAGCGCAGGGAATCCGTCTCTGTTGAGCAGATGTCAATCCTGCCTCGCTTTTGCTTTGTTGCCTCTACCAAGATGATTTCCCGTTTCTCTCTTCACTGGAGCAGGCAGACACAGCCAACGCACATCAAGTGTCAAGAGACACGCTCTGCTGAGCTCAACGCTTGTGCAGATGCACATGTGCGACGAAGTCAACACACGTGCTTGTGGAGAGAAAGAAAGGGACTCCCAGGCGTGTGGAGCGACGGGGAGAAAGAGCGGGCGCTGAGGAACACAGTTTCAAACAGACTGTCTCCACACAAACAGGCACCTGTCTGCAGGTATCCTAGATCTTGATTCTTGAACTTGAGGAAACACGCGTCTGAGCAAAACTCCCAAACGCTTCCAGGAAAGACACACGCTCTCCCACAAGCACACAAGTGTTTGCCCTCAGCTATAGATCAGGGACAAGCTTGTGAAGAGATGCCCTGCTATTCTTTCGCCTTATGGCATCATGTGTTTCGTTCCTCTTGGAGATCGATTGTTAAACGTCTTTCCTAGGGCGACTGTGAAGCATTTGCCAGCGGAGGAGAAGTAGCACGGAGCAGCATTCAGTACTGCCTACGAGTGTCTTTGCTACCCTACTAGCGGAGCTCCAAGAACAGGCACACATCTTCAGGTACCTTCCAAATGTGGATTCCCCTGCAGCCCCGTAGGCGGGCGTGCAGTACGCCAACCATCAACGGACGTTTTTTTCCCTCAAGCCTGTCAGGACGTTGCTCGTCCGTCTTTCCCTCAATAGATGGGAGTAGGCGCGCTTGCGGATGTGTGCGTGTGTAGGCATCAGTGTGTGAAAAGGTAGGTGCTTTTCTCTAGCTGCGTGTGCGTGCACGTGGTGCTGGGTGCACATCCCTGGGTGCTCGTGGAAAGGTTTCTGCATGGTTTTCGCTGAGGAATCGTGTGTGTGCACATGGACAAAGAGAAGGCGCAGCAACCAGGTTCCAGCGCCGAAGAAGGCAAAAGGCAAGGTTTCCGGCGCTATCTCCTTCTCTCCCCAGACCTAGTCGCGCAAAGCAAGCCGCTAAGCCGGCGACCGGCAAGAGAGCTACAACGAAGCATGCCGAACGGAGAAAATAGCAGCAGCTCATCTGTTCACACCTTGTTTCTGCCATGTGCTTGAACGCCAAGACGTTCGCGCTTCTGTGAGATGAAAGACGTCCTTCTGCATATGTGCTTGCTCACACCGGTGCACTTGTTAGTGTATCCATTCAGTCCTGGGCTGCGGGGCATTCAGAAGTGGCTCTGTGGAGACGTCTGCATAGAGGCAGCTGTCAGAACACGCACACTCGATTGTTCACCAAAACATATGCAGACGCGTCCTTAGCCTGTAGATTTGGATGCACAGAGTTCCCTGTGTTCGCAAGAGACAAGGGAATCGCATCTGTACGCACAGAAGCAATAGCGGACCGTTTCCCTCGGAGTGAACGCGAAGAGCCGTCTATGTACTCGCAGACACGGGAACGTGCCTCAATGCGGTCACAGAGGCAGCAGCTTTTGCACAGATGCTCTGGTGATTCTGGCACTTTCCAGGCACACTCCTGAAAGTCGCGCACACTGCTGTTCACTCGCTAAACGACCTCTTGGGAAACACGTCTCCGGTCGATGGACCGCTCAGATTGCTTCTCGTGTAACTGTGAACTGTGTCAGCGCAGGGAATCCGTCTCTGTTGAGCAGATGTCAATCCTGCCTCGCTTTTGCTTTGTTGCCTCTACCAAGATGATTTCCCGTTTCTCTCTTCACTGGAGCAGGCAGACACAGCCAACGCACATCAAGTGTCAAGAGACACGCTCTGCTGAGCTCAACGCTTGTGCAGATGCACATGTGCGACGAAGTCAACACACGTGCTTGTGGAGAGAAAGAAAGGGACTCCCAGGCGTGTGGAGCGACGGGGAGAAAGAGCGGGCGCTGAGGAACACAGTTTCAAACAGACTGTCTCCACACAAACAGGCACCTGTCTGCAGGTATCCTAGATCTTGATTCTTGAACTTGAGGAAACACGCGTCTGAGCAAAACTCCCAAACGCTTCCAGGAAAGACACACGCTCTCCCACAAGCACACAAGTGTTTGCCCTCAGCTATAGATCAGGGACAAGCTTGTGAAGAGATGCCCTGCTATTCTTTCGCCTTATGGCATCATGTGTTTCGTTCCTCTTGGAGATCGATTGTTAAACGTCTTTCCTAGGGCGACTGTGAAGCATTTGCCAGCGGAGGAGAAGTAGCACGGAGCAGCATTCAGTACTGCCTACGAGTGTCTTTGCTACCCTACTAGCGGAGCTCCAAGAACAGGCACACATCTTCAGGTACCTTCCAAATGTGGATTCCCCTGCAGCCCCGTAGGCGGGCGTGCAGTACGCCAACCATCAACGGACGTTTTTCCCCTCAAGCCTGTCAGGACGTTGCTCGTCCGTCTTTCCCTCAATAGATGGGAGTAGGCGCGCTTGCGGATGTGTGCGTGTGTGTGGCCACGCGTTTGCTTAGGCATCAGTGTGTGAAAAGGTAGGTGCTTTTCTCTAGCTGCGTGTGCGTGCACGTGGTGCTGGGTGCACATCCCTGGGTGCTCGTGGAAAGGTTTCTGCATGGTTTTCGCTGAGGAATCGTGTGTGTGCACATGGACAAAGAGAAGGCGCAGCAACCAGGTTCCAGCGCCGAAGAAGGCAAAAGGCAAGGTTTCCGGCGCTATCTCCTTCTCTCCGCAGACCTAGTCGCGCAAAGCAAGCCGCTAAGCCGGCGACCGGCAAGAGAGCTACAACCAAGCATGCCGAACGGAGAAAATAGCAGCAGCTCATCTGTTCACACCTTATTTCTGCCATGTGCTTGAACGCCAAGACGTTCGCGCTTCTGTGAGATGAAAGACGTCCTTCTGCATATGTGCTTGCTCACACCGGTGCACTTGTTAGTGTGTCCATTCAGTCCTGGGCTGCGGGGCATTCAGAAGTGGCTCTGTGGAGACGTCTGCATAGAGGCAGCTGTCAGAACACGCACACTCGATTGTTCACCAAAACATATGCAGACGCGTCCTTAGCCTGTAGATTTGGATGCACAGAGTTCCCTGTGTTCGCAAGAGACAAGGGAATCGCGTCTGTACGCACAGAAGCAATAGCGGACCGTTTCCCTCGGAGTGAACGCGAAAGAGCCGTTTATGTACTCGCAGACACGGGAACGTGCCTCAATGCGGTCACAGAGGCAGCAGCTTTTGCACAGATGCTCTGGTGATTCTGGCACTTTCCAGGCACACTCCTGAAAGTCGCGCACACTGCTGTTCACTCGCTAAACGACCTCTTGGGAAACACGTCTCCGGTCGACGGACCGCTCAGATTGCTTCTCGTGTAACTGTGAACTGTGTCAGCGCAGGGAATCCGTCTCTGTTGAGCAGGTGTCAATCCTGCCTCGCTTTTGCTTTGTTGCCTCTACCAAGATGATTTCCCGTTTCTCTCTTCACTGGAGCACGCAGACACAGCCAACGCACATCAAGTGTCAAGAGACACGCTCTGCTGAGCTCAACGCTTGTGCAGATGCACATGTGCGACGAAGTCAACACACGTGCTTGTGGAGAGAAAGAAAGGGACTCCCAGGCGTGTGGAGCGACGGGGAGAAAGAGCGGGCGCTGAGGAACACAGTTTCAAACAGACTGTCTCCACACAAACAGGCACCTGTCTGCAGGTATCCTAGATCTTGATTCTTGAACTTGAGGAAACACGCGTCTGAGCAAAACTCCCAAACGCTTCCAGGAAAGACACACGCTCTCCCACAAGCACACAAGTGTTTGCCCTCAGCTATACATCAGGGACAAGCTTGTGAAGAGATGCCCTGCTATTCTTTCGCCTTATGGCATCATGTGTTTCGTTCCTCTTGGAGATCGATTGTTAAACGTCTTTCCTAGGGCGACTGTGAAGCATTTGCCAGCGGAGGAGAAGTAGCACGGAGCAGCATTCAGTACTGCCTACGAGTGTCTTTGCTACCCTACTAGCGGAGCTCCAAGAACAGGCACACATCTTCAGGTACCTTCCAAATGTGGATTCCCCTGCAGCCCCGTAGGCGGGCGTGCAGTACGCCAACCATCAACGGACGTTTTTTTCCCTCAAGCCTGTCAGGACGTTGCTCGTCCGTCTTTCCCTCAATAGATGGGAGTAGGCGCGCTTGCGGATGTGTGCGTGTGTAGGCATCAGTGTGTGAAAAGGTAGGTGCTTTTCTCTAGCTGCGTGTGCGTGCACGTGGTGCTGGGTGCACATCCCTGGGTGCTCGTGGAAAGGTTTCTGCATGGTTTTCGCTGAGGAATCGTGTGTGTGCACATGGACAAAGAGAAGGTGCAGCAACCAGGTTCCAGCGCCGAAGAAGGCAAAAGGCAAGGTTTCCGGCGCTATCTCCTTCTCTCCCCAGACCTAGTCGCGCAAAGCAAGCCGCTAAGCCGGCGACCGGCAAGAGAGCTACAACGAAGCATGCCGAACGGAGAAAATAGCAGCAGCTCATCTGTTCACACCTTGTTTCTGCCATGTGCTTGAACGCCAAGACGTTCGCGCTTCTGTGAGATGAAAGACGTCCTTCTGCATATGTGGTTGCTCACACCGGTGCACTTGTTAGTGTATCCATTCAGTCCTGGGCTGCGGGGCATTCAGAAGTGGCTCTGTGGAGACGTCTGCATAGAGGCAGCTGTCAGAACACGCACACTCGATTGTTCACCAAAACATATGCAGACGCGTCCTTAGCCTGTAGATTTGGATGCACAGAGTTCCCTGTGTTCGCAAGAGACAAGGGAATCGCATCTGTACGCACAGAAGCAATAGCGGACCGTTTCCCTCGGAGTGAACGCGAAGAGCCGTCTATGTACTCGCAGACACGGGAACGTGCCTCAATGCGGTCACAGAGGCAGCAGCTTTTGCACAGATGCTCTGGTGATTCTGGCACTTTCCAGGCACACTCCTGAAAGTCGCGCACACTGCTGTTCACTCGCTAAACGACCTCTTGGGAAACACGTCTCCGGTCGATGGACCGCTCAGATTGCTTCTCGTGTAACTGTGAACTGTGTCAGCGCAGGGAATCCGTCTCTGTTGAGCAGATGTCAATCCTGCCTCGCTTTTGCTTTGTTGCCTCTACCAAGATGATTTCCCGTTTCTCTCTTCACTGGAGCAGGCAGACACAGCCAACGCACATCAAGTGTCAAGAGACACGCTCTGCTGAGCTCAACGCTTGTGCAGATGCACATGTGCGACGAAGTCAACACACGTGCTTGTGGAGAGAAAGAAAGGGACTCCCAGGCGTGTGGAGCGACGGGGAGAAAGAGCGGGCGCTGAGGAACACAGTTTCAAACAGACTGTCTCCACACAAACAGGCACCTGTCTGCAGGTATCCTAGATCTTGATTCTTGAACTTGAGGAAACACGCGTCTGAGCAAAACTCCCAAACGCTTCCAGGAAAGACACACGCTCTCCCACAAGCACACAAGTGTTTGCCCTCAGCTATACATCAGGGACAAGCTTGTGAAGAGATGCCCTGCTATTCTTTCGCCTTATGGCATCATGTGTTTCGTTCCTCTTGGAGATCGATTGTTAAACGTCTTTCCTAGGGCGACTGTGAAGCATTTGCCAGCGGAGGAGAAGTAGCACGGAGCAGCATTCAGTACTGCCTACGAGTGTCTTTGCTACCCTACTAGCGGAGCTCCAAGAACAGGCACACATCTTCAGGTACCTTCCAAATGTGGATTCCCCTGCAGCCCCGTAGGCGGGCGTGCAGTACGCCAACCATCAACGGACGTTTTTTCCCCTCAAGCCTGTCAGGACGTTGCTCGTCCGTCTTTCCCTCAATAGATGGGAGTATGCGCGCTTGCGGATGTGTGCGTGTGTAGGCATCAGTGTGTGAAAAGGTAGGTGCTTTTCTCTAGCTGCGTGTGCGTGCACGTGGTGCTGGGTGCACATCCCTGGGTGCTCGTGGAAAGGTTTCTGCATGGTTTTCGCTGAGGAATCGTGTGTGTGCACATGGACAAAGAGAAGGCGCAGCAACCAGGTTCCAGCACCGAAGAAGGCAAAAGGCAAGGTTTCCGGCGCTATCTCCTTCTCTCCCCACACCTAGTCGCGCAAAGCAAGCCGCTAAGCCGGCGACCGGCAAGAGAGCTACAACGAAGCATGCCGAACGGAGAAAATAGCAGCAGCTCATCTGTTCACACCTTGTTTCTGCCATGTGCTTGAACGCCAAGACGTTCGCGCTTCTGTGAGATGAAAGACGTCCTTCTGCATATGTGGTTGCTCACACCGGTGCACTTGTTAGTGTATCCATTCAGTCCTGGGCTGCGGGGCATTCAGAAGTGGCTCTGTGGAGACGTCTGCATAGAGGCAGCTGTCAGAACACGCACACTCGATTGTTCACCAAAACATATGCAGACGCGTCCTTAGCCTGTAGATTTGGATGCACAGAGTTCCCTGTGTTCGCAAGAGACAAGGGAATCGCGTCTGTACGCACAGAAGCAATAGCGGACCGTTTCCCTCGGAGTGAACGCGAAGAGCCGTCTATGTACTCGCAGACACGGGAACGTGCCTCAATGCGGTCACAGAGGCAGCAGCTTTTGCACAGATGCTCTGGTGATTCTGGCACTTTCCAGGCACACTCCTGAAAGTCGCGCACACTGCTGTTCACTCGCTAAACGACCTCTTGGGAAACACGTCTCCGGTCGATGGACCGCTCAGATTGCTTCTCGTGTAACTGTGAACTGTGTCAGCGCAGGGAATCCGTCTCTGTTGAGCAGATGTCAATCCTGCCTCGCTTTTGCTTTGTTGCCTCTACCAAGATGATTTCCCGTTTCTCTCTTCACTGGAGCAGGCAGACACAGCCAACGCACATCAAGTGTCAAGAGACACGCTCTGCTGAGCTCAACGCTTGTGCAGATGCACATGTGCGACGAAGTCAACACACGTGCTTGTGGAGAGAAAGAAAGGGACTCCCAGGCGTGTGGAGCGACGGGGAGAAAGAGCGGGCGCTGAGGAACACAGTTTCAAACAGACTGTCTCCACACAAACAGGCACCTGTCTGCAGGTATCCTAGATCTTGATTCTTGAACTTGAGGAAACACGCGTCTGAGCAAAACTCCCAAACGCTTCCAGGAAAGACACACGCTCTCCCACAAGCACACAAGTGTTTGCCCTCAGCTATAGATCAGGGACAAGCTTGTGAAGAGATGCCCTGCTATTCTTTCGCCTTATGGCATCATGTGTTTCGTTCCTCTTGGAGATCGATTGTTAAACGTCTTTCCTAGGGCGACTGTGAAGCATTTGCCAGCGGAGGAGAAGTAGCACGGAGCAGCATTCAGTACTGCCTACGAGTGTCTTTGCTACCCTACTAGCGGAGCTCCAAGAACAGGCACACATCTTCAGGTACCTTCCAAATGTGGATTCCCCTGCAGCCCCGTAGGCGGGCGTGCAGTACGCCAACCATCAACGGACGTTTTTTCCCCTCAAGCCTGTCAGGACGTTGCTCGTCCGTCTTTCCCTCAATAGATGGGAGTATGCGCGCTTGCGGATGTGTGCGTGTGTAGGCATCAGTGTGTGAAAAGGTAGGCGCTTTTCTCTAGCTGCGTGTGCGTGCACGTGGTGCTGGGTGCACATCCCTGGGTGCTCGTGGAAAGGTTTCTGCATGGTTTTCGCTGAGGAATCGTGTGTGTGCACATGGACAAAGAGAAGGCGCAGCAACCAGGTTCCAGCACCGAAGAAGGCAAAAGGCAAGGTTTCCGGCGCTATCTCCTTCTCTCCGCAGACCTAGTCGCGCAAAGCAAGCCGCTAAGCCGGCGACCGGCAAGAGAGCTACAACGAAGCATGCCGAACGGAGAAAATAGCAGCAGCTCATCTGTTCACACCTTGTTTCTGCCATGTGCTTGAACGCCAAGACGTTCGCGCTTCTGTGAGATGAAAGACGTCCTTCTGCATATGTGCTTGCTCACACCGGTGCACTTGTTAGTGTATCCATTCAGTCCTGGGCTGCGGGGCATTCAGAAGTGGCTCTGTGGAGACGTCTGCATAGAGGCAGCTGTCAGAACACGCACACTCGATTGTTCACCAAAACATATGCAGACGCGTCCTTAGCCTGTAGATTTGGATGCACAGAGTTCCCTGTGTTCGCAAGAGACAAGGGAATCGCATCTGTACGCACAGAAGCAATAGCGGACCGTTTCCCTCGGAGTGAACGCGAAGAGCCGTCTATGTACTCGCAGACACGGGAACGTGCCTCAATGCGGTCACAGAGGCAGCAGCTTTTGCACAGATGCTCTGGTGATTCTGGCACTTTCCAGGCACACTCCTGAAAGTCGCGCACACTGCTGTTCACTCGCTAAACGACCTCTTGGGAAACACGTCTCCGGTCGATGGACCGCTCAGATTGCTTCTCGTGTAACTGTGAACTGTGTCAGCGCAGGGAATCCGTCTCTGTTGAGCAGATGTCAATCCTGCCTCGCTTTTGCTTTGTTGCCTCTACCAAGATGATTTCCCGTTTCTCTCTTCACTGGAGCACGCAGACACAGCCAACGCACATCAAGTGTCAAGAGACACGCTCTGCTGAGCTCAACGCTTGTGCAGATGCACATGTGCGACGAAGTCAACACACGTGCTTGTGGAGAGAAAGAAAGGGACTCCCAGGCGTGTGGAGCGACGGGGAGAAAGAGCGGGCGCTGAGGAACACAGTTTCAAACAGACTGTCTCCACACAAACAGGCACCTGTCTGCAGGTATCCTAGATCTTGATTCTTGAACTTGAGGAAACACGCGTCTGAGCAAAACTCCCAAACGCTTCCAGGAAAGACACACGCTCTCCCACAAGCACACAAGTGTTTGCCCTCAGCTATAGATCAGGGACAAGCTTGTGAAGAGATGCCCTGCTATTCTTTCGCCTTATGGCATCATGTGTTTCGTTCCTCTTGGAGATCGATTGTTAAACGTCTTTCCTAGGGCGACTGTGAAGCATTTGCCAGCGGAGGAGAAGTAGCACGGAGCAGCATTCAGTACTGCCTACGAGTGTCTTTGCTACCCTACTAGCGGAGCTCCAAGAACAGGCACACATCTTCAGGTACCTTCCAAATGTGGATTCCCCTGCAGCCCCGTAGGCGGGCGTGCAGTACGCCAACCATCAACGGACGTTTTTCCCCTCAAGCCTGTCAGGACGTTGCTCGTCCGTCTTTCCCTCAATAGATGGGAGTAGGCGCGCTTGCGGATGTGTGCGTGTGTGTGGCCACGCGTTTGCTTAGGCATCAGTGTGTGAAAAGCTAGGTGCTTTTCTCTAGCTGCGTGTGCGTGCACGTGGTGCTGGGTGCACATCCCTGGGTACTCGTGGAAAGGTTTCTGCATGGTTTTCGCTGAGGAATCGTGTGTGTGCACATGGACAAAGAGAAGGCGCAGCAACCAGGTTCCAGCGCCGAAGAAGGCAAAAGGCAAGGTTTCCGGCGCTATCTCCTTCTCTCCGCAGACCTAGTCGCGCAAAGCAAGCCGCTAAGCCGGCGACCGGCAAGAGAGCTACAACCAAGCATGCCGAACGGAGAAAATAGCAGCAGCTCATCTGTTCACACCTTGTTTCTGCCATGTGCTTGAACGCCAAGACGTTCGCGCTTCTGTGAGATGAAAGACGTCCTTCTGCATATGTAGTTGCTCACACCGGTGCACTTGTTAGTGTATCCCTTCAGTCCTGGGCTGCGGGGCATTCAGAAGTGGCTCTGTGGAGACGTCTGCATAGAGGCAGCTGTCAGAACACGCACACTCGATTGTTCACCAAAACATATGCAGACGCGTCCTTAGCCTGTAGATTTGGATGCACAGAGTTCCCTGTGTTCGCAAGAGACAAGGGAATCGCGTCTGTACGCACAGAAGCAATAGCGGACCGTTTCCCTCGGAGTGAACGCGAAGAGCCGTCTATGTACTCGCAGACACGGGAACGTGCCTCAATGCGGTCACAGAGGCAGCAGCTTTTGCACAGATGCTCTGGTGATTCTGGCACTTTCCAGGCACACTCCTGAAAGTCGCGCACACTGCTGTTCACTCGCTAAACGACCTCTTGGGAAACACGTCTCCGGTCGATGGACCCCTCAGATTGCTTCTCGTGTAACTGTGAACTGTGTCAGCGCAGGGAATCCGTCTCTGTTGAGCAGATGTCAATCCTGCCTCGCTTTTGCTTTGTTGCCTCTGCCAAGATGATTTCCCGTTTCTCTCTTCACTGGAGCAGGCAGACACAGCCAACGCACATCAAGTGTCAAGAGACACGCTCTGCTGAGCTCAACGCTTGTGCAGATGCACATGTGCGACGAAGTCAACACACGTGCTTGTGGAGAGAAAGAAAGGGACTCCCAGGCGTGTGGAGCGACGGGGAGAAAGAGCGGGCGCTGAGGAACACAGTTTCAAACAGACTGTCTCCACACAAACAGGCACCTGTCTGCAGGTATCCTAGATCTTGATTCTTGAACTTGAGGAAACACGCGTCTGAGCAAAACTCCCAAACGCTTCCAGGAAAGACACACGCTCTCCCACAAGCACACAAGTGTTTGCCCTCAGCTATAGATCAGGGACAAGCTTGTGAAGAGATGCCCTGCTATTCTTTCGCCTTATGGCATCATGTGTTTCGTTCCTCTTGGAGATCGATTGTTAAACGTCTTTCCTAGGGCGACTGTGAAGCATTTGCCAGCGGAGGAGAAGTAGCACGGAGCAGCATTCAGTACTGCCTACGAGTGTCTTTGCTACCCTACTAGCGGAGCTCCAAGAACAGGCACACATCTTCAGGTACCTTCCAAATGTGGATTCCCCTGCAGCCCCGTAGGCGGGCGTGCAGTACGCCAACCATCAACGGACGTTTTTCCCCTCAAGCCTGTCAGGACGTTGCTCGTCCGTCTTTCCCTCAATAGATGGGAGTAGGCGCGCTTGCGGATGTGTGCGTGTGTGTGGCCACGCGTTTGCTTAGGCATCAGTGTGTGAAAAGCTAGGTGCTTTTCTCTAGCTGCGTGTGCGTGCACGTGGTGCTGGGTGCACATCCCTGGGTGCTCGTGGAAAGGTTTCTGCATGGTTTTCGCTGAGGAATCGTGTGTGTGCACATGGACAAAGAGAAGGCGCAGCAACCAGGTTCCAGCGCCGAAGAAGGCAAAAGGCAAGGTTTCCGGCGCTATCTCCTTCTCTCCGCAGACCTAGTCGCGCAAAGCAAGCCGCTAAGCCGGCGACCGGCAAGAGAGCTACAACCAAGCATGCCGAACGGAGAAAATAGCAGCAGCTCATCTGTTCACACCTTGTTTCTGCCATGTGCTTGAACGCCAAGACGTTCGCGCTTCTGTGAGATGAAAGACGTCCTTCTGCATATGTGGTTGCTCACACCGGTGCACTTGTTAGTGTATCCATTCAGTCCTGGGCTGCGGGGCATTCAGAAGTGGCTCTGTGGAGACGTCTGCATAGAGGCAGCTGTCAGAACACGCACACTCGATTGTTCACCAAAACATATGCAGACGCGTCCTTAGCCTGTAGATTTGGATGCACAGAGTTCCCTGTGTTCGCAAGAGACAAGGGAATCGCGTCTGTACGCACAGAAGCAATAGCGGACCGTTTCCCTCGGAGTGAACGCGAAGAGCCGTCTATGTACTCGCAGACACGGGAACGTGCCTCAATGCGGTCACAGAGGCAGCAGCTTTTGCACAGATGCTCTGGTGATTCTGGCACTTTCCAGGCACACTCCTGAAAGTCGCGCACACTGCTGTTCACTCGCTAAACGACCTCTTGGGAAACACGTCTCCGGTCGATGGACCGCTCAGATTGCTTCTCGTGTAACTGTGAACTGTGTCAGCGCAGGGAATCCGTCTCTGTTGAGCAGGTGTCAATCCTGCCTCGCTTTTGCTTTGTTGCCTCTACCAAGATGATTTCCCGTTTCTCTCTTCACTGGAGCAGGCAGACACAGCCAACGCACATCAAGTGTCAAGAGACACGCTCTGCTGAGCTCAACGCTTGTGCAGATGCACATGTGCGACGAAGTCAACACACGTGCTTGTGGAGAGAAAGAAAGGGACTCCCAGGCGTGTGGAGCGACGGGGAGAAAGAGCGGGCGCTGAGGAACACAGTTTCAAACAGACTGTCTCCACACAAACAGGCACCTGTCTGCAGGTATCCTAGATCTTGATTCTTGAACTTGAGGAAACACGCGTCTGAGCAAAACTCCCAAACGCTTCCAGGAAAGACACACGCTCTCCCACAAGCACACAAGTGTTTGCCCTCAGCTATAGATCAGGGACAAGCTTGTGAAGAGATGCCCTGCTATTCTTTCGCCTTATGGCATCATGTGTTTCGTTCCTCTTGGAGATCGATTGTTAAACGTCTTTCCTAGGGCGACTGTGAAGCATTTGCCAGCGGAGGAGAAGTAGCACGGAGCAGCATTCAGTACTGCCTACGAGTGTCTTTGCTACCCTACTAGCGGAGCTCCAAGAACAGGCACACATCTTCAGGTACCTTCCAAATATGGATTCCCCTGCAGCCCCGTAGGCGGGCGTGCAGTACGCCAACCATCAACGGACGTTTTTCCCCTCAAGCCTGTCAGGACGTTGCTCGTCCGTCTTTCCCTCAATAGATGGGAGTAGGCGCGCTTGCGGATGTGTGCGTGTGTGTGGCCACGCGTTTGCTTAGGCATCAGTGTGTGAAAAGCTAGGTGCTTTTCTCTAGCTGCGTGTGCGTGCACGTGGTGCTGGGTGCACATCCCTGGGTACTCGTGGAAAGGTTTCTGCATGGTTTTCGCTGAGGAATCGTGTGTGTGCACATGGACAAAGAGAAGGCGCAGCAACCAGGTTCCAGCGCCGAAGAAGGCAAAAGGCAAGGTTTCCGGCGCTATCTCCTTCTCTCCGCAGACCTAGTCGCGCAAAGCAAGCCGCTAAGCCGGCGACCGGCAAGAGAGCTACAACCAAGCATGCCGAACGGAGAAAATAGCAGCAGCTCATCTGTTCACACCTTGTTTCTGCCATGTGCTTGAACGCCAAGACGTTCGCGCTTCTGTGAGATGAAAGACGTCCTTCTGCATATGTGGTTGCTCACACCGGTGCACTTGTTAGTGTATCCATTCAGTCCTGGGCTGCGGGGCATTCAGAAGTGGCTCTGTGGAGACGTCTGCATAGAGGCAGCTGTCAGAACACGCACACTCGATTGTTCACCAAAACATATGCAGACGCGTCCTTAGCCTGTAGATTTGGATGCACAGAGTTCCCTGTGTTCGCAAGAGACAAGGGAATCGCGTCTGTACGCACAGAAGCAATAGCGGACCGTTTCCCTCGGAGTGAACGCGAAGAGCCGTCTATGTACTCGCAGACACGGGAACGTGCCTCAATGCGGTCACAGAGGCAGCAGCTTTTGCACAGATGCTCTGGTGATTCTGGCACTTTCCAGGCACACTCCTGAAAGTCGCGCACACTGCTGTTCACTCGCTAAACGACCTCT
This sequence comes from Patagioenas fasciata, assembly GCF_037038585.1. Classification (NCBI taxonomy): domain Eukaryota; kingdom Metazoa; phylum Chordata; class Aves; order Columbiformes; family Columbidae; genus Patagioenas; species Patagioenas fasciata. Next base: position 51,226,873 of record NC_092523.1, on the reverse strand, counting down.
TGGGAAACACGTCTCCGGTCGATGGACCGCTCAGATTGCTTCTCGTGTAACTGTGAACTGTGTCAGCGCAGGGAATCCGTCTCTGTTGAGCAGATGTCAATCCTGCCTCGCTTTTGCTTTGTTGCCTCTGCCAAGATGATTTCCCGTTTCTCTCTTCACTGGAGCAGGCAGACACAGCCAACGCACATCAAGTGTCAAGAGACACGCTCTGCTGAGCTCAACGCTTGTGCAGATGCACATGTGCGACGAAGTCAACACACGTGCTTGTGGAGAGAAAGAAAGGGACTCCCAGGCGTGTGGAGCGACGGGGAGAAAGAGCGGGCGCTGAGGAACACAGTTTCAAACAGACTGTCTCCACACAAACAGGCACCTGTCTGCAGGTATCCTAGATCTTGATTCTTGAACTTGAGGAAACACGCGTCTGAGCAAAACTCCCAAACGCTTCCAGGAAAGACACACGCTCTCCCACAAGCACACAAGTGTTTGCCCTCAGCTATAGATCAGGGACAAGCTTGTGAAGAGATGCCCTGCTATTCTTTCGCCTTATGGCATCATGTGTTTCGTTCCTCTTGGAGATCGATTGTTAAACGTCTTTCCTAGGGCGACTGTGAAGCATTTGCCAGCGGAGGAGAAGTAGCACGGAGCAGCATTCAGTACTGCCTACGAGTGTCTTTGCTACCCTACTAGCGGAGCTCCAAGAACAGGCACACATCTTCAGGTACCTTCCAAATGTGGATTCCCCTGCAGCCCCGTAGGCGGGCGTGCAGTACGCCAACCATCAACGGACGTTTTTCCCCTCAAGCCTGTCAGGACGTTGCTCGTCCGTCTTTCCCTCAATAGATGGGAGTAGGCGCGCTTGCGGATGTGTGCGTGTGTGTGGCCACGCGTTTGCTTAGGCATCAGTGTGTGAAAAGGTAGGTGCTTTTCTCTAGCTGCGTGTGCGTGCACGTGGTGCTGGGTGCACATCCCTGGGTGCTCGTGGAAAGGTTTCTGCATGGTTTTCGCTGAGGAATCGTGTGTGTGCACATGGACAAAGAGAAGGCGCAGCAACCAGGTTCCAGCGCCGAAGAAGGCAAAAGGCAAGGTTTCCGGCGCTATCTCCTTCTCTCCGCAGACCTAGTCGCGCAAAGCAAGCCGCTAAGCCGGCGACCGGCAAGAGAGCTACAACCAAGCATGCCGAACGGAGAAAATAGCAGCAGCTCATCTGTTCACACCTTGTTTCTGCCATGTGCTTGAACGCCAAGACGTTCGCGCTTCTGTGAGATGAAAGACGTCCTTCTGCATATGTGGTTGCTCACACCGGTGCACTTGTTAGTGTATCCCTTCAGTCCTGGGCTGCGGGGCATTCAGAAGTGGCTCTGTGGAGACGTCTGCATAGAGGCAGCTGTCAGAACACGCACACTCGATTGTTCACCAAAACATATGCAGACGCGTCCTTAGCCTGTAGATTTGGATGCACAGAGTTCCCTGTGTTCGCAAGAGACAAGGGAATCGCGTCTGTACGCACAGAAGCAATAGCGGACCGTTTCCCTCGGAGTGAACGCGAAGAGCCGTCTATGTACTCGCAGACACGGGAACGTGCCTCAATGCGGTCACAGAGGCAGCAGCTTTTGCACAGATGCTCTGGTGATTCTGGCACTTTCCAGGCACACTCCTGAAAGTCGCGCACACTGCTGTTCACTGGCTAAACGACCTCTTGGGAAACACGTCTCCGGTCGATGGACCGCTCAGATTGCTTCTCGTGTAACTGTGAACTGTGTCAGCGCAGGGAATCCGTCTCTGTTGAGCAGGTGTCAATCCTGCCTCGCTTTTGCTTTGTTGCCTCTACCAAGATGATTTCCCGTTTCTCTCTTCACTGGAGCAGGCAGACACAGCCAACGCACATCAAGTGTCAAGAGACACGCTCTGCTGAGCTCAACGCTTGTGCAGATGCACATGTGCGACGAAGTCAACACACGTGCTTGTGGAGAGAAAGAAAGGGACTCCCAGGCGTGTGGAGCGACGGGGAGAAAGAGCGGGCGCTGAGGAACACAGTTTCAAACAGACTGTCTCCACACAAACAGGCACCTGTCTGCAGGTATCCTAGATCTTGATTCTTGAACTTGAGGAAACACGCGTCTGAGCAAAACTCCCAAACGCTTCCAGGAAAGACACACGCTCTCCCACAAGCACACAAGTGTTTGCCCTCAGCTATAGATCAGGGACAAGCTTGTGAAGAGATGCCCTGCTATTCTTTCGCCTTATGGCATCATGTGTTTCGTTCCTCTTGGAGATCGATTGTTAAACGTCTTTCCTAGGGCGACTGTGAAGCATTTGCCAGCGGAGGAGAAGTAGCACGGAGCAGCATTCAGTACTGCCTACGAGTGTCTTTGCTACCCTACTAGCGGAGCTCCAAGAACAGGCACACATCTTCAGGTACCTTCCAAATGTGGATTCCCCTGCAGCCCCGTAGGCGGGCGTGCAGTACGCCAACCATCAACGGACGTTTTTCCCCTCAAGCCTGTCAGGACGTTGCTCGTCCGTCTTTCCCTCAATAGATGGGAGTAGGCGCGCTTGCGGATGTGTGCGTGTGTGTGGCCACGCGTTTGCTTAGGCATCAGTGTGTGAAAAGGTAGGTGCTTTTCTCTAGCTGCGTGTGCGTGCACGTGGTGCTGGGTGCACATCCCTGGGTGCTCGTGGAAAGGTTTCTGCATGGTTTTCGCTGAGGAATCGTGTGTGTGCACATGGACAAAGAGAAGGCGCAGCAACCAGGTTCCAGCGCCGAAGAAGGCAAAAGGCAAGGTTTCCGGCGCTATCTCCTTCTCTCCGCAGACCTAGTCGCGCAAAGCAAGCCGCTAAGCCGGCGACCGGCAAGAGAGCTACAACCAAGCATGCCGAACGGAGAAAATAGCAGCAGCTCATCTGTTCACACCTTGTTTCTGCCATGTGCTTGAACGCCAAGACGTTCGCGCTTCTGTGAGATGAAAGACGTCCTTCTGCATATGTGGTTGCTCACACCGGTGCACTTGTTAGTGTATCCCTTCAGTCCTGGGCTGCGGGGCATTCAGAAGTGGCTCTGTGGAGACGTCTGCATAGAGGCAGCTGTCAGAACACGCACACTCGATTGTTCACCAAAACATATGCAGACGCGTCCTTAGCCTGTAGATTTGGATGCACAGAGTTCCCTGTGTTCGCAAGAGACAAGGGAATCGCGTCTGTACGCACAGAAGCAATAGCGGACCGTTTCCCTCGGAGTGAACGCGAAGAGCCGTCTATGTACTCGCAGACACGGGAACGTGCCTCAATGCGGTCACAGAGGCAGCAGCTTTTGCACAGATGCTCTGGTGATTCTGGCACTTTCCAGGCACACTCCTGAAAGTCGCGCACACTGCTGTTCACTGGCTAAACGACCTCTTGGGAAACACGTCTCCGGTCGATGGACCGCTCAGATTGCTTCTCGTGTAACTGTGAACTGTGTCAGCGCAGGGAATCCGTCTCTGTTGAGCAGGTGTCAATCCTGCCTCGCTTTTGCTTTGTTGCCTCTACCAAGATGATTTCCCGTTTCTCTCTTCACTGGAGCAGGCAGACACAGCCAACGCACATCAAGTGTCAAGAGACACACTCTGCTGAGCTCAACGCTTGTGCAGATGCACATGTGCGACGAAGTCAACACACGTGCTTGTGGAGAGAAAGAAAGGGACTCCCAGGCGTGTGGAGCGACGGGGAGAAAGAGCGGGCGCTGAGGAACACAGTTTCAAACAGACTGTCTCCACACAAACAGGCACCTGTCTGCAGGTATCCTAGATCTTGATTCTTGAACTTGAGGAAACACGCGTCTGAGCAAAACTCCCAAACGCTTCCAGGAAAGACACACGCTCTCCCACAAGCACACAAGTGTTTGCCCTCAGCTATAGATCAGGGACAAGCTTGTGAAGAGATGCCCTGCTATTCTTTCGCCTTATGGCATCATGTGTTTCGTTCCTCTTGGAGATCGATTGTTAAACGTCTTTCCTAGGGCGACTGTGAAGCATTTGCCAGCGGAGGAGAAGTAGCACGGAGCAGCATTCAGTACTGCCTACGAGTGTCTTTGCTACCCTACTAGCGGAGCTCCAAGAACAGGCACACATCTTCAGGTACCTTCCAAATGTGGATTCCCCTGCAGCCCCGTAGGCGGGCGTGCAGTACGCCAACCATCAACGGACGTTTTTCCCCTCAAGCCTGTCAGGACGTTGCTCGTCCGTCTTTCCCTCAATAGATGGGAGTAGGCGCGCTTGCGGATGTGTGCGTGTGTGTGGCCACGCGTTTGCTTAGGCATCAGTGTGTGAAAAGGTAGGTGCTTTTCTCTAGCTGCGTGTGCGTGCACGTGGTGCTGGGTGCACATCCCTGGGTGCTCGTGGAAAGGTTTCTGCATGGTTTTCGCTGAGGAATCGTGTGTGTGCACATGGACAAAGAGAAGGCGCAGCAACCAGGTTCCAGCGCCGAAGAAGGCAAAAGGCAAGGTTTCCGGCGCTATCTCCTTCTCTCCGCAGACCTAGTCGCGCAAAGCAAGCCGCTAAGCCGGCGACCGGCAAGAGAGCTACAACGAAGCATGCCGAACGGAGAAAATAGCAGCAGCTCATCTGTTCACACCTTGTTTCTGCCATGTGCTTGAACGCCAAGACGTTCGCGCTTCTGTGAGATGAAAGACGTCCTTCTGCATATGTGGTTGCTCACACCGATGCACTTGTTAGTGTATCCCTTCAGTCCTGGGCTGCGGGGCATTCAGAAGTGGCTCTGTGGAGACGTCTGCATAGAGGCAGCTGTCAGAACACGCACACTCGATTGTTCACCAAAACATATGCAGACGCGTCCTTAGCCTGTAGATTTGGATGCACAGAGTTCCCTGTGTTCGCAAGAGACAAGGGAATCGCGTCTGTACGCACAGAAGCAATAGCGGACCGTTTCCCTCGGAGTGAACGCGAAGAGCCGTCTATGTACTCGCAGACACGGGAACGTGCCTCAATGCGGTCACAGAGGCAGCAGCTTTTGCACAGGTGCTCTGGTGATTCTGGCACTTTCCAGGCACACTCCTGAAAGTCGCGCACACTGCTGTTCACTCGCTAAACGACCTCTTGGGAAACACGTCTCCGGTCGATGGACCGCTCAGATTGCTTCTCGTGTAACTGTGAACTGTGTCAGCGCAGGGAATCCGTCTCTGTTGAGCAGATGTCAATCCTGCCTCGCTTTTGCTTTGTTGCCTCTACCAAGATGATTTCCCGTTTCTCTCTTCACTGGAGCACGCAGACACAGCCAACGCACATCAAGTGTCAAGAGACACGCTCTGCTGAGCTCAACGCTTGTGCAGATGCACATGTGCGACGAAGTCAACACACGTGCTTGTGGAGAGAAAGAAAGGGACTCCCAGGCGTGTGGAGCGACGGGGAGAAAGAGCGGGCGCTGAGGAACACAGTTTCAAACAGACTGTCTCCACACAAACAGGCACCTGTCTGCAGGTATCCTAGATCTTGATTCTTGAACTTGAGGAAACACGCGTCTGAGCAAAACTCCCAAACGCTTCCAGGAAAGACACACGCTCTCCCACAAGCACACAAGTGTTTGCCCTCAGCTATAGATCAGGGACAAGCTTGTGAAGAGATGCCCTGCTATTCTTTCGCCTTATGGCATCATGTGTTTCGTTCCTCTTGGAGATCGATTGTTAAACGTCTTTCCTAGGGCGACTGTGAAGCATTTGCCAGCGGAGGAGAAGTAGCACGGAGCAGCATTCAGTACTGCCTACGAGTGTCTTTGCTACCCTACTAGCGGAGCTCCAAGAACAGGCACACATCTTCAGGTACCTTCCAAATGTGGATTCCCCTGCAGCCCCGTAGGCGGGCGTGCAGTACGCCAACCATCAACGGACGTTTTTCCCCTCAAGCCTGTCAGGACGTTGCTCGTCCGTCTTTCCCTCAATAGATGGGAGTAGGCGCGCTTGCGGATGTGTGCGTGTGTGTGGCCACGCGTTTGCTTAGGCATCAGTGTGTGAAAAGGTAGGTGCTTTTCTCTAGCTGCGTGTGCGTGCACGTGGTGCTGGGTGCACATCCCTGGGTGCTCGTGGAAAGGTTTCTGCATGGTTTTCGCTGAGGAATCGTGTGTGTGCACATGGACAAAGAGAAGGCGCAGCAACCAGGTTCCAGCGCCGAAGAAGGCAAAAGGCAAGGTTTCCGGCGCTATCTCCTTCTCTCCGCAGACCTAGTCGCGCAAAGCAAGCCGCTAAGCCGGCGACCGGCAAGAGAGCTACAACGAAGCATGCCGAACGGAGAAAATAGCAGCAGCTCATCTGTTCACACCTTGTTTCTGCCATGTGCTTGAACGCCAAGACGTTCGCGCTTCTGTGAGATGAAAGACGTCCTTCTGCATATGTGGTTGCTCACACCGGTGCACTTGTTAGTGTATCCCTTCAGTCCTGGGCTGCGGGGCATTCAGAAGTGGCTCTGTGGAGACGTCTGCATAGAGGCAGCTGTCAGAACACGCACACTCGATTGTTCACCAAAACATATGCAGACGCGTCCTTAGCCTGTAGATTTGGATGCACAGAGTTCCCTGTGTTCGCAAGAGACAAGGGAATCGCGTCTGTACGCACAGAAGCAATAGCGGACCGTTTCCCTCGGAGTGAACGCGAAGAGCCGTCTATGTACTCGCAGACACGGGAACGTGCCTCAATGCGGTCACAGAGGCAGCAGCTTTTGCACAGATGCTCTGGTGATTCTGGCACTTTCCAGGCACACTCCTGAAAGTCGCGCACACTGCTGTTCACTGGCTAAACGACCTCTTGGGAAACACGTCTCCGGTCGATGGACCGCTCAGATTGCTTCTCGTGTAACTGTGAACTGTGTCAGCGCAGGGAATCCGTCTCTGTTGAGCAGGTGTCAATCCTGCCTCGCTTTTGCTTTGTTGCCTCTACCAAGATGATTTCCCGTTTCTCTCTTCACTGGAGCAGGCAGACACAGCCAACGCACATCAAGTGTCAAGAGACACGCTCTGCTGAGCTCAACGCTTGTGCAGATGCACATGTGCGACGAAGTCAACACACGTGCTTGTGGAGAGAAAGAAAGGGACTCCCAGGCGTGTGGAGCGACGGGGAGAAAGAGCGGGCGCTGAGGAACACAGTTTCAAACAGACTGTCTCCACACAAACAGGCACCTGTCTGCAGGTATCCTAGATCTTGATTCTTGAACTTGAGGAAACACGCGTCTGAGCAAAACTCCCAAACGCTTCCAGGAAAGACACACGCTCTCCCACAAGCACACAAGTGTTTGCCCTCAGCTATAGATCAGGGACAAGCTTGTGAAGAGATGCCCTGCTATTCTTTCGCCTTATGGCATCATGTGTTTCGTTCCTCTTGGAGATCGATTGTTAAACGTCTTTCCTAGGGCGACTGTGAAGCATTTGCCAGCGGAGGAGAAGTAGCACGGAGCAGCATTCAGTACTGCCTACGAGTGTCTTTGCTACCCTACTAGCGGAGCTCCAAGAACAGGCACACATCTTCAGGTACCTTCCAAATGTGGATTCCCCTGCAGCCCCGTAGGCGGGCGTGCAGTACGCCAACCATCAACGGACGTTTTTCCCCTCAAGCCTGTCAGGACGTTGCTCATCCGTCTTTCCCTCAATAGATGGGAGTAGGCGCGCTTGCGGATGTGTGCGTGTGTGTGGCCACGCGTTTGCTTAGGCATCAGAGTGTGAAAAGGTAGGTGCTTTTCTCTAGCTGCGTGTGCGTGCACGTGGTGCTGGGTGCACATCCCTGGGTGCTCGTGGAAAGGTTTCTGCATGGTTTTCGCTGAGGAATCGTGTGTGTGCACATGGACAAAGAGAAGGCGCAGCAACCAGGTTCCAGCGCCGAAGAAGGCAAAAGGCAAGGTTTCCGGCGCTATCTCCTTCTCTCTGCAGACCTAGTCGCGCAAAGCAAGCCGCTAAGCCGGCGACCGGCAAGAGAGCTACAACCAAGCATGCCGAACGGAGAAAATAGCAGCAGCTCATCTGTTCACACCTTGTTTCTGCCATGTGCTTGAACGCCAAGACGTTCGCGCTTCTGTGAGATGAAAGACGTCCTTCTGCATATGTGGTTGCTCACACCGGTGCACTTGTTAGTGTATCCCTTCAGTCCTGGGCTGCGGGGCATTCAGAAGTGGCTCTGTGGAGACGTCTGCATAGAGGCAGCTGTCAGAACACGCACACTCGATTGTTCACCAAAACATATGCAGACGCGTCCTTAGCCTGTAGATTTGGATGCACAGAGTTCCCTGTGTTCGCAAGAGACAAGGGAATCGCGTCTGTACGCACAGAAGCAATAGCGGACCGTTTCCCTCGGAGTGAACGCGAAGAGCCGTCTATGTACTCGCAGACACGGGAACGTGCCTCAATGCGGTCACAGAGGCAGCAGCTTTTGCACAGATGCTCTGGTGATTCTGGCACTTTCCAGGCACACTCCTGAAAGTCGCGCACACTGCTGTTCACTGGCTAAACGACCTCTTGGGAAACACGTCTCCGGTCGATGGACCGCTCAGATTGCTTCTCGTGTAACTGTGAACTGTGTCAGCGCAGGGAATCCGTCTCTGTTGAGCAGGTGTCAATCCTGCCTCGCTTTTGCTTTGTTGCCTCTACCAAGATGATTTCCCGTTTCTCTCTTCACTGGAGCACGCAGACACAGCCAACGCACATCAAGTGTCAAGAGACACGCTCTGCTGAGCTCAACGCTTGTGCAGATGCACATGTGCGACGAAGTCAACACACGTGCTTGTGGAGAGAAAGAAAGGGACTCCCAGGCGTGTGGAGCGACGGGGAGAAAGAGCGGGCGCTGAGGAACACAGTTTCAAACAGACTGTCTCCACACAAACAGGCACCTGTCTGCAGGTATCCTAGATCTTGATTCTTGAACTTGAGGAAACACGCGTCTGAGCAAAACTCCCAAACGCTTCCAGGAAAGACACACGCTCTCCCACAAGCACACAAGTGTTTGCCCTCAGCTATAGATCAGGGACAAGCTTGTGAAGAGATGCCCTGCTATTCTTTCGCCTTATGGCATCATGTGTTTCGTTCCTCTTGGAGATCGATTGTTAAACGTCTTTCCTAGGGCGACTGTGAAGCATTTGCCAGCGGAGGAGAAGTAGCACGGAGCAGCATTCAGTACTGCCTACGAGTGTCTTTGCTACCCTACTAGCGGAGCTCCAAGAACAGGCACACATCTTCAGGTACCTTCCAAATGTGGATTCCCCTGCAGCCCCGTAGGCGGGCGTGCAGTACGCCAACCATCAACGGACGTTTTTCCCCTCAAGCCTGTCAGGACGTTGCTCATCCGTCTTTCCCTCAATAGATGGGAGTAGGCGCGCTTGCGGATGTGTGCGTGTGTGTGGCCACGCGTTTGCTTAGGCATCAGTGTGTGAAAAGGTAGGTGCTTTTCTCTAGCTGCGTGTGCGTGCACGTGGTGCTGGGTGCACATCCCTGGGTGCTCGTGGAAAGGTTTCTGCATGGTTTTCGCTGAGGAATCGTGTGTGTGCACATGGACAAAGAGAAGGCGCAGCAACCAGGTTCCAGCGCCGAAGAAGGCAAAAGGCGAGGTTTCCGGCGCTATCTCCTTCTCTCCGCAGACCTAGTCGCGCAAAGCAAGCCGCTAAGCCGGCGACCGGCAAGAGAGCTACAACGAAGCATGCCGAACGGAGAAAATAGCAGCAGCTCATCTGTTCACACCTTGTTTCTGCCATGTGCTTGAACGCCAAGACGTTCGCGCTTCTGTGAGATGAAAGACGTCCTTCTGCATATGTGGTTGCTCACACCGGTGCACTTGTTAGTGTATCCATTCAGTCCTGGGCTGCGGGGCATTCAGAAGTGGCTCTGTGGAGACGTCTGCATAGAGGCAGCTGTCAGAACACGCACACTCGATTGTTCACCAAAACATATGCAGACGCGTCCTTAGCCTGTAGATTTGGATGCACAGAGTTCCCTGTGTTCGCAAGAGACAAGGGAATCGCGTCTGTACGCACAGAAGCAATAGCGGACCGTTTCCCTCGGAGTGAACGCGAAGAGCCGTCTATGTACTCGCAGACACGGGAACGTGCCTCAATGCGGTCACAGAGGCAGCAGCTTTTGCACAGATGCTCTGGTGATTCTGGCACTTTCCAGGCACACTCCTGAAAGTCGCGCACACTGCTGTTCACTCGCTAAACGACCTCTTGGGAAACACGTCTCCGGTCGATGGACCGCTCAGATTGCTTCTCGTGTAACTGTGAACTGTGTCAGCGCAGGGAATCCGTCTCTGTTGAGCAGATGTCAATCCTGCCTCGCTTTTGCTTTGTTGCCTCTACCAAGATGATTTCCCGTTTCTCTCTTCACTGGAGCACGCAGACACAGCCAACGCACATCAAGTGTCAAGAGACACGCTCTGCTGAGCTCAACGCTTGTGCAGATGCACATGTGCGACGAAGTCAACACACGTGCTTGTGGAGAGAAAGAAAGGGACTCCCAGGCGTGTGGAGCGACGGGGAGAAAGAGCGGGCGCTGAGGAACACAGTTTCAAACAGACTGTCTCCACACAAACAGGCACCTGTCTGCAGGTATCCTAGATCTTGATTCTTGAACTTGAGGAAACACGCGTCTGAGCAAAACTCCCAAACGCTTCCAGGAAAGACACACGCTCTCCCACAGGCACACAAGTGTTTGCCCTCAGCTATAGATCAGGGACAAGCTTGTGAAGAGATGCCCTGCTGTTCTTTCGCCTTATGGCATCATGTGTTTCGTTCCTCTTGGAGATCGATTGTTAAACGCCTTTCCTAGGGCGACTGTGAAGCATTTGCCAGCGGAGGAGAAGTAGCACGGAGCAGCATTCAGTACTGCCTACGAGTGTCTTTGCTACCCTACTAGCGGAGCTCCAAGAACAGGCACACATCTTCAGGTACCTTCCAAATGTGGATTCCCCTGCAGCCCCGTAGGCGGGCGTGCAGTACGCCAACCATCAACGGACGTTTTTCCCCTCAAGCCTGTCAGGACGTTGCTCGTCCGTCTTTCCCTCAATAGATGGGAGTAGGCGCGCTTGCGGATGTGTGCGTGTGTGTGGCCACGCGTTTGCTTAGGCATCAGTGTGTGAAAAGGTAGGTGCTTTTCTCTAGCTGCGTGTGCGTGCACGTGGTGCTGGGTGCACATCCCTGGGTGCTCGTGGAAAGGTTTCTGCATGGTTTTCGCTGAGGAATCGTGTGTGTGCACATGGACAAAGAGAAGGCGCAGCAACCAGGTTCCAGCGCCGAAGAAGGCAAAAGGCAAGGTTTCCGGCGCTATCTCCTTCTCTCCGCAGACCTAGTCGCGCAAAGAGAGCCGCTAAGCCGGCGACCGGCAAGAGAGCTACAACCAAGCATGCCGAACGGAGAAAATAGCAGCAGCTCATCTGTTCACACCTTGTTTCTGCCATGTGCTTGAACGCCAAGACGTTCGCGCTTCTGTGAGATGAAAGACGTCCTTCTGCATATGTGGTTGCTCACACCGGTGCACTTGTTAGTGTATCCATTCAGTCCTGGGCTGCGGGGCATTCAGAAGTGGCTCTGTGGAGACGTCTGCATAGAGGCAGCTGTCAGAACACGCACACTCGATTGTTCACCAAAACATATGCAGACGCGTCCTTAGCCTGTAGATTTGGATGCACAGAGTTCCCTGTGTTCGCAAGAGACAAGGGAATCGCGTCTGTACGCACAGAAGCAATAGCGGACCGTTTCCCTCGGAGTGAACGCGAAGAGCCGTCTATGTACTCGCAGACACGGGAACGTGCCTCAATGCGGTCACAGAGGCAGCAGCTTTTGCACAGATGCTCTGGTGATTCTGGCACTTTCCAGGCACACTCCTGAAAGTCGCGCACACTGCTGTTCACTCGCTAAACGACCTCTTGGGAAACACGTCTCCGGTCGATGGACCGCTCAGATTGCTTCTCGTGTAACTGTGAACTGTGTCAGCGCAGGGAATCCGTCTCTGTTGAGCAGATGTCAATCCTGCCTCGCTTTTGCTTTGTTGCCTCTACCAAGATGATTTCCCGTTTCTCTCTTCACTGGAGCACGCAGACACAGCCAACGCACATCAAGTGTCAAGAGACACGCTCTGCTGAGCTCAACGCTTGTGCAGATGCACATGTGCGACGAAGTCAACACACGTGCTTGTGGAGAGAAAGAAAGGGACTCCCAGGCGTGTGGAGCGACGGGGAGAAAGAGCGGGCGCTGAGGAACACAGTTTCAAACAGACTGTCTCCACACAAACAGGCACCTGTCTGCAGGTATCCTAGATCTTGATTCTTGAACTTGAGGAAACACGCGTCTGAGCAAAACTCCCAAACGCTTCCAGGAAAGACACACGCTCTCCCACAGGCACACAAGTGTTTGCCCTCAGCTATAGATCAGGGACAAGCTTGTGAAGAGATGCCCTGCTGTTCTTTCGCCTTATGGCATCATGTGTTTCGTTCCTCTTGGAGATCGATTGTTAAACGCCTTTCCTAGGGCGACTGTGAAGCATTTGCCAGCGGAGGAGAAGTAGCACGGAGCAGCATTCAGTACTGCCTACGAGTGTCTTTGCTACCCTACTAGCGGAGCTCCAAGAACAGGCACACATCTTCAGGTACCTTCCAAATGTGGATTCCCCTGCAGCCCCGTAGGCGGGCGTGCAGTACGCCAACCATCAACGGACGTTTTTCCCCTCAAGCCTGTCAGGACGTTGCTCGTCCGTCTTTCCCTCAATAGATGGGAGTAGGCGCGCTTGCGGATGTGTGCGTGTGTGTGGCCACGCGTTTGCTTAGGCATCAGTGTGTGAAAAGGTAGGTGCTTTTCTCTAGCTGCGTGTGCGTGCACGTGGTGCTGGGTGCACATCCCTGGGTGCTCGTGGAAAGGTTTCTGCATGGTTTTCGCTGAGGAATCGTGTGTGTGCACATGGACAAAGAGAAGGCGCAGCAACCAGGTTCCAGCGCCGAAGAAGGCAAAAGGCAAGGTTTCCGGCGCTATCTCCTTCTCTCCGCAGACCTAGTCGCGCAAAGAGAGCCGCTAAGCCGGCGACCGGCAAGAGAGCTACAACCAAGCATGCCGAACGGAGAAAATAGCAGCAGCTCATCTGTTCACACCTTGTTTCTGCCATGTGCTTGAACGCCAAGACGTTCGCGCTTCTGTGAGATGAAAGACGTCCTTCTGCATATGTGGTTGCTCACACCGGTGCACTTGTTAGTGTATCCATTCAGTCCTGGGCTGCGGGGCATTCAGAAGTGGCTCTGTGGAGACGTCTGCATAGAGGCAGCTGTCAGAACACGCACACTCGATTGTTCACCAAAACATATGCAGACGCGTCCTTAGCCTGTAGATTTGGATGCACAGAGTTCCCTGTGTTCGCAAGAGACAAGGGAATCGCGTCTGTACGCACAGAAGCAATAGCGGACCGTTTCCCTCGGAGTGAACGCGAAGAGCCGTCTATGTACTCGCAGACACGGGAACGTGCCTCAATGCGGTCACAGAGGCAGCAGCTTTTGCACAGATGCTCTGGTGATTCTGGCACTTTCCAGGCACACTCCTGAAAGTCGCGCACACTGCTGTTCACTCGCTAAACGACCTCTTGGGAAACACGTCTCCGGTCGATGGACCGCTCAGATTGCTTCTCGTGTAACTGTGAACTGTGTCAGCGCAGGGAATCCGTCTCTGTTGAGCAGATGTCAATCCTGCCTCGCTTTTGCTTTGTTGCCTCTACCAAGATGATTTCCCGTTTCTCTCTTCACTGGAGCACGCAGACACAGCCAACGCACATCAAGTGTCAAGAGACACACTCTGCTGAGCTCAACGCTTGTGCAGATGCACATGTGCGACGAAGTCAACACACGTGCTTGTGGAGAGAAAGAAAGGGACTCCCAGGCGTGTGGAGCGACGGGGAGAAAGAGCGGGCGCTGAGGAACACAGTTTCAAACAGACTGTCTCCACACAAACAGGCACCTGTCTGCAGGTATCCTAGATCTTGATTCTTGAACTTGAGGAAACACGCGTCTGAGCAAAACTCCCAAACGCTTCCAGGAAAGACACACGCTCTCCCACAAGCACACAAGTGTTTGCCCTCAGCTATAGATCAGGGACAAGCTTGTGAAGAGATGCCCTGCTATTCTTTCGCCTTATGGCATCATGTGTTTCGTTCCTCTTGGAGATCGATTGTTAAACGTCTTTCCTAGGGCGACTGTGAAGCATTTGCCAGCGGAGGAGAAGTAGCACGGAGCAGCATTCAGTACTGCCTACGAGTGTCTTTGCTACCCTACTAGCGGAGCTCCAAGAACAGGCACACATCTTCAGGTACCTTCCGAATGTGGATTCCCCTGCAGCCCCGTAGGCGGGCGTGCAGTACGCCAACCATCAACGAACGTTTTTCCCCTCAAGCCTGTCAGGACGTTGCTCGTCCGTCTTTCCCTCAATAGATGGGAGTAGGCGCGCTTGCGGATGTGTGCGTGTGTGTGGCCACTTCTGAATGCCCCGCAGCCCAGGACTGAAGGGATACACTAACAAGTGCACCGGTGTGAGCAACCACATATGCAGAAGGACGTCTTTCATCTCACAGAAGCGCGAACGTCTTGGCGTTCAAGCACATGGCAGAAACAAGGTGTGAACAGATGAGCTGCTGCTATTTTCTCCGTTCGGCATGCTTGGTTGTAGCTCTCTTGCCGGTCGCCGGCTTAGCGGCTTGCTTTGCGCGACTAGGTCTGCGGAGAGAAGGAGATAGCGCCGGAAACCTTGCCTTTTGCCGTCTTCGGCGCTGGAACCTGGTTGCTGCGCCTTCTCTTTGTCCATGTGCACACACACGATTCCTCAGCGAAAACCATGCAGAAACCTTTCCACGAGCACCCAGGGATGTGCACCCAGCACCACGTGCACGCACACGCAGCTAGAGAAAAGCACCTACCTTTTCACACACTGATGCCTAAGCAAACGCGTGGCCACACACACGCACACATCCGCAAGCGCGCCTACTCCCATCTATTGAGGGAAAGACGGACGAGCAACGTCCTGACAGGCTTGAGGGGAAAAACGTCCGTTGATGGTTGGCGTACTGCACGCCCGCCTACGGGGCTGCAGGGGAATCCACATTTGGAAGGTACCTGAAGATGTGTGCCTGTTCTTGGAGCTCCGCTAGTAGGGTAGCAAAGACACTCGCAGGCAGTACTGAATGCTGCTCCGTGCTACTTCTCCTCCGCTGGCAAATGCTTCACAGTCGCCCTAGGAAAGACGTTTAACAATCGATCTCCAAGAGGAACGAAACACATGATGCCATAAGGCGAAAGAATAGCAGGGCATCTCTTCACAAGCTTGTCCCTGATCTATAGCTGAGGGCAAACACTTGTGTGCTTGTGGGAGAGCGTGTGTCTTTCCTGGAAGCGTTTGGGAGTTTTGCTCAGACGCGTGTTTCCTCAAGTTCAAGAATCAAGATCTAGGATACCTGCAGACAGGTGCCTGTTTGTGTGGAGACAGTCTGTTTGAAACTGTGTTCCTCAGCGCCCGCTCTTTCTCCCCGTCGCTCCACACGCCTGGGAGTCCCTTTCTTTCTCTCCACAAGCACGTGTGTTGACTTCGTCGCACATGTGCATCTGCACAAGCGTTGAGCTCAGCAGAGTGTGTCTCTTGACACTTGATGTGCGTTGGCTGTGTCTGCCTGCTCCAGTGAAGAGAGAAACGGGAAATCATCTTGGTAGAGGCAACAAAGCAAAAGCGAGGCAGGATTGACACCTGCTCAACAGAGACGGATTCCCTGCGCTGACACAGTTCACAGTTACACGAGAAGCAATCTGAGGGGTCCATCGACCGGAGACGTGTTTCCCAAGAGGTCGTTTAGCGAGTGAACAGCAGTGTGCGCGACTTTCAGGAGTGTGCCTGGAAAGTGCCAGAATCACCAGAGCATCTGTGCAAAAGCTGCTGCCTCTGTGACCGCATTGAGGCACGTTCCCGTGTCTGCGAGTACATAGACGGCTCTTCGCGTTCACTCCGAGGGAAACGGTCCGCTATTGCTTCTGTGCGTACAGACGCGATTCCCTTGTCTCTTGCGAACACAGGGAACTCTGTGCATCCAAATCTACAGGCTAAGGACGCGTCTGCATATGTTTTGGTGAACAATCGAGTGTGCGTGTTCTGACAGCTGCCTCTATGCAGACGTCTCCACAGAGCCACTTCTGAATGCCCCGCAGCCCAGGACTGAATGGATACACTAACAAGTGCACCGGTGTGAGCAACCACATATGCAGAAGGACGTCTTTCATCTCACAGAAGCGCGAACGTCTTGGCGTTCAAGCACATGGCAGAAACAAGGTGTGAACAGATGAGCTGCTGCTATTTTCTCCGTTCGGCATGCTTCGTTGTAGCTCTCTTGCCGGTCGCCGGCTTAGCGGCTTGCTTTGCGCGACTAGGTCTGCGGAGAGAAGGAGATAGCGCCGGAAACCTTGCCTTTTGCCTTCTTCGGCGCTGGAACCTGGTTGCTGCGCCTTCTCTTTGTCCATGTGCACACACACGATTCCTCAGCGAAAACCATGCAGAAACCTTTCCACGAGCACCCAGGGATGTGCACCCAGCACCACGTGCACGCACACGCAGCTAGAGAAAAGCACCTACCTTTTCACACACTGATGCCTAAGCAAACGCGTGGCCACACACACGCACACATCCGCAAGCGCGCCTACTCCCATCTATTGAGGGAAAGACGGACGAGCAACGTCCTGACAGGCTTGAGGGGAAAAACGTCCGTTGATGGTTGGCGTACTGCACGCCCGCCTACGGGGCTGCAGGGGAATCCACATTTGGAAGGTACCTGAAGATGTGTGCCTGTTCTTGGAGCTCCGCTAGTAGGGTAGCAAAGACACTCGTAGGCAGTACTGAATGCTGCTCCGTGCTACTTCTCCTCCGCTGGCAAATGCTTCACAGTCGCCCTAGGAAAGGCGTTTAACAATCGATCTCCAAGAGGAACGAAACACATGATGCCATAAGGCGAAAGAATAGCAGGGCATCTCTTCACAAGCTTGTCCCTGATCTATAGCTGAGGGCAAACACTTGTGTGCTTGTGGGAGAGCGTGTGTCTTTCCTGGAAGCGTTTGGGAGTTTTGCTCAGACGCGTGTTTCCTCAAGTTCAAGAATCAAGATCTAGGATACCTGCAGACAGGTGCCTGTTTGTGTGGAGACAGTCTGTTTGAAACTGTGTTCCTCAGCGCCCGCTCTTTCTCCCCGTCGCTCCACACGCCTGGGAGTCCCTTTCTTTCTCTCCACAAGCACGTGTGTTGACTTCGTCGCACATGTGCATCTGCACAAGCGTTGAGCTCAGCAGAGTGTGTCTCTTGACACTTGATGTGCGTTGGCTGTGTCTGCCTGCTCCAGTGAAGAGAGAAACGGGAAATCATCTTGGTAGAGGCAACAAAGCAAAAGCGAGGCAGGATTGACATCTGCTCAACAGAGACGGATTCCCTGCGCTGACACAGTTCACAGTTACACGAGAAGCAATCTGAGGGGTCCATCGACCGGAGACGTGTTTCCCAAGAGGTCGTTTAGCGAGTGAACAGCAGTGTGCGCGACTTTCAGGAGTGTGCCTGGAAAGTGCCAGAATCACCAGAGCATCTGTGCAAAAGCTGCTGCCTCTGTGACCGCATTGAGGCACGTTCCCGTGTCTGCGAGTACATAGACGGCTCTTCGCGTTCACTCCGAGGGAAACGGTCCGCTATTGCTTCTGTGCGTACAGACGCGATTCCCTTGTCTCTTGCGAACACAGGGAACTCTGTGCATCCAAATCTACAGGCTAAGGACGCGTCTGCATATGTTTTGGTGAACAATCGAGTGTGCGTGTTCTGACAGCTGTCTCTATGCAGACGTCTCCACAGAGCCACTTCTGAATGCCCCGCAGCCCAGGACTGAATGGATACACTAACAAGTGCACCGGTGTGAGCAACCACATATGCAGAAGGACGTCTTTCATCTCACAGAAGCGCGAACGTCTTGGCGTTCAAGCACATGGCAGAAACAAGGTGTGAACAGATGAGCTGCTGCTATTTTCTCCGTTCGGCATGCTTGGTTGTAGCTCTCTTGCCGGTCGCCGGCTTAGCGGCTTGCTTTGCGCGACTAGGTGTGGGGAGAGAAGGAGATAGCGCCGGAAACCTTGCCTTTTGCCTTCTTCGGCGCTGGAACCTGGTTGCTGCGCCTTCTCTTTGTCCATGTGCACACACACGATTCCTCAGCGAAAACCATGCAGAAACCTTTCCACGAGCACCCAGGGATGTGCACCCAGCACCACGTGCACGCAGACGCAGCTAGAGAAAAGCACCTACCTTTTCACACACTGATGCCTAAGCAAACGCGTGGCCACACACACGCACACATCCGCAAGCGCGCCTACTCCCATCTATTGAGGGAAAGACGGACGAGCAACGTCCTGACAGGCTTGAGGGGAAAAACGTCCGTTGATGGTTGGCGTACTGCACGCCCGCCTACGGGGCTGCAGGGGAATCCACATTTGGAAGGTACCTGAAGATGTGTGCCTGTTCTTGGAGCTCCGCTAGTAGGGTAGCAAAGACACTCGTAGGCAGTACTGAATGCTGCTCCGTGCTACTTCTCCTCCGCTGGCAAATGCTTCACAGTCGCCCTAGGAAAGACGTTTAACAATCGATCTCCAAGAGGAACGAAACACATGATGCCATAAGGCGAAAGAATAGCAGGGCATCTCTTCACAAGCTTGTCCCTGATCTATAGCTGAGGGCAAACACTTGTGTGCTTGTGGGAGAGCGTGTGTCTTTCCTGGAAGCGTTTGGGAGTTTTGCTCAGACGCGTGTTTCCTCAAGTTCAAGAATCAAGATCTAGGATACCTGCAGACAGGTGCCTGTTTGTGTGGAGACAGTCTGTTTGAAACTGTGTTCCTCAGCGCCCGCTCTTTCTCCCCGTCGCTCCACACGCCTGGGAGTCCCTTTCTTTCTCTCCACAAGCACGTGTGTTGACTTCGTCGCACATGTGCATCTGCACAAGCGTTGAGCTCAGCAGAGCGTGTCTCTTGACACTTGATGTGCGTTGGCTGTGTCTGCGTGCTCCAGTGAAGAGAGAAACGGGAAATCATCTTGGCAGAGGCAACAAAGCAAAAGCGAGGCAGGATTGACATCTGCTCAACAGAGACGGATTCCCTGCGCTGACACAGTTCACAGTTACACGAGAAGCAATCTGAGCGGTCCATCGACCGGAGACGTGTTTCCCAAGAGGTCGTTTAGCGAGTGAACAGCAGTGTGCGCGACTTTCAGGAGTGTGCCTGGAAAGTGCCAGAATCACCAGAGCATCTGTGCAAAAGCTGCTGCCTCTGTGACCGCATTGAGGCACGTTCCCGTGTCTGCGAGTACATAGACGGCTCTGCGCGTTCACTCCGAGGGAAACGGTCCGCTATTGCTTCTGTGCGTACAGACGCGATTCCCTTGTCTCTTGCGAACACAGGGAACTCTGTGCATCCAAATCTACAGGCTAAGGACGCGTCTGCATATGTTTTGGTGAACAATCGAGTGTGCGTGTTCTGACAGCTGCCTCTATGCAGACGTCTCCACAGAGCCACTTCTGAATGCCCCGCAGCCCAGGACTGAAGGGATACACTAACAAGTGCACCGGTGTGAGCAACCACATATGCAGAAGGACGTCTTTCATCTCACAGAAGCGCGAACGTCTTGGCGTTCAAGCACATGGCAGAAACAAGGTGTGAACAGATGAGCTGCTGCTATTTTCTCCGTTCGGCATGCTTGGTTGTAGCTCTCTTGCCGGTCGCCGGCTTAGCGGCTCTCTTTGCGCGACTAGGTCTGCGTAGAGAAGATGATAGCGCCGGAAACCTCGCCTTTTGCCTTCTTCGGCGCTGGAACCTGGTTGCTGCGCCTTCTCTTTGTCCATGTGCACACACACGATTCCTCAGCGAAAACCATGCAGAAACCTTTCCACGAGCACCCAGGGATGTGCACCCAGCACCACGTGCACGCACACGCAGCTAGAGAAAAGCACCTACCTTTTCACACACTGATGCCTAAGCAAACGCGTGGCCACACACACGCACACATCCGCAAGCGCGCCTACTCCCATCTATTGAGGGAAAGACGGACGAGCAACGTCCTGACAGGCTTGAGGGGAAAAACGTCCGTTGATGGTTGGCGTACTGCACGCCCGCCTACGGGGCTGCAGGGGAATCCACATTTGGAAGGTACCTGAAGATGTGTGCCTGTTCTTGGAGCTCCGCTAGTAGGGTAGCAAAGACACTCGTAGGCAGTACTGAATGCTGCTCCGTGCTACTTCTCCTCCGCTGGCAAATGCTTCACAGTCGCCCTAGGAAAGACGTTTAACAATCGATCTCCAAGAGGAACGAAACACATGATGCCATAAGGCGAAAGAATAGCAGGGCATCTCTTCACAAGCTTGTCCCTGATCTATAGCTGAGGGCAAACACTTGTGTGCTTGTGGGAGAGCGTGTGTCTTTCCTGGAAGCGTTTGGGAGTTTTGCTCAGACGCGTGTTTCCTCAAGTTCAAGAATCAAGATCTAGGATACCTGCAGACAGGTGCCTGTTTGTGTGGAGACAGTCTGTTTGAAACTGTGTTCCTCAGCGCCCGCTCTTTCTCCCCGTCGCTCCACACGCCTGGGAGTCCCTTTCTTTCTCTCCACAAGCACGTGTGTTGACTTCGTCGCACATGTGCATCTGCACAAGCGTTGAGCTCAGCAGAGCGTGTCTCTTGACACTTGATGTGCGTTGGCTGTGTCTGCCTGCTCCAGTGAAGAGAGAAACGGGAAATCATCTTGGTAGAGGCAACAAAGCAAAAGCGAGGCAGGATTGACATCTGCTCAACAGAGACGGATTCCCTGCGCTGACACAGTTCACAGTTACACGAGAAGCAATCTGAGGGGTCCATCGACCGGAGACGTGTTTCCCAAGAGGTCGTTTAGCGAGTGAACAGCAGTGTGCGCGACTTTCAGGAGTGTGCCTGGAAAGTGCCAGAATCACCAGAGCATCTGTGCAAAAGCTGCTGCCTCTGTGACCGCATTGAGGCACGTTCCCGTGTCTGCGAGTACATAGACGGCTCTTCGCGTTCACTCCGAGGGAAACGGTCCGCTATTGCTTCTGTGCGTACAGACGCGATTCCCTTGTCTCTTGCGAACACAGGGAACTCTGTGCATCCAAATCTACAGGCTAAGGACGCGTCTGCATATGTTTTGGTGAACAATCGAGTGTGCGTGTTCTGACAGCTGCCTCTATGCAGACGTCTCCACAGAGCCACTTCTGAATGCCCCGCAGCCCAGGACTGAATGGATACACTAACAAGTGCACCGGTGTGAGCAACCACATATGCAGAAGGACGTCTTTCATCTCACAGAAGCGCGAACGTCTTGGCGTTCAAGCACATGGCAGAAACAAGGTGTGAACAGATGAGCTGCTGCTATTTTCTCCGTTCGGCATGCTTGGTTGTAGCTCTCTTGCCGGTCGCCGGCTTAGCGGCTTGCTTTGCGCGACTAGGTCTGGGGAGAGAAGGAGATAGCGCCGGAAACCTTGCCTTTTGCCTTCTTCGGCGCTGGAACCTGGTTGCTGCGCCTTCTCTTTGTCCATGTGCACACACACGATTCCTCAGCGAAAACCATGCAGAAACCTTTCCACGAGCACCCAGGGATGTGCACCCAGCACCACGTGCACGCACACGCAGCTAGAGAAAAGCACCTACCTTTTCACACACTGATGCCTACACACGCACACATCCGCAAGCGCGCCTACTCCCATCTATTGAAGGAAAGATGGAGGAGCAACGTCCTGACAGGCTTGAGGGGAAAAAACGTCCGTTGATGGTTGGCGTACTGCACGCCCGCCTACGGGGCTGCAGGGGAATCCACATTTGGAAGGTACCTGAAGATGTGTGCCTGTTCTTGGAGCTCCGCTAGTAGGGTAGCAAAGACACTCGTAGGCAGTACTGAATGCTGCTCCGTGCTACTTCTCCTCCGCTGGCAAATGCTTCACAGTCGCCCTAGGAAAGACGTTTAACAATCGATCTCCAAGAGGAACGAAACACATGATGCCATAAGGCGAAAGAATAGCAGGGCATCTCTTCACAAGCTTGTCCCTGATCTATAGCTGAGGGCAAACACTTGTGTGCTTGTGGGAGAGCGTGTGTCTTTCCTGGAAGCGTTTGGGAGTTTTGCTCAGACGCGTGTTTCCTCAAGTTCAAGAATCAAGATCTAGGATACCTGCAGACAGGTGCCTGTTTGTGTGGAGACAGTCTGTTTGAAACTGTGTTCCTCAGCGCCCGCTCTTTCTCCCCGTCGCTCCACACGCCTGGGAGTCCCTTTCTTTCTCTCCACAAGCACGTGTGTTGACTTCGTCGCACATGTGCATCTGCACAAGCGTTGAGCTCAGCAGAGCGTGTCTCTTGACACTTGATGTGCGTTG
This sequence comes from Patagioenas fasciata, assembly GCF_037038585.1. Classification (NCBI taxonomy): domain Eukaryota; kingdom Metazoa; phylum Chordata; class Aves; order Columbiformes; family Columbidae; genus Patagioenas; species Patagioenas fasciata. Next base: position 51,204,468 of record NC_092523.1, on the reverse strand, counting down.
GCTGTGTCTGCGTGCTCCAGTGAAGAGAGAAACGGGAAATCATCTTGGCAGAGGCAACAAAGCAAAAGCGAGGCAGGATTGACATCTGCTCAACAGAGACGGATTCCCTGCGCTGACACAGTTCACAGTTACACGAGAAGCAATCTGAGCGGTCCATCGACCGGAGACGTGTTTCCCAAGAGGTCGTTTAGCGAGTGAACAGCAGTGTGCGCGACTTTCAGGAGTGTGCCTGGAAAGTGCCAGAATCACCAGAGCATCTGTGCAAAAGCTGCTGCCTCTGTGACCGCATTGAGGCACGTTCCCGTGTCTGCGAGTACATAGACGGCTCTGCGCGTTCACTCCGAGGGAAACGGTCCGCTATTGCTTCTGTGCGTACAGACGCGATTCCCTTGTCTCTTGCGAACACAGGGAACTCTGTGCATCCAAATCTACAGGCTAAGGACGCGTCTGCATATGTTTTGGTGAACAATCGAGTGTGCGTGTTCTGACAGCTGCCTCTATGCAGACGTCTCCACAGAGCCACTTCTGAATGCCCCGCAGCCCAGGACTGAAGGGATACACTAACAAGTGCACCGGTGTGAGCAACCACATATGCAGAAGGACGTCTTTCATCTCACAGAAGCGCGAACGTCTTGGCGTTCAAGCACATGGCAGAAACAAGGTGTGAACAGATGAGCTGCTGCTATTTTCTCCGTTCGGCATGCTTGGTTGTAGCTCTCTTGCCGGTCGCCGGCTTAGCGGCTCTCTTTGCGCGACTAGGTCTGCGTAGAGAAGATGATAGCGCCGGAAACCTCGCCTTTTGCCTTCTTCGGCGCTGGAACCTGGTTGCTGCGCCTTCTCTTTGTCCATGTGCACACACACGATTCCTCAGCGAAAACCATGCAGAAACCTTTCCACGAGCACCCAGGGATGTGCACCCAGCACCACGTGCACGCACACGCAGCTAGAGAAAAGCACCTACCTTTTCACACACTGATGCCTAAGCAAACGCGTGGCCACACACACGCACACATCCGCAAGCGCGCCTACTCCCATCTATTGAGGGAAAGACGGACGAGCAACGTCCTGACAGGCTTGAGGGGAAAAACGTCCGTTGATGGTTGGCGTACTGCACGCCCGCCTACGGGGCTGCAGGGGAATCCACATTTGGAAGGTACCTGAAGATGTGTGCCTGTTCTTGGAGCTCCGCTAGTAGGGTAGCAAAGACACTCGTAGGCAGTACTGAATGCTGCTCCGTGCTACTTCTCCTCCGCTGGCAAATGCTTCACAGTCGCCCTAGGAAAGACGTTTAACAATCGATCTCCAAGAGGAACGAAACACATGATGCCATAAGGCGAAAGAATAGCAGGGCATCTCTTCACAAGCTTGTCCCTGATCTATAGCTGAGGGCAAACACTTGTGTGCTTGTGGGAGAGCGTGTGTCTTTCCTGGAAGCGTTTGGGAGTTTTGCTCAGACGCGTGTTTCCTCAAGTTCAAGAATCAAGATCTAGGATACCTGCAGACAGGTGCCTGTTTGTGTGGAGACAGTCTGTTTGAAACTGTGTTCCTCAGCGCCCGCTCTTTCTCCCCGTCGCTCCACACGCCTGGGAGTCCCTTTCTTTCTCTCCACAAGCACGTGTGTTGACTTCGTCGCACATGTGCATCTGCACAAGCGTTGAGCTCAGCAGAGCGTGTCTCTTGACACTTGATGTGCGTTGGCTGTGTCTGCCTGCTCCAGTGAAGAGAGAAACGGGAAATCATCTTGGTAGAGGCAACAAAGCAAAAGCGAGGCAGGATTGACATCTGCTCAACAGAGACGGATTCCCTGCGCTGACACAGTTCACAGTTACACGAGAAGCAATCTGAGCGGTCCATCGACCGGAGACGTGTTTCCCAAGAGGTCGTTTAGCGAGTGAACAGCAGTGTGCGCGACTTTCAGGAGTGTGCCTGGAAAGTGCCAGAATCACCAGAGCATCTGTGCAAAAGCTGCTGCCTCTGTGACCGCATTGAGGCACGTTCCCGTGTCTGCGAGTACATAGACGGCTCTGCGCGTTCACTCCGAGGGAAACGGTCCGCTATTGCTTCTGTGCGTACAGACGCGATTCCCTTGTCTCTTGCGAACACAGGGAACTCTGTGCATCCAAATCTACAGGCTAAGGACGCGTCTGCATATGTTTTGGTGAACAATCGAGTGTGCGTGTTCTGACAGCTGCCTCTATGCAGACGTCTCCACAGAGCCACTTCTGAATGCCCCGCAGCCCAGGACTGAAGGGATACACTAACAAGTGCACCGGTGTGAGCAACCACATATGCAGAAGGACGTCTTTCATCTCACAGAAGCGCGAACGTCTTGGCGTTCAAGCACATGGCAGAAACAAGGTGTGAACAGATGAGCTGCTGCTATTTTCTCCGTTCGGCATGCTTGGTTGTAGCTCTCTTGCCGGTCGCCGGCTTAGCGGCTCTCTTTGCGCGACTAGGTCTGCGGAGAGAAGGAGATAGCGCCGGAAACCTTGCCTTTTGCCTTCTTCGGCGCTGGAACCTGGTTGCTGCGCCTTCTCTTTGTCCATGTGCACACACACGATTCCTCAGCGAAAACCATGCAGAAACCTTTCCACGAGCACCCAGGGATGTGCACCCAGCACCACGTGCACGCACACGCAGCTAGAGAAAAGCACCTACCTTTTCACACACTGATGCCTAAGCAAACGCGTGGCCACACACACGCACACATCCGCAAGCGCGCCTACTCCCATCTATTGAGGGAAAGACGGACGAGCAACGTCCTGACAGGCTTGAGGGGAAAAACGTCCGTTGATGGTTGGCGTACTGCACGCCCGCCTACGGGGCTGCAGGGGAATCCACATTTGGAAGGTACCTGAAGATGTGTGCCTGTTCTTGGAGCTCCGCTAGTAGGGTAGCAAAGACACTCGTAGGCAGTACTGAATGCTGCTCCGTGCTACTTCTCCTCCGCTGGCAAATGCTTCACAGTCGCCCTAGGAAAGACGTTTAACAATCGATCTCCAAGAGGAACGAAACACATGATGCCATAAGGCGAAAGAATAGCAGGGCATCTCTTCACAAGCTTGTCCCTGATCTATAGCTGAGGGCAAACACTTGTGTGCTTGTGGGAGAGCGTGTGTCTTTCCTGGAAGCGTTTGGGAGTTTTGCTCAGACGCGTGTTTCCTCAAGTTCAAGAATCAAGATCTAGGATACCTGCAGACAGGTGCCTGTTTGTGTGGAGACAGTCTGTTTGAAACTGTGTTCCTCAGCGCCCGCTCTTCCTCCCCGTCGCTCCACACGCCTGGGAGTCCCTTTCTTTCTCTCCACAAGCACGTGTGTTGACTTCGTCGCACATGTGCATCTGCACAAGCGTTGAGCTCAGCAGAGCGTGTCTCTTGACACTTGATGTGCGTTGGCTGTGTCTACCTGCTCCAGTGAAGAGAGAAACGGGAAATCATCTTGGTAGAGGCAACAAAGCAAAAGCGAGGCAGGATTGACATCTGCTCAACAGAGACGGATTCCCTGCGCTGACACAGTTCACAGTTACACGAGAAGCAATCTGAGCGGTCCATCGACCGGAGACGTGTTTCCCAAGAGGTCGTTTAGCGAGTGAACAGCAGTGTGCGCGACTTTCAGGAGTGTGCCTGGAAAGTGCCAGAATCACCAGAGCATCTGTGCAAAAGCTGCTGCCTCTGTGACCGCATTGAGGCACGTTCCCGTGTCTGCGAGTACATAGACGGCTCTTCGCGTTCACTCCGAGGGAAACGGTCCGCTATTGCTTCTGTGCGTACAGACGCGATTCCCTTGTCTCTTGCGAACACAGGGAACTCTGTGCATCCAAATCTACAGGCTAAGGACGCGTCTGCATATGTTTTGGTGAACAATCGAGTGTGCGTGTTCTGACAGCTGCCTCTATGCAGACGTCTCCACAGAGCCACTTCTGAATGCCCCGCAGCCCAGGACTGAAGGGATACACTAACAAGTGCACCGGTGTGAGCAACCACATATGCAGAAGGACGTCTTTCATCTCACAGAAGCGCGAACGTCTTGGCGTTCAAGCACATGGCAGAAACAAGGTGTGAACAGATGAGCTGCTGCTATTTTCTCCGTTCGGCATGCTTGGTTGTAGCTCTCTTGCCGGTCGCCGGCTTAGCGGCTCTCTTTGCGCGACTAGGTCTGCGGAGAGAAGGAGATAGCGCCGGAAACCTTGCCTTTTGCCTTCTTCGGCGCTGGAACCTGGTTGCTGCGCCTTCTCTTTGTCCATGTGCACACACACGATTCCTCAGCGAAAACCATGCAGAAACCTTTCCACGAGCACCCAGGGATGTGCACCCAGCACCACGTGCACGCACACGCAGCTAGAGAAAAGCACCTACCTTTTCACACACTGATGCCTACACACGCACACATCCGCAAGCGCGCCTACTCCCATCTATTGAGGGAAAGACGGACGAGCAACGTCCTGACAGGCTTGAGGGGAAAAAACGTCCGTTGATGGTTGGCGTACTGCACGCCCGCCTACGGGGCTGCAGGGGAATCCACATTTGGAAGGTACCTGAAGATGTGTGCCTGTTCTTGGAGCTCCGCTAGTAGGGTAGCAAAGACACTCGTAGGCAGTACTGAATGCTGCTCCGTGCTACTTCTCCTCCGCTGGCAAATGCTTCACAGTCGCCCTAGGAAAGACGTTTAACAATCGATTTCCAAGAGGAACGAAACACATGATGCCATAAGGCGAAAGAATAGCAGGGCATCTCTTCACAAGCTTGTCCCTGATCTATAGCTGAGGGCAAACACTTGTGTGCTTGTGGGAGAGCGTGTGTCTTTCCTGGAAGCGTTTGGGAGTTTTGCTCAGACGCGTGTTTCCTCAAGTTCAAGAATCAAGATCTAGGATACCTGCAGACAGGTGCCTGTTTGTGTGGAGACAGTCTGTTTGAAACTGTGTTCCTCAGCGCCCGCTCTTTCTCCCCGTCGCTCCACACGCCTGGGAGTCCCTTTCTTTCTCTCCACAAGCACGTGTGTTGACTTCGTCGCACATGTGCATCTGCACAAGCGTTGAGCTCAGCAGAGCGTGTCTCTTGACACTTGATGTGCGTTGGCTGTGTCTGCGTGCTCCAGTGAAGAGAGAAACGGGAAATCATCTTGGTAGAGGCAACAAAGCAAAAGCGAGGCAGGATTGACACCTGCTCAACAGAGACGGATTCCCTGCGCTGACACAGTTCACAGTTACACGAGAAGCAATCTGAGCGGTCCATCGACCGGAGACGTGTTTCCCAAGAGGTCGTTTAGCGAGTGAACAGCAGTGTGCGCGACTTTCAGGAGTGTGCCTGGAAAGTGCCAGAATCACCAGAGCATCTGTGCAAAAGCTGCTGCCTCTGTGACCGCATTGAGGCACGTTCCCGTGTCTGCGAGTACATAAACGGCTCTTTCGCGTTCACTCCGAGGGAAACGGTCCGCTATTGCTTCTGTGCGTACAGACGCGATTCCCTTGTCTCTTGCGAACACAGGGAACTCTGTGCATCCAAATCTACAGGCTAAGGACGCGTCTGCATATGTTTTGGTGAACAATCGAGTGTGCGTGTTCTGACAGCTGCCTCTATGCAGACGTCTCCACAGAGCCACTTCTGAATGCCCCGCAGCCCAGGACTGAAGGGATACACTAACAAGTGCACCGGTGTGAGCAACCACATATGCAGAAGGACGTCTTTCATCTCACAGAAGCGCGAACGTCTTGGCGTTCAAGCACATGGCAGAAACAAGGTGTGAACAGATGAGCTGCTGCTATTTTCTCCGTTCGGCATGCTTCGTTGTAGCTCTCTTGCCGGTCGCCGGCTTAGCGGCTTGCTTTGCGCGACTAGGTCTGCGGAGAGAAGGAGATTGCGCCGGAAACCTTGCCTTTTGCCTTCTTCGGCGCTGGAACCTGGTTGCTGCGCCTTCTCTTTGTCCATGTGCACACACACGATTCCTCAGCGAAAACCATGCAGAAACCTTTCCACGAGCACCCAGGGATGTGCACCCAGCACCACGTGCACCCAGCACACGCAGCTAGAGAAAAGCACCTACCTTTTCACACACTGATGCCTAAGCAAACGCGTGGCCACACACACGCACACATCCGCAAGCGCGCCTACTCCCATCTATTGAGGGAAAGACGGACGAGCAACGTCCTGACAGGCTTGAGGGGAAAAACGTCCGTTGATGGTTGGCGTACTGCACGCCCGCCTACGGGGCTGCAGGGGAATCCACATTTGGAAGGTACCTGAAGATGTGTGCCTGTTCTTGGAGCTCCGCTAGTAGGGTAGCAAAGACACTCGTAGGCAGTACTGAATGCTGCTCCGTGCTACTTCTCCTCCGCTGGCAAATGCTTCACAGTCGCCCTAGGAAAGACGTTTAACAATCGATCTCCAAGAGGAACGAAACACATGATGCCATAAGGCGAAAGAATAGCAGGGCATCTCTTCACAAGCTTGTCCCTGATCTATAGCTGAGGGCAAACACTTGTGTGCTTGTGGGAGAGCGTGTGTCTTTCCTGGAAGCGTTTGGGAGTTTTGCTCAGACGCGTGTTTCCTCAAGTTCAAGAATCAAGATCTAAGATACCTGCAGACAGGTGCCTGTTTGTGTGGAGACAGTCTGTTTGAAACTGTGTTCCTCAGCGCCCGCTCTTTCTCCCCGTCGCTCCACACGCCTGGGAGTCCCTTTCTTTCTCTCCACAAGCACGTGTGTTGACTTCGTCGCACATGTGCATCTGCACAAGCGTTGAGCTCAGCAGAGTGTGTCTCTTGACACTTGATGTGCGTTGGCTGTGTCTGCCTGCTCCAGTGAAGAGAGAAACGGGAAATCATCTTGGTAGAGGCAACAAAGCAAAAGCGAGGCAGGATTGACATCTGCTCAACAGAGACGGATTCCCTGCGCTGACACAGTTCACAGTTACACGAGAAGCAATCTGAGCGGTCCATCGACCGGAGACGTGTTTCCCAAGAGGTCGTTTAGCGAGTGAACAGCAGTGTGCGCGACTTTCAGGAGTGTGCCTGGAAAGTGCCAGAATCACCAGAGCATCTGTGCAAAAGCTGCTGCCTCTGTGACCGCATTGAGGCACGTTCCCGTGTCTGCGAGTACATAGACGGCTCTTCGCGTTCACTCCGAGGGAAACGGTCCGCTATTGCTTCTGTGCGTACAGACGCGATTCCCTTGTCTCTTGCGAACACAGGGAACTCTGTGCATCCAAATCTACAGGCTAAGGACGCGTCTGCATATGTTTTGGTGAACAATCGAGTGTGCGTGTTCTGACAGCTGCCTCTATGCAGACGTCTCCACAGAGCCACTTCTGAATGCCCCGCAGCCCAGGACTGAAGGGATACACTAACAAGTGCACCGGTGTGAGCAACCACATATGCAGAAGGACGTCTTTCATCTCACAGAAGCGCGAACGTCTTGGCGTTCAAGCACATGGCAGAAACAAGGTGTGAACAGATGAGCTGCTGCTATTTTCTCCGTTCGGCATGCTTGGTTGTAGCTCTCTTGCCGGTCGCCGGCTTAGCGGCTCTCTTTGCGCGACTAGGTCTGCGGAGAGAAGGAGATAGCGCCGGAAACCTTGCCTTTTGCCTTCTTCGGCGCTGGAACCTGGTTGCTGCGCCTTCTCTTTGTCCATGTGCACACACACGATTCCTCAGCGAAAACCATGCAGAAACCTTTCCACGAGCACCCAGGGATGTGCACCCAGCACCACGTGCACGCACACGCAGCTAGAGAAAAGCACCTACCTTTTCACACACTGATGCCTAAGCAAACGCGTGGCCACACACACGCACACATCCGCAAGCGCGCCTACTCCCATCTATTGAGGGAAAGACGGACGAGCAACGTCCTGACAGGCTTGAGGGGAAAAACGTCCGTTGATGGTTGGCGTACTGCACGCCCGCCTACGGGGCTGCAGGGGAATCCACATTTGGAAGGTACCTGAAGATGTGTGCCTGTTCTTGGAGCTCCGCTAGTAGGGTAGCAAAGACACTCGTAGGCAGTACTGAATGCTGCTCCGTGCTACTTCTCCTCCGCTGGCAAATGCTTCACAGTCGCCCTAGGAAAGACGTTTAACAATCGATCTCCAAGAGGAACGAAACACATGATGCCATAAGGCGAAAGAATAGCAGGGCATCTCTTCACAAGCTTGTCCCTGATCTATAGCTGAGGGCAAACACTTGTGTGCTTGTGGGAGAGCGTGTGTCTTTCCTGGAAGCGTTTGGGAGTTTTGCTCAGACGCGTGTTTCCTCAAGTTCAAGAATCAAGATCTAGGATACCTGCAGACAGGTGCCTGTTTGTGTGGAGACAGTCTGTTTGAAACTGTGTTCCTCAGCGCCCGCTCTTCCTCCCCGTCGCTCCACACGCCTGGGAGTCCCTTTCTTTCTCTCCACAAGCACGTGTGTTGACTTCGTCGCACATGTGCATCTGCACAAGCGTTGAGCTCAGCAGAGCGTGTCTCTTGACACTTGATGTGCGTTGGCTGTGTCTACCTGCTCCAGTGAAGAGAGAAACGGGAAATCATCTTGGTAGAGGCAACAAAGCAAAAGCGAGGCAGGATTGACATCTGCTCAACAGAGACGGATTCCCTGCGCTGACACAGTTCACAGTTACACGAGAAGCAATCTGAGCGGTCCATCGACCGGAGACGTGTTTCCCAAGAGGTCGTTTAGCGAGTGAACAGCAGTGTGCGCGACTTTCAGGAGTGTGCCTGGAAAGTGCCAGAATCACCAGAGCATCTGTGCAAAAGCTGCTGCCTCTGTGACCGCATTGAGGCACGTTCCCGTGTCTGCGAGTACATAGACGGCTCTTCGCGTTCACTCCGAGGGAAACGGTCCGCTATTGCTTCTGTGCGTACAGACGCGATTCCCTTGTCTCTTGCGAACACAGGGAACTCTGTGCATCCAAATCTACAGGCTAAGGACGCGTCTGCATATGTTTTGGTGAACAATCGAGTGTGCGTGTTCTGACAGCTGCCTCTATGCAGACGTCTCCACAGAGCCACTTCTGAATGCCCCGCAGCCCAGGACTGAAGGGATACACTAACAAGTGCACCGGTGTGAGCAACCACATATGCAGAAGGACGTCTTTCATCTCACAGAAGCGCGAACGTCTTGGCGTTCAAGCACATGGCAGAAACAAGGTGTGAACAGATGAGCTGCTGCTATTTTCTCCGTTCGGCATGCTTGGTTGTAGCTCTCTTGCCGGTCGCCGGCTTAGCGGCTCTCTTTGCGCGACTAGGTCTGCGGAGAGAAGGAGATAGCGCCGGAAACCTTGCCTTTTGCCTTCTTCGGCGCTGGAACCTGGTTGCTGCGCCTTCTCTTTGTCCATGTGCACACACACGATTCCTCAGCGAAAACCATGCAGAAACCTTTCCACGAGCACCCAGGGATGTGCACCCAGCACCACGTGCACGCACACGCAGCTAGAGAAAAGCACCTACCTTTTCACACACTGATGCCTACACACGCACACATCCGCAAGCGCGCCTACTCCCATCTATTGAGGGAAAGACGGACGAGCAACGTCCTGACAGGCTTGAGGGGAAAAAACGTCCGTTGATGGTTGGCGTACTGCACGCCCGCCTACGGGGCTGCAGGGGAATCCACATTTGGAAGGTACCTGAAGATGTGTGCCTGTTCTTGGAGCTCCGCTAGTAGGGTAGCAAAGACACTCGTAGGCAGTACTGAATGCTGCTCCGTGCTACTTCTCCTCCGCTGGCAAATGCTTCACAGTCGCCCTAGGAAAGACGTTTAACAATCGATTTCCAAGAGGAACGAAACACATGATGCCATAAGGCGAAAGAATAGCAGGGCATCTCTTCACAAGCTTGTCCCTGATCTATAGCTGAGGGCAAACACTTGTGTGCTTGTGGGAGAGCGTGTGTCTTTCCTGGAAGCGTTTGGGAGTTTTGCTCAGACGCGTGTTTCCTCAAGTTCAAGAATCAAGATCTAGGATACCTGCAGACAGGTGCCTGTTTGTGTGGAGACAGTCTGTTTGAAACTGTGTTCCTCAGCGCCCGCTCTTTCTCCCCGTCGCTCCACACGCCTGGGAGTCCCTTTCTTTCTCTCCACAAGCACGTGTGTTGACTTCGTCGCACATGTGCATCTGCACAAGCGTTGAGCTCAGCAGAGCGTGTCTCTTGACACTTGATGTGCGTTGGCTGTGTCTGCGTGCTCCAGTGAAGAGAGAAACGGGAAATCATCTTGGTAGAGGCAACAAAGCAAAAGCGAGGCAGGATTGACACCTGCTCAACAGAGACGGATTCCCTGCGCTGACACAGTTCACAGTTACACGAGAAGCAATCTGAGCGGTCCATCGACCGGAGACGTGTTTCCCAAGAGGTCGTTTAGCGAGTGAACAGCAGTGTGCGCGACTTTCAGGAGTGTGCCTGGAAAGTGCCAGAATCACCAGAGCATCTGTGCAAAAGCTGCTGCCTCTGTGACCGCATTGAGGCACGTTCCCGTGTCTGCGAGTACATAAACGGCTCTTTCGCGTTCACTCCGAGGGAAACGGTCCGCTATTGCTTCTGTGCGTACAGACGCGATTCCCTTGTCTCTTGCGAACACAGGGAACTCTGTGCATCCAAATCTACAGGCTAAGGACGCGTCTGCATATGTTTTGGTGAACAATCGAGTGTGCGTGTTCTGACAGCTGCCTCTATGCAGACGTCTCCACAGAGCCACTTCTGAATGCCCCGCAGCCCAGGACTGAAGGGATACACTAACAAGTGCACCGGTGTGAGCAACCACATATGCAGAAGGACGTCTTTCATCTCACAGAAGCGCGAACGTCTTGGCGTTCAAGCACATGGCAGAAACAAGGTGTGAACAGATGAGCTGCTGCTATTTTCTCCGTTCGGCATGCTTCGTTGTAGCTCTCTTGCCGGTCGCCGGCTTAGCGGCTTGCTTTGCGCGACTAGGTCTGCGGAGAGAAGGAGATTGCGCCGGAAACCTTGCCTTTTGCCTTCTTCGGCGCTGGAACCTGGTTGCTGCGCCTTCTCTTTGTCCATGTGCACACACACGATTCCTCAGCGAAAACCATGCAGAAACCTTTCCACGAGCACCCAGGGATGTGCACCCAGCACCACGTGCACCCAGCACACGCAGCTAGAGAAAAGCACCTACCTTTTCACACACTGATGCCTAAGCAAACGCGTGGCCACACACACGCACACATCCGCAAGCGCGCCTACTCCCATCTATTGAGGGAAAGACGGACGAGCAACGTCCTGACAGGCTTGAGGGGAAAAACGTCCGTTGATGGTTGGCGTACTGCACGCCCGCCTACGGGGCTGCAGGGGAATCCACATTTGGAAGGTACCTGAAGATGTGTGCCTGTTCTTGGAGCTCCGCTAGTAGGGTAGCAAAGACACTCGTAGGCAGTACTGAATGCTGCTCCGTGCTACTTCTCCTCCGCTGGCAAATGCTTCACAGTCGCCCTAGGAAAGACGTTTAACAATCGATCTCCAAGAGGAACGAAACACATGATGCCATAAGGCGAAAGAATAGCAGGGCATCTCTTCACAAGCTTGTCCCTGATCTATAGCTGAGGGCAAACACTTGTGTGCTTGTGGGAGAGCGTGTGTCTTTCCTGGAAGCGTTTGGGAGTTTTGCTCAGACGCGTGTTTCCTCAAGTTCAAGAATCAAGATCTAAGATACCTGCAGACAGGTGCCTGTTTGTGTGGAGACAGTCTGTTTGAAACTGTGTTCCTCAGCGCCCGCTCTTTCTCCCCGTCGCTCCACACGCCTGGGAGTCCCTTTCTTTCTCTCCACAAGCACGTGTGTTGACTTCGTCGCACATGTGCATCTGCACAAGCGTTGAGCTCAGCAGAGTGTGTCTCTTGACACTTGATGTGCGTTGGCTGTGTCTGCCTGCTCCAGTGAAGAGAGAAACGGGAAATCATCTTGGTAGAGGCAACAAAGCAAAAGCGAGGCAGGATTGACATCTGCTCAACAGAGACGGATTCCCTGCGCTGACACAGTTCACAGTTACACGAGAAGCAATCTGAGCGGTCCATCGACCGGAGACGTGTTTCCCAAGAGGTCGTTTAGCGAGTGAACAGCAGTGTGCGCGACTTTCAGGAGTGTGCCTGGAAAGTGCCAGAATCACCAGAGCATCTGTGCAAAAGCTGCTGCCTCTGTGACCGCATTGAGGCACGTTCCCGTGTCTGCGAGTACATAGACGGCTCTTCGCGTTCACTCCGAGGGAAACGGTCCGCTATTGCTTCTGTGCGTACAGACGCGATTCCCTTGTCTCTTGCGAACACAGGGAACTCTGTGCATCCAAATCTACAGGCTAAGGACGCGTCTGCATATGTTTTGGTGAACAATCGAGTGTGCGTGTTCTGACAGCTGCCTCTATGCAGACGTCTCCACAGAGCCACTTCTGAATGCCCCGCAGCCCAGGACTGAAGGGATACACTAACAAGTGCACCGGTGTGAGCAACCACATATGCAGAAGGACGTCTTTCATCTCACAGAAGCGCGAACGTCTTGGCGTTCAAGCACATGGCAGAAACAAGGTGTGAACAGATGAGCTGCTGCTATTTTCTCCGTTCGGCATGCTTGGTTGTAGCTCTCTTGCCGGTCGCCGGCTTAGCGGCTTGCTTTGCGCGACTAGGTCTGCGGAGAGAAGGAGATAGCGCCGGAAACCTCGCCTTTTGCCTTCTTCGGCGCTGGAACCTTGTTGCTGCGCCTTCTCTTTGTCCATGTGCACACACACGATTCCTCAGCGAAAACCATGCAGAAACCTTTCCACGAGCACCCAGGGATGTGCACCCAGCACCACGTGCACGCACACGCAGCTAGAGAAAAGCACCTACCTTTTCACACACTGATGCCTACACACGCACACATCCGCAAGCGCGCCTACTCCCATCTATTGAGGGAAAGACGGACGAGCAACGTCCTGACAGGCTTGAGGGGAAAAAACGTCCGTTGATGGTTGGCGTACTGCACGCCCGCCTACGGGGCTGCAGGGGAATCCACATTTGGAAGGTACCTGAAGATGTGTGCCTGTTCTTGGAGCTCCGCTAGTAGGGTAGCAAAGACACTCGTAGGCAGTACTGAATGCTGCTCCGTGCTACTTCTCCTCCGCTGGCAAATGCTTCACAGTCGCCCTAGGAAAGACGTTTAACAATCGATTTCCAAGAGGAACGAAACACATGATGCCATAAGGCGAAAGAATAGCAGGGCATCTCTTCACAAGCTTGTCCCTGATCTATAGCTGAGGGCAAACACTTGTGTGCTTGTGGGAGAGCGTGTGTCTTTCCTGGAAGCGTTTGGGAGTTTTGCTCAGACGCGTGTTTCCTCAAGTTCAAGAATCAAGATCTAGGATACCTGCAGACAGGTGCCTGTTTGTGTGGAGACAGTCTGTTTGAAACTGTGTTCCTCAGCGCCCGCTCTTTCTCCCCGTCGCTCCACACGCCTGGGAGTCCCTTTCTTTCTCTCCACAAGCACGTGTGTTGACTTCGTCGCACATGTGCATCTGCACAAGCGTTGAGCTCAGCAGAGCGTGTCTCTTGACACTTGATGTGCGTTGGCTGTGTCTGCGTGCTCCAGTGAAGAGAGAAACGGGAAATCATCTTGGTAGAGGCAACAAAGCAAAAGCGAGGCAGGATTGACACCTGCTCAACAGAGACGGATTCCCTGCGCTGACACAGTTCACAGTTACACGAGAAGCAATCTGAGCGGTCCATCGACCGGAGACGTGTTTCCCAAGAGGTCGTTTAGCGAGTGAACAGCAGTGTGCGCGGCTTTCAGGAGTGTGCCTGGAAAGTGCCAGAATCACCAGAGCATCTGTGCAAAAGCTGCTGCCTCTGTGACCGCATTGAGGCACGTTCCCGTGTCTGCGAGTACATAAACGGCTCTTTCGCGTTCACTCCGAGGGAAACGGTCCGCTATTGCTTCTGTGCGTACAGACGCGATTCCCTTGTCTCTTGCGAACACAGGGAACTCTGTGCATCCAAATCTACAGGCTAAGGACGCGTCTGCATATGTTTTGGTGAACAATCGAGTGTGCGTGTTCTGACAGCTGCCTCTATGCAGACGTCTCCACAGAGCCACTTCTGAATGCCCCGCAGCCCAGGACTGAAGGGATACACTAACAAGTGCACCGGTGTGAGCAACCACATATGCAGAAGGACGTCTTTCATCTCACAGAAGCGCGAACGTCTTGGCGTTCAAGCACATGGCAGAAACAAGGTGTGAACAGATGAGCTGCTGCTATTTTCTCCGTTCGGCATGCTTGGTTGTAGCTCTCTTGCCGGTCGCCGGCTTAGCGGCTTGCTTTGCGCGACTAGGTCTGCGGAGAGAAGGAGATTGCGCCGGAAACCTTGCCTTTTGCCTTCTTCGGCGCTGGAACCTGGTTGCTGCGCCTTCTCTTTGTCCATGTGCACACACACGATTCCTCAGCGAAAACCATGCAGAAACCTTTCCACGAGCACCCAGGGATGTGCACCCAGCACCACGTGCACCCAGCACACGCAGCTAGAGAAAAGCACCTACCTTTTCACACACTGATGCCTAAGCAAACGCGTGGCCACACACACGCACACATCCGCAAGCGCGCCTACTCCCATCTATTGAGGGAAAGACGGACGAGCAACGTCCTGACAGGCTTGAGGGGAAAAACGTCCGTTGATGGTTGGCGTACTGCACGCCCGCCTACGGGGCTGCAGGGGAATCCACATTTGGAAGGTACCTGAAGATGTGTGCCTGTTCTTGGAGCTCCGCTAGTAGGGTAGCAAAGACACTCGTAGGCAGTACTGAATGCTGCTCCGTGCTACTTCTCCTCCGCTGGCAAATGCTTCACAGTCGCCCTAGGAAAGACGTTTAACAATCGATCTCCAAGAGGAACGAAACACATGATGCCATAAGGCGAAAGAATAGCAGGGCATCTCTTCACAAGCTTGTCCCTGATCTATAGCTGAGGGCAAACACTTGTGTGCTTGTGGGAGAGCGTGTGTCTTTCCTGGAAGCGTTTGGGAGTTTTGCTCAGACGCGTGTTTCCTCAAGTTCAAGAATCAAGATCTAGGATACCTGCAGACAGGTGCCTGTTTGTGTGGAGACAGTCTGTTTGAAACTGTGTTCCTCAGCGCCCGCTCTTTCTCCCCGTCGCTCCACACGCCTGGGAGTCCCTTTCTTTCTCTCCACAAGCACGTGTGTTGACTTCGTCGCACATGTGCATCTGCACAAGCGTTGAGCTCAGCAGAGCGTGTCTCTTGACACTTGATGTGCGTTGGCTGTGTCTGCGTGCTCCAGTGAAGAGAGAAACGGGAAATCATCTTGGCAGAGGCAACAAAGCAAAAGCGAGGCAGGATTGACATCTGCTCAACAGAGACGGATTCCCTGCGCTGACACAGTTCACAGTTACACGAGAAGCAATCTGAGCGGTCCATCGACCGGAGACGTGTTTCCCAAGAGGTCGTTTAGCGAGTGAACAGCAGTGTGCGCGACTTTCAGGAGTGTGCCTGGAAAGTGCCAGAATCACCAGAGCATCTGTGCAAAAGCTGCTGCCTCTGTGACCGCATTGAGGCACGTTCCCGTGTCTGCGAGTACATAGACGGCTCTTCGCGTTCACTCCGAGGGAAACGGTCCGCTATTGCTTCTGTGCGTACAGACGCGATTCCCTTGTCTCTTGCGAACACAGGGAACTCTGTGCATCCAAATCTACAGGCTAAGGACGCGTCTGCATATGTTTTGGTGAACAATCGAGTGTGCGTGTTCTGACAGCTGCCTCTATGCAGACGTCTCCACAGAGCCACTTCTGAATGCCCCGCAGTCCAGGACTGAAGGGATACACTAACAAGTGCACCGGTGTGAGCAACCACATATGCAGAAGGACGTCTTTCATCTCACAGAAGCGCGAACGTCTTGGCGTTCAAGCACATGGCAGAAACAAGGTGTGAACAGATGAGCTGCTGCTATTTTCTCCGTTCGGCATGCTTGGTTGTAGCTCTCTTGCCGGTCGCCGGCTTAGCGGCTTGCTTTGCGCGACTAGGTCTGCGGAGAGAAGGAGATAGCGCCGGAAACCTTGCCTTTTGCCTTCTTCGGCGCTGGAACCTGGTTGCTGCGCCTTCTCTTTGTCCATGTACACACACACGATTCCTCAGCGAAAACCATGCAGAAACCTTTCCACGAGCACCCAGGGATGTGCACCCAGCACCACGTGCACCCAGCACACGCAGCTAGAGAAAAGCACCTACCTTTTCACACACTGATGCCTAAGCAAACGCGTGGCCACACACACGCACACATCCGCAAGCGCGCCTACTCCCATCTATTGAGGGAAAGATGGACGAGAAACGTCCTGACAGGCTCCTAACCCCAAATCTAAACCTAACCCCAACCCCTAAACCCCAACCCCTAACCCCAAATCTAAACCTAACCCCAATCCCTAACCCCAAACCCTACCCCCAACCCCTAACCCCAAATCTAAACCTAACCCCAATCCCTAACCCCAACCCCTAACCCCAACCCCTAAACCCAAATCTAAACCTAACCCCAACCCCTAACCCCAAATCTAAACCTAACCCCAATCCCTAACCCCAAACCCTAACCCCAACCCCTAACCCCAAATCTAAACCTAACCCGAATCCCTAACCCCAAACCCTAACCCCAATCCCTAACCCCAACCCCTAAACCCAAATCTAAACCTAACCCCAACCCCTAAACCCCAACTCCTAACCCCAAATCGAAACCTAACCCCAACCCCTAAACCCAAATCTACACCTAACCCCAACCCCTAACCCCAACCCCTAACCACAAATCTAAACGTAACCCCAACCCCTAAACCCAAACCCTAACCCCAAATCTAAACCTAACCCCAAATCTAAGCCTAACCCCAATCCCTAACCCCAAACCCTAACCCCAACCCCCAACCCCAAATCTAAACCTAACCCCAATCCCTAACCCCAAACCCTAACCCCAAATCTAAACCTAACCCCAACCCCTAAACCCCAACTCCTAACCCCAAATCTAAACCGAACCCCAACCCCTAACCCCAACCCCCAACCCCAAATCTAAACCTAACCCCAATCCCTAACCCCAAACCCTAACCCCAAATCTAAACCTAACCTGAACCCGTAACCCCAACCCCTAACCCCAACCCCTAACCCCAACCCCTAACCCCAAATCTAAACCTAACGCCAAATCTAAACCGAACCCCAACCCCTAACCCCAAATCTAAACCTAACCCCAATCCATAACCCCAAACCCTAACCCCAAATCTAAACCTAACCCCAAATCTAAGCCGAACCCCAACCCCTAACCCCAAATCTAAACCTAACCCCAACCCCTAAACCCCAACCCCTAACCTCAAATCTAAACCTAACCCCAACCCCTAACCCCAACCCCTAACCCCAAATCTAAACCTAACCTCAACCCCTAACTTCAACCCCTAACCCCAAATCTAAACCTAACCCCAAATCTAAACCTAACCCCAACCCCTAACTCCAAATCTAAACCTAACTCCAATCCCTAACCCCAAACCCTAACCCCAACCCCTAACCCCAAATCTAAACCTAACCCCAATCCCTAACCCCAAACCCTAACCCCAAATCTAAACCTAACCCCAACCCCTAAACCCCAACCCCTAACCCCAAATCTAAATCTAACCCCAATCCCTAACCCCAAACCCTAACCCCAACCCCTAACCCCAAATCTAAACCTAACCCCAATCCCTAACCCCAACCCCTAACCCCAAATCTAAACCTAACCCCAACCCCTAAACCCCAACCCCTAACCCCAAACCCTAACCCCAACCCCTAACCCCAAATCTAAACCTAACCCCAATCCCTAACCCCAAACCCTAACCCCAACCCCTAACCCCAAATCTAAACCTAACCCCAACCCCTAACCCCAACCCCTAACCCCAACCCCTAACCCCAACCCCTAACTCCAAATCTAAACCTAACCCCAAATCTAAACCTAACCCCAATCCCTAACCCCAAACCCTAACCCCAAATCTAAACCTAACCCCAACCCCTAAACCCCAACTCCTAACCCCAAATCTAAACCTAACCCCAACCCCTAACCCCTAAACCCCTACTCCAAATCTAAACCTAACCCCAATCCCTAACCCCAACCCCTAACCCCAAATCTAAACCTAACCCCAACCCCTAAACCCCAACCCCTAACCCCAAATCTTAACCTAACCCCAATCCCTAACCGCAAACCCTAACCCCAACCCCTAACCCCAAATCTAAACCTAACCCCAATCCCTAACCTCAACCCCTAACCCCAACCCCTAAACCCAAATCTAAACCTAACCCCAACCCCTAAACCCCAACCCCTAACCCCAAATCTAAACCTAACCCCAACCCCTAACCCCAAATCTAAACCTAACCCCAATCCCTAACCCCAAACCCTAACCCCAACCCCTAACCCCAAATCTAAACCTAACCCCAACCCCTAAACCCCAACCCCTAACCCCAAATCTAAACCTAACCCCAACCCCTAACCCCAAATCTAAACCTAACCCCAATCCCTAACCCCAAACCCTAACCCCAACCCCTAACCCCAAATCTAAACCTAACCCCAATCCCTAACCCCAAACCCTAACCCCAACCCCTAACCCCAAATCTAAACCTAACCCCAACCCCTAAATCCCAACCCCTAACCCCAAATCTAAACCTAACCCCAACCCCTAACCCCAAACCCTAACCCCAAATCTAAACCTAACCCCAAATCTAAGCCTAATCCCAATCCCTAACCCCAACCCCTAACCCCAACCCCCAACCCCAAATCTAAACCTAACCCCAAATCTAAACCTAACCCCAATCCCTAACCCCAAACCCTAACCCCAAATCTAAACCTAACCCTAACCCCTAAACCCCAACCCCTAACCCCAAATCTAAAACTAACCCCAATCCCTAACCCCAAACCCTAACCCCAACCCCTAAACCCAAATCTAAACCTAACCCCAACCCCTAAACCCCAACCCCTAACCCCAAATCTAAACCTAACCCCAACCCCTAACCCCAAATCTAAACCTAACCCCAATCCCTAACCCCAACCCCTAACCCCAAATCTAAACCTAACCCCAACCCCTAAACCCCAACCCCTAACCCCAAACCCTAACCCCAACCCCTAACCCCAAATCTAAACCTAACCCCAATCCCTAACCCCAAACCCTAACCCCAACCCCTAACCCCAAATCTAAACCTAACCCCAACCCCTAACCCCAAATCTAAACCTAACCCCAACCCCTAATCCCAACCCCTAACCCCAAATCTAAACCTAACCCCAAATCTAAACCTAACCCCAATCCCTAACCCCAAACCCTACCCCCAACCCCTAACCCCAAATCTAAACCTAACCCCAATCCCTAACCCCAACCCCCAACCCCAACCCCTAAACCCAAATCTAAACCTAACCCCAACCCCTAACCCCAAATCTAAACCTAACCCCAATCCCTAACCCCAACCCCTAACCCCAACCCCTAACCCCAAATCTAAACCTAACCCGAATCCCTAACCCCAAACCCTAACCCCAATCCCTAACCCCAACCCCTAAACCCAAATCTAAATCTAACCCCAACCCCTAAACCCCAACTCCTAACCCCAAATCGAAACCTAACCCCAACCCCTAAACCCAAATCTACACCTAACCCCAACCCCTAACCCCAACCCCTAACCACAAATCTAAACGTAACCCCAACCCCTAAACCCAAACCCTAACCCCAAATCTAAACCTAACCCCAAATCTAAGCCTAACCCCAATCCCTAACCCCAAACCCTAACCCCAACCCCCAACCCCAAATCTAAACCTAACCCCAATCCCTAACCCCAAACCCTAACCCCAAATCTAAACCTAACCCCAACCCCTAAACCCCAACTCCTAACCCCAAATCTAAACCGAACCCCAACCCCTAACCCCAACCCCCAACCCCAAATCTAAACCTAACCCCAATCCCTAACCCCAAACCCTAACCCCAAATCTAAACCTAACCTGAACCCGTAACCCCAACCCCTAACCCCAACCCCTAACCCCAACCCCTAACCCCAAATCTAAACCTAACGCCAAATCTAAACCGAACCCCAACCCCTAACCCCAAATTTAAACCTAACCCCAATCCATAACCCCAAAACCTAACCCCAAATCTAAACCTAACCCCAAATCTAAGCCGAACCCCAACCCCTAACCCCAAATCTAAACCTAACCCCAACCCCTAAACCCCAACCCCTAACCTCAAATCTAAACCTAACCCCAACCCCTAACCCCAACCCCTAACCCCAAATCTAAACCTAACCTCAACCCCTAACTTCAACCCCTAACCCCAAATCTAAACCTAACCCCAAATCTAAACCTAACCCCAACCCCTAACTCCAAATCTAAACCTAACCCCAATCCCTAACCCCAAACCCTAACCCCAACCCCTAACCCCAAATCTAAACCTAACCCCAATCCCTAACCCCAAACCCTAACCCCAAATCTAAACCTAACCCCAACCCCTAAACCCCAACCCCTAACCCCAAATCTAAATCTAACCCCAATCCCTAACCCCAAACCCTAACCCCAACCCCTAACCCCAAATCTAAACCTAACCCCAATCCCTAACCCCAACCCCTAACCCCAAATCTGAACCTAACCCCAACCCCTAAACCCCAACCCCTAACCCCAAACCCTAACCCCAACCCCTAACCCCAAATCTAAACCTAACCCCAATCCATAACCCCAAACCCTAACCCCAACCCCTAACCCCAAATCTAAACCTAACCCCAACCCCTAACCCCAACCCCTAACCCCAACCCCTAACCCCAACCCCTAACCCCAAATCTAAACCTAACCCCAAATCTAAACCTAACCCCAATCCCTAACCCCAAACCCTAACCCCAAATCTAAACCTAACCCCAACCCCTAAACCCCAACTCCTAACCCCAAATCTAAACCTAACCCCAACCTCTAACCCCTAAACCCCTACTCCAAATCTAAACCTAACCCCAATCCCTAACCCCAACCCCTAACCCCAAATCTAAACCTAACCCCAACCCCTAAACCCCAACCCCTAACCCCAAATCTAAACCTAACCCCAATCCCTAACCGCAAACCCTAACCCCAACCCCTAACCCCAAATCTAAACCTAACCCCAATCCCTAACCTCAACCCCTAACCCCAACCCCTAAACCCAAATCTAAACCTAACCCCAACCCCTAAACCCCAACCCCTAACCCCAAATCTAAACCTAACCCCAACCCCTAACCCCAAATCTAAACCTAACCCCAATCCCTAACCCCAAACCCTAACCCCAACCCCTAACCCCAAATCTAAACCTAACCCCAACCCCTAAACCCCAACCCCTAACCCCAAACCTAAACCTAACCCCAACCCCTAACCCCAAATCTAAACCTAACCCCAATCCCTAACCCCAAACCCTAACCCCAACCCCTAACCCCAAATCTAAACCTAACCCCAATCCCTAACCCCAAACCCTAACCCCAACCCCTAACCCCAAATCTAAACCTAACCCCAACCCCTAAATCCCAACCCCTAACCCCAAATCTAAACCTAACCCCAACCCCTAACCCCAAACCCTAACCCCAAATCTAAACCTAACCCCAAATCTAAGCCTAATCCCAATCCCTAACCCCAACCCCTAACCCCAACCCCCAACCCCAAATCTAAACCTAACCCCAAATCTAAACCTAACCCCAATCCCTAACCCCAAACCCTAACCCCAAATCTAAACCTAACCCTAACCCCTAAACCCCAACCCCTAACCCCAAATCTAAAACTAACCCCAATCCCTAACCCCAAACCCTAACCCCAACCCCTAAACCCAAATCTAAACCTAACCCCAACCCCTAAACCCCAACCTCTAACCCCAAATCTAAACCTAACCCCAACCCCTAACCCCAAATCTAAACCTAACCCCAATCCCTAACCCCAACCCCTAACCCCAAATCTAAACCTAACCCCAACCCCTAAACCCCAACCCCTAACCCCAAACCCTAACCCCAACCCCTAACCCCAAATCTAAACCTAACCCCAATCCCTAACCCCAAACCCTAACCCCAACCCCTAACCCCAAATCTAAACCTAACCCCAACCCCTAACCCCAAATCTAAACCTAACCCCAACCCCTAATCCCAACCCCTAACCCCAAATCTAAACCTAACCCCAAATCTAAACCTAACCCCAATCCCTAACCCCAAACCCTAACCCCAAATCTAAACCTAAACCCAACCCCTAAACCCCAACTCCTAACCCCAAATCTAAACCTAACCCCAACCCCTAACCCCTAAACCCCTACCCCAAATCTAAACCTAACCCCAATCCCTAACCCCAACCCCTAACCCCAAATCTAAACCTAACCCCAACCCCTAAACCCCAACCCCTAACCCCAAATCTAAACCTAACCCCAATCCCTAACCGCAAACCCTAACCCCAACCCCTAACCCCAAATCTAAAACTAACCCCAATCCCTAACCTCAACCCCTAACCCCAACCCCTAAACCCAAATCTAAACCTAACCCCAACCCCTAAACCCCAACCCCTAACCCCAAATCTAAACCTAACCCCAACCCCTAACCCCAAATCTAAACCTAACCCCAATCCCTAACCCCAAACCCTAACCCCAACCCCTAACCCCAAATCTAAACCTAACCCCAACCCCTAAACCCCAACCCCTAACCCCAAATCTAAACCTAACCCCAACCCCTAACCCCAAACCCTAACCCCAAATCTAAACCTAACCCCAAATCTAAGCCTAATCCCAATCCCTAACCCCAAACCCTAACCCCAACCCCTAACCCCAAATCTAAACCTAACCCCAATCCCTAACCCCAAACCCTAACCCCAACCCCTAACCCCAAATCTAAACCTAACCCCAACCCCTAAATCCCAACCCCTAACCCCAAATCTAAACCTAACCCCAACCCCTAACCCCAAACCCTAACCCCAAATCTAAACCTAACCCCAAATCTAAGCCTAATCCCAATCCCTAACCCCAACCCCTAAACCCAACCCCCAACCCCAAATCTAAACCTAACCCCAAATCTAAACCTAACCCCAATCCCTAACCCCAAACCCTAACCCCAAATCTAAACCTAACCCTAACCCCTAAACCCCAACCCCTAACCCCAAATCTAAACCTAACCCCAACCCCTAACCCCAAATCTAAACCTAACCCCAAACCCTAACCCCAAAT
Organism: Patagioenas fasciata; assembly: GCF_037038585.1. Lineage (NCBI taxonomy): Eukaryota > Metazoa > Chordata > Aves > Columbiformes > Columbidae > Patagioenas > Patagioenas fasciata. The sequence continues at coordinate 51,181,326 of NC_092523.1, read as the reverse complement.
CTAAACCTAACCCCAACCCCTAAACCCCAACTCCTAACCCCAAATCTAAACCGAACCCCAACCCCTAACCCCAACCCCCAACCCCAAATCTAAACCTAACCCCAATCCCTAACCCCAAACCCTAACCCCAAATCTAAACCTAACCTGAACCCGTAACCCCAACCCCTAACCCCAACCCCTAACCCCAACCCCTAACCCCAAATCTAAACCTAACGCCAAATCTAAACCGAACCCCAACCCCTAACCCCAAATTTAAACCTAACCCCAATCCATAACCCCAAACCCTAACCCCAAATCTAAACCTAACCCCAAATCTAAGCCGAACCCCAACCCCTAACCCCAAATCTAAACCTAACCCCAACCCCTAAACCCCAACCCCTAACCTCAAATCTAAACCTAACCCCAACCCCTAACCCCAACCCCTAACCCCAAATCTAAACCTAACCTCAACCCCTAACTTCAACCCCTAACCCCAAATCTAAACCTAACCCCAAATCTAAACCTAACCCCAACCCCTAACTCCAAATCTAAACCTAACCCCAATCCCTAACCCCAAACCCTAACCCCAACCCCTAACCCCAAATCTAAACCTAACCCCAATCCCTAACCCCAAACCCTAACCCCAAATCTAAACCTAACCCCAACCCCTAAACCCCAACCCCTAACCCCAAATCTAAATCTAACCCCAATCCCTAACCCCAAACCCTAACCCCAACCCCTAACCCCAAATCTAAACCTAACCCCAATCCCTAACCCCAACCCCTAACCCCAAATCTAAACCTAACCCCAACCCCTAAACCCCAACCCCTAACCCCAAACCCTAACCCCAACCCCTAACCCCAAATCTAAACCTAACCCCAATCCATAACCCCAAACCCTAACCCCAACCCCTAACCCCAAATCTAAACCTAACCCCAACCCCTAACCCCAACCCCTAACCCCAACCCCTAACCCCAACCCCTAACCCCAAATCTAAACCTAACCCCAAATCTAAACCTAACCCCAATCCCTAACCCCAAACCCTAACCCCAAATCTAAACCTAACCCCAACCCCTAAACCCCAACTCCTAACCCCAAATCTAAACCTAACCCCAACCTCTAACCCCTAAACCCCTACTCCAAATCTAAACCTAACCCCAATCCCTAACCCCAACCCCTAACCCCAAATCTAAACCTAACCCCAACCCCTAAACCCCAACCCCTAACCCCAAATCTAAACCTAACCCCAATCCCTAACCTCAACCCCTAACCCCAACCCCTAAACCCAAATCTAAACCTAACCCCAACCCCTAAACCCCAACCCCTAACCCCAAATCTAAACCTAACCCCAACCCCTAACCCCAAATCTAAACCTAACCCCAATCCCTAACCCCAAACCCTAACCCCAACCCCTAACCCCAAATCTAAACCTAACCCCAACCCCTAAACCCCAACCCCTAACCCCAAATCTAAACCTAACCCCAACCCCTAACCCCAAATCTAAACCTAACCCCAATCCCTAACCCCAAACCCTAACCCCAACCCCTAACCCCAAATCTAAACCTAACCCCAATCCCTAACCCCAAACCCTAACCCCAACCCCTAACCCCAAATCTAAACCTAACCCCAACCCCTAAATCCCAACCCCTAACCCCAAATCTAAACCTAACCCCAACCCCTAACCCCAAACCCTAACCCCAAATCTAAACCTAACCCCAAATCTAAGCCTAATCCCAATCCCTAACCCCAACCCCTAACCCCAACCCCCAACCCCAAATCTAAACCTAACCCCAAATCTAAACCTAACCCCAATCCCTAACCCCAAACCCTAACCCCAAATCTAAACCTAACCCTAACCCCTAAACCCCAACCCCTAACCCCAAATCTAAAACTAACCCCAATCCCTAACCCCAAACCCTAACCCCAACCCCTAAACCCAAATCTAAACCTAACCCCAACCCCTAAACCCCAACCTCTAACCCCAAATCTAAACCTAACCCCAACCCCTAACCCCAAATCTAAACCTAACCCCAATCCCTAACCCCAACCCCTAACCCCAAATCTAAACCTAACCCCAACCCCTAAACCCCAACCCCTAACCCCAAACCCTAACCCCAACCCCTAACCCCAAATCTAAACCTAACCCCAATCCCTAACCCCAAACCCTAACCCCAACCCCTAACCCCAAATCTAAACCTAACCCCAACCCCTAACCCCAAATCTAAACCTAACCCCAACCCCTAATCCCAACCCCTAACCCCAAATCTAAACCTAACCCCAAATCTAAACCTAACCCCAATCCCTAACCCCAAACCCTAACCCCAAATCTAAACCTAAACCCAACCCCTAAACCCCAACTCCTAACCCCAAATCTAAACCTAACCCCAACCCCTAACCCCTAAACCCCTACCCCAAATCTAAACCTAACCCCAATCCCTAACCCCAACCCCTAACCCCAAATCTAAACCTAACCCCAACCCCTAAACCCCAACCCCTAACCCCAAATCTAAACCTAACCCCAATCCCTAACCGCAAACCCTAACCCCAACCCCTAACCCCAAATCTAAAACTAACCCCAATCCCTAACCTCAACCCCTAACCCCAACCCCTAAACCCAAATCTAAACCTAACCCCAACCCCTAAACCCCAACCCCTAACCCCAAATCTAAACCTAACCCCAACCCCTAACCCCAAATCTAAACCTAACCCCAATCCCTAACCCCAAACCCTAACCCCAACCCCTAACCCCAAATCTAAACCTAACCCCAACCCCTAAACCCCAACCCCTAACCCCAAATCTAAACCTAACCCCAACCCCTAACCCCAAACCCTAACCCCAAATCTAAACCTAACCCCAAATCTAAGCCTAATCCCAATCCCTAACCCCAAACCCTAACCCCAACCCCTAACCCCAAATCTAAACCTAACCCCAATCCCTAACCCCAAACCCTAACCCCAACCCCTAACCCCAAATCTAAACCTAACCCCAACCCCTAAATCCCAACCCCTAACCCCAAATCTAAACCTAACCCCAACCCCTAACCCCAAACCCTAACCCCAAATCTAAACCTAACCCCAAATCTAAGCCTAATCCCAATCCCTAACCCCAACCCCTAAACCCAACCCCCAACCCCAAATCTAAACCTAACCCCAAATCTAAACCTAACCCCAATCCCTAACCCCAAACCCTAACCCCAAATCTAAACCTAACCCTAACCCCTAAACCCCAACCCCTAACCCCAAATCTAAAACTAACCCCAATCCCTAACCCCAAACCCTAACCCCAACCCCTAAACCCAAATCTAAACCTAACCCCAACCCCTAAACCCCAACCCCTAACCCCAAATCTAAACCTAACCCCAACCCCTAACCCCAAATCTAAACCTAACCCCAATCCCTAACCCCAACCCCTAACCCCAAATCTAAACCTAACCCCAACCCCTAAACCCCAACCCCTAACCCCAAACCCTAACCCCAACCCCTAACCCCAAATCTAAACCTAACCCCAATCCCTAACCCCAAACCCTAACTCCAACCCCTAACCCCAAATCTAAACCTAACCCCTACCCCTAACCCCAACCCCTAACCCCAACCTTTAATCCCAACCCCTAACCCCAAATCTAAACCTAACCCCAAATCTAAACCTAACCCCAATCCCTAACCCCAAACCCTAACCCCAAATCTAAACCTAAACCCAACCCCTAAACCCCAACTCCTAACCCCAAATCTAAACCTAACCCCAACCCCTAACCCCTAAACCCCTACCCCAAATCTAAACCTAACCCCAATCCCTAACCCCAACCCCTAACCCCAAATCTAAACCTAACCCCAACCCCTAAACCCCAACCCCTAACCCCAAATCTAAACCTAACCCCAATCCCTAACCGCAAACCCTAACCCCAACCCCTAACCCCAAATCTAAAACTAACCCCAATCCCTAACCTCAACCCCTAACCCCAACCCCTAAACCCAAATCTAAACCTAACCCCAACCCCTAAACCCCAACCCCTAACCCCAAATCTAAACCTAACCCCAACCCCTAACCCCAAATCTAAACCTAACCCCAATCCCTAACCCCAAACCCTAACCCCAACCCCTAACCCCAAATCTAAACCTAACCCCAACCCCTAAACCCCAACCCCTAACCCCAAATCTAAACCTAACCCCAACCCCTAACCCCAAATCTAAACCTAACCCCAATCCCTAACCCCAAACCCTAACCCCAACCCCTAACCCCAAATCTAAACCTAACCCCAATCCCTAACCCCAAACCCTAACCCCAACCCCTAACCCCAAATCTAAACCTAACCCCAACCCCTAAATCCCAACCCCTAACCCCAAATCTAAACCTAACCCCAACCCCTAACCCCAAACCCTAACCCCAAATCTAAACCTAACCCCAAATCTAAGCCTAACCCCAATCCCTAACCCCAACCCCTAACCCCAACCCCCAACCCCAAATCTAAATCTAACCCCAAATCTAAACCTAACCCCAATCCCTAACCCCAAACCCTAACCCCAAATCTAAACCTAACCCCAACCCCTAAACCCCAACCCCTAACCGCAAATCTAAACCTAACCCCAACCCCTAACCCCAAATCTAAACCTAACCCCAATCCCTAACCCCAAACCCTAACCCCAACCCCTAACCCCAAATCTAAACCTAACCCCAACCCCTAAACCCCAACCCCTAACCCCAAATCTAAACCTAACCCCAACCCCTAACCCCAAACCCTAACCCCAAATCTAAACCTAACCCCAAATCTAAGCCTAATCCCAATCCCTAACCCCAAACCCTAACCCCAACCCCTAACCCCAAATCTAAACCTAACCCCAATCCCTAACCCCAAACCCTAACCCCAAATCTAAACCTAAGCCCAACCCCTAACCCCAACCCCCAACCCCAAATCTAAACCTAACCCCAAATCTAAACCTAACCCCAATCCCTAACCCCAAACCCTAACCCCAACCCCCAACCCCAAATCTAAACCTAACCCCAATCCCTAACCCCAAACCCTAACCCCAAATCTAAACCTAACCCCAACCCCTAAACCCCAACTCCTAACCCCAAATCTAAACCGAACCCCAACCCCTAACCCCAACCCCCAACCCCAAATCTAAACCTAACCCCAATCCCTAACCCCAAACCCTAACCCCAAATCTAAACCTAACCTGAACCCGTAACCCCAACCCCTAACCCCAACCCCTAACCCCAACCCCTAACCCCAAATCTAAACCTAACGCCAAATCTAAACCGAACCCCAACCCCTAACCCCAAATCTAAACCTAACCCCAATCCATAACCCCAAACCCTAACCCCAAATCTAAACCTAACCCCAAATCTAAGCCGAACCCCAACCCCTAACCCCAAATCTAAACCTAACCCCAACCCCTAAACCCCAACCCCTAACCTCAAATCTAAACCTAACCCCAACCCCTAACCCCAACCCCTAACCCCAAATCTAAACCTAACCTCAACCCCTAACTTCAACCCCTAACCCCAAATCTAAACCTAACCCCAAATCTAAACCTAACCCCAACCCCTAACTCCAAATCTAAACCTAACTCCAATCCCTAACCCCAAACCCTAACCCCAACCCCTAACCCAAAATCTAAACCTAACCCCAATCCCTAACCCCAAACCCTAACCCCAAATCTAAACCTAACCCCAACCCCTAAACCCCAACCCCTAACCCCAAATCTAAATCTAACCCCAATCCCTAACCCCAAACCCTAACCCCAACCCCTAACCCCAAATCTAAACCTAACCCCAATCCCTAACCCCAACCCCTAACCCCAAATCTAAACCTAACCCCAACCCCTAAACCCCAACCCCTAACCCCAAACCCTAACCCCAACCCCTAACCCCAAATCTAAACCTAACCCCAATCCCTAACCCCAAACCCTAACCCCAACCCCTAACCCCAAATCTAAACCTAACCCCAACCCCTAACCCCAACCCCTAACCCCAAATCTAAACCTAACCCCAAATCTAAACCTAACCCCAATCCCTAACCCCAAACCCTAACCCCAAATCTAAACCTAACCCCAAACCCTAAACCCCAACTCCTAACCCCAAATCTAAACCTAACCCCAACCCCTAACCCCTAAACCCCTACCCCAAATCTAAACCTAACCCCAATCCCTAACCCCAACCCCTAACCCCAAATCTAAACCTAACCCCAACCCCTAAACCCCAACCCCTAACCCCAAATCTAAACCTAACCCCAATCCCTAACCGCAAACCCTAACCCCAACCCCTAACCCCAAATCTAAACCTAACCCCAATCCCTAACCTCAACCCCTAACCCCAACCCCTAAACCCAAATCTAAACCTAACCCCAACCCCTAAACCCCAACCCCTAACCCCAAATCTAAACCTAACCCCAACCCCTAACCCCAAATCTAAACCTAACCCCAATCCCTAACCCCAAACCCTAACCCCAACCCCTAACCCCAAATCTAAACCTAACCCCAACCCCTAAACCCCAACCCCTAACCCCAAATCTAAACCTAACCCCAACCCCTAACCCCAAATCTAAACCTAACCCCAATCCCTAACCCCAAACCCTAACCCCAACCCCTAACCCCAAATCTAAACCTAACCACAATCCCTAACCCCAAACCCTAACCCCAACCCCTAACCCCAAATCTAAACCTAACCCCAACCCCTAAATCCCAACCCCTAACCCCAAATCTAAACCTAACCCCAACCCCTAACCCCAAACCCTAACCCCAAATCTAAACCTAACCCCAAATCTAAGCCTAATCCCAATCCCTAACCCCAACCCCTAACCCCAACCCCCAACCCCAAATCTAAACCTAACCCCAAATCTAAACCTAACCCCAATCCCTAACCCCAAACCCTAACCCCAAATCTAAACCTAACCCTAACCCCTAAACCCCAACCCCTAACCCCAAATCTAAACCTAACCCCAATCCCTAACCCCAAACCCTAACCCCAAATCTAAACCTAAACCCAACCCCTAAACCCCAACTCCTAACCCCAAATCTAAACCTAACCCCAACCCCTAACCCCTAAACCCCTACCCCAAATCTAAACCTAACCCCAATCCCTAACCCCAACCCCTAACCCCAAATCTAAACCTAACCCCAACCCCTAAACCCCAACCCCTAACCCCAAATCTAAACCTAACCCCAATCCCTAACCGCAAACCCTAACCCCAACCCCTAACCCAAATCTAAAACTAACCCCAATCCCTAACCTCAACCCCTAACCCCAACCCCTAAACCCAAATCTAAACCTAACCCCAACCCCTAAACCCCAACCCCTAACCCCAAATCTAAACCTAACCCCAACCCCTAACCCCAAATCTAAACCTAACCCCAATCCCTAACCCCAACCCCTAACCCCAAATCTAAACCTAACCCCAACCCCTAACCCCAAACCCTAACCCCAAATCTAAACCTAACCCCAAATTTAAGCCTAATCCCAATCCCTAACCCCAAACCCTAACCCCAACCCCTAACCCCAAATCTAAACCTAACCCCAATCCCTAACCCCAAACCCTAACCCCAACCCCTAACCCCAAATCTAAACCTAACCCCAACCCCTAAATCCCAACCCCTAACCCCAAATCTAAACATAACCCCAACCACTAACCCCAAACCCTAACCCCAAATCTAAACCTAACCCCAAATCTAAGCCTAATCCCAATCCCTAACCCCAACCCCTAACCCCAACCCCCAACCCCAAATCTAAACCTAACCCCAAATCTAAACCTAACCCCAATCCCTAACCCCAAACCCTAACCCCAAATCTAAACCTAACCCTAACCCCTAAACCCCAACCCCTAACCCCAAATCTAAAACTAACCCCAATCCCTAACCCCAAACCCTAACCCCAACCCCTAAACCCAAATCTAAACCTAACCCCAACCCCTAAACCCCAACCCCTAACCCCAAATCTAAACCTAACCCCAACCCCTAACCCCAAATCTAAACCTAACCCCAATCCCTAACCCCAACCCCTAACCCCAAATCTAAACCTAACCCCAACCCCTAAACCCCAACCCCTAACCCCAAATCTAAACCTAACCCCAATCCCTAACCCCAAACCCTAACCCCAACCCCTAACCCCAAATCTAAACCTAACCCCAACCCCTAACCCCAACCCCTAACCCCAACCCCTAATCCCAACCCCTAACCCCAAATCTAAACCTAACCCCAAATCTAAACCTAACCCCAATCCCTAACCCCAAAACCTAACCCCAAATCTAAACCTAAACCCAACCCCTAAACCCCAACTCCTAACCCCAAATCTAAACCTAACCCCAACCCCTAACCCCTAAACCCCTACCCCAAATCTAAACCTAACCCCAATCCCTAACCCCAACCCCTAACCCCAAATCTAAACCTAACCCCAACCCCTAAACCCCAACCCCTAACCCCAAATCTAAACCTAACCCCAATCCCTAACCGCAAACCCTAACCCCAACCCCTAAACCCAAATCTAAAACTAACCCCAATCCCTAACCTCAACCCCTAACCCCAACCCCTAAACCCAAATCTAAACCTAACCCCAACCCCTAAACCCCAACCCCTAACCCCAAATCTAAACCTAACCCCAACCCCTAACCCCAAATCTAAACCTAACCCCAATCCCTAACCCCAAACCCTAACCCCAACCCCTAACCCCAAATCTAAACCTAACCCCAACCCCTAAACCCCAACCCCTAACCCCAAATCTAAACCTAACCCCAACCCCTAACCCCAAATCTAAACCTAACCCCAATCCCTAACCCCAAACCCTAACCCCAACCCCTAACCCCAAATCTAAACCTAACCCCAATCCCTAACCCCAAACCCTAACCCCAACCCCTAACCCCAAATCTAAACCTAACCTTAACCCCTAAATCCCAACCCCTAACCCCAAATCTAAACCTAACCCCAACCCCTAACCCCAAACCCTAACCCCAAATCTAAACCTAACCCCAAATCTAAGCCTAACCCCAATCCCTAACCCCAACCCCTAACCCCAACCCCCAACCCCAAATCTAAACCTAACCCCAAATCTAAACCTAACCCCAATCCCTAACCCCAAACCCTAACCCCAAATCTAAACCTAACCCCAACCCCTAAACCCCAAACCCTAACCCCAAATCTAAAACTAACCCCAATCCCTAACCCCAAACCCTAACCCCAACCCCTAAACCCAAGTCTAAACCTAACCCCAATCCCTAACCCCAAACCCTAACCCCAAATCTAAACCTAACCCCAACCCCTAAACCCCAACCCCTAACCCCAAATCTAAGCCTAACCCCAATCCCTAAGCCCAACCCCTAACCCCAACCCCCAACCCCAAATCTAAACCTAACCCCAAATCTAAACCTAACCCCAATCCCTAACCCCAAACCCTAACCCCAAATCTAAACCTAACCCCAACCCCTAAACCCCAACCCCTAACCCCAAATCTAAAACTAACCCCAATCCCTAACCCCAAACCCTAACCCCAACCCCTAAACCCAAATCTAAACCTAACCCCAACCCCTAAACCCCAACCCCTATCCCCAAATCTAAACCTAACCCCAATCCCTAACCCCAAACCCTAACCCCAACCCCTAACCCCAAATCTAAACCTAACCCCAATCCCTAACCCCAACCCCTAACCAAAACCCCTAACCCCAAATCTAAACCTAACCCCAACCCCTAAACCCCAACCCCTAACCCCAAATCTAAACCTAACCCCAATCCCTAACCCCAATCCCTAACCCCAAACCCTAACCCCAACCCCTAAACCCAAATCTAAACCTAACCCCAACCCCTAAACCCCAACCCCTAACCCCAAATCTAAACCTAACCCCAATCCCTAAGTCCAAACCCTAACCCCAACCCCTAACCCCAAATCTAAACCTAACCCCACTCCCTAACCCCAACCCCTAACCCCAACCCCTAAACCCAAATCTAAACCTAACCCCAACCCCTAAACCCCAACCCCTAAACCCAAATCTACACCTAACCCCAACCCCTAACCCAAACCCCTAACCCCAACCCCTAACCCCAAATCTAAACCTAACCCCAATCCCTAACCCTAAACCCTAACCCCAAATCTAAACCTAACCCCAACCCCTAAACCCCAACCCCTAACCCCAAATCTAAACCTAACCCCAATCCCTAACCCCAAACCCTAACCCCAACCCCTAACCCCAAATATAAACCTAACCCCAATCCCTAACCCCAACCCCTAACCCCAACCCCTAACCCCAAATCTAAACCTAACCCCAACGCCTAAACCCCAACCCCTAACCCCAAATATAAACCTAACCCCAATCCCTAACCCCAAACCCTAACCCCAACCCCTAACCCCAAATCTAAACCTAACCCCAATCCCTAACCCCAAACCCTAACCCCAAATCTAAACCTAACCCCAACCCCTAAACCCCAAACCCTAACCAAAATCTAAACCTAACCCCAAGCCCTAACCCCAACCCCTATCCCCAAATCTAAACCTAACCTCAACCCCTAACCCCAACCCCTAACCCCAACCCCTAAACCCAACCCCTAACCCCAAATCTAAACCTAACTCCAAATCTAAACCTAACCCCAATCCCTAACCCCAAACCCTAACCCCAACCCCTAAACCCAAATCTAAACCTAACCCCAACCCCTAAACCCCAACCCCTATCCCCAAATCTAAACCTAACCCCAATCCCTAACCCCAAACCCTAACACCAACCCCTAACCCCAAATCTAAACCTAACCCCAATCCCTAACCCCAACCCCTAACCCCAACCCCTAACCCCAAATCTAAACCTAACCCCAACCCCTAAACCCCAACCCCTAACCCCAAATCTAAACCTAACCCCAATCCCTAACCCCAATCCCTAACCCCAAACCCTAACCCCAACCCCTAAACCCAAATCTAAACCTAACCCCAACCCCTAAACCCCAACCCCTAACCCCAAATCTAAACCTAACCCCAATCCCTAAGTCCAAACCCTAACCCCAACCCCTAACCCCAAATCTAAACCTAACCCCACTCCCTAACCCCAACCCCAACCCCCAACCCCTAAACCCAAATCTAAACCTAACCCCAACCCCTAAACCCCAACCCCTAAACCCAAATCTACACCTAACCCCAACCCCTAACCCAAACCCCTAACCCCAACCCCTAACCCCAAATCTAAACCTAACCCCAATCCCTAACCCTAAACCCTAACCCCAAATCTAAACCTAACCCCAACCCCTAAACCCCAACCCCTAACCCCAAATCTAAACCTAACCCCAATCCCTAACCCCAAACCCTAACCCCAACCCCTAACCCCAAATATAAACCTAACCCCAATCCCTAACCCCAACCCCTAACCCCAACCCCTAACCCCAAATCTAAACCTAACCCCAACCCCTAAACCCCAACCCCTAACCCCAAATATAAACCTAACCCCAATCCCTAACCCCAAACCCTAACCCCAACCCCTAACCCCAAATCTAAACCTAACCCCAATCCCTAACCTCAAACCCTAACCCCAAATCTAAACCGAACCCCAACCCCTAAACCCCAAACCCTAACCAAAATCTAAACCTAACCCCAAGCCCTAACCCCAACCCCTATCCCCAAATCTAAACCTAACCTCAACCCCTAACCCCAACCCCTAACCCCAACCCCTAACCCCAACCCCTAACCCCAAATCTAAACCTAACTCCAAATCTAAACCTAACCCCAACCCCTAACTCCAACTCTAAACCAAACCCCAATCCCTAACCCCAAACCCTAACCCGAACCCCTAACCCCAAATCTAAACTTAACCCCAATCCCTAACCCCAAACCCTAACCCCAAATCTAAACCTAACCCCAACCCCTAAACCCCAACCCCTAACCCCAAATCTAAACCTAACCCCAATCCCGAACCCCAAACCCTAACCCCAACCCCTAACCCCAAATCTAAACCTAACCCCAATCCCTAACCCCAAACCTAACCCCAAATCTAAACCTAACCCCAACCCCTAAACCCCAAACCCTAACCCCAAATCTAAACCTAACCCCAATCCCTAACCCCAAACCCTAACCCCAACCCCTAACCCCAAATCTAAACCTAACCCCAATCTCTAACCCCAACCCCTAACCCCAACCCCTAAACCCAAATCTAAACCTAACCCCAACCCCTAAACCCCAACCCCTAACCCCAAATCTAAACCTAACCCTAACCCATAACCCCAAATCTAAACCTAACCCCAATCCCTAACCCCAAACCCTAACCCCAACCCCTAACCCCAAATCTAAACCTAACCCCAATCCCTAACCCCAACCCCTAACCCCAAATCTAAACCTAACCCCAACCCCTAAACCCCAACCCCTAAACCCAAATCTAAACCTAACCACAATCCCTAACCCCAAACCCTAACCCCAAATCTAAACCTAACCCCAACCCCTAAACCCCAACCCCTAACCCCAAATCTAAACCTAACCCCAATCCCTAACCCCAACCCCTAACCCCAACCCCTAAACCCAAATCTAAACCTAACCCCAACCCCTAAACCCCAACCCCTAACCCCAAATCTAAACCTAACCCCAATCCCTAACCCCAAATCTAAACCTAACCCCAATCCCTAACCCCAAACCCTAACCCCAACCCCTAACCCCAAATCTAAACCTAACCCCAATCCCTAACCCCAAACCCTAACCCCAAATCTAAACCTAACCTCAACCCCTAACCCCAACCCCTAACCCCAAATCTAAACCTAACCCCAAATCTAAACCTAACCCCAATCCCTAACCCCAACCCCTAACCCCAACCCCTAAACCCAAATCTAAACCTAACCCCAACCCCTAAACCCCAACCCCTACCCCTAATCTAAACCTAACCCCAACCCCTAACCCCATATCTAAACCTAAACCCAATCCCTAACCCCAAACCCTAACCCCAACCCCTAACCCCAAATCTAAACCTAACCCCAATCCCTAACCCCAAACCCTAACCCCAAATCTAAACCTAACCACAACCCCTAAACCCCAACCCCTAACCCCAAATCTAAACCTAACCCCAACCCCTAACACCAACCCCTAACCCCAAATCTAAACCTAACCTCAACCCCTAACCCCAACCCCTAACCCCAACCCCTAACCCCAACCCCTAACCCCAAATCTAAACCTAACCCCAAATCTAAACCTAACCCCATCCCCTAACTCCAAATCTAAACCTAACCCCAATCCCTAACCCCAAACCCTAACCCCAACCCCTACACCCCAAATCTAAACCTAACCCCAATCCCTAACCCCAAACCCTAACCCCAAATCTAAACCTAACCCCAACCCCTAAATCCCAACCCCTAACCCCAAATCTAAACCTAACCCCAATCCCTAACCCCAAACCCTAACCCCAAATCTAAACCTAACCACAACCCCTAAACCCCAACCCCTAACCCCAAATCTAAACCTAACCCGAACCCCTAACACCAACCCCTAACCCCAAATCTAAACCTAACCTCAACCCCTAACCCCAACCCCTAACCCCAACCCCTAACCCCAACCCCTAACCCCAAATCTAAACCTAACCCCAAATCTAAACCTAACCCGATCCCCTAACTCCAAATCTAAACCTAACCCCAATCCCTAACCCCAAACCCTAACCCCAACCCCTACACCCCAAATCTAAACCTAACCCCAATCCCTAACCCCAAACCCTAACCCCAAATCTAAACCTAACCCCAACCCCTAAATCCCAAACCCTAACCCCAAATCTAAACCAAACCCCAACCCCTAAACCCCAACCCCTAACCCCAAATCTAAACCTAACCCCAACCCCTAACCCCAACCCCTAACCCCAAATCTAAACCTAACCCCAATCCCTAACCCCAACCCCTAACCCCAAATCTAAACCAAACCCCAACCCCTAAACCCCAACCCCTAACCCCAAATCTAAACCTAACCCCAATCCCTAACCCCAAACCCTAACCCCAACCCCTAACCCCAAATCTAAACCTAACCCCACTCCCTAACCCCAACCCCTAACCCCAACCCCTAAACCCAAATCTAAACCTAACCCCAACCCCTAAACCCCAACCCCTAACCCCAAATCTAAACCTAACCCCAACCCCTAAACCCAAATCTACACCTAACCCCAACCCCTAACTCCAAATCTAAACCTAACCCCAATCCCTAACCCCAAACCCTAACCCCAACCCCTAACCCCAAATCTAAACCTAACCCCAATCCCTAACCCCAAACCCTAACCCCAAATCTAAACCTAACCCCAACCCCTAAACCCCAACCCCTAACCCCAAATCTAAACCTAACCCCAACCCCTAACCCCAAACCCTAACCCCAACCCCTAAACCTAACCCCAACCCCTAAACCCCAACCCCTAACCCCAAATCTAAACCTAACCCCAATCCCTAACCCCAAACCCTAACCCCAACCCCTAAACCTAACCCCAACCCCTAAACCCCAACCCCTAACCCCAAATCTAAACCTAACCCCAATCCCTAACCCCAAACCCTAACCCCAACCCCTAACCACAAATATAAACCTAACCCCAATCCCTAACCCCAACCCCTAACCCCAACCCCTAAACCCAAATCTAAACCTAACCCCAACCCCTAAACCCCAACCCCTAACCCCAAATCTAAACCTAACCCCAATCCCTAACCCCAAACCCTAACCCCAACCCCTAACCCCAAATCTAAACCTAACCCCAATCCCTAACCCCAAACCCTAACCCCAAATCTAAACCTAACCCCAACCCCTAAACCCCAACCCCTATCCCCAAATCTAAACCTAACCTCAACCCCTAACCCCAACCCCTAACCCCAACCCCTAACCCCAACCCCTAACCCCAAATCTAAACCTAACCCCAAATCTAAACCTAACCCCAACCCCTAACTCCAAATCTAAACCTAACCCCAATCCCTAACCCCAAACCCTAACCCGAACCCCTAACCCCAAATCTAAACTTAACCCCAATCCCTAACCCCAAACCCTAACCCCAAATCTAAACCTAACCCCAACCCCTAAACCCCAACCCCTAACCCCAAATCTAAACCTAACCCTAACCCTAACCCTAACCCTAACCCTAACCCCAACCCCTAACCCCAAATCTAAACCTAACCCCAATCCCGAACCACAAACCCTAACCCCAACCCCTAACCCCAAATCTAAACCTAACCCCAATCCCTAACCCCAAACCTAACCCCAAATCTAAACCTAACCCCAACCCCTAAACCCCAACCCCTAACCCCAAATCTAAACCTAACCCCAATCCCTAACCCCAAACCCTAACCCCAACCCCTAACCCCAAATCTAAACCTAACCCCAACCCCTAACTCCAAATCTAAACCTAACCCCAATCCCTAACCCCAAACCCTAACCCCAACCCCTAAACCCAAATCTAAACCTAACCCCAACCCCTAAACCCCAACCCCTACCCCTAATCTAAACCTAACCCCAACCCCTAACCCCATATCTAAACCTAACCCCAATCCCTAACCCCAAACCCTAACCCCAACCCCTAACCCCAAATCTAAACCTAACCCCAATCCCTAACCCCAAACCCTAACCCCAAATCTAAACCTAACCACAACCCCTAAACCCCAACCCCTAACCCCAAATCTAAACTTAACCCCAACCCCTAACCCCAACCCCTAACCCCAAATCTAAACCTAACCTCAACCCCTAACCCCAACCCCTAACCCCAACCCCTAACCCCAACCCCTAACCCCAAATCTAAACCTAACCCCAAATCTAAACCTAACCCCATCCCCTAACTCCAAATCTAAACCTAACCCCAATCCCTAACCCCAAACCCTAACCCCAAATCTAAACCTAACCCCAACCCCTAAATCCCAACCCCTAACCCCAAATCTAAACCTAACCCCAATCCCTAACCCCAAACCCTAACCCCAAATCTAAACCTAACCACAACCCCTAAACCCCAACCCCTAACCCCAAATCTAAACCTAACCCCAACCCCTAACACCAACCCCTAACCCCAAATCTAAACCTAACCTCAACCCCTAACCCCAACCCCTAACCCCAACCCCTAACCCCAACCCCTAACCCCAAATCTAAACCTAACCCCAAATCTAAACCTAACCCCATCCCCCAACTCCAAATCTAAACCTAACCCCAATCCCTAACCCCAAACCCTAACCCCAACCCCTACACCCCAAATCTAAACCTAACCCCAATCCCTAACCCCAAACCCTAACCCCAAATCTAAACCTAACCCCAACCCCTAAATCCCAAACCCTAACCCCAAATCTAAACCAAACCCCAACCCCTAAACCCCAACCCCTAACCCCAAATCTAAACCTAACCCCAACCCCTAACCCCAACCCCTAACCCCAAATCTAAACCTAACCCCAATCCCTAACCCCAACCCCTAACCCCAAATCTAAACCAAACCCCAACCCCTAAACCCCAACCCCTAACCCCAAATCTAAACCTAACCCCAATCCCTAACCCCAAACCCTAACCCCAACCCCTAACCCCAAATCTAAACCTAACCCCACTCCCTAACCCCAACCCCTAACCCCAACCCCTAAACCCAAATCTAAACCTAACCCCAACCCCTAAACCCCAACCCCTAACCCCAAATCTAAACCTAACCCCAACCCCTAAACCCAAATCTACACCTAACCCCAACCCCTAACTCCAAATCTAAACCTAACCCCAATCCCTAACCCCAACCCCTAACCCCAAATCTAAACCAAACCCCAACCCCTAAACCCCAACCCCTAACCCCAAATCTAAACCTAACCCCAATCCCTAACCCCAAACCCTAACCCCAACCCCTAACCCCAAATCTAAACATAACCCCACTCCCTAACCCCAACCCCTAACCCCAACCCCTAAACCCAAATCTAAACCTAACCCCAACCCCTAAACCCCAACCCCTAACCCCAAATCTAAACCTAACCCCAACCCCTAAACCCAAATCTACACCTAACCCCAACCCCTAACTCCAAATCTAAACCTAACCCCAATCCCTAACCCCAAACCCTAACCCCAACCCCTAACCCCAAATCTAAACCTAACCCCAATCCCTAACCCCAAACCCTAACCCCAAATCTAAACCTAACCCCAACCCCTAAACCCCAACCCCTAACCCCAAATCTAAACCTAACCCCAACCCCTAACCCCAAACCCTAACCCCAACCCCTAAACCTAACCCCAACCCCTAAACCCCAACCCCTAACCCCAAATCTAAACCTAACCCCAATCCCTAACCCCAAACCCTAACCCCAACCCCTAAACCTAACCCCAACCCCTAAACCCCAACCCCTAACCCCAAATCTAAACCTAACCCCAATCCCTAACCCCAAACCCTAACCCCAACCCCTAACCACAAATATAAACCTAACCCCAATCCCTAACCCCAACCCCTAACCCCAACCCCTAAACCCAAATCTAAACCTAACCCCAACCCCTAAACCCCAACCCCTAACCCCAAATCTAAACCTAACCCCAATCCCTAACCCCAAACCCTAACCCCAACCCCTAACCCCAAATCTAAACCTAACCCCAATCCCTAACCCCAAACCCTAACCCCAAATCTAAACCTAACCCCAACCCCTAAACCCCAACCCCTAACCCCAAATCTAAACCTAACCCCAACCCCTAACCCCAACCCCTATCCCCAAATCTAAACCTAACCTCAACCCCTAACCCCAACCCCTAACCCCAACCCCTAACCCCAACCCCTAACCCCAAATCTAAACCTAACCCCAAATCTAAACCTAACCCCAACCCCTAACTCCAAATCTAAACCTAACCCCAATCCCTAACCCCAAACCCTAACCCGAACCCCTAACCCCAAATCTAAACTTAACCCCAATCCCTAACCCCAAACCCTAACCCCAAATCTAAACCTAACCCCAACCCCTAAACCCCAACCCCTAACCCCAAATCTAAACCTAACCCCAATCCCGAACCACAAACCCTAACCCCAACCCCTAACCCCAAATCTAAACCTAACCCCAATCCCTAACCCCAAACCTAACCCCAAATCTAAACCTAACCCCAACCCCTAAACCCCAACCCCTAACCCCAAATCTAAACCTAACCCCAATCCCTAACCCCAAACCCTAACCCCAACCCCTAACCCCAAATCTAAACCTAACCCCAACCCCTAACTCCAAATCTAAACCTAACCCCAATCCCTAACCCCAAACCCTAACCCCAACCCCTAAACCCAAATCTAAACCTAACCCCAACCCCTAAACCCCAACCCCTACCCCTAATCTAAACCTAACCCCAACCCCTAACCCCATATCTAAACCTAACCCCAATCCCTAACCCCAAACCCTAACCCCAACCCCTAACCCCAAATCTAAACCTAACCCCAATCCCTAACCCCAAACCCTAACCCCAAATCTAAACCTAACCACAACCCCTAAACCCCAACCCCTAACCCCAAATCTAAACTTAACCCCAACCCCTAACCCCAACCCCTAACCCCAAATCTAAACCTAACCTCAACCCCTAACCCCAACCCCTAACCCCAACCCCTAACACCAACCCCTAACCCCAAATCTAAACCTAACCCCAAATCTAAACCTAACCCCATCCCCTAACTCCAAATCTAAACCTAACCCCAATCCCTAACCCCAAACCCTAACCCCAACCCCTACACCCCAAATCTAAACCTAACCCCAATCCCTAACCCCAAACCCTAAACCCAAATCTAAACCTAACCCCAACCCCTAAATCCCAAACCCTAACCCCAAATCTAAACCTAACCCCAACCCCTAAACCCCAACCCCTAACCCCAAATCTAAACCTAACCCCAATCCCTAACCCCAACCCCTAACCCCAAATCAAAACCTAACCCCAACCCCTAAACCCCAACTCCTAACCCCAAATCTAAACCTAACCCCAACCCCTAACCCCAACCCCTAACCCCAAATCTAAACCTAACCCCAATCCCTAACCCCAACCCCTAACCCCAAATCTAAACCAAACCCCAACCCCTAAACCCCAACCCCTAACCCCAAATCTAAACCTAACCCCAATCCCTAACCCCAAACCCTAACCCCAACCCCTAACCCCAAATCTAAACCTAACCCCACTCCCTAACCCCAACCCCTAACCCCAACCCCTAAACCCAAATCTAAACCTAACCCCAACCCCTAAACCCCAACCCCTAACCCCAAATCTAAACCTAACCCCAACCCCTAAACCCAAATCTACACCTAACCCCAACCCCTAACCCCAACGCCTAACCCCAACCCCTAAACCCAAATCTAAACCTAACCCCAATCCCTAACCCCAAACCCTAACCCCAACACCTAACCCCAAATATAAACCTAACCCCAATCCCTAACCCCAACCCCTAACCCCAACCCCTAAACCCAAATCTAAACCTAACCCCAACCCCTAAACCCCAACCCCTAACCCCTAATCTAAACCTAACCCCAATCCCTAACCCCAAACCCTAACCCCAACCCCTAACCCCAAATCTAAACCTAACCCCAATCCCTAACCCCAAACCCTAACCCCAAATCTAAACCTAACCCCAACCCCTAGACCCCAACCCCTAACCCCAAATCTAAACCTAACCCCAACCCCTAACCCCAACCCCTATCCCCAAATCTAAACCTAACCTCAACCCCTAACCCCAACCCCTAACCCCAAATCTAAACCTAACCCCAAATCTAAACCTAACACCAACCCCTAACTCCAAATCTAAACCTAACCCCAATCCCTAACCCCAAACCCTAACCCGAACCCCTAACCCCAAATCTAAACTTAACCCCAATCCCTAACCCCAAACCCTAACCCCAAATCTAAACCTAACCCCAACCCCTAAACCCCAACCCCTAACCCCAAATCTAAACCTAACCCCAATCCCGAACCACAAACCCTAACCCCAACCCCTAACCCCAAATCTAAACCTAACCCCAATCCCTAACCCCAAACCTAACCCCAAATCTAAACCTAACCCCAACCCCTAAACCCCAACCCCTAACCCCAAATCTAAACCTAACCCCAATCCCTAACCCCAAACCCTAACCCCAACCCCTAACCCCAAATCTAAACCTAACCCCAATCCCTAACCTCAACCCCTAACCCCAACCCCTAAACCCAAATCTAAACCTAACCCCAACCCCTAAACCCCAACCCCTAACCCCAAATCTAAACCTAACCCCAACCCATAACCCCAAATCTAAACCTAACCCCAATCCCTAACCCCAAACCCTAACCCCAACCCCTAACCCCAAATCTAAACCTAACCCCAATCCCTAACCCCAAACCCTAACCCCAAATCTAAACCTAACCCCAACCCCTAAACCCCAACCCCTAACCCCAAATCTAAACCTAACCCCAACCCCTAACACCAACCCCCAACCCCAAATCTAAACCTAACCCCAAATCTAAACCTAACCCCAATCCCTAACCCCAACCACTAACCCCAAATCTAAACTTAACCCCAACCCCTAAACCCCAACTCCTAACCCCAAATCTAAACCTAACCCCAACCCCTAACCCCAACCCCTAACCCCAAATCTAAACCTAACCCCAATCCCTAACCCCAACCTTTAACCCCAAATCTAAACCTAACCCCAACCCCTAAACCCCAACCCCATCCCCAAATCTAAACCTAACCCCAATCCATAACCCCAAACCCTAACCCCAACCCCTAACCCCAAATCTAAACCTAACCCCAATCCCTAAACCCCA
Source organism: Patagioenas fasciata (assembly GCF_037038585.1). Taxonomy (NCBI): domain Eukaryota; kingdom Metazoa; phylum Chordata; class Aves; order Columbiformes; family Columbidae; genus Patagioenas; species Patagioenas fasciata. The sequence goes on along the minus strand of NC_092523.1, from coordinate 51,160,709 downwards.
ACCCCTAACCCCAAATCTAAACCTAACCCCAACCCTTAAACCCCAACCCCTAAACCCAAAACTAAACCTAACCCCAATCCCTAACCCCAAACCCTAACCCCAAATCTAAACCTAACCCCAACCCCTAAACCCCAACACCCAAACCCAAATCTAAACCTAACCCCAATCCCTAACCCCAAACCCTAACCCCAACCCCTAACCCCAAATATAAACCTAACCCCAATCCCTAACCCCAACCCCTAACCCCAACCCCTAAACCCAAATCTAAACCTAACCCCAACCCCTAAACCCCAACCCCTAACCCCAAATCTAAACCTAACCCCAACCCCTAACCCCAAATCTAAACCTAACCCCAATCCCTAACCGCAAACCCTAACCCCAACCCCTAACCCCAAATCTAAACCTAACCCCAATCCCTAACCCCAAACCCTAACCCCAAATCTAAACCTAACCCCAACCCCTAAACCCCAACCCCTAACCCTAAATCTAAACCTAACCCCACTCCCTAACCCCAACCCCTAACCCCAACCCCTAAACCCAAATCTAAACCTAACCCCAACCCCTAAACCCCAACCCCTAACCCCAAATCTAAACCTAACCCCAACCCCTAAACCCAAATCTACACCTAACCCCAACCCCTAACCCCAACCCCTAACCCCAACCCCTAAACCCAAATCTAAACCTAACCCCAATCCCTAACCCCAAACCCTAACCCCAACCCCTAAACCTAACCCCAACCCCTAAACCCCAACCCCTAACCCCAAATCTAAACCTAACCCCAATCCCTAACCCCAAACCCTAACCCCAACCCCTAACCCCAAATATAAACCTAACCCCAATCCCTAACCCCAACCCCTAACCCCAACCCCTAAACCCAAATCTAAACCTAACCCCAACCCCTAAACCCCAACCCCTAACCCCAAATCTAAACCTAACCCCAATCCCTAACCCCAAACCCCAACCCCAACCCCTAACCCCAAATCTAAACCTAACCCCAATCCCTAACCCCAAACCCTAACCCCAAATCTAAACCTAACCCCAACCCCTAAACCCCAACCCCTAACCCCAAATCTAAACCTAACCCCAACCCCTAACCCCAACCCCTATCCCCAAATCTAAACCTAACCTCAACCCCTAACCCCAACCCCTAACCCCAAATCTAAACCTAACCCCAAATCTAAACCTAACCCCAACCCCTAACTCCAAATCTAAACCTAACCCCAATCCCTAACCCCAAACCCTAACCCGAACCCCTAACCCCAAATCTAAACTTAACCCCAATCCCTAACCCCAAACCCTAACCCCAAATCTAAACCTAACCCCAACCCCTAAACCCCAACCCCTAACCCCAAATCTAAACCTAACCCCAATCCCGAACCACAAACCCTAACCCCAACCCCTAACCCCAAATCTAAACCTAACCCCAATGCCTAACCCCAAACCTAACCCCAAATCTAAACCTAACCCCAACCCCTAAACCCCAACCCCTAACCCCAAATCTAAACCTAACCCCAATCCCTAACCCCAAACCCTAAACCCAAACCCTAACCCCAAACCCTAACCCCAAACCCTAACCCCAAATCTAAAACTAACCCCAATCCCTAACCCCAACCCCTAACCCCAAATCTAAACCTAACCCCAACTCCTAAACCCCAACCCCTAAACCCAAATCTAAACCTAAGCCCAATCCCTACCCCCAAACCCTAACCCCAAATCTAAACCTAACCCCAACCCCTAAACCCCAACACCTAACCCCAAATCTAAACCTAACCCCAATCCCTAACCCCAAACCCTAACCCCAACCCCTAACCCCAAATATAAACCTAACCCCAATCCCTAACCCCAACCCCTAACCCCAACCCCTAAACCCAAATCTAAACCTAACCCCAACCCCTAAACCCAACCCCTAACCCCAAATCTAAACCTAACCCCAACCCCTAACCCCAAATCTAAACCTAACCCCAATCCCTAACCCCAAACCCTAACCCCAACCCCTAACCCCAAATCTAAACCTAACCCCAATCCCTAACCCCAACCCCTAACCCCAAATCTAAACCTAACCCCAATCCCTAACCCCAACCCCTAACCCCAAATCTAAACCTAACCCCAACCCCTAAAACCCAACCCCTAAACCCAAATCTAAACCTAACCCCAATCCCTAACCCCAAACCCTAACCCCAAATCTAAACCTAACCCCAACCCCTAAACCCCAACACCTAACCCCAAATCTAAACCTAACCCCAATCCCTAACCCCAAACCCTAACCCCAACCCCTAACCCCAAATATAAACCTAACCCCAATCCCTAACCCCAACCCCTAACCCCAAATCTAAACCTAACCTCAACCCCTAATCCCAACCCCTAACCCCAACCCCTAACCCCAACCCCTAACCCCAAATCTAAACCTAACCCCAAATCTAAACCTAACCCCAACCCATAACTCCAAATCTAAACCTAACCCCAATCCCTAACCCCAACCCTTAAACCCCAACCCCATCCCCAAATCTAAACCTAACCCCAAACCCTAACCCCAACCCCTAACCCCAAATCTAAACCTAACCCCAATCCCTAACCCCAACCCCTAACCCCAAATCTAAACCTAACCCCAACCCCTAAACCCCAACCCCTAAACCCAAATCTAAACCTAACCCCAATCCCTAACTCCAAACCCTAACCCCAAATCTAAACCTAACCCCAACCCCTAAACCCCAACCCCTAACCCCAAATCTAAACCTAACCCCAATCCCTAACCCCAAACCCTAACCCCAACCCCTAACCCCAAATCTAAACCTAACCCCAATCCCTAACCCCAACCCCTAACCCCAACCCCTAAACCCAAATCTAAACCTAACCCCAACCCCTAAACCCCAACCCCTAACCCCAAATCTAAACCTAACCCCAACCCCTAACCCCAAATCTAAACCTAACCCCAATCCCTAACCCCAAACCCTAACCCCAACCCCTAACCCCAAATCTAAACCTAACCCCAATCCCTAACCCCAAACCCTAACCCCAAATCTAAACCTAACCCCAATCCCTAACCCCAAACCCTAACCCCAAATCTAAACCTAACCCCAACCCCTAAACCCCAACCCCTAACCCCAAATCTAAACCTAACCCCAATCCCTAACCCCAACCCCTAACCCCAAATCCAAACCTAACCCCAACCCCTAAACCCCAACTCCTAACCCCAAATCTAAACCTAACCCCAACCCCTAACCCCAACCCCTAACCCCAAATCTAAACCTAACCCCAATCCCTAACCCCAACCCCTAACCCCAAATCTAAACCAAACCCCAACCCCTAAACCCCAACCCCTAACCCCAAATCTAAACCTAACCCCAACCCCTAAACCCCAACCCCTAACCCCAAATCTAAACCTAACCCCAATCCCTAACCCCAACCCCTAACCCCAAATCCAAACCTAACCCCAACCCCTAAACCCCAACTCGTAACCCCAAATCTAAACCTAACCCCAATCCCTAACCCCAACCCCTAACCCCAAATCTAAACCTAACCCCAATCCCTAACCCCAACCCCTAACCCCAAATCTAAACCAAACCCCAACCCCTAAACCCCAACCCCTAACCCCAAATTTAAACCTAACCCCAATCCCTAACCCCAAACCCTAACCCCAACCCCTAACCCCAAATCTAAACCTAACCCCAATCCCTAACCCCAACCCCTAACCCCAACACCTAAACCCAAATCTAAACCTAACCCCAATCCCTAAACCCCAACCCCTAACCCCAAATCTAAACCTAACCCCAACCCCTAACCCCAAATCTAAACCTAACCCCAATCCCTAACCGCAAACCTTAACCCCAACCCCTAACCCCAAATCTAAACCTAACCCCAATCCCTAACCCCAAACCCTAACCCCAAATCTAAACCTAACCCCAACCCCTAAACCCCAACCCCTAACCCTAAATCTAAACCTAACCCCACTCCCTAACCCCAACCCCTAACCCCAACCCCTAAACCCAAATCTAAACCTAACCCCAACCCCTAAACCCCAACCCCTAACCCCAAATCTAAACCTAACCCCAACCCCTAAACCCAAATCTACACCTAACCCCAACCCCTAACCCCAACCCCTAACCCCAACCCCTAAACCCAAATCTAAACCTAACCCCAATCCCTAACCCCAAACCCTAACCCCAACCCCTAAACCTAACCCCAACCCCTAAACCCCAACCCCTAACCCCAAATCTAAACCTAACCCCAATCCCTAACCCCAAACCCTAACCCCAACCCCTAACCCCAAATATAAACCTAACCCCAATCCCTAACCCCAACCCCTAACCCCAACCCCTAAACCCAAATCTAAACCTAACCCCAACCCCTAAACCCCAACCCCTAACCCCAAATCTAAACCTAACCCCAATCCCTAACCCCAAACCCTAACCCCAACCCCTAACCCCAAATCTAAACCTAACCCCAATCCCTAACCCCAAACCCTAACCCCAAATCTAAACCTAACCCCAACCCCTAAACCCCAACCCCTAACACCAAATCTAAACCGAACCCCAACCCCTAACCCCAACCCCTATCCCCAAATCTAAACCTAACCTCAACCCCTAACCCCAACCCCTAACCCCAAATCTAAACCTAACCCCAAATCTAAACCTAACCCCAACCCCTAACTCCAAATCTAAACCTAACCCCAATCCCTAACCCCAAACCCTAACCCGAACCCCTAACCCCAAATCTAAACTTAACCCCAATCCCTAACCCCAAACCCTAACCCCAAATCTAAACCTAACCCCAACCCCTAAACCCCAACCCCTAACACCAAATCTAAACCTAACCCCAATCCCGAACCACAAACCCTAACCCCAACCCCTAACCCCAAATCTAAACCTAACCCCAATCCCTAACCCCAAACCCTAACCCCAAATCTAAACCTAACCCCAACCCCTAAACCCCAACCCCTAACCCCAAATCTAAACCGAACCCCAATCCCTAACCCCAAACCCTAACCCCAAACCCTAACCCCAAATCTAAACCTAACCCCAATCCCTAACCCCAACCCCTAACCCCAAATCTAAACCTAACCCCAACCCCTAAACCCCAACCCCTAAACCCAAATCTAAACCTAAGCCCAATCCCTACCCCCAAACCCTAACCTCAAATCTAAACCTAACCCCAACCCCTAAACCCCAACACCTAACCCCAAATCTAAACCTAACCCCAATCCCTAACCCCAAACCCTAACCCCAACCCCTAACCCCAAATATAAACCTAACCCCAATCCCTAACCCCAACCCCTAACCCCAACCCCTAAACCCAAATCTAAACCTAACCCCAACCCCTAAACCCCAACCCCTAACCCCAAATATAAACCTAACCCCAATCCCTAACCCCAACCCCTAACCCCAACCCCTAAACCCAAATCTAAACCTAACCCCAACCCCTAAACCCCAACCCCTAACCCCAAATCTAAACCTAACCCCAACCCCTAACCCCAAACCCTAACCCCAACCCCTAACCCCAAATCTAAACCTAACCCCAATCCCTAACCCCAACCCCTAACCCCAAATATAAACCTAACCCCAATCCCTAACCCCAACCCCTAACCCCAAACCTAACCCCAAATCTAAACCTAACCCCAACCCCTAAACCCCAACCCCTAACCCCAAATCTAAACCTAACCCCAATCCCTAAACCCAAACCCTAACCCCAACCCCTAACCCCAAATCTAAACCTAACCCCAATCCCTAACCCCAACCCCTAACCCCAAATCTAAACCTAACCCCAATCCCTAACCCCAACCCCTAACCCCAAATCTAAACCTAACCCCAACCCCTAAAACCCAACCCCTAAACCCAAATCTAAACCTAACCCCAATCCCTAACCCCAAACCCTAACCCCAAATCTAAACCTAACCCCAACCCCTAAACCCCAACACCTAACCCCAAATCTAAACCTAACCCCAATCCCTAACCCCAAACCCTAACCCCAACCCCTAACCCCAAATATAAACCTAACCCCAATCCCTAACCCCAACCCCTAACCCCAACCCCTAACCCCAAATCTAAACCTAACCTCAACCCCTAATCCCAACCCCTAACCCCAACCCCTAACCCCAACCCCTAACCCCAAATCTAAACCTAACCCCAAATCTAAACCTAACCCCAACCCATAACTCCAAATCTAAACCTAACCCCAATCCCTAACCCCAACCCCTAAACCCCAACCCCATCCCCAAATCTAAACCTAACCCCAATCCCTAACCCCAAACCCTAACCCCAACCCCTAACCCCAAATCTAAACCTAACCCCAATCCCTAACCCCAACCCCTAACCCCAAATCTAAACCTAACCCCAACCCCTAAACCCCAACCCCTAAACTCAAATCTAAACCTAACCCCAATCCCTAACTCCAAACCCTAACCCCAAATCTAAACCTAACCCCAACCCCTAAACCCCAACCCCTAACCCCAAATCTAAACCTAACCCCAATCCCTAACCCCAAACCCTAACCCCAACCCCTAACCCCAAATCTAAACCTAACCCCAATCCCTAACCCCAACCCCTAACCCCAACCCCTAAACCCAAATCTAAACCTAACCCCAACCCCTAAACCCCAACCCCTAACCCCAAATCTAAACCTAACCCCAACCCCTAACCCCAAATCTAAACCTAACCCCAATCCCTAACCCCAAACCCTAACCCCAACCCCTAACCCCAAATCTAAACCTAACCCCAATCCCTAAACCCCAACCCCTAAACCCAAATCTAAACCTAAGCCCAATCCCTACCCCCAAACCCTAACCCCAAATCTAAACCTATCCCCAACCCCTAAATCCCAACACCTAACCCCAAATCTAAACCTAACCCCAATCCCTAACCCCAAACCCTAACCCCAACCCCTAACCCCAAATATAAACCTAACCCCAATCCCTAACCCCAACCCCTAACCCCAACCCCTAAACCCAAATCTAAACCTAACCCCAACCCCTAAACCCCAACCCCTAACCCCAAATCTAAACCTAACCCCAACCCCTAACCCCAAACCCTAACCCCAACCCCTAACCCCAAATCTAAACCTAACCCCAATCCCTAACCCCAACCCCTAACCCCAAATATAAACCTAACCCCAATCCCTAACCCCAACCCCTAACCCCAAACCTAACCCCAAATCTAAACCTAACCCCAACCCCTAAACCCCAACCCCTAACCCCAAATCTAAACCTAACCCCAATCCCTAACCCCAAACCCTAACCCCAACCCCTAACCCCAAATCTAAACCTAACCCCAATCCCTAACCCCAACCCCTAACCCCAAATCTAAACCTAACCCCAATCCCTAACCCCAACCCCTAACCCCAAATCTAAACCTAACCCCAACCCCTAAAACCCAACCCCTAAACCCAAATCTAAACCTAACCCCAATCCCTAACCCCAAACCCTAACCCCAAATCTAAACCTAACCCCAACCCCTAAACCCCAACACCTAACCCCAAATCTAAACTAACCCCAATCCCTAACCCCAAACCCTAACCCCAACCCCTAACCCCAAATATAAACCTAACCCCAATCCCTAACCCCAACCCCTAACCCCAACCCCTAACCCCAAATCTAAACCTAACCTCAACCCCTAATCCCAACCCCTAACCCCAACCCCTAACCCCAACCCCTAACCCCAAATCTAAACCTAACCCCAAATCTAAACCTAACCCCAACCCATAACTCCAAATCTAAACCTAACCCCAATCCCTAACCCCAACCCCTAAACCCCAACCCCATCCCCAAATCTAAACCTAACCCCAATCCCTAACCGCAAACCCTAACCCCAACCCCTAACCCCAAATCTAAACCTAACCCCAATCCCTAACCCCAACCCCTAACCCCAAATCTAAACCTAACCCCAACCCCTAAACCCCAACCCCTAAACCCAAATCTAAACCTAACCCCAATCCCTAACTCCAAACCCTAACCCCAAATCTAAACCTAACCCCAACCCCTAAACCCCAACCCCTAACCCCAAATCTAAACCTAACCCCAATCCCTAACCCCAAACCCTAACCCCAACCCCTAACCCCAAATCTAAACCTAACCCCAATCCCTAACCCCAACCCCTAACCCCAACCCCTAAACCCAAATCTAAACCTAACCCCAACCCCTAAACCCCAACCCCTAACCCCAAATCTAAACCTAACCCCAACCCCTAACCCCAAATCTAAACCTAACACCAATCCCTAACCCCAAACCCTAACCCCAACCCCTAACCCCAAATCCAAACCTAACCCCAACCCCTAAACCCCAACTCCTAACCCCAAATCTAAACCTAACCGCAACCCCTAACCCCAACCCCTAACCCCAAATCTAAACCTAACCCCAATCCCTAACCCCAACCCCTAACCCCAAATCTAAACCAAACCCCAACCCCTAAACCCCAACCCCTAACCCCAAATCTAAACCTAACCCCAATCCCTAACCCCAAACCCTAACCCCAACCCCTAACCCCAAATCTAAACCTAACCCCAATCCCTAACCCCAACCCCTAACCCCAACACCTAAACCCAAATCTAAACCTAACCCCAACCCCTAAACCCCAACCCCTAACCCCAAATCTAAACCTAACCCCAATCCCTAACCCCAAACTCTAACCCCAACCCCTAAACCCAAATCTAAACCTAACCCCAACCCCTAAACCCCAACCCCTAACCCCAAATCTAAACCTAACCCCAACCCCTCACCCCAAATCTAAACCTAACCCCAATCCCTAACCCCAAACCCTAACCCCAACCCCTAACCCCAAATCTAAACCTAACCCCAATCCCTAACCCCAAACCCTAACCCCAACCCCTAACCCCAAATCTAAACCTAACCCCAACCCCTAAACCCCAACCCCTAACCCCAAATCTAAACCTAACCCCAACCCCTAACCCCAAACCCTAACCCCAAATCTAAACCTAACCCCAAATCTAAGCCTAACCCCAATGCCTGACCCCAAACCCTAACCCCAACCCCCAACCCCAAATCTAAACCTAACCCCGTACGCGGGCGTGCAGTACGCCAACCATCAACGGACGTTTTTCCCCTCAAGCCTGTCAGGACGTTGCTCGTCCGTCTTTCCCTCAATAGATGGGAGTAGGCGCGCTTGCGGATGTGTGCGTGTGTGTGGCCACGCGTTTGCTTAGGCATCAGTGTGTGAAAAGGTAGGTGCTTTTCTCTAGCTGCGTGTGCTGGGTGCACGTGGTGCTGGGTGCACATCCCTGGGTGCTCGTGGAAAGGTTTCTGCATGGTTTTCGCTGAGGAATCGTGTGTGTGCACATGGACAAAGAGAAGGCGCAGCAACCAGGTTCCAGCGCCAAAGAAGGCAAAAGGCAAGGTTTCCGGCGCTATCTCCTCTCCGCAGACCTAGTCGCGCAAAGCAAGCCGCTAAGCCGGCGACCGGCAAGAGAGCTACAACGAAGCATGCCGAACGGAGAAAATAGCAGCAGCTCATCTGTTCACACCTTGTTTCTGCCATGTGCTTGAACGCCAAGACGTTCGCGCTTCTGTGAGATGAAAGACGTCCTTCTGCATATGTGGTTGCTCACACCGGTGCACTTGTTAGTGTATCCATTCAGTCCTGGGCTGCGGGGCATTCAGAAGTGGCTCTGTGGAGACGTCTGCATAGAGGCAGCTGTCAGAACACGCACACTCGATTGTTCACCAAAACATATGCAGACGCGTCCTTAGCCTGTAGATTTGGATGCACAGAGTTCCCTGTGTTCGCAAGAGACAAGGGAATCGCGTCTGTACGCACAGAAGCAATAGCGGACCGTTTCCCTCGGAGTGAACGCGAAGAGCCGTCTATGTACTCGCAGACACGGGAACGTGCCTCAATGCGGTCACAGAGGCAGCAGCTTTTGCAGAGATGCTCTGGTGATTCTGGCACTTTCCAGGCACACTCCTGAAAGTCGCGCACACTGCTGTTCACTCGCTAAACGACCTCTTGGGAAACACGTCTCCGGTCGATGGACCGCTCAGATTGCTTCTCGTGTAACTGTGAACTGTGTCAGCGCAGGGAATCCGTCTCTGTTGAGCAGATGTCAATCCTGCCTCGCTTTTGCTTTGTTGCCTCTACCAAGATGATTTCCCGTTTCTCTCTTCACTGGAGCACGCAGACACAGCCAACGCACATCAAGTGTCAAGAGACACGCTCTGCTGAGCTCAACGCTTGTGCAGATGCACATGTGCGACGAAGTCAACACACGTGCTTGTGGAGAGAAAGAAAGGGACTCCCAGGCGTGTGGAGCGACGGGGAGAAAGAGCGGGCGCTGAGGAACACAGTTTCAAACAGACTGTCTCCACACAAACAGGCACCTGTCTGCAGGTATCCTAGATCTTGATTCTTGAACTTGAGGAAACACGCGTCTGAGCAAAACTCCCAAACGCTTCCAGGAAAGACACACACTCTCCCACAAGCACACAAGTGTTTGCCCTCAGCTATAGATCAGGGACAAGCTTGTGAAGAGATGCCCTGCTATTCTTTCGCCTTATGCCATCACGTGTTTCGTTCCTCTTGGAGATCGATTGTTAAACGTCTTTCCTAGGGCGACTGTGAAGCATTTGCCAGCGGAGGAGAAGTAGCACGGAGCAGCATTCAGTACTGCCTACGAGTGTCTTTGCTACCCTACTAGCGGAGCTCCAAGAACAGGCACACATCTTCAGGTACCTTCCAAATGTGGATTCCCCTGCAGCCCCGTAGGCGGGCGTGCAGTACGCCAACCATCAACGGACGTTTTTCCCCTCAAGCCTGTCAGGACGTTGCTCGTCCGTCTTTCCCTCAATAGATGGGAGTAGGCGCGCTTGCGGATGTGTGCGTGTGTGTGGCCACGCGTTTGCTTAGGCATCAGAGTGTGAAAAGGTAGGTGCTTTTCTCTAGCTGCGTGTGCGTGCACGTGGTGCTGGGTGCACATCCCTGGGTGCTCGTGGAAAGGTTTCTGCATGGTTTTCGCTGAGGAATCGTGTGTGTGCACATGGACAAAGAGAAGGCGCAGCAACCGGGTTCCAGCGCCGAAGAAGGCAAAAGGCAAGGTTTCCGGCGCTATCTCCTTCTCTCCGCAGACCTAGTCGCGCAAAGCAAGCCGCTAAGCCGGCGACCGGCAAGAGAGCTACAACGAAGCATGCCGAACGGAGAAAATAGCAGCAGCTCATCTGTTCACACCTTGTTTCTGCCATGTGCTTGAACGCCAAGACGTTCGCGCTTCTGTGAGATGAAAGACGTCCTTCTGCATATGTGGTTGCTCACACCGGTGCACTTGTTAGTGTATCCCTTCAGTCCTGGGCTGCGGGGCATTCAGAAGTGGCTCTGTGGAGACGTCTGCATAGAGGCAGCTGTCAGAACACGCACACTCGATTGTTCACCAAAACATATGCAGACGCGTCCTTAGCCTGTAGATTTGGATGCACAGAGTTCCCTGTGTTCGCAAGAGACAAGGGAATCGCGTCTGTACGCACAGAAGCAATAGCGGACCGTTTCCCTCGGAGTGAACGCTAAAGAGCCGTTTATGTACTCGCAGACACGGGAACGTGCCTCAATGCGGTCACAGAGGCAGCAGCTTTTGCAGAGATGCTCTGGTGATTCTGGCACTTTCCAGGCACACTCCTGAAAGTCGCGCACACTGCTGTTCACTCGCTAAACGACGTCTTGGGAAACACGTCTCCGGTCGATGGACCGCTCAGATTGCTTCTCGTGTAACTGTGAACTGTGTCAGCGCAGGGAATCCGTCTCTGTTGAGCAGATGTCAATCCTGCCTCGCTTTTGCTTTGTTGCCTCTACCAAGATGATTTCCCGTTTCTCTCTTCACTGGAGCACGCAGACACAGCCAACGCACATCAAGTGTCAAGAGACACGCTCTGCTGAGCTCAACGCTTGTGCAGATGCACATGTGCGACGAAGTCAACACACGTGCTTGTGGAGAGAAAGAAAGGGACTCCCAGGCGTGTGGAGCGACGGGGAGAAAGAGCGGGCGCTGAGGAACACAGTTTCAAACAGACTGTCTCCACACAAACAGGCACCTGTCTGCAGGTATCCTAGATCTTGATTCTTGAACTTGAGGAAACACGCGTCTGAGCAAAACTCCCAAACGCTTCCAGGAAAGACACACGCTCTCCCACAAGCACACAAGTGTTTGCCCTCAGCTATAGATCAGGGACAAGCTTGTGAAGAGATGCGCTGCTATTCTTTCGCCTTATGGCATCACGTGTTTCGTTCCTCTTGGAGATCGATTGTTAAACGTCTTTCCTAGGGCGACTGTGAAGCATTTGCCAGCAGAGGAGAAGTAGCACGGAGCAGCATTCAGTACTGCCTACGAGTGTCTTTGCTACCCTACTAGCGGAGCTCCAAGAACAGGCACACATCTTCAGGTACCTTCCAAATGTGGATTCCCCTGCAGCCCCGTAGGCGGGCGTGCAGTACGCCAACCATCAACGGACGTTTTTCCCCTCAAGCCTGTCAGGACGTTGCTCGTCCGTCTTTCCCTCAATAGATGGGAGTAGGCGCGCTTGCGGATGTGTGCGTGTGTGTGGCCACGCGTTTGCTTAGGCATCAGTGTGTGAAAAGGTAGGTGCTTTTCTCTAGCTGCGTGTGCGTGCACGTGGTGCTGGGTGCACATCCCTGGGTGCTCGTGGAAAGGTTTCTGCATGGTTTTCGCTGGGGAATCGTGTGTGTGCACATGGACAAAGAGAAGGCGCAGCAACCGGGTTCCAGCGCCGAAGAAGGCAAAAGGCAAGGTTTCCGGCGCTATCTCCTTCTCTCCGCAGACCTAGTCGCGCAAAGCAAGCCGCTAAGCCGGCGACCGGCAAGAGAGCTACAACGAAGCATGCCGAACGGAGAAAATAGCAGCAGCTCATCTGTTCACACCTTGTTTCTGCCATGTGCTTGAACGCCAAGACGTTCGCGCTTCTGTGAGATGAAAGACGTCCTTCTGCATATGTGGTTGCTCACACCGGTGCACTTGTTAGTGTATCCCTTCAGTCCTGGGCTGCGGGGCATTCAGAAGTGGCTCTGTGGAGACGTCTGCATAGAGGCAGCTGTCAGAACACGCACACTCGATTGTTCACCAAAACATATGCAGACGCGTCCTTAGCCTGTAGATTTGGATGCACAGAGTTCCCTGTGTTCGCAAGAGACAAGGGAATCGCGTCTGTACGCACAGAAGCAATAGCGGACCGTTTCCCTCGGAGTGAACGCGAAGAGCCGTCTATGTACTCGCAGACACGGGAACGTGCCTCAATGCGGTCACAGAGGCAGCAGCTTTTGCACAGATGCTCTGGTGATTCTGGCACTTTCCAGGCACACTCCTGAAAGCCGCGCACACTGCTGTTCACTCGCTAAACGACGTCTTGGGAAACACGTCTCCGGTCGATGGACCGCTCAGATTGCTTCTCGTGTAACTGTGAACTGTGTCAGCGCAGGGAATCCGTCTCTGTTGAGCAGATGTCAATCCTGCCTCGCTTTTGCTTTGTTGCCTCTACCAAGATGATTTCCCGTTTCTCTCTTCACTGGAGCACGCAGACACAGCCAACGCACATCAAGTGTCAAGAGACACGCTCTGCTGAGCTCAACGCTTGTGCAGATGCACATGTGCGACGAAGTCAACACACGTGCTTGTGGAGAGAAAGAAAGGGACTCCCAGGCGTGTGGAGCGACGGGGAGAAAGAGCGGGCGCTGAGGAACACAGTTTCAAACAGACTGTCTCCACACAAACAGGCACCTGTCTGCAGGTATCCTAGATCTTGATTCTTGAACTTGAGGAAACACGCGTCTGAGCAAAACTCCCAAACGCTTCCAGGAAAGACACACGCTCTCCCACAAGCACACAAGTGTTTGCCCTCAGCTATAGATCAGGGACAAGCTTGTGAAGAGATGCGCTGCTATTCTTTCGCCTTATGGCATCACGTGTTTCGTTCCTCTTGGAGATCGATTGTTAAACGTCTTTCCTAGGGCGACTGTGAAGCATTTGCCAGCAGAGGAGAAGTAGCACGGAGCAGCATTCAGTACTGCCTACGAGTGTCTTTGCTACCCTACTAGCGGAGCTCCAAGAACAGGCACACATCTTCAGGTACCTTCCAAATGTGGATTCCCCTGCAGCCCCGTAGGCGGGCGTGCAGTACGCCAACCATCAACGGACGTTTTTCCCCTCAAGCCTGTCAGGACGTTGCTCGTCCGTCTTTCCCTCAATAGATGGGAGTAGGCGCGCTTGCGGATGTGTGCGTGTGTGTGGCCACGCGTTTGCTTAGGCATCAGTGTGTGAAAAGGTAGGTGCTTTTCTCTAGCTGCGTGTGCGTGCACGTGGTGCTGGGTGCACATCCCTGGGTGCTCGTGGAAAGGTTTCTGCATGGTTTTCGCTGGGGAATCGTGTGTGTGCACATGGACAAAGAGAAGGCGCAGCAACCGGGTTCCAGCGCCGAAGAAGGCAAAAGGCAAGGTTTCCGGCGCTATCTCCTTCTCTCCGCAGACCTAGTCGCGCAAAGCAAGCCGCTAAGCCGGCGACCGGCAAGAGAGCTACAACGAAGCATGCCGAACGGAGAAAATAGCAGCAGCTCATCTGTTCACACCTTGTTTCTGCCATGTGCTTGAACGCCAAGACGTTTGCGCTTCTGTGAGATGAAAGACGTCCTTCTGCATATGTGGTTGCTCACACCGGTGCACTTGTTAGTGTATCCCTTCAGTCCTGGGCTGCGGGGCATTCAGAAGTGGCTCTGTGGAGACGTCTGCATAGAGGCAGCTGTCAGAACACGCACACTCGATTGTTCACCAAAACATATGCAGACGCGTCCTTAGCCTGTAGATTTGGATGCACAGAGTTCCCTGTGTTCGCAAGAGACAAGGGAATCGCGTCTGTACGCACAGAAGCAATAGCGGACCGTTTCCCTCGGAGTGAACGCGAAGAGCCGTCTATGTACTCGCAGACACGGGAACGTGCCTCAATGCGGTCACAGAGGCAGCAGCTTTTGCACAGATGCTCTGGTGATTCTGGCACTTTCCAGGCACACTCCTGAAAGCCGCGCACACTGCTGTTCACTCGCTAAACGACGTCTTGGGAAACACGTCTCCGGTCGATGGACCGCTCAGATTGCTTCTCGTGTAACTGTGAACTGTGTCAGCGCAGGGAATCCGTCTCTGTTGAGCAGATGTCAATCCTGCCTCGCTTTTGCTTTGTTGCCTCTACCAAGATGATTTCCCGTTTCTCTCTTCACTGGAGCACGCAGACACAGCCAACGCACATCAAGTGTCAAGAGACACGCTCTGCTGAGCTCAACGCTTGTGCAGATGCACATGTGCGACGAAGTCAACACACGTGCTTGTGGAGAGAAAGAAAGGGACTCCCAGGCGTGTGGAGCGACGGGGAGAAAGAGCGGGCGCTGAGGAACACAGTTTCAAACAGACTGTCTCCACACAAACAGGCACCTGTCTGCAGGTATCCTAGATCTTGATTCTTGAACTTGAGGAAACACGCGTCTGAGCAAAACTCCCAAACGCTTCCAGGAAAGACACACGCTCTCCCACAAGCACACAAGTGTTTGCCCTCAGCTATAGATCAGGGACAAGCTTGTGAAGAGATGCCCTGCTATTCTTTCGCCTTATGCCATCATGTGTTTCGTTCCTCTTGGAGATCGATTGTTAAACGTCTTTCCTAGGGCGACTGTGAAGCATTTGCCAGCGGAGGAGAAGTAGCACGGAGCAGCATTCAGTACTGCCTACGAGTGTCTTTGCTACCCTACTAGCGGAGCTCCAAGAACAGGCACACATCTTCAGGTACCTTCCAAATGTGGATTCCCCTGCAGCCCCGTAGGCGGGCGTGCAGTACGCCAACCATCAACGGACGTTTTTCCCCTCAAGCCTGTCAGGACGTTGCTCGTCCGTCTTTCCCTCAATAGATGGGAGTAGGCGCGCTTGCGGATGTGTGCGTGTGTGTGGCCACGCGTTTGCTTAGGCATCAGAGTGTGAAAAGGTAGGTGCTTTTCTCTAGCTGCGTGTGCGTGCACGTGGTGCTGGGTGCACATCCCTGGGTGCTCGTGGAAAGGTTTCTGCATGGTTTTCGCTGAGGAATCGTGTGTGTGCACATGGACAAAGAGAAGGCGCAGCAACCAGGTTCCAGCGCCGAAGAAGGCAAAAGGCAAGGTTTCCGGCGCTATCTCCTTCTCTCCGCAGACCTAGTCGCGCAAAGCAAGCCGCTAAGCCGACGACCGGCAAGAGAGCTACAACGAAGCATGCCGAACGGAGAAAATAGCAGCAGCTCATCTGTTCACACCTTGTTTCTGCCATGTGCTTGAACGCCAAGACGTTCGCGCTTCTGTGAGATGAAAGACGTCCTTCTGCATATGTGCTTGCTCACACCGGTGCACTTGTTAGTGTATCCCTTCAGTCCTGGGCTGCGGGGCATTCAGAAGTGGCTCTGTGGAGACGTCTGCATAGAGGCAGCTGTCAGAACACGCACACTCGATTGTTCACCAAAACATATGCAGACGCGTCCTTAGCCTGTAGATTTGGATGCACAGAGTTCCCTGTGTTCGCAAGAGACAAGGGAATCGCGTCTGTACGCACAGAAGCAATAGCGGACCGTTTCCCTCGGAGTGAACGCTAAAGAGCCGTTTATGTACTCGCAGACACGGGAACGTGCCTCAATGCGGTCACAGAGGCAGCAGCTTTTGCAGAGATGCTCTGGTGATTCTGGCACTTTCCAGGCACACTCCTGAAAGTCGCGCACACTGCTGTTCACTCGCTAAACGACCTCTTGGGAAACACGTCTCCAGTCGACGGACCGCTCAGATTGCTTCTCGTGTAACTGTGAACTGTGTCAGGGCAGGGAATCCGTCTCTGTTGAGCAGATGTCAATCCTGCCTCGCTTTTGCTTTGTTGCCTCTACCAAGATGATTTCCCGTTTCTCTCTTCACTGGAGCACGCAGACACAGCCAACGCACATCAAGTGTCAAGAGACACGCTCTGCTGAGCTCAACGCTTGTGCAGATGCACATGTGCGACGAAGTCAACACACGTGCTTGTGGAGAGAAAGAAAGGGACTCCCAGGCGTGTGGAGCGACGGGGAGAAAGAGCGGGCGCTGAGGAACACAGTTTCAAACAGACTGTCTCCACACAAACAGGCACCTGTCTGCAGGTATCCTAGATCTTGATTCTTGAACTTGAGGAAACACGCGTCTGAGCAAAACTCCCAAACGCTTCCAGGAAAGACACACACTCTCCCACAAGCACACAAGTGTTTGCCCTCAGCTATAGATCAGGGACAAGCTTGTGAAGAGATGCCCTGCTATTCTTTCGCCTTATGCCATCATGTGTTTCGTTCCTCTTGGAGATCGATTGTTAAACGTCTTTCCTAGGGCGACTGTGAAGCATTTGCCAGCGGAGGAGAAGTAGCACGGAGCAGCATTCAGTACTGCCTACGAGTGTCTTTGCTACCCTACTAGCGGAGCTCCAAGAACAGGCACACATCTTCAGGTACCTTCCAAATGTGGATTCCCCTGCAGCCCCGTAGGCGGGCGTGCAGTACGCCAACCATCAACGGACGTTTTTCCCCTCAAGCCTGTCAGGACGTTGCTCGTCCGTCTTTCCCTCAATAGATGGGAGTAGGCGCGCTTGCGGATGTGTGCGTGTGTGTGGCCACGCGTTTGCTTAGGCATCAGTGTGTGAAAAGGTAGGTGCTTTTCTCTAGCTGCGTGTGCGTGCACGTGGTGCTGGGTGCACATCCCTGGGTGCTCGTGGAAAGGTTTCTGCATGGTTTTCGCTGAGGAATCGTGTGTGTGCACATGGACAAAGAGAAGGCGCAGCAACCGGGTTCCAGCGCCGAAGAAGGCAAAAGGCAAGGTTTCCGGCGCTATCTCCTTCTCTCCGCAGACCTAGTCGCGCAAAGCAAGCCGCTAAGCCGGCGACCGGCAAGAGAGCTACAACGAAGCATGCCGAACGGAGAAAATAGCAGCAGCTCATCTGTTCACACCTTGTTTCTGCCATGTGCTTGAACGCCAAGACGTTCGCGCTTCTGTGAGATGAAAGACGTCCTTCTGCATATGTGGTTGCTCACACCGGTGCACTTGTTAGTGTATCCCTTCAGTCCTGGGCTGCGGGGCATTCAGAAGTGGCTCTGTGGAGACGTCTGCATAGAGGCAGCTGTCAGAACACGCACACTCGATTGTTCACCAAAACATATGCAGACGCGTCCTTAGCCTGTAGATTTGGATGCACAGAGTTCCCTGTGTTCGCAAGAGACAAGGGAATCGCGTCTGTACGCACAGAAGCAATAGCGGACCGTTTCCCTCGGAGTGAACGCGAAGAGCCGTCTATGTACTCGCAGACACGGGAACGTGCCTCAATGCGGTCACAGAGGCAGCAGCTTTTGCACAGATGCTCTGGTGATTCTGGCACTTTCCAGGCACACTCCTGAAAGCCGCGCACACTGCTGTTCACTCGCTAAACGACGTCTTGGGAAACACGTCTCCGGTCGATGGACCGCTCAGATTGCTTCTCGTGTAACTGTGAACTGTGTCAGCGCAGGGAATCCGTCTCTGTTGAGCAGATGTCAATCCTGCCTCGCTTTTGCTTTGTTGCCTCTACCAAGATGATTTCCCGTTTCTCTCTTCACTGGAGCAGGCAGACACAGCCAACGCACATCAAGTGTCAAGAGACACGCTCTGCTGAGCTCAACGCTTGTGCAGATGCACATGTGCGACGAAGTCAACACACGTGCTTGTGGAGAGAAAGAAAGGGACTCCCAGGCGTGTGGAGCGACGGGGAGAAAGAGCGGGCGCTGAGGAACACAGTTTCAAACAGACTGTCTCCACACAAACAGGCACCTGTCTGCAGGTATCCTAGATCTTGATTCTTGAACTTGAGGAAACACGCGTCTGAGCAAAACTCCCAAACGCTTCCAGGAAAGACACACGCTCTCCCACAAGCACACAAGTGTTTGCCCTCAGCTATAGATCAGGGACAAGCTTGTGAAGAGATGCCCTGCTATTCTTTCGCCTTATGCCATCATGTGTTTCGTTCCTCTTGGAGATCGATTGTTAAACGTCTTTCCTAGGGCGACTGTGAAGCATTTGCCAGCGGAGGAGAAGTAGCACGGAGCAGCATTCAGTACTGCCTACGAGTGTCTTTGCTACCCTACTAGCGGAGCTCCAAGAACAGGCACACATCTTCAGGTACCTTCCAAATGTGGATTCCCCTGCAGCCCCGTAGGCGGGCGTGCAGTACGCCAACCATCAACGGACGTTTTTCCCCTCAAGCCTGTCAGGACGTTGCTCGTCCGTCTTTCCCTCAATAGATGGGAGTAGGCGCGCTTGCGGATGTGTGCGTGTGTGTGGCCACGCGTTTGCTTAGGCATCAGAGTGTGAAAAGGTAGGTGCTTTTCTCTAGCTGCGTGTGCGTGCACGTGGTGCTGGGTGCACATCCCTGGGTGCTCGTGGAAAGGTTTCTGCATGGTTTTCGCTGAGGAATCGTGTGTGTGCACATGGACAAAGAGAAGGCGCAGCAACCAGGTTCCAGCGCCGAAGAAGGCAAAAGGCAAGGTTTCCGGCGCTATCTCCTTCTCTCCGCAGACCTAGTCGCGCAAAGCAAGCCGCTAAGCCGGCGACCGGCAAGAGAGCTACAACCAAGCATGCCGAACGGAGAAAATAGCAGCAGCTCATCTGTTCACACCTTGTTTCTGCCATGTGCTTGAACGCCAAGACGTTTGCGCTTCTGTGAGATGAAAGACGTCCTTCTGCATATGTGGTTGCTCACACCGGTGCACTTGTTAGTGTATCCCTTCAGTCCTGGGCTGCGGGGCATTCAGAAGTGGCTCTGTGGAGACGTCTGCATAGAGGCAGCTGTCAGAACACGCACACTCGATTGTTCACCAAAACATATGCAGACGCGTCCTTAGCCTGTAGATTTGGATGCACAGAGTTCCCTGTGTTCGCAAGAGACAAGGGAATCGCGTCTGTACGCACAGAAGCAATAGCGGACCGTTTCCCTCGGAGTGAACGCGAAGAGCCGTCTATGTACTCGCAGACACGGGAACGTGCCTCAATGCGGTCACAGAGGCAGCAGCTTTTGCAGAGATGCTCTGGTGATTCTGGCACTTTCCAGGCACACTCCTGAAAGTCGCGCACACTGCTGTTCACTCGCTAAACGACCTCTTGGGAAACACGTCTCCGGTCGATGGACCGCTCAGATTGCTTCTCGTGTAACTGTGAACTGTGTCAGCGCAGGGAATCCGTCTCTGTTGAGCAGATGTCAATCCTGCCTCGCTTTTGCTTTGTTGCCTCTACCAAGATGATTTCCCGTTTCTCTCTTCACTGGAGCACGCAGACACAGCCAACGCACATCAAGTGTCAAGAGACACGCTCTGCTGAGCTCAACGCTTGTGCAGATGCACATGTGCGACGAAGTCAACACACGTGCTTGTGGAGAGAAAGAAAGGGACTCCCAGGCGTGTGGAGCGACGGGGAGAAAGAGCGGGCGCTGAGGAACACAGTTTCAAACAGACTGTCTCCACACAAACAGGCACCTGTCTGCAGGTATCCTAGATCTTGATTCTTGAACTTGAGGAAACACGCGTCTGAGCAAAACTCCCAAACGCTTCCAGGAAAGACACACGCTCTCCCACAAGCACACAAGTGTTTGCCCTCAGCTATAGATCAGGGACAAGCTTGTGAAGAGATGCGCTGCTATTCTTTCGCCTTATGGCATCACGTGTTTCGTTCCTCTTGGAGATCGATTGTTAAACGTCTTTCCTAGGGCGACTGTGAAGCATTTGCCAGCAGAGGAGAAGTAGCACGGAGCAGCATTCAGTACTGCCTACGAGTGTCTTTGCTACCCTACTAGCGGAGCTCCAAGAACAGGCACACATCTTCAGGTACCTTCCAAATGTGGATTCCCCTGCAGCCCCGTAGGCGGGCGTGCAGTACGCCAACCATCAACGGACGTTTTTCCCCTCAAGCCTGTCAGGACGTTGCTCGTCCGTCTTTCCCTCAATAGATGGGAGTAGGCGCGCTTGCGGATGTGTGCGTGTGTGTGGCCACGCGTTTGCTTAGGCATCAGTGTGTGAAAAGGTAGGTGCTTTTCTCTAGCTGCGTGTGCGTGCACGTGGTGCTGGGTGCACATCCCTGGGTGCTCGTGGAAAGGTTTCTGCATGGTTTTCGCTGGGGAATCGTGTGTGTGCACATGGACAAAGAGAAGGCGCAGCAACCGGGTTCCAGCGCCGAAGAAGGCAAAAGGCAAGGTTTCCGGCGCTATCTCCTTCTCTCCGCAGACCTAGTCGCGCAAAGCAAGCCGCTAAGCCGGCGACCGGCAAGAGAGCTACAACGAAGCATGCCGAACGGAGAAAATAGCAGCAGCTCATCTGTTCACACCTTGTTTCTGCCATGTGCTTGAACGCCAAGACGTTCGCGCTTCTGTGAGATGAAAGACGTCCTTCTGCATATGTGGTTGCTCACACCGGTGCACTTGTTAGTGTATCCCTTCAGTCCTGGGCTGCGGGGCATTCAGAAGTGGCTCTGTGGAGACGTCTGCATAGAGGCAGCTGTCAGAACACGCACACTCGATTGTTCACCAAAACATATGCAGACGCGTCCTTAGCCTGTAGATTTGGATGCACAGAGTTCCCTGTGTTCGCAAGAGACAAGGGAATCGCGTCTGTACGCACAGAAGCAATAGCGGACCGTTTCCCTCGGAGTGAACGCGAAGAGCCGTCTATGTACTCGCAGACACGGGAACGTGCCTCAATGCGGTCACAGAGGCAGCAGCTTTTGCACAGATGCTCTGGTGATTCTGGCACTTTCCAGGCACACTCCTGAAAGCCGCGCACACTGCTGTTCACTCGCTAAACGACGTCTTGGGAAACACGTCTCCGGTCGATGGACCGCTCAGATTGCTTCTCGTGTAACTGTGAACTGTGTCAGCGCAGGGAATCCGTCTCTGTTGAGCAGATGTCAATCCTGCCTCGCTTTTGCTTTGTTGCCTCTACCAAGATGATTTCCCGTTTCTCTCTTCACTGGAGCACGCAGACACAGCCAACGCACATCAAGTGTCAAGAGACACGCTCTGCTGAGCTCAACGCTTGTGCAGATGCACATGTGCGACGAAGTCAACACACGTGCTTGTGGAGAGAAAGAAAGGGACTCCCAGGCGTGTGGAGCGACGGGGAGGAAGAGCGGGCGCTGAGGAACACAGTTTCAAACAGACTGTCTCCACACAAACAGGCACCTGTCTGCAGGTATCCTAGATCTTGATTCTTGAACTTGAGGAAACACGCGTCTGAGCAAAACTCCCAAACGCTTCCAGGAAAGACACACGCTCTCCCACAAGCACACAAGTGTTTGCCCTCAGCTATAGATCAGGGACAAGCTTGTGAAGAGATGCCCTGCTATTCTTTCGCCTTATGCCATCATGTGTTTCGTTCCTCTTGGAGATCGATTGTTAAACGTCTTTCCTAGGGCGACTGTGAAGCATTTGCCAGCGGAGGAGAAGTAGCACGGAGCAGCATTCAGTACTGCCTACGAGTGTCTTTGCTACCCTACTAGCGGAGCTCCAAGAACAGGCACACATCTTCAGGTACCTTCCAAATGTGGATTCCCCTGCAGCCCCGTAGGCGGGCGTGCAGTACGCCAACCATCAACGGACGTTTTTCCCCTCAAGCCTGTCAGGACGTTGCTCGTCCGTCTTTCCCTCAATAGATGGGAGTAGGCGCGCTTGCGGATGTGTGCGTGTGTGTGGCCACGCGTTTGCTTAGGCATCAGAGTGTGAAAAGGTAGGTGCTTTTCTCTAGCTGCGTGTGCGTGCACGTGGTGCTGGGTGCACATCCCTGGGTGCTCGTGGAAAGGTTTCTGCATGGTTTTCGCTGAGGAATCGTGTGTGTGCACATGGACAAAGAGAAGGCGCAGCAACCAGGTTCCAGCGCCGAAGAAGGCAAAAGGCAAGGTTTCCGGCGCTATCTCCTTCTCTCCGCAGACCTAGTCGCGCAAAGCAAGCCGCTAAGCCGGCGACCGGCAAGAGAGCTACAACGAAGCATGCCGAACGGAGAAAATAGCAGCAGCTCATCTGTTCACACCTTGTTTCTGCCATGTGCTTGAACGCCAAGACGTTTGCGCTTCTGTGAGATGAAAGACGTCCTTCTGCATATGTGGTTGCTCACACCGGTGCACTTGTTAGTGTATCCCTTCAGTCCTGGGCTGCGGGGCATTCAGAAGTGGCTCTGTGGAGACGTCTGCATAGAGGCAGCTGTCAGAACACGCACACTCGATTGTTCACCAAAACATATGCAGACGCGTCCTTAGCCTGTAGATTTGGATGCACAGAGTTCCCTGTGTTCGCAAGAGACAAGGGAATCGCGTCTGTACGCACAGAAGCAATAGCGGACCGTTTCCCTCGGAGTGAACGCGAAGAGCCGTCTATGTACTCGCAGACACGGGAACGTGCCTCAATGCGGTCACAGAGGCAGCAGCTTTTGCAGAGATGCTCTGGTGATTCTGGCACTTTCCAGGCACACTCCTGAAAGTCGCGCACACTGCTGTTCACTCGCTAAACGACCTCTTGGGAAACACGTCTCCGGTCGATGGACCGCTCAGATTGCTTCTCGTGTAACTGTGAACTGTGTCAGCGCAGGGAATCCGTCTCTGTTGAGCAGATGTCAATCCTGCCTCGCTTTTGCTTTGTTGCCTCTACCAAGATGATTTCCCGTTTCTCTCTTCACTGGAGCACGCAGACACAGCCAACGCACATCAAGTGTCAAGAGACACGCTCTGCTGAGCTCAACGCTTGTGCAGATGCACATGTGCGACGAAGTCAACACACGTGCTTGTGGAGAGAAAGAAAGGGACTCCCAGGCGTGTGGAGCGACGGGGAGAAAGAGCGGGCGCTGAGGAACACAGTTTCAAACAGACTGTCTCCACACAAACAGGCACCTGTCTGCAGGTATCCTAGATCTTGATTCTTGAACTTGAGGAAACACGCGTCTGAGCAAAACTCCCAAACGCTTCCAGGAAAGACACACGCTCTCCCACAAGCACACAAGTGTTTGCCCTCAGCTATAGATCAGGGACAAGCTTGTGAAGAGATGCGCTGCTATTCTTTCGCCTTATGGCATCACGTGTTTCGTTCCTCTTGGAGATCGATTGTTAAACGTCTTTCCTAGGGCGACTGTGAAGCATTTGCCAGCAGAGGAGAAGTAGCACGGAGCAGCATTCAGTACTGCCTACGAGTGTCTTTGCTACCCTACTAGCGGAGCTCCAAGAACAGGCACACATCTTCAGGTACCTTCCAAATGTGGATTCCCCTGCAGCCCCGTAGGCGGGCGTGCAGTACGCCAACCATCAACGGACGTTTTTCCCCTCAAGCCTGTCAGGACGTTGCTCGTCCGTCTTTCCCTCAATAGATGGGAGTAGGCGCGCTTGCGGATGTGTGCGTGTGTGTGGCCACGCGTTTGCTTAGGCATCAGTGTGTGAAAAGGTAGGTGCTTTTCTCTAGCTGCGTGTGCGTGCACGTGGTGCTGGGTGCACATCCCTGGGTGCTCGTGGAAAGGTTTCTGCATGGTTTTCGCTGGGGAATCGTGTGTGTGCACATGGACAAAGAGAAGGCGCAGCAACCGGGTTCCAGCGCCGAAGAAGGCAAAAGGCAAGGTTTCCGGCGCTATCTCCTTCTCTCCGCAGACCTAGTCGCGCAAAGCAAGCCGCTAAGCCGGCGACCGGCAAGAGAGCTACAACGAAGCATGCCGAACGGAGAAAATAGCAGCAGCTCATCTGTTCACACCTTGTTTCTGCCATGTGCTTGAACGCCAAGACGTTCGCGCTTCTGTGAGATGAAAGACGTCCTTCTGCATATGTGGTTGCTCACACCGGTGCACTTGTTAGTGTATCCCTTCAGTCCTGGGCTGCGGGGCATTCAGAAGTGGCTCTGTGGAGACGTCTGCATAGAGGCAGCTGTCAGAACACGCACACTCGATTGTTCACCAAAACATATGCAGACGCGTCCTTAGCCTGTAGATTTGGATGCACAGAGTTCCCTGTGTTCGCAAGAGACAAGGGAATCGCGTCTGTACGCACAGAAGCAATAGCGGACCGTTTCCCTCGGAGTGAACGCGAAGAGCCGTCTATGTACTCGCAGACACGGGAACGTGCCTCAATGCGGTCACAGAGGCAGCAGCTTTTGCACAGATGCTCTGGTGATTCTGGCACTTTCCAGGCACACTCCTGAAAGCCGCGCACACTGCTGTTCACTCGCTAAACGACGTCTTGGGAAACACGTCTCCGGTCGATGGACCGCTCAGATTGCTTCTCGTGTAACTGTGAACTGTGTCAGCGCAGGGAATCCGTCTCTGTTGAGCAGATGTCAATCCTGCCTCGCTTTTGCTTTGTTGCCTCTACCAAGATGATTTCCCGTTTCTCTCTTCACTGGAGCACGCAGACACAGCCAACGCACATCAAGTGTCAAGAGACACGCTCTGCTGAGCTCAACGCTTGTGCAGATGCACATGTGCGACGAAGTCAACACACGTGCTTGTGGAGAGAAAGAAAGGGACTCCCAGGCATGTGGAGCGACGGGGAGAAAGAGCGGGCGCTGAGGAACACAGTTTCAAACAGACTGTCTCCACACAAACAGGCACCTGTCTGCAGGTATCCTAGATCTTGATTCTTGAACTTGAGGAAACACGCGTCTGAGCAAAACTCCCAAACGCTTCCAGGAAAGACACACGCTCTCCCACAAGCACACAAGTGTTTGCCCTCAGCTATAGATCAGGGACAAGCTTGTGAAGAGATGCCCTGCTATTCTTTCGCCTTATGCCATCATGTGTTTCGTTCCTCTTGGAGATCGATTGTTAAACGTCTTTCCTAGGGCGACTGTGAAGCATTTGCCAGCAGAGGAGAAGTAGCACGGAGCAGCATTCAGTACTGCCTACGAGTGTCTTTGCTACCCTACTAGCGGAGCTCCAAGAACAGGCACACATCTTCAGGTACCTTCCAAATGTGGATTCCCCTGCAGCCCCGTAGGCGGGCGTGCAGTACGCCAACCATCAACGGACGTTTTTCCCCTCAAGCCTGTCAGGACGTTGCTCGTCCGTCTTTCCCTCAATAGATGGGAGTAGGCGCGCTTGCGGATGTGTGCGTGTGTGTGGCCACGCGTTTGCTTAGGCATCAGAGTGTGAAAAGGTAGGTGCTTTTCTCTAGCTGCGTGTGCGTGCACGTGGTGCTGGGTGCACATCCCTGGGTGCTCGTGGAAAGGTTTCTGCATGGTTTTCGCTGAGGAATCGTGTGTGTGCACATGGACAAAGAGAAGGCGCAGCAACCAGGTTCCAGCGCCGAAGAAGGCAAAAGGCAAGGTTTCCGGCGCTATCTCCTTCTCTCCGCAGACCTAGTCGCGCAAAGCAAGCCGCTAAGCCGGCGACCGGCAAGAGAGCTACAACGAAGCATGCCGAACGGAGAAAATAGCAGCAGCTCATCTGTTCACACCTTGTTTCTGCCATGTGCTTGAACGCCAAGACGTTTGCGCTTCTGTGAGATGAAAGACGTCCTTCTGCATATGTGGTTGCTCACACCGGTGCACTTGTTAGTGTATCCCTTCAGTCCTGGGCTGCGGGGCATTCAGAAGTGGCTCTGTGGAGACGTCTGCATAGAGGCAGCTGTCAGAACACGCACACTCGATTGTTCACCAAAACATATGCAGACGCGTCCTTAGCCTGTAGATTTGGATGCACAGAGTTCCCTGTGTTCGCAAGAGACAAGGGAATCGCGTCTGTACGCACAGAAGCAATAGCGGACCGTTTCCCTCGGAGTGAACGCGAAGAGCCGTCTATGTACTCGCAGACACGGGAACGTGCCTCAATGCGGTCACAGAGGCAGCAGCTTTTGCAGAGATGCTCTGGTGATTCTGGCACTTTCCAGGCACACTCCTGAAAGTCGCGCACACTGCTGTTCACTCGCTAAACGACCTCTTGGGAAACACGTCTCCGGTCGATGGACCGCTCAGATTGCTTCTCGTGTAACTGTGAACTGTGTCAGCGCAGGGAATCCGTCTCTGTTGAGCAGATGTCAATCCTGCCTCGCTTTTGCTTTGTTGCCTCTACCAAGATGATTTCCCGTTTCTCTCTTCACTGGAGCACGCAGACACAGCCAACGCACATCAAGTGTCAAGAGACACGCTCTGCTGAGCTCAACGCTTGTGCAGATGCACATGTGCGACGAAGTCAACACACGTGCTTGTGGAGAGAAAGAAAGGGACTCCCAGGCGTGTGGAGCGACGGGGAGAAAGAGCGGGCGCTGAGGAACACAGTTTCAAACAGACTGTCTCCACACAAACAGGCACCTGTCTGCAGGTATCCTAGATCTTGATTCTTGAACTTGAGGAAACACGCGTCTGAGCAAAACTCCCAAACGCTTCCAGGAAAGACACACGCTCTCCCACAAGCACACAAGTGTTTGCCCTCAGCTATAGATCAGGGACAAGCTTGTGAAGAGATGCGCTGCTATTCTTTCGCCTTATGGCATCACGTGTTTCGTTCCTCTTGGAGATCGATTGTTAAACGTCTTTCCTAGGGCGACTGTGAAGCATTTGCCAGCAGAGGAGAAGTAGCACGGAGCAGCATTCAGTACTGCCTACGAGTGTCTTTGCTACCCTACTAGCGGAGCTCCAAGAACAGGCACACATCTTCAGGTACCTTCCAAATGTGGATTCCCCTGCAGCCCCGTAGGCGGGCGTGCAGTACGCCAACCATCAACGGACGTTTTTCCCCTCAAGCCTGTCAGGACGTTGCTCGTCCGTCTTTCCCTCAATAGATGGGAGTAGGCGCGCTTGCGGATGTGTGCGTGTGTGTGGCCACGCGTTTGCTTAGGCATCAGTGTGTGAAAAGGTAGGTGCTTTTCTCTAGCTGCGTGTGCGTGCACGTGGTGCTGGGTGCACATCCCTGGGTGCTCGTGGAAAGGTTTCTGCATGGTTTTCGCTGGGGAATCGTGTGTGTGCACATGGACAAAGAGAAGGCGCAGCAACCGGGTTCCAGCGCCGAAGAAGGCAAAAGGCAAGGTTTCCGGCGCTATCTCCTTCTCTCCGCAGACCTAGTCGCGCAAAGCAAGCCGCTAAGCCGGCGACCGGCAAGAGAGCTACAACGAAGCATGCCGAACGGAGAAAATAGCAGCAGCTCATCTGTTCACACCTTGTTTCTGCCATGTGCTTGAACGCCAAGACGTTCGCGCTTCTGTGAGATGAAAGACGTCCTTCTGCATATGTGGTTGCTCACACCGGTGCACTTGTTAGTGTATCCCTTCAGTCCTGGGCTGCGGGGCATTCAGAAGTGGCTCTGTGGAGACGTCTGCATAGAGGCAGCTGTCAGAACACGCACACTCGATTGTTCACCAAAACATATGCAGACGCGTCCTTAGCCTGTAGATTTGGATGCACAGAGTTCCCTGTGTTCGCAAGAGACAAGGGAATCGCGTCTGTACGCACAGAAGCAATAGCGGACCGTTTCCCTCGGAGTGAACGCGAAGAGCCGTCTATGTACTCGCAGACACGGGAACGTGCCTCAATGCGGTCACAGAGGCAGCAGCTTTTGCACAGATGCTCTGGTGATTCTGGCACTTTCCAGGCACACTCCTGAAAGCCGCGCACACTGCTGTTCACTCGCTAAACGACGTCTTGGGAAACACGTCTCCGGTCGATGGACCGCTCAGATTGCTTCTCGTGTAACTGTGAACTGTGTCAGCGCAGGGAATCCGTCTCTGTTGAGCAGATGTCAATCCTGCCTCGCTTTTGCTTTGTTGCCTCTACCAAGATGATTTCCCGTTTCTCTCTTCACTGGAGCACGCAGACACAGCCAACGCACATCAAGTGTCAAGAGACACGCTCTGCTGAGCTCAACGCTTGTGCAGATGCACATGTGCGACGAAGTCAACACACGTGCTTGTGGAGAGAAAGAAAGGGACTCCCAGGCATGTGGAGCGACGGGGAGAAAGAGCGGGCGCTGAGGAACACAGTTTCAAACAGACTGTCTCCACACAAACAGGCACCTGTCTGCAGGTATCCTAGATCTTGATTCTTGAACTTGAGGAAACACGCGTCTGAGCAAAACTCCCAAACGCTTCCAGGAAAGACACACGCTCTCCCACAAGCACACAAGTGTTTGCCCTCAGCTATAGATCAGGGACAAGCTTGTGAAGAGATGCCCTGCTATTCTTTCGCCTTATGCCATCATGTGTTTCGTTCCTCTTGGAGATCGATTGTTAAACGTCTTTCCTAGGGCGACTGTGAAGCATTTGCCAGCAGAGGAGAAGTAGCACGGAGCAGCATTCAGTACTGCCTACGAGTGTCTTTGCTACCCTACTAGCGGAGCTCCAAGAACAGGCACACATCTTCAGGTACCTTCCAAATGTGGATTCCCCTGCAGCCCCGTAGGCGGGCGTGCAGTACGCCAACCATCAACGGACGTTTTTCCCCTCAAGCCTGTCAGGACGTTGCTCGTCCGTCTTTCCCTCAATAGATGGGAGTAGGCGCGCTTGCGGATGTGTGCGTGTGTGTGGCCACGCGTTTGCTTAGGCATCAGAGTGTGAAAAGGTAGGTGCTTTTCTCTAGCTGCGTGTGCGTGCACGTGGTGCTGGGTGCACATCCCTGGGTGCTCGTGGAAAGGTTTCTGCATGGTTTTCGCTGAGGAATCGTGTGTGTGCACATGGACAAAGAGAAGGCGCAGCAACCAGGTTCCAGCGCCGAAGAAGGCAAAAGGCAAGGTTTCCGGCGCTATCTCCTTCTCTCCGCAGACCTAGTCGCGCAAAGCAAGCCGCTAAGCCGGCGACCGGCAAGAGAGCTACAACGAAGCATGCCGAACGGAGAAAATAGCAGCAGCTCATCTGTTCACACCTTGTTTCTGCCATGTGCTTGAACGCCAAGACGTTTGCGCTTCTGTGAGATGAAAGACGTCCTTCTGCATATGTGGTTGCTCACACCGGTGCACTTGTTAGTGTATCCCTTCAGTCCTGGGCTGCGGGGCATTCAGAAGTGGCTCTGTGGAGACGTCTGCATAGAGGCAGCTGTCAGAACACGCACACTCGATTGTTCACCAAAACATATGCAGACGCGTCCTTAGCCTGTAGATTTGGATGCACAGAGTTCCCTGTGTTCGCAAGAGACAAGGGAATCGCGTCTGTACGCACAGAAGCAATAGCGGACCGTTTCCCTCGGAGTGAACGCGAAGAGCCGTCTATGTACTCGCAGACACGGGAACGTGCCTCAATGCGGTCACAGAGGCAGCAGCTTTTGCACAGATGCTCTGGTGATTCTGGCACTTTCCAGGCACACTCCTGAAAGCCGCGCACACTGCTGTTCACTCGCTAAACGACGTCTTGGGAAACACGTCTCCGGTCGATGGACCGCTCAGATTGCTTCTCGTGTAACTGTGAACTGTGTCAGCGCAGGGAATCCGTCTCTGTTGAGCAGATGTCAATCCTGCCTCGCTTTTGCTTTGTTGCCTCTACCAAGATGATTTCCCGTTTCTCTCTTCACTGGAGCACGCAGACACAGCCAACGCACATCAAGTGTCAAGAGACACGCTCTGCTGAGCTCAACGCTTGTGCAGATGCACATGTGCGACGAAGTCAACACACGTGCTTGTGGAGAGAAAGAAAGGGACTCCCAGGCATGTGGAGCGACGGGGAGAAAGAGCGGGCGCTGAGGAACACAGTTTCAAACAGACTGTCTCCACACAAACAGGCACCTGTCTGCAGGTATCCTAGATCTTGATTCTTGAACTTGAGGAAACACGCGTCTGAGCAAAACTCCCAAACGCTTCCAGGAAAGACACACGCTCTCCCACAAGCACACAAGTGTTTGCCCTCAGCTATAGATCAGGGACAAGCTTGTGAAGAGATGCCCTGCTATTCTTTCGCCTTATGCCATCATGTGTTTCGTTCCTCTTGGAGATCGATTGTTAAACGTCTTTCCTAGGGCGACTGTGAAGCATTTGCCAGCAGAGGAGAAGTAGCACGGAGCAGCATTCAGTACTGCCTACGAGTGTCTTTGCTACCCTACTAGCGGAGCTCCAAGAACAGGCACACATCTTCAGGTACCTTCCAAATGTGGATTCCCCTGCAGCCCCGTAGGCGGGCGTGCAGTACGCCAACCATCAACGGACGTTTTTCCCCTCAAGCCTGTCAGGACGTTGCTCGTCCGTCTTTCCCTCAATAGATGGGAGTAGGCGCGCTTGCGGATGTGTGCGTGTGTGTGGCCACGCGTTTGCTTAGGCATCAGAGTGTGAAAAGGTAGGTGCTTTTCTCTAGCTGCGTGTGCGTGCACGTGGTGCTGGGTGCACATCCCTGGGTGCTCGTGGAAAGGTTTCTGCATGGTTTTCGCTGAGGAATCGTGTGTGTGCACATGGACAAAGAGAAGGCGCAGCAACCAGGTTCCAGCGCCGAAGAAGGCAAAAGGCAAGGTTTCCGGCGCTATCTCCTTCTCTCCGCAGACCTAGTCGCGCAAAGCAAGCCGCTAAGCCGGCGACCGGCAAGAGAGCTACAACGAAGCATGCCGAACGGAGAAAATAGCAGCAGCTCATCTGTTCACACCTTGTTTCTGCCATGTGCTTGAACGCCAAGACGTTTGCGCTTCTGTGAGATGAAAGACGTCCTTCTGCATATGTGGTTGCTCACACCGGTGCACTTGTTAGTGTATCCCTTCAGTCCTGGGCTGCGGGGCATTCAGAAGTGGCTCTGTGGAGACGTCTGCATAGAGGCAGCTGTCAGAACACGCACACTCGATTGTTCACCAAAACATATGCAGACGCGTCCTTAGCCTGTAGATTTGGATGCACAGAGTTCCCTGTGTTCGCAAGAGACAAGGGAATCGCGTCTGTACGCACAGAAGCAATAGCGGACCGTTTCCCTCGGAGTGAACGCGAAGAGCCGTCTATGTACTCGCAGACACGGGAACGTGCCTCAATGCGGTCACAGAGGCAGCAGCTTTTGCACAGATGCTCTGGTGATTCTGGCACTTTCCAGGCACACTCCTGAAAGCCGCGCACACTGCTGTTCACTCGCTAAACGACCTCTTGGGAAACACGTCTCCGGTCGATGGACCGCTCAGATTGCTTCTCGTGTAACTGTGAACTGTGTCAGCGCAGGGAATCCGTCTCTGTTGAGCAGATGTCAATCCTGCCTCGCTTTTGCTTTGTTGCCTCTACCAAGATGATTTCCCGTTTCTCTCTTCACTGGAGCACGCAGACACAGCCAACGCACATCAAGTGTCAAGAGACACGCTCTGCTGAGCTCAACGCTTGTGCAGATGCACATGTGCGACGAAGTCAACACACGTGCTTGTGGAGAGAAAGAAAGGGACTCCCAGGCATGTGGAGCGACGGGGAGAAAGAGCGGGCGCTGAGGAACACAGTTTCAAACAGACTGTCTCCACACAAACAGGCACCTGTCTGCAGGTATCCTAGATCTTGATTCTTGAACTTGAGGAAACACGCGTCTGAGCAAAACTCCCAAACGCTTCCAGGAAAGACACACGCTCTCCCACAAGCACACAAGTGTTTGCCCTCAGCTATAGATCAGGGACAAGCTTGTGAAGAGATGCCCTGCTATTCTTTCGCCTTATGCCATCATGTGTTTCGTTCCTCTTGGAGATCGATTGTTAAACGTCTTTCCTAGGGCGACTGTGAAGCATTTGCCAGCAGAGGAGAAGTAGCACGGAGCAGCATTCAGTACTGCCTACGAGTGTCTTTGCTACCCTACTAGCGGAGCTCCAAGAACAGGCACACATCTTCAGGTACCTTCCAAATGTGGATTCCCCTGCAGCCCCGTAGGCGGGCGTGCAGTACGCCAACCATCAACGGACGTTTTTCCCCTCAAGCCTGTCAGGACGTTGCTCGTCCGTCTTTCCCTCAATAGATGGGAGTAGGCGCGCTTGCGGATGTGTGCGTGTGTGTGGCCACGCGTTTGCTTAGGCATCAGAGTGTGAAAAGGTAGGTGCTTTTCTCTAGCTGCGTGTGCGTGCACGTGGTGCTGGGTGCACATCCCTGGGTGCTCGTGGAAAGGTTTCTGCATGGTTTTCGCTGAGGAATCGTGTGTGTGCACATGGACAAAGAGAAGGCGCAGCAACCAGGTTCCAGCGCCGAAGAAGGCAAAAGGCAAGGTTTCCGGCGCTATCTCCTTCTCTCCGCAGACCTAGTCGCGCAAAGCAAGCCGCTAAGCCGGCGACCGGCAAGAGAGCTACAACGAAGCATGCCGAACGGAGAAAATAGCAGCAGCTCATCTGTTCACACCTTGTTTCTGCCATGTGCTTGAACGCCAAGACGTTTGCGCTTCTGTGAGATGAAAGACGTCCTTCTGCATATGTGGTTGCTCACACCGGTGCACTTGTTAGTGTATCCCTTCAGTCCTGGGCTGCGGGGCATTCAGAAGTGGCTCTGTGGAGACGTCTGCATAGAGGCAGCTGTCAGAACACGCACACTCGATTGTTCACCAAAACATATGCAGACGCGTCCTTAGCCTGTAGATTTGGATGCACAGAGTTCCCTGTGTTCGCAAGAGACAAGGGAATCGCGTCTGTACGCACAGAAGCAATAGCGGACCGTTTCCCTCGGAGTGAACGCGAAGAGCCGTCTATGTACTCGCAGACACGGGAACGTGCCTCAATGCGGTCACAGAGGCAGCAGCTTTTGCACAGATGCTCTGGTGATTCTGGCACTTTCCAGGCACACTCCTGAAAGCCGCGCACACTGCTGTTCACTCGCTAAACGACGTCTTGGGAAACACGTCTCCGGTCGATGGACCGCTCAGATTGCTTCTCGTGTAACTGTGAACTGTGTCAGCGCAGGGAATCCGTCTCTGTTGAGCAGATGTCAATCCTGCCTCGCTTTTGCTTTGTTGCCTCTACCAAGATGATTTCCCGTTTCTCTCTTCACTGGAGCACGCAGACACAGCCAACGCACATCAAGTGTCAAGAGACACGCTCTGCTGAGCTCAACGCTTGTGCAGATGCACATGTGCGACGAAGTCAACACACGTGCTTGTGGAGAGAAAGAAAGGGACTCCCAGGCATGTGGAGCGACGGGGAGAAAGAGCGGGCGCTGAGGAACACAGTTTCAAACAGACTGTCTCCACACAAACAGGCACCTGTCTGCAGGTATCCTAGATCTTGATTCTTGAACTTGAGGAAACACGCGTCTGAGCAAAACTCCCAAACGCTTCCAGGAAAGACACACGCTCTCCCACAAGCACACAAGTGTTTGCCCTCAGCTATAGATCAGGGACAAGCTTGTGAAGAGATGCCCTGCTATTCTTTCGCCTTATGCCATCATGTGTTTCGTTCCTCTTGGAGAT
Organism: Patagioenas fasciata; assembly: GCF_037038585.1. Taxonomy (NCBI): domain Eukaryota; kingdom Metazoa; phylum Chordata; class Aves; order Columbiformes; family Columbidae; genus Patagioenas; species Patagioenas fasciata. Next base: position 51,126,424 of record NC_092523.1, on the reverse strand, counting down.
CGATTGTTAAACGTCTTTCCTAGGGCGACTGTGAAGCATTTGCCAGCGGAGGAGAAGTAGCACGGAGCAGCATTCAGTACTGCCTACGAGTGTCTTTGCTACCCTACTAGCGGAGCTCCAAGAACAGGCACACATCTTCAGGTACCTTCCAAATGTGGATTCCCCTGCAGCCCCGTAGGCGGGCGTGCAGTACGCCAACCATCAACGGACGTTTTTCCCCTCAAGCCTGTCAGGACGTTGCTCGTCCGTCTTTCCCTCAATAGATGGGAGTAGGCGCGCTTGCGGATGTGTGCGTGTGTGTGGCCACGCGTTTGCTTAGGCATCAGAGTGTGAAAAGGTAGGTGCTTTTCTCTAGCTGCGTGTGCGTGCACGTGGTGCTGGGTGCACATCCCTGGGTGCTCGTGGAAAGGTTTCTGCATGGTTTTCGCTGAGGAATCGTGTGTGTGCACATGGACAAAGAGAAGGCGCAGCAACCAGGTTCCAGCGCCGAAGAAGGCAAAAGGCAAGGTTTCCGGCGCTATCTCCTTCTCTCCGCAGACCTAGTCGCGCAAAGCAAGCCGCTAAGCCGGCGACCGGCAAGAGAGCTACAACGAAGCATGCCGAACGGAGAAAATAGCAGCAGCTCATCTGTTCACACCTTGTTTCTGCCATGTGCTTGAACGCCAAGACGTTTGCGCTTCTGTGAGATGAAAGACGTCCTTCTGCATATGTGGTTGCTCACACCGGTGCACTTGTTAGTGTATCCCTTCAGTCCTGGGCTGCGGGGCATTCAGAAGTGGCTCTGTGGAGACGTCTGCATAGAGGCAGCTGTCAGAACACGCACACTCGATTGTTCACCAAAACATATGCAGACGCGTCCTTAGCCTGTAGATTTGGATGCACAGAGTTCCCTGTGTTCGCAAGAGACAAGGGAATCGCGTCTGTACGCACAGAAGCAATAGCGGACCGTTTCCCTCGGAGTGAACGCGAAGAGCCGTCTATGTACTCGCAGACACGGGAACGTGCCTCAATGCGGTCACAGAGGCAGCAGCTTTTGCAGAGATGCTCTGGTGATTCTGGCACTTTCCAGGCACACTCCTGAAAGTCGCGCACACTGCTGTTCACTCGCTAAACGACCTCTTGGGAAACACGTCTCCGGTCGATGGACCGCTCAGATTGCTTCTCGTGTAACTGTGAACTGTGTCAGCGCAGGGAATCCGTCTCTGTTGAGCAGATGTCAATCCTGCCTCGCTTTTGCTTTGTTGCCTCTACCAAGATGATTTCCCGTTTCTCTCTTCACTGGAGCACGCAGACACAGCCAACGCACATCAAGTGTCAAGAGACACGCTCTGCTGAGCTCAACGCTTGTGCAGATGCACATGTGCGACGAAGTCAACACACGTGCTTGTGGAGAGAAAGAAAGGGACTCCCAGGCGTGTGGAGCGACGGGGAGAAAGAGCGGGCGCTGAGGAACACAGTTTCAAACAGACTGTCTCCACACAAACAGGCACCTGTCTGCAGGTATCCTAGATCTTGATTCTTGAACTTGAGGAAACACGCGTCTGAGCAAAACTCCCAAACGCTTCCAGGAAAGACACACGCTCTCCCACAAGCACACAAGTGTTTGCCCTCAGCTATAGATCAGGGACAAGCTTGTGAAGAGATGCGCTGCTATTCTTTCGCCTTATGGCATCACGTGTTTCGTTCCTCTTGGAGATCGATTGTTAAACGTCTTTCCTAGGGCGACTGTGAAGCATTTGCCAGCAGAGGAGAAGTAGCACGGAGCAGCATTCAGTACTGCCTACGAGTGTCTTTGCTACCCTACTAGCGGAGCTCCAAGAACAGGCACACATCTTCAGGTACCTTCCAAATGTGGATTCCCCTGCAGCCCCGTAGGCGGGCGTGCAGTACGCCAACCATCAACGGACGTTTTTCCCCTCAAGCCTGTCAGGACGTTGCTCGTCCGTCTTTCCCTCAATAGATGGGAGTAGGCGCGCTTGCGGATGTGTGCGTGTGTGTGGCCACGCGTTTGCTTAGGCATCAGTGTGTGAAAAGGTAGGTGCTTTTCTCTAGCTGCGTGTGCGTGCACGTGGTGCTGGGTGCACATCCCTGGGTGCTCGTGGAAAGGTTTCTGCATGGTTTTCGCTGGGGAATCGTGTGTGTGCACATGGACAAAGAGAAGGCGCAGCAACCGGGTTCCAGCGCCGAAGAAGGCAAAAGGCAAGGTTTCCGGCGCTATCTCCTTCTCTCCGCAGACCTAGTCGCGCAAAGCAAGCCGCTAAGCCGGCGACCGGCAAGAGAGCTACAACGAAGCATGCCGAACGGAGAAAATAGCAGCAGCTCATCTGTTCACACCTTGTTTCTGCCATGTGCTTGAACGCCAAGACGTTCGCGCTTCTGTGAGATGAAAGACGTCCTTCTGCATATGTGGTTGCTCACACCGGTGCACTTGTTAGTGTATCCCTTCAGTCCTGGGCTGCGGGGCATTCAGAAGTGGCTCTGTGGAGACGTCTGCATAGAGGCAGCTGTCAGAACACGCACACTCGATTGTTCACCAAAACATATGCAGACGCGTCCTTAGCCTGTAGATTTGGATGCACAGAGTTCCCTGTGTTCGCAAGAGACAAGGGAATCGCGTCTGTACGCACAGAAGCAATAGCGGACCGTTTCCCTCGGAGTGAACGCGAAGAGCCGTCTATGTACTCGCAGACACGGGAACGTGCCTCAATGCGGTCACAGAGGCAGCAGCTTTTGCACAGATGCTCTGGTGATTCTGGCACTTTCCAGGCACACTCCTGAAAGCCGCGCACACTGCTGTTCACTCGCTAAACGACGTCTTGGGAAACACGTCTCCGGTCGATGGACCGCTCAGATTGCTTCTCGTGTAACTGTGAACTGTGTCAGCGCAGGGAATCCGTCTCTGTTGAGCAGATGTCAATCCTGCCTCGCTTTTGCTTTGTTGCCTCTACCAAGATGATTTCCCGTTTCTCTCTTCACTGGAGCACGCAGACACAGCCAACGCACATCAAGTGTCAAGAGACACGCTCTGCTGAGCTCAACGCTTGTGCAGATGCACATGTGCGACGAAGTCAACACACGTGCTTGTGGAGAGAAAGAAAGGGACTCCCAGGCATGTGGAGCGACGGGGAGAAAGAGCGGGCGCTGAGGAACACAGTTTCAAACAGACTGTCTCCACACAAACAGGCACCTGTCTGCAGGTATCCTAGATCTTGATTCTTGAACTTGAGGAAACACGCGTCTGAGCAAAACTCCCAAACGCTTCCAGGAAAGACACACGCTCTCCCACAAGCACACAAGTGTTTGCCCTCAGCTATAGATCAGGGACAAGCTTGTGAAGAGATGCCCTGCTATTCTTTCGCCTTATGCCATCATGTGTTTCGTTCCTCTTGGAGATCGATTGTTAAACGTCTTTCCTAGGGCGACTGTGAAGCATTTGCCAGCAGAGGAGAAGTAGCACGGAGCAGCATTCAGTACTGCCTACGAGTGTCTTTGCTACCCTACTAGCGGAGCTCCAAGAACAGGCACACATCTTCAGGTACCTTCCAAATGTGGATTCCCCTGCAGCCCCGTAGGCGGGCGTGCAGTACGCCAACCATCAACGGACGTTTTTCCCCTCAAGCCTGTCAGGACGTTGCTCGTCCGTCTTTCCCTCAATAGATGGGAGTAGGCGCGCTTGCGGATGTGTGCGTGTGTGTGGCCACGCGTTTGCTTAGGCATCAGAGTGTGAAAAGGTAGGTGCTTTTCTCTAGCTGCGTGTGCGTGCACGTGGTGCTGGGTGCACATCCCTGGGTGCTCGTGGAAAGGTTTCTGCATGGTTTTCGCTGAGGAATCGTGTGTGTGCACATGGACAAAGAGAAGGCGCAGCAACCAGGTTCCAGCGCCGAAGAAGGCAAAAGGCAAGGTTTCCGGCGCTATCTCCTTCTCTCCGCAGACCTAGTCGCGCAAAGCAAGCCGCTAAGCCGGCGACCGGCAAGAGAGCTACAACGAAGCATGCCGAACGGAGAAAATAGCAGCAGCTCATCTGTTCACACCTTGTTTCTGCCATGTGCTTGAACGCCAAGACGTTTGCGCTTCTGTGAGATGAAAGACGTCCTTCTGCATATGTGGTTGCTCACACCGGTGCACTTGTTAGTGTATCCCTTCAGTCCTGGGCTGCGGGGCATTCAGAAGTGGCTCTGTGGAGACGTCTGCATAGAGGCAGCTGTCAGAACACGCACACTCGATTGTTCACCAAAACATATGCAGACGCGTCCTTAGCCTGTAGATTTGGATGCACAGAGTTCCCTGTGTTCGCAAGAGACAAGGGAATCGCGTCTGTACGCACAGAAGCAATAGCGGACCGTTTCCCTCGGAGTGAACGCGAAGAGCCGTCTATGTACTCGCAGACACGGGAACGTGCCTCAATGCGGTCACAGAGGCAGCAGCTTTTGCAGAGATGCTCTGGTGATTCTGGCACTTTCCAGGCACACTCCTGAAAGTCGCGCACACTGCTGTTCACTCGCTAAACGACCTCTTGGGAAACACGTCTCCGGTCGATGGACCGCTCAGATTGCTTCTCGTGTAACTGTGAACTGTGTCAGCGCAGGGAATCCGTCTCTGTTGAGCAGATGTCAATCCTGCCTCGCTTTTGCTTTGTTGCCTCTACCAAGATGATTTCCCGTTTCTCTCTTCACTGGAGCACGCAGACACAGCCAACGCACATCAAGTGTCAAGAGACACGCTCTGCTGAGCTCAACGCTTGTGCAGATGCACATGTGCGACGAAGTCAACACACGTGCTTGTGGAGAGAAAGAAAGGGACTCCCAGGCGTGTGGAGCGACGGGGAGAAAGAGCGGGCGCTGAGGAACACAGTTTCAAACAGACTGTCTCCACACAAACAGGCACCTGTCTGCAGGTATCCTAGATCTTGATTCTTGAACTTGAGGAAACACGCGTCTGAGCAAAACTCCCAAACGCTTCCAGGAAAGACACACGCTCTCCCACAAGCACACAAGTGTTTGCCCTCAGCTATAGATCAGGGACAAGCTTGTGAAGAGATGCGCTGCTATTCTTTCGCCTTATGGCATCACGTGTTTCGTTCCTCTTGGAGATCGATTGTTAAACGTCTTTCCTAGGGCGACTGTGAAGCATTTGCCAGCAGAGGAGAAGTAGCACGGAGCAGCATTCAGTACTGCCTACGAGTGTCTTTGCTACCCTACTAGCGGAGCTCCAAGAACAGGCACACATCTTCAGGTACCTTCCAAATGTGGATTCCCCTGCAGCCCCGTAGGCGGGCGTGCAGTACGCCAACCATCAACGGACGTTTTTCCCCTCAAGCCTGTCAGGACGTTGCTCGTCCGTCTTTCCCTCAATAGATGGGAGTAGGCGCGCTTGCGGATGTGTGCGTGTGTGTGGCCACGCGTTTGCTTAGGCATCAGTGTGTGAAAAGGTAGGTGCTTTTCTCTAGCTGCGTGTGCGTGCACGTGGTGCTGGGTGCACATCCCTGGGTGCTCGTGGAAAGGTTTCTGCATGGTTTTCGCTGAGGAATCGTGTGTGTGCACATGGACAAAGAGAAGGCGCAGCAACCAGGTTCCAGCGCCGAAGAAGGCAAAAGGCAAGGTTTCCGGCGCTATCTCCTTCTCTCCGCAGACCTAGTCGCGCAAAGCAAGCCGCTAAGCCGGCGACCGGCAAGAGAGCTACAACGAAGCATGCCGAACGGAGAAAATAGCAGCAGCTCATCTGTTCACACCTTGTTTCTGCCATGTGCTTGAACGCCAAGACGTTCGCGCTTCTGTGAGATGAAAGACGTCCTTCTGCATATGTGGTTGCTCACACCGGTGCACTTGTTAGTGTATCCCTTCAGTCCTGGGCTGCGGGGCATTCAGAAGTGGCTCTGTGGAGACGTCTGCATAGAGGCAGCTGTCAGAACACGCACACTCGATTGTTCACCAAAACATATGCAGACGCGTCCTTAGCCTGTAGATTTGGATGCACAGAGTTCCCTGTGTTCGCAAGAGACAAGGGAATCGCGTCTGTACGCACAGAAGCAATAGCGGACCGTTTCCCTCGGAGTGAACGCTAAAGAGCCGTCTATGTACTCGCAGACACGGGAACGTGCCTCAATGCGGTCACAGAGGCAGCAGCTTTTGCACAGATGCTCTGGTGATTCTGGCACTTTCCAGGCACACTCCTGAAAGCCGCGCACACTGCTGTTCACTCGCTAAACGACCTCTTGGGAAACACGTCTCCGGTCGATGGACCGCTCAGATTGCTTCTCGTGTAACTGTGAACTGTGTCAGCGCAGGGAATCCGTCTCTGTTGAGCAGATGTCAATCCTGCCTCGCTTTTGCTTTGTTGCCTCTACCAAGATGATTTCCCGTTTCTCTCTTCACTGGAGCACGCAGACACAGCCAACGCACATCAAGTGTCAAGAGACACGCTCTGCTGAGCTCAACGCTTGTGCAGATGCACATGTGCGACGAAGTCAACACACGTGCTTGTGGAGAGAAAGAAAGGGACTCCCAGGCGTGTGGAGCGACGGGGAGAAAGAGCGGGCGCTGAGGAACACAGTTTCAAACAGACTGTCTCCACACAAACAGGCACCTGTCTGCAGGTATCCTAGATCTTGATTCTTGAACTTGAGGAAACACGCGTCTGAGCAAAACTCCCAAACGCTTCCAGGAAAGACACACGCTCTCCCACAAGCACACAAGTGTTTGCCCTCAGCTATAGATCAGGGACAAGCTTGTGAAGAGATGCCCTGCTATTCTTTCGCCTTATGGCATCATGTGTTTCGTTCCTCTTGGAGATCGATTGTTAAACGTCTTTCCTAGGGCGACTGTGAAGCATTTGCCAGCGGAGGAGAAGTAGCACGGAGCAGCATTCAGTACTGCCTACGAGTGTCTTTGCTACCCTACTAGCGGAGCTCCAAGAACAGGCACACATCTTCAGGTACCTTCCAAATGTGGATTCCCCTGCAGCCCCGTAGGCGGGCGTGCAGTACGCCAACCATCAACGGACGTTTTTCCCCTCAAGCCTGTCAGGACGTTGCTCGTCCGTCTTTCCCTCAATAGATGGGAGTAGGCGCGCTTGCGGATGTGTGCGTGTGTGTGGCCACGCGTTTGCTTAGGCATCAGAGTGTGAAAAGGTAGGTGCTTTTCTCTAGCTGCGTGTGCGTGCACGTGGTGCTGGGTGCACATCCCTGGGTGCTCGTGGAAAGGTTTCTGCATGGTTTTCGCTGAGGAATCGTGTGTGTGCACATGGACAAAGAGAAGGCGCAGCAACCAGGTTCCAGCGCCGAAGAAGGCAAAAGGCAAGGTTTCCGGCGCTATCTCCTTCTCTCCGCAGACCTAGTCGCGCAAAGCAAGCCGCTAAGCCGGCGACCGGCAAGAGAGCTACAACGAAGCATGCCGAACGGAGAAAATAGCAGCAGCTCATCTGTTCACACCTTGTTTCTGCCATGTGCTTGAACGCCAAGACGTTTGCGCTTCTGTGAGATGAAAGACGTCCTTCTGCATATGTGGTTGCTCACACCGGTGCACTTGTTAGTGTATCCCTTCAGTCCTGGGCTGCGGGGCATTCAGAAGTGGCTCTGTGGAGACGTCTGCATAGAGGCAGCTGTCAGAACACGCACACTCGATTGTTCACCAAAACATATGCAGACGCGTCCTTAGCCTGTAGATTTGGATGCACAGAGTTCCCTGTGTTCGCAAGAGACAAGGGAATCGCGTCTGTACGCACAGAAGCAATAGCGGACCGTTTCCCTCGGAGTGAACGCGAAGAGCCGTCTATGTACTCGCAGACACGGGAACGTGCCTCAATGCGGTCACAGAGGCAGCAGCTTTTGCACAGATGCTCTGGTGATTCTGGCACTTTCCAGGCACACTCCTGAAAGTCGCGCACACTGCTGTTCACTCGCTAAACGACCTCTTGGGAAACACGTCTCCGGTCGATGGACCGCTCAGATTGCTTCTCGTGTAACTGTGAACTGTGTCAGCGCAGGGAATTTGTCTCTGTTGAGCAGATGTCAATCCTGCCTCGCTTTTGCTTTGTTGCCTCTACCAAGATGATTTCCCGTTTCTCTCTTCACTGGAGCACGCAGACACAGCCAACGCACATCAAGTGTCAAGAGACACGCTCTGCTGAGCTCAACGCTTGTGCAGATGCACATGTGCGACGAAGTCAACACACGTGCTTGTGGAGAGAAAGAAAGGGACTCCCAGGCGTGTGGAGCGACGGGGAGAAAGAGCGGGCGCTGAGGAACACAGTTTCAAACAGACTGTCTCCACACAAACAGGCACCTGTCTGCAGGTATCCTAGATCTTGATTCTTGAACTTGAGGAAACACGCGTCTGAGCAAAACTCCCAAACGCTTCCAGGAAAGACACACGCTCTCCCACAAGCACACAAGTGTTTGCCCTCAGCTATAGATCAGGGACAAGCTTGTGAAGAGATGCGCTGCTATTCTTTCGCCTTATGGCATCACGTGTTTCGTTCCTCTTGGAGATCGATTGTTAAACGTCTTTCCTAGGGCGACTGTGAAGCATTTGCCAGCGGAGGAGAAGTAGCACGGAGCAGCATTCAGTACTGCCTACGAGTGTCTTTGCTACCCTACTAGCGGAGCTCCAAGAACAGGCACACATCTTCAGGTACCTTCCAAATGTGGATTCCCCTGCAGCCCCGTAGGCGGGCGTGCAGTACGCCAACCATCAACGGACGTTTTTCCCCTCAAGCCTGTCAGGACGTTGCTCGTCCGTCTTTCCCTCAATAGATGGGAGTAGGCGCGCTTGCGGATGTGTGCGTGTGTGTGGCCACGCGTTTGCTTAGGCATCAGAGTGTGAAAAGGTAGGTGCTTTTCTCTAGCTGCGTGTGCGTGCACGTGGTGCTGGGTGCACATCCCTGGGTGCTCGTGGAAAGGTTTCTGCATGGTTTTCGCTGAGGAATCGTGTGTGTGCACATGGACAAAGAGAAGGCGCAGCAACCGGGTTCCAGCGCCGAAGAAGGCAAAAGGCAAGGTTTCCGGCGCTATCTCCTTCTCTCCGCAGACCTAGTCGCGCAAAGCAAGCCGCTAAGCCGGCGACCGGCAAGAGAGCTACAACGAAGCATGCCGAACGGAGAAAATAGCAGCAGCTCATCTGTTCACACCTTGTTTCTGCCATGTGCTTGAACGCCAAGACGTTCGCGCTTCTGTGAGATGAAAGACGTCCTTCTGCATATGTGGTTGCTCACACCGGTGCACTTGTTAGTGTATCCCTTCAGTCCTGGGCTGCGGGGCATTCAGAAGTGGCTCTGTGGAGACGTCTGCATAGAGGCAGCTGTCAGAACACGCACACTCGATTGTTCACCAAAACATATGCAGACGCGTCCTTAGCCTGTAGATTTGGATGCACAGAGTTCCCTGTGTTCGCAAGAGACAAGGGAATCGCGTCTGTACGCACAGAAGCAATAGCGGACCGTTTCCCTCGGAGTGAACGCGAAGAGCCGTCTATGTACTCGCAGACACGGGAACGTGCCTCAATGCGGTCACAGAGGCAGCAGCTTTTGCACAGATGCTCTGGTGATTCTGGCACTTTCCAGGCACACTCCTGAAAGCCGCGCACACTGCTGTTCACTCGCTAAACGACCTCTTGGGAAACACGTCTCCGGTCGATGGACCGCTCAGATTGCTTCTCGTGTAACTGTGAACTGTGTCAGCGCAGGGAATCCGTCTCTGTTGAGCAGATGTCAATCCTGCCTCGCTTTTGCTTTGTTGCCTCTACCAAGATGATTTCCCGTTTCTCTCTTCACTGGAGCACGCAGACACAGCCAACGCACATCAAGTGTCAAGAGACACGCTCTGCTGAGCTCAACGCTTGTGCAGATGCACATGTGCGACGAAGTCAACACACGTGCTTGTGGAGAGAAAGAAAGGGACTCCCAGGCGTGTGGAGCGACGGGGAGAAAGAGCGGGCGCTGAGGAACACAGTTTCAAACAGACTGTCTCCACACAAACAGGCACCTGTCTGCAGGTATCCTAGATCTTGATTCTTGAACTTGAGGAAACACGCGTCTGAGCAAAACTCCCAAACGCTTCCAGGAAAGACACACGCTCTCCCACAAGCACACAAGTGTTTGCCCTCAGCTATAGATCAGGGACAAGCTTGTGAAGAGATGCCCTGCTATTCTTTCGCCTTATGCCATCATGTGTTTCGTTCCTCTTGGAGATCGATTGTTAAACGTCTTTCCTAGGGCGACTGTGAAGCATTTGCCAGCGGAGGAGAAGTAGCACGGAGCAGCATTCAGTACTGCCTACGAGTGTCTTTGCTACCCTACTAGCGGAGCTCCAAGAACAGGCACACATCTTCAGGTACCTTCCAAATGTGGATTCCCCTGCAGCCCCGTAGGCGGGCGTGCAGTACGCCAACCATCAACGGACGTTTTTCCCCTCAAGCCTGTCAGGACGTTGCTCGTCCGTCTTTCCCTCAATAGATGGGAGTAGGCGCGCTTGCGGATGTGTGCGTGTGTGTGGCCACGCGTTTGCTTAGGCATCAGAGTGTGAAAAGGTAGGTGCTTTTCTCTAGCTGCGTGTGCGTGCACGTGGTGCTGGGTGCACATCCCTGGGTGCTCGTGGAAAGGTTTCTGCATGGTTTTCGCTGAGGAATCGTGTGTGTGCACATGGACAAAGAGAAGGCGCAGCAACCAGGTTCCAGCGCCGAAGAAGGCAAAAGGCAAGGTTTCCGGCGCTATCTCCTTCTCTCCGCAGACCTAGTCGCGCAAAGCAAGCCGCTAAGCCGGCGACCGGCAAGAGAGCTACAACGAAGCATGCCGAACGGAGAAAATAGCAGCAGCTCATCTGTTCACACCTTGTTTCTGCCATGTGCTTGAACGCCAAGACGTTTGCGCTTCTGTGAGATGAAAGACGTCCTTCTGCATATGTGGTTGCTCACACCGGTGCACTTGTTAGTGTATCCCTTCAGTCCTGGGCTGCGGGGCATTCAGAAGTGGCTCTGTGGAGACGTCTGCATAGAGGCAGCTGTCAGAACACGCACACTCGATTGTTCACCAAAACATATGCAGACGCGTCCTTAGCCTGTAGATTTGGATGCACAGAGTTCCCTGTGTTCGCAAGAGACAAGGGAATCGCGTCTGTACGCACAGAAGCAATAGCGGACCGTTTCCCTCGGAGTGAACGCGAAGAGCCGTCTATGTACTCGCAGACACGGGAACGTGCCTCAATGCGGTCACAGAGGCAGCAGCTTTTGCACAGATGCTCTGGTGATTCTGGCACTTTCCAGGCACACTCCTGAAAGTCGCGCACACTGCTGTTCACTCGCTAAACGACCTCTTGGGAAACACGTCTCCGGTCGATGGACCGCTCAGATTGCTTCTCGTGTAACTGTGAACTGTGTCAGCGCAGGGAATTTGTCTCTGTTGAGCAGATGTCAATCCTGCCTCGCTTTTGCTTTGTTGCCTCTACCAAGATGATTTCCCGTTTCTCTCTTCACTGGAGCACGCAGACACAGCCAACGCACATCAAGTGTCAAGAGACACGCTCTGCTGAGCTCAACGCTTGTGCAGATGCACATGTGCGACGAAGTCAACACACGTGCTTGTGGAGAGAAAGAAAGGGACTCCCAGGCGTGTGGAGCGACGGGGAGAAAGAGCGGGCGCTGAGGAACACAGTTTCAAACAGACTGTCTCCACACAAACAGGCACCTGTCTGCAGGTATCCTAGATCTTGATTCTTGAACTTGAGGAAACACGCGTCTGAGCAAAACTCCCAAACGCTTCCAGGAAAGACACACGCTCTCCCACAAGCACACAAGTGTTTGCCCTCAGCTATAGATCAGGGACAAGCTTGTGAAGAGATGCGCTGCTATTCTTTCGCCTTATGGCATCACGTGTTTCGTTCCTCTTGGAGATCGATTGTTAAACGTCTTTCCTAGGGCGACTGTGAAGCATTTGCCAGCGGAGGAGAAGTAGCACGGAGCAGCATTCAGTACTGCCTACGAGTGTCTTTGCTACCCTACTAGCGGAGCTCCAAGAACAGGCACACATCTTCAGGTACCTTCCAAATGTGGATTCCCCTGCAGCCCCGTAGGCGGGCGTGCAGTACGCCAACCATCAACGGACGTTTTTCCCCTCAAGCCTGTCAGGACGTTGCTCGTCCGTCTTTCCCTCAATAGATGGGAGTAGGCGCGCTTGCGGATGTGTGCGTGTGTGTGGCCACGCGTTTGCTTAGGCATCAGAGTGTGAAAAGGTAGGTGCTTTTCTCTAGCTGCGTGTGCGTGCACGTGGTGCTGGGTGCACATCCCTGGGTGCTCGTGGAAAGGTTTCTGCATGGTTTTCGCTGAGGAATCGTGTGTGTGCACATGGACAAAGAGAAGGCGCAGCAACCGGGTTCCAGCGCCGAAGAAGGCAAAAGGCAAGGTTTCCGGCGCTATCTCCTTCTCTCCGCAGACCTAGTCGCGCAAAGCAAGCCGCTAAGCCGGCGACCGGCAAGAGAGCTACAACGAAGCATGCCGAACGGAGAAAATAGCAGCAGCTCATCTGTTCACACCTTGTTTCTGCCATGTGCTTGAACGCCAAGACGTTCGCGCTTCTGTGAGATGAAAGACGTCCTTCTGCATATGTGGTTGCTCACACCGGTGCACTTGTTAGTGTATCCCTTCAGTCCTGGGCTGCGGGGCATTCAGAAGTGGCTCTGTGGAGACGTCTGCATAGAGGCAGCTGTCAGAACACGCACACTCGATTGTTCACCAAAACATATGCAGACGCGTCCTTAGCCTGTAGATTTGGATGCACAGAGTTCCCTGTGTTCGCAAGAGACAAGGGAATCGCGTCTGTACGCACAGAAGCAATAGCGGACCGTTTCCCTCGGAGTGAACGCGAAGAGCCGTCTATGTACTCGCAGACACGGGAACGTGCCTCAATGCGGTCACAGAGGCAGCAGCTTTTGCACAGATGCTCTGGTGATTCTGGCACTTTCCAGGCACACTCCTGAAAGCCGCGCACACTGCTGTTCACTCGCTAAACGACGTCTTGGGAAACACGTCTCCGGTCGACGGACCGCTCAGATTGCTTCTCGTGTAACTGTGAACTGTGTCAGCGCAGGGAATCCGTCTCTGTTGAGCAGATGTCAATCCTGCCTCGCTTTTGCTTTGTTGCCTCTACCAAGATGATTTCCCGTTTCTCTCTTCACTGGAGCACGCAGACACAGCCAACGCACATCAAGTGTCAAGAGACACGCTCTGCTGAGCTCAACGCTTGTGCAGATGCACATGTGCGACGAAGTCAACACACGTGCTTGTGGAGAGAAAGAAAGGGACTCCCAGGCGTGTGGAGCGACGGGGAGAAAGAGCGGGCGCTGAGGAACACAGTTTCAAACAGACTGTCTCCACACAAACAGGCACCTGTCTGCAGGTATCCTAGATCTTGATTCTTGAACTTGAGGAAACACGCGTCTGAGCAAAACTCCCAAACGCTTCCAGGAAAGACACACGCTCTCCCACAAGCACACAAGTGTTTGCCCTCAGCTATAGATCAGGGACAAGCTTGTGAAGAGATGCCCTGCTATTCTTTCGCCTTATGCCATCATGTGTTTCGTTCCTCTTGGAGATCGATTGTTAAACGTCTTTCCTAGGGCGACTGTGAAGCATTTGCCAGCGGAGGAGAAGTAGCACGGAGCAGCATTCAGTACTGCCTACGAGTGTCTTTGCTACCCTACTAGCGGAGCTCCAAGAACAGGCACACATCTTCAGGTACCTTCCAAATGTGGATTCCCCTGCAGCCCCGTAGGCGGGCGTGCAGTACGCCAACCATCAACGGACGTTTTTCCCCTCAAGCCTGTCAGGACGTTGCTCGTCCGTCTTTCCCTCAATAGATGGGAGTAGGCGCGCTTGCGGATGTGTGCGTGTGTGTGGCCACGCGTTTGCTTAGGCATCAGAGTGTGAAAAGGTAGGTGCTTTTCTCTAGCTGCGTGTGCGTGCACGTGGTGCTGGGTGCACATCCCTGGGTGCTCGTGGAAAGGTTTCTGCATGGTTTTCGCTGAGGAATCGTGTGTGTGCACATGGACAAAGAGAAGGCGCAGCAACCAGGTTCCAGCGCCGAAGAAGGCAAAAGGCAAGGTTTCCGGCGCTATCTCCTTCTCTCCGCAGACCTAGTCGCGCAAAGCAAGCCGCTAAGCCGGCGACCGGCAAGAGAGCTACAACGAAGCATGCCGAACGGAGAAAATAGCAGCAGCTCATCTGTTCACACCTTGTTTCTGCCATGTGCTTGAACGCCAAGACGTTCGCGCTTCTGTGAGATGAAAGACGTCCTTCTGCATATGTGGTTGCTCACACCGGTGCACTTGTTAGTGTATCCCTTCAGTCCTGGGCTGCGGGGCATTCAGAAGTGGCTCTGTGGAGACGTCTGCATAGAGGCAGCTGTCAGAACACGCACACTCGATTGTTCACCAAAACATATGCAGACGCGTCCTTAGCCTGTAGATTTGGATGCACAGAGTTCCCTGTGTTCGCAAGAGACAAGGGAATCGCGTCTGTACGCACAGAAGCAATAGCGGACCGTTTCCCTCGGAGTGAACGCGAAGAGCCGTCTATGTACTCGCAGACACGGGAACGTGCCTCAATGCGGTCACAGAGGCAGCAGCTTTTGCACAGATGCTCTGGTGATTCTGGCACTTTCCAGGCACACTCCTGAAAGCCGCGCACACTGCTGTTCACTCGCTAAACGACCTCTTGGGAAACACGTCTCCAGTCGACGGACCGCTCAGATTGCTTCTCGTGTAGCTGTGAACTGTGTCAGCGCAGGGAATCCGTCTCTGTTGAGCAGATGTCAATCCTGCCTCGCTTTTGCTTTGTTGCCTCTACCAAGATGATTTCCCGTTTCTCTCTTCACTGGAGCAGGCAGACACAGCCAACGCACATCAAGTGTCAAGAGACACGCTCTGCTGAGCTCAACGCTTGTGCAGATGCACATGTGCGACGAAGTCAACACACGTGCTTGTGGAGAGAAAGAAAGGGACTCCCAGGCGTGTGGAGCGACGGGGAGAAAGAGCGGGCGCTGAGGAACACAGTTTCAAACAGACTGTCTCCACACAAACAGGCACCTGTCTGCAGGTATCCTAGATCTTGATTCTTGAACTTGAGGAAACACGCGTCTGAGCAAAACTCCCAAACGCTTCCAGGAAAGACACACGCTCTCCCACAAGCACACAAGTGTTTGCCCTCAGCTATAGATCAGGGACAAGCTTGTGAAGAGATGCCCTGCTATTCTTTCGCCTTATGCCATCATGTGTTTCGTTCCTCTTGGAGATCGATTGTTAAACGTCTTTCCTAGGGCGACTGTGAAGCATTTGCCAGCGGAGGAGAAGTAGCACGGAGCAGCATTCAGTACTGCCTACGAGTGTCTTTGCTACCCTACTAGCGGAGCTCCAAGAACAGGCACACATCTTCAGGTACCTTCCAAATGTGGATTCCCCTGCAGCCCCGTAGGCGGGCGTGCAGTACGCCAACCATCAACGGACGTTTTTCCCCTCAAGCCTGTCAGGACGTTGCTCGTCCGTCTTTCCCTCAATAGATGGGAGTAGGCGCGCTTGCGGATGTGTGCGTGTGTGTGGCCACGCGTTTGCTTAGGCATCAGAGTGTGAAAAGGTAGGTGCTTTTCTCTAGCTGCGTGTGCGTGCACGTGGTGCTGGGTGCACATCCCTGGGTGCTCGTGGAAAGGTTTCTGCATGGTTTTCGCTGAGGAATCGTGTGTGTGCACATGGACAAAGAGAAGGCGCAGCAACCGGGTTCCAGCGCCGAAGAAGGCAAAAGGCAAGGTTTCCGGCGCTATCTCCTTCTCTCCGCAGACCTAGTCGCGCAAAGCAAGCCGCTAAGCCGGCGACCGGCAAGAGAGCTACAACGAAGCATGCCGAACGGAGAAAATAGCAGCAGCTCATCTGTTCACACCTTGTTTCTGCCATGTGCTTGAACGCCAAGACGTTCGCGCTTCTGTGAGATGAAAGACGTCCTTCTGCATATGTGGTTGCTCACACCGGTGCACTTGTTAGTGTATCCCTTCAGTCCTGGGCTGCGGGGCATTCAGAAGTGGCTCTGTGGAGACGTCTGCATAGAGGCAGCTGTCAGAACACGCACACTCGATTGTTCACCAAAACATATGCAGACGCGTCCTTAGCCTGTAGATTTGGATGCACAGAGTTCCCTGTGTTCGCAAGAGACAAGGGAATCGCGTCTGTACGCACAGAAGCAATAGCGGACCGTTTCCCTCGGAGTGAACGCGAAGAGCCGTCTATGTACTCGCAGACACGGGAACGTGCCTCAATGCGGTCACAGAGGCAGCAGCTTTTGCACAGATGCTCTGGTGATTCTGGCACTTTCCAGGCACACTCCTGAAAGCCGCGCACACTGCTGTTCACTCGCTAAACGACCTCTTGGGAAACACGTCTCCGGTCGATGGACCGCTCAGATTGCTTCTCGTGTAACTGTGAACTGTGTCAGCGCAGGGAATCCGTCTCTGTTGAGCAGATGTCAATCCTGCCTCGCTTTTGCTTTGTTGCCTCTACCAAGATGATTTCCCGTTTCTCTCTTCACTGGAGCACGCAGACACAGCCAACGCACATCAAGTGTCAAGAGACACGCTCTGCTGAGCTCAACGCTTGTGCAGATGCACATGTGCGACGAAGTCAACACACGTGCTTGTGGAGAGAAAGAAAGGGACTCCCAGGCGTGTGGAGCGACGGGGAGAAAGAGCGGGCGCTGAGGAACACAGTTTCAAACAGACTGTCTCCACACAAACAGGCACCTGTCTGCAGGTATCCTAGATCTTGATTCTTGAACTTGAGGAAACACGCGTCTGAGCAAAACTCCCAAACGCTTCCAGGAAAGACACACGCTCTCCCACAAGCACACAAGTGTTTGCCCTCAGCTATAGATCAGGGACAAGCTTGTGAAGAGATGCCCTGCTATTCTTTCGCCTTATGCCATCATGTGTTTCGTTCCTCTTGGAGATCGATTGTTAAACGTCTTTCCTAGGGCGACTGTGAAGCATTTGCCAGCGGAGGAGAAGTAGCACGGAGCAGCATTCAGTACTGCCTACGAGTGTCTTTGCTACCCTACTAGCGGAGCTCCAAGAACAGGCACACATCTTCAGGTACCTTCCAAATGTGGATTCCCCTGCAGCCCCGTAGGCGGGCGTGCAGTACGCCAACCATCAACGGACGTTTTTCCCCTCAAGCCTGTCAGGACGTTGCTCGTCCGTCTTTCCCTCAATAGATGGGAGTAGGCGCGCTTGCGGATGTGTGCGTGTGTGTGGCCACGCGTTTGCTTAGGCATCAGAGTGTGAAAAGGTAGGTGCTTTTCTCTAGCTGCGTGTGCGTGCACGTGGTGCTGGGTGCACATCCCTGGGTGCTCGTGGAAAGGTTTCTGCATGGTTTTCGCTGAGGAATCGTGTGTGTGCACATGGACAAAGAGAAGGCGCAGCAACCAGGTTCCAGCGCCGAAGAAGGCAAAAGGCAAGGTTTCCGGCGCTATCTCCTTCTCTCCGCAGACCTAGTCGCGCAAAGCAAGCCGCTAAGCCGGCGACCGGCAAGAGAGCTACAACGAAGCATGCCGAACGGAGAAAATAGCAGCAGCTCATCTGTTCACACCTTGTTTCTGCCATGTGCTTGAACGCCAAGACGTTTGCGCTTCTGTGAGATGAAAGACGTCCTTCTGCATATGTGGTTGCTCACACCGGTGCACTTGTTAGTGTATCCCTTCAGTCCTGGGCTGCGGGGCATTCAGAAGTGGCTCTGTGGAGACGTCTGCATAGAGGCAGCTGTCAGAACACGCACACTCGATTGTTCACCAAAACATATGCAGACGCGTCCTTAGCCTGTAGATTTGGATGCACAGAGTTCCCTGTGTTCGCAAGAGACAAGGGAATCGCGTCTGTACGCACAGAAGCAATAGCGGACCGTTTCCCTCGGAGTGAACGCGAAGAGCCGTCTATGTACTCGCAGACACGGGAACGTGCCTCAATGCGGTCACAGAGGCAGCAGCTTTTGCACAGATGCTCTGGTGATTCTGGCACTTTCCAGGCACACTCCTGAAAGTCGCGCACACTGCTGTTCACTCGCTAAACGACCTCTTGGGAAACACGTCTCCGGTCGATGGACCGCTCAGATTGCTTCTCGTGTAACTGTGAACTGTGTCAGCGCAGGGAATTTGTCTCTGTTGAGCAGATGTCAATCCTGCCTCGCTTTTGCTTTGTTGCCTCTACCAAGATGATTTCCCGTTTCTCTCTTCACTGGAGCACGCAGACACAGCCAACGCACATCAAGTGTCAAGAGACACGCTCTGCTGAGCTCAACGCTTGTGCAGATGCACATGTGCGACGAAGTCAACACACGTGCTTGTGGAGAGAAAGAAAGGGACTCCCAGGCGTGTGGAGCGACGGGGAGAAAGAGCGGGCGCTGAGGAACACAGTTTCAAACAGACTGTCTCCACACAAACAGGCACCTGTCTGCAGGTATCCTAGATCTTGATTCTTGAACTTGAGGAAACACGCGTCTGAGCAAAACTCCCAAACGCTTCCAGGAAAGACACACGCTCTCCCACAAGCACACAAGTGTTTGCCCTCAGCTATAGATCAGGGACAAGCTTGTGAAGAGATGCGCTGCTATTCTTTCGCCTTATGGCATCACGTGTTTCGTTCCTCTTGGAGATCGATTGTTAAACGTCTTTCCTAGGGCGACTGTGAAGCATTTGCCAGCGGAGGAGAAGTAGCACGGAGCAGCATTCAGTACTGCCTACGAGTGTCTTTGCTACCCTACTAGCGGAGCTCCAAGAACAGGCACACATCTTCAGGTACCTTCCAAATGTGGATTCCCCTGCAGCCCCGTAGGCGGGCGTGCAGTACGCCAACCATCAACGGACGTTTTTCCCCTCAAGCCTGTCAGGACGTTGCTCGTCCGTCTTTCCCTCAATAGATGGGAGTAGGCGCGCTTGCGGATGTGTGCGTGTGTGTGGCCACGCGTTTGCTTAGGCATCAGAGTGTGAAAAGGTAGGTGCTTTTCTCTAGCTGCGTGTGCGTGCACGTGGTGCTGGGTGCACATCCCTGGGTGCTCGTGGAAAGGTTTCTGCATGGTTTTCGCTGAGGAATCGTGTGTGTGCACATGGACAAAGAGAAGGCGCAGCAACCGGGTTCCAGCGCCGAAGAAGGCAAAAGGCAAGGTTTCCGGCGCTATCTCCTTCTCTCCGCAGACCTAGTCGCGCAAAGCAAGCCGCTAAGCCGGCGACCGGCAAGAGAGCTACAACGAAGCATGCCGAACGGAGAAAATAGCAGCAGCTCATCTGTTCACACCTTGTTTCTGCCATGTGCTTGAACGCCAAGACGTTCGCGCTTCTGTGAGATGAAAGACGTCCTTCTGCATATGTGGTTGCTCACACCGGTGCACTTGTTAGTGTATCCCTTCAGTCCTGGGCTGCGGGGCATTCAGAAGTGGCTCTGTGGAGACGTCTGCATAGAGGCAGCTGTCAGAACACGCACACTCGATTGTTCACCAAAACATATGCAGACGCGTCCTTAGCCTGTAGATTTGGATGCACAGAGTTCCCTGTGTTCGCAAGAGACAAGGGAATCGCGTCTGTACGCACAGAAGCAATAGCGGACCGTTTCCCTCGGAGTGAACGCGAAGAGCCGTCTATGTACTCGCAGACACGGGAACGTGCCTCAATGCGGTCACAGAGGCAGCAGCTTTTGCACAGATGCTCTGGTGATTCTGGCACTTTCCAGGCACACTCCTGAAAGCCGCGCACACTGCTGTTCACTCGCTAAACGACGTCTTGGGAAACACGTCTCCGGTCGACGGACCGCTCAGATTGCTTCTCGTGTAACTGTGAACTGTGTCAGCGCAGGGAATCCGTCTCTGTTGAGCAGATGTCAATCCTGCCTCGCTTTTGCTTTGTTGCCTCTACCAAGATGATTTCCCGTTTCTCTCTTCACTGGAGCACGCAGACACAGCCAACGCACATCAAGTGTCAAGAGACACGCTCTGCTGAGCTCAACGCTTGTGCAGATGCACATGTGCGACGAAGTCAACACACGTGCTTGTGGAGAGAAAGAAAGGGACTCCCAGGCGTGTGGAGCGACGGGGAGAAAGAGCGGGCGCTGAGGAACACAGTTTCAAACAGACTGTCTCCACACAAACAGGCACCTGTCTGCAGGTATCCTAGATCTTGATTCTTGAACTTGAGGAAACACGCGTCTGAGCAAAACTCCCAAACGCTTCCAGGAAAGACACACGCTCTCCCACAAGCACACAAGTGTTTGCCCTCAGCTATAGATCAGGGACAAGCTTGTGAAGAGATGCCCTGCTATTCTTTCGCCTTATGCCATCATGTGTTTCGTTCCTCTTGGAGATCGATTGTTAAACGTCTTTCCTAGGGCGACTGTGAAGCATTTGCCAGCGGAGGAGAAGTAGCACGGAGCAGCATTCAGTACTGCCTACGAGTGTCTTTGCTACCCTACTAGCGGAGCTCCAAGAACAGGCACACATCTTCAGGTACCTTCCAAATGTGGATTCCCCTGCAGCCCCGTAGGCGGGCGTGCAGTACGCCAACCATCAACGGACGTTTTTCCCCTCAAGCCTGTCAGGACGTTGCTCGTCCGTCTTTCCCTCAATAGATGGGAGTAGGCGCGCTTGCGGATGTGTGCGTGTGTGTGGCCACGCGTTTGCTTAGGCATCAGAGTGTGAAAAGGTAGGTGCTTTTCTCTAGCTGCGTGTGCGTGCACGTGGTGCTGGGTGCACATCCCTGGGTGCTCGTGGAAAGGTTTCTGCATGGTTTTCGCTGAGGAATCGTGTGTGTGCACATGGACAAAGAGAAGGCGCAGCAACCAGGTTCCAGCGCCGAAGAAGGCAAAAGGCAAGGTTTCCGGCGCTATCTCCTTCTCTCCGCAGACCTAGTCGCGCAAAGCAAGCCGCTAAGCCGGCGACCGGCAAGAGAGCTACAACGAAGCATGCCGAACGGAGAAAATAGCAGCAGCTCATCTGTTCACACCTTGTTTCTGCCATGTGCTTGAACGCCAAGACGTTCGCGCTTCTGTGAGATGAAAGACGTCCTTCTGCATATGTGGTTGCTCACACCGGTGCACTTGTTAGTGTATCCCTTCAGTCCTGGGCTGCGGGGCATTCAGAAGTGGCTCTGTGGAGACGTCTGCATAGAGGCAGCTGTCAGAACACGCACACTCGATTGTTCACCAAAACATATGCAGACGCGTCCTTAGCCTGTAGATTTGGATGCACAGAGTTCCCTGTGTTCGCAAGAGACAAGGGAATCGCGTCTGTACGCACAGAAGCAATAGCGGACCGTTTCCCTCGGAGTGAACGCGAAGAGCCGTCTATGTACTCGCAGACACGGGAACGTGCCTCAATGCGGTCACAGAGGCAGCAGCTTTTGCACAGATGCTCTGGTGATTCTGGCACTTTCCAGGCACACTCCTGAAAGCCGCGCACACTGCTGTTCACTCGCTAAACGACCTCTTGGGAAACACGTCTCCAGTCGACGGACCGCTCAGATTGCTTCTCGTGTAGCTGTGAACTGTGTCAGCGCAGGGAATCCGTCTCTGTTGAGCAGATGTCAATCCTGCCTCGCTTTTGCTTTGTTGCCTCTACCAAGATGATTTCCCGTTTCTCTCTTCACTGGAGCAGGCAGACACAGCCAACGCACATCAAGTGTCAAGAGACACGCTCTGCTGAGCTCAACGCTTGTGCAGATGCACATGTGCGACGAAGTCAACACACGTGCTTGTGGAGAGAAAGAAAGGGACTCCCAGGCGTGTGGAGCGACGGGGAGAAAGAGCGGGCGCTGAGGAACACAGTTTCAAACAGACTGTCTCCACACAAACAGGCACCTGTCTGCAGGTATCCTAGATCTTGATTCTTGAACTTGAGGAAACACGCGTCTGAGCAAAACTCCCAAACGCTTCCAGGAAAGACACACGCTCTCCCACAAGCACACAAGTGTTTGCCCTCAGCTATAGATCAGGGACAAGCTTGTGAAGAGATGCCCTGCTATTCTTTCGCCTTATGCCATCATGTGTTTCGTTCCTCTTGGAGATCGATTGTTAAACGTCTTTCCTAGGGCGACTGTGAAGCATTTGCCAGCGGAGGAGAAGTAGCACGGAGCAGCATTCAGTACTGCCTACGAGTGTCTTTGCTACCCTACTAGCGGAGCTCCAAGAACAGGCACACATCTTCAGGTACCTTCCAAATGTGGATTCCCCTGCAGCCCCGTAGGCGGGCGTGCAGTACGCCAACCATCAACGGAGGTTTTTCCCCTCAAGCCTGTCAGGACGTTGCTCGTCCGTCTTTCCCTCAATAGATGGGAGTAGGCGCGGTTGCGGATGTGTGCCTGTGTGTGGCCACGCGTTTGCTTAGGCATCAGAGTGTGAAAAGGTAGGTGCTTTTCTCTAGCTGCGTGTGCGTGCACGTGGTGCTGGGTGCACATCCCTGGGTGCTCGTGGAAAGGTTTCTGCATGGTTTTCGCTGAGGAATCGTGTGTGTGCACATGGACAAAGAGAAGGCGCAGCAACCGGGTTCCAGCGCCGAAGAAGGCAAAAGGCAAGTTTTCCGGCGCTATCTCCTTCTCTCCGCAGACCTAGTCGCGCAAAGCAAGCCGCTAAGCCGGCGACCGGCAAGAGAGCTACAACGAAGCATGCCGAACGGAGAAAATAGCAGCAGCTCATCTGTTCACACCTTGTTTCTGCCATGTGCTTGAACGCCAAGACGTTCGCGCTTCTGTGAGATGAAAGACGTCCTTCTGCATATGTGGTTGCTCACACCGGTGCACTTGTTAGTGTATCCCTTCAGTCCTGGGCTGCGGGGCATTCAGAAGTGGCTCTGTGGAGACGTCTGCATAGAGGCAGCTGTCAGAACACGCACACTCGATTGTTCACCAAAACATATGCAGACGCGTCCTTAGCCTGTAGATTTGGATGCACAGAGTTCCCTGTGTTCGCAAGAGACAAGGGAATCGCGTCTGTACGCACAGAAGCAATAGCGGACCGTTTCCCTCGGAGTGAACGCGAAGAGCCGTCTATGTACTCGCAGACACGGGAACGTGCCTCAATGCGGTCACAGAGGCAGCAGCTTTTGCACAGATGCTCTGGTGATTCTGGCACTTTCCAGGCACACTCCTGAAAGCCGCGCACACTGCTGTTCACTCGCTAAACGACCTCTTGGGAAACACGTCTCCGGTCGATGGACCGCTCAGATTGCTTCTCGTGTAACTGTGAACTGTGTCAGCGCAGGGAATCCGTCTCTGTTGAGCAGATGTCAATCCTGCCTCGCTTTTGCTTTGTTGCCTCTACCAAGATGATTTCCCGTTTCTCTCTTCACTGGAGCAGGCAGACACAGCCAACGCACATCAAGTGTCAAGAGACACGCTCTGCTGAGCTCAACGCTTGTGCAGATGCACATGTGCGACGAAGTCAACACACGTGCTTGTGGAGAGAAAGAAAGGGACTCCCAGGCGTGTGGAGCGACGGGGAGAAAGAGCGGGCGCTGAGGAACACAGTTTCAAACAGACTGTCTCCACACAAACAGGCACCTGTCTGCAGGTATCCTAGATCTTGATTCTTGAACTTGAGGAAACACGCGTCTGAGCAAAACTCCCAAACGCTTCCAGGAAAGACACACGCTCTCCCACAAGCACACAAGTGTTTGCCCTCAGCTATAGATCAGGGACAAGCTTGTGAAGAGATGCCCTGCTATTCTTTCGCCTTATGCCATCATGTGTTTCGTTCCTCTTGGAGATCGATTGTTAAACGTCTTTCCTAGGGCGACTGTGAAGCATTTGCCAGCGGAGGAGAAGTAGCACGGAGCAGCATTCAGTACTGCCTACGAGTGTCTTTGCTACCCTACTAGCGGAGCTCCAAGAACAGGCACACATCTTCAGGTACCTTCCAAATGTGGATTCCCCTGCAGCCCCGTAGGCGGGCGTGCAGTACGCCAACCATCAACGGACGTTTTTCCCCTCAAGCCTGTCAGGACGTTGCTCGTCCGTCTTTCCCTCAATAGATGGGAGTAGGCGCGCTTGCGGATGTGTGCGTGTGTGTGGCCACGCGTTTGCTTAGGCATCAGAGTGTGAAAAGGTAGGTGCTTTTCTCTAGCTGCGTGTGCGTGCACGTGGTGCTGGGTGCACATCCCTGGGTGCTCGTGGAAAGGTTTCTGCATGGTTTTCGCTGAGGAATCGTGTGTGTGCACATGGACAAAGAGAAGGCGCAGCAACCGGGTTCCAGCGCCGAAGAAGGCAAAAGGCAAGGTTTCCGGCGCTATCTCCTTCTCTCCGCAGACCTAGTCGCGCAAAGCAAGCCGCTAAGCCGGCGACCGGCAAGAGAGCTACAACGAAGCATGCCGAACGGAGAAAATAGCAGCAGCTCATCTGTTCACACCTTGTTTCTGCCATGTGCTTGAACGCCAAGACGTTCGCGCTTCTGTGAGATGAAAGACGTCCTTCTGCATATGTGGTTGCTCACACCGGTGCACTTGTTAGTGTATCCCTTCAGTCCTGGGCTGCGGGGCATTCAGAAGTGGCTCTGTGGAGACGTCTGCATAGAGGCAGCTGTCAGAACACGCACACTCGATTGTTCACCAAAACATATGCAGACGCGTCCTTAGCCTGTAGATTTGGATGCACAGAGTTCCCTGTGTTCGCAAGAGACAAGGGAATCGCGTCTGTACGCACAGAAGCAATAGCGGACCGTTTCCCTCGGAGTGAACGCGAAGAGCCGTCTATGTACTCGCAGACACGGGAACGTGCCTCAATGCGGTCACAGAGGCAGCAGCTTTTGCACAGATGCTCTGGTGATTCTGGCACTTTCCAGGCACACTCCTGAAAGCCGCGCACACTGCTGTTCACTCGCTAAACGACCTCTTGGGAAACACGTCTCCGGTCGATGGACCGCTCAGATTGCTTCTCGTGTAACTGTGAACTGTGTCAGCGCAGGGAATCCGTCTCTGTTGAGCAGATGTCAATCCTGCCTCGCTTTTGCTTTGTTGCCTCTACCAAGATGATTTCCCGTTTCTCTCTTCACTGGAGCACGCAGACACAGCCAACGCACATCAAGTGTCAAGAGACACGCTCTGCTGAGCTCAACGCTTGTGCAGATGCACATGTGCGACGAAGTCAACACACGTGCTTGTGGAGAGAAAGAAAGGGACTCCCAGGCGTGTGGAGCGACGGGGAGAAAGAGCGGGCGCTGAGGAACACAGTTTCAAACAGACTGTCTCCACACAAACAGGCACCTGTCTGCAGGTATCCTAGATCTTGATTCTTGAACTTGAGGAAACACGCGTCTGAGCAAAACTCCCAAACGCTTCCAGGAAAGACACACGCTCTCCCACAAGCACACAAGTGTTTGCCCTCAGCTATAGATCAGGGACAAGCTTGTGAAGAGATGCCCTGCTATTCTTTCGCCTTATGCCATCACGTGTTTCGTTCCTCTTGGAGATCGATTGTTAAACGTCTTTCCTAGGGCGACTGTGAAGCATTTGCCAGCGGAGGAGAAGTAGCACGGAGCAGCATTCAGTACTGCCTACGAGTGTCTTTGCTACCCTACTAGCGGAGCTCCAAGAACAGGCACACATCTTCAGGTACCTTCCAAATGTGGATTCCCCTGCAGCCCCGTAGGCGGGCGTGCAGTACGCCAACCATCAACGGACGTTTTTCCCCTCAAGCCTGTCAGGACGTTGCTCGTCCGTCTTTCCCTCAATAGATGGGAGTAGGCGCGCTTGCGGATGTGTGCGTGTGTGTGGCCACGCGTTTGCTTAGGCATCAGTGTGTGAAAAGGTAGGTGCTTTTCTCTAGCTGCGTGTGCGTGCACGTGGTGCTGGGTGCACATCCCTGGGTGCTCGTGGAAAGGTTTCTGCATGGTTTTCGCTGAGGAATCGTGTGTGTGCACATGGACAAAGAGAAGGCGCAGCAACCAGGTTCCAGCGCCGAAGAAGGCAAAAGGCAAGGTTTCCGGCGCTATCTCCTTCTCTCCGCAGACCTAGTCGCGCAAAGCAAGCCGCTAAGCCGGCGACCGGCAAGAGAGCTACAACGAAGCATGCCGAACGGAGAAAATAGCAGCAGCTCATCTGTTCACACCTTGTTTCTGCCATGTGCTTGAACGCCAAGACGTTTGCGCTTCTGTGAGATGAAAGACGTCCTTCTGCATATGTGGTTGCTCACACCGGTGCACTTGTTAGTGTATCCCTTCAGTCCTGGGCTGCGGGGCATTCAGAAGTGGCTCTGTGGAGACGTCTGCATAGAGGCAGCTGTCAGAACACGCACACTCGATTGTTCACCAAAACATATGCAGACGCGTCCTTAGCCTGTAGATTTGGATGCACAGAGTTCCCTGTGTTCGCAAGAGACAAGGGAATCGCGTCTGTACGCACAGAAGCAATAGCGGACCGTTTCCCTCGGAGTGAACGCGAAGAGCCGTCTATGTACTCGCAGACACGGGAACGTGCCTCAATGCGGTCACAGAGGCAGCAGCTTTTGCACAGATGCTCTGGTGATTCTGGCACTTTCCAGGCACACTCCTGAAAGCCGCGCACACTGCTGTTCACTCGCTAAACGACCTCTTGGGAAACACGTCTCCGGTCGATGGACCGCTCAGATTGCTTCTCGTGTAACTGTGAACTGTGTCAGCGCAGGGAATCCGTCTCTGTTGAGCAGATGTCAATCCTGCCTCGCTTTTGCTTTGTTGCCTCTACCAAGATGATTTCCCGTTTCTCTCTTCACTGGAGCACGCAGACACAGCCAACGCACATCAAGTGTCAAGAGACACGCTCTGCTGAGCTCAACGCTTGTGCAGATGCACATGTGCGACGAAGTCAACACACGTGCTTGTGGAGAGAAAGAAAGGGACTCCCAGGCGTGTGGAGCGACGGGGAGAAAGAGCGGGCGCTGAGGAACACAGTTTCAAACAGACTGTCTCCACACAAACAGGCACCTGTCTGCAGGTATCCTAGATCTTGATTCTTGAACTTGAGGAAACACGCGTCTGAGCAAAACTCCCAAACGCTTCCAGGAAAGACACACGCTCTCCCACAAGCACACAAGTGTTTGCCCTCAGCTATAGATCAGGGACAAGCTTGTGAAGAGATGCGCTGCTATTCTTTCGCCTTATGGCATCACGTGTTTCGTTCCTCTTGGAGATCGATTGTTAAACGTCTTTCCTAGGGCGACTGTGAAGCATTTGCCAGCGGAGGAGAAGTAGCACGGAGCAGCATTCAGTACTGCCTACGAGTGTCTTTGCTACCCTACTAGCGGAGCTCCAAGAACAGGCACACATCTTCAGGTACCTTCCAAATGTGGATTCCCCTGCAGCCCCGTAGGCGGGCGTGCAGTACGCCAACCATCAACGGACGTTTTTCCCCTCAAGCCTGTCAGGACGTTGCTCGTCCGTCTTTCCCTCAATAGATGGGAGTAGGCGCGCTTGCGGATGTGTGCGTGTGTGTGGCCACGCGTTTGCTTAGGCATCAGTGTGTGAAAAGGTAGGTGCTTTTCTCTAGCTGCGTGTGCGTGCACGTGGTGCTGGGTGCACATCCCTGGGTGCTCGTGGAAAGGTTTCTGCATGGTTTTCGCTGAGGAATCGTGTGTGTGCACATGGACAAAGAGAAGGCGCAGCAACCGGGTTCCAGCGCCGAAGAAGGCAAAAGGCAAGGTTTCCGGCGCTATCTCCTTCTCTCCGCAGACCTAGTCGCGCAAAGCAAGCCGCTAAGCCGGCGACCGGCAAGAGAGCTACAACGAAGCATGCCGAACGGAGAAAATAGCAGCAGCTCATCTGTTCACACCTTGTTTCTGCCATGTGCTTGAACGCCAAGACGTTCGCGCTTCTGTGAGATGAAAGACGTCCTTCTGCATATGTGGTTGCTCACACCGGTGCACTTGTTAGTGTATCCCTTCAGTCCTGGGCTGCGGGGCATTCAGAAGTGGCTCTGTGGAGACGTCTGCATAGAGACAGCTGTCAGAGCACGCACACTCGATTGTTCACCAAAACATATGCAGACGCGTCCTTAGCCTGTAGATTTGGATGCACAGAGTTCCCTGTGTTCGCAAGAGACAAGGGAATCGCGTCTGTACGCACAGAAGCAATAGCGGACCGTTTCCCTCGGAGTGAACGCTAAAGAGCCGTTTATGTACTCGCAGACACGGGAACGTGCCTCAATGCGGTCACAGAGGCAGCAGCTTTTGCACAGATGCTCTGGTGATTCTGGCACTTTCCAGGCACACTCCTGAAAGTCGCGCACACTGCTGTTCACTCGCTAAACGACCTCTTGGGAAACACGTCTCCAGTCGACGGACCGCTCAGATTGCTTCTCGTGTAACTGTGAACTGTGTCAGCGCAGGGAATCCGTCTCTGTTGAGCAGATGTCAATCCTGCCTCGCTTTTGCTTTGTTGCCTCTACCAAGATGATTTCCCGTTTCTCTCTTCACTGGAGCAGGCAGACACAGCCAACGCACATCAAGTGTCAAGAGACACGCTCTGCTGAGCTCAACGCTTGTGCAGAGGCACATGTGCGACGAAGTCAACACACGTGCTTGTGGAGAGAAAGAAAGGGACTCCCAGGCGTGTGGAGCGACGGGGAGAAAGAGCGGGCGCTGAGGAACACAGTTTCAAACAGACTGTCTCCACACAAACAGGCACCTGTCTGCAGGTATCCTAGATCTTGATTCTTGAACTTGAGGAAACACGCGTCTGAGCAAAACTCCCAAACGCTTCCAGGAAAGACACACACTCTCCCACAAGCACACAAGTGTTTGCCCTCAGCTATAGATCAGGGACAAGCTTGTGAAGAGATGCCCTGCTATTATTTCGCCTTATGCCATCATGTGTTTCGTTCCTCTTGGAGATCGATTGTTAAACGTCTTTCCTAGGGCGACTGTGAAGCATTTGCCAGCGGAGGAGAAGTAGCACGGAGCAGCATTCAGTACTGCCTACGAGTGTCTTTGCTACCCTACTAGCGGAGCTCCAAGAACAGGCACACATCTTCAGGTACCTTCCAAATGTGGATTCCCCTGCAGCCCCGTAGGCGGGCGTGCAGTACGCCAACCATCAACGGACGTTTTTCCCCTCAAGCCTGTCAGGACGTTGCTCGTCCGTCTTTCCCTCAATAGATGGGAGTAGGCGCGCTTGCGGATGTGTGCGTGTGTGTGGCCACGCGTTTGCTTAGGCATCAGAGTGTGAAAAGGTAGGTGCTTTTCTCTAGCTGCGTGTGCGTGCACGTGGTGCTGGGTGCACATCCCTGGGTGCTCGTGGAAAGGTTTCTGCATGGTTTTCGCTGAGGAATCGTGTGTGTGCACATGGACAAAGAGAAGGCGCAGCAACCAGGTTCCAGCGCCGAAGAAGGCAAAAGGCAAGGTTTCCGGCGCTATCTCCTTCTCTCCGCAGACCTAGTCGCGCAAAGCAAGCCGCTAAGCCGGCGACCGGCAAGAGAGCTACAACGAAGCATGCCGAACGGAGAAAATAGCAGCAGCTCATCTGTTCACACCTTGTTTCTGCCATGTGCTTGAACGCCAAGACGTTTGCGCTTCTGTGAGATGAAAGACGTCCTTCTGCATATGTGGTTGCTCACACCGGTGCACTTGTTAGTGTATCCCTTCAGTCCTGGGCTGCGGGGCATTCAGAAGTGGCTCTGTGGAGACGTCTGCATAGAGGCAGCTGTCAGAACACGCACACTCGATTGTTCACCAAAACATATGCAGACGCGTCCTTAGCCTGTAGATTTGGATGCACAGAGTTCCCTGTGTTCGCAAGAGACAAGGGAATCGCGTCTGTACGCACAGAAGCAATAGCGGACCGTTTCCCTCGGAGTGAACGCGAAGAGCCGTCTATGTACTCGCAGACACGGGAACGTGCCTCAATGCGGTCACAGAGGCAGCAGCTTTTGCACAGATGCTCTGGTGATTCTGGCACTTTCCAGGCACACTCCTGAAAGCCGCGCACACTGCTGTTCACTCGCTAAACGACCTCTTGGGAAACACGTCTCCGGTCGATGGACCGCTCAGATTGCTTCTCGTGTAACTGTGAACTGTGTCAGCGCAGGGAATCCGTCTCTGTTGAGCAGATGTCAATCCTGCCTCGCTTTTGCTTTGTTGCCTCTACCAAGATGATTTCCCGTTTCTCTCTTCACTGGAGCACGCAGACACAGCCAACGCACATCAAGTGTCAAGAGACACGCTCTGCTGAGCTCAACGCTTGTGCAGATGCACATGTGCGACGAAGTCAACACACGTGCTTGTGGAGAGAAAGAAAGGGACTCCCAGGCGTGTGGAGCGACGGGGAGAAAGAGCGGGCGCTGAGGAACACAGTTTCAAACAGACTGTCTCCACACAAACAGGCACCTGTCTGCAGGTATCCTAGATCTTGATTCTTGAACTTGAGGAAACACGCGTCTGAGCAAAACTCCCAAACGCTTCCAGGAAAGACACACGCTCTCCCACAAGCACACAAGTGTTTGCCCTCAGCTATAGATCAGGGACAAGCTTGTGAAGAGATGCGCTGCTATTCTTTCGCCTTATGGCATCACGTGTTTCGTTCCTCTTGGAGATCGATTGTTAAACGTCTTTCCTAGGGCGACTGTGAAGCATTTGCCAGCGGAGGAGAAGTAGCACGGAGCAGCATTCAGTACTGCCTACGAGTGTCTTTGCTACCCTACTAGCGGAGCTCCAAGAACAGGCACACATCTTCAGGTACCTTCCAAATGTGGATTCCCCTGCAGCCCCGTAGGCGGGCGTGCAGTACGCCAACCATCAACGGACGTTTTTCCCCTCAAGCCTGTCAGGACGTTGCTCGTCCGTCTTTCCCTCAATAGATGGGAGTAGGCGCGCTTGCGGATGTGTGCGTGTGTGTGGCCACGCGTTTGCTTAGGCATCAGAGTGTGAAAAGGTAGGTGCTTTTCTCTAGCTGCGTGTGCGTGCACGTGGTGCTGGGTGCACATCCCTGGGTGCTCGTGGAAAGGTTTCTGCATGGTTTTCGCTGAGGAATCGTGTGTGTGCACATGGACAAAGAGAAGGCGCAGCAACCAGGTTCCAGCGCCGAAGAAGGCAAAAGGCAAGGTTTCCGGCGCTATCTCCTTCTCTCCGCAGACCTAGTCGCGCAAAGCAAGCCGCTAAGCCGGCGACCGGCAAGAGAGCTACAACGAAGCATGCCGAACGGAGAAAATAGCAGCAGCTCATCTGTTCACACCTTGTTTCTGCCATGTGCTTGAACGCCAAGACGTTTGCGCTTCTGTGAGATGAAAGACGTCCTTCTGCATATGTGGTTGCTCACACCGGTGCACTTGTTAGTGTATCCCTTCAGTCCTGGGCTGCGGGGCATTCAGAAGTGGCTCTGTGGAGACGTCTGCATAGAGGCAGCTGTCAGAACACGCACACTCGATTGTTCACCAAAACATATGCAGACGCGTCCTTAGCCTGTAGATTTGGATGCACAGAGTTCCCTGTGTTCGCAAGAGACAAGGGAATCGCGTCTGTACGCACAGAAGCAATAGCGGACCGTTTCCCTCGGAGTGAACGCGAAGAGCCGTCTATGTACTCGCAGACACGGGAACGTGCCTCAATGCGGTCACAGAGGCAGCAGCTTTTGCACAGATGCTCTGGTGATTCTGGCACTTTCCAGGCACACTCCTGAAAGCCGCGCACACTGCTGTTCACTCGCTAAACGACCTCTTGGGAAACACGTCTCCGGTCGATGGACCGCTCAGATTGCTTCTCGTGTAACTGTGAACTGTGTCAGCGCAGGGAATCCGTCTCTGTTGAGCAGATGTCAATCCTGCCTCGCTTTTGCTTTGTTGCCTCTACCAAGATGATTTCCCGTTTCTCTCTTCACTGGAGCACGCAGACACAGCCAACGCACATCAAGTGTCAAGAGACACGCTCTGCTGAGCTCAACGCTTGTGCAGATGCACATGTGCGACGAAGTCAACACACGTGCTTGTGGAGAGAAAGAAAGGGACTCCCAGGCGTGTGGAGCGACGGGGAGAAAGAGCGGGCGCTGAGGAACACAGTTTCAAACAGACTGTCTCCACACAAACAGGCACCTGTCTGCAGGTATCCTAGATCTTGATTCTTGAACTTGAGGAAACACGCGTCTGAGCAAAACTCCCAAACGCTTCCAGGAAAGACACACGCTCTCCCACAAGCACACAAGTGTTTGCCCTCAGCTATAGATCAGGGACAAGCTTGTGAAGAGATGCGCTGCTATTCTTTCGCCTTATGGCATCACGTGTTTCGTTCCTCTTGGAGATCGATTGTTAAACGTCTTTCCTAGGGCGACTGTGAAGCATTTGCCAGCGGAGGAGAAGTAGCACGGAGCAGCATTCAGTACTGCCTACGAGTGTCTTTGCTACCCTACTAGCGGAGCTCCAAGAACAGGCACACATCTTCAGGTACCTTCCAAATGTGGATTCCCCTGCAGCCCCGTAGGCGGGCGTGCAGTACGCCAACCATCAACGGACGTTTTTCCCCTCAAGC
This sequence comes from Patagioenas fasciata, assembly GCF_037038585.1. Lineage (NCBI taxonomy): Eukaryota > Metazoa > Chordata > Aves > Columbiformes > Columbidae > Patagioenas > Patagioenas fasciata. The sequence goes on along the minus strand of NC_092523.1, from coordinate 51,093,953 downwards.
CTGTCAGGACGTTGCTCGTCCGTCTTTCCCTCAATAGATGGGAGTAGGCGCGCTTGCGGATGTGTGCGTGTGTGTGGCCACGCGTTTGCTTAGGCATCAGTGTGTGAAAAGGTAGGTGCTTTTCTCTAGCTGCGTGTGCGTGCACGTGGTGCTGGGTGCACATCCCTGGGTGCTCGTGGAAAGGTTTCTGCATGGTTTTCGCTGAGGAATCGTGTGTGTGCACATGGACAAAGAGAAGGCGCAGCAACCGGGTTCCAGCGCCGAAGAAGGCAAAAGGCAAGGTTTCCGGCGCTATCTCCTTCTCTCCGCAGACCTAGTCGCGCAAAGCAAGCCGCTAAGCCGGCGACCGGCAAGAGAGCTACAACGAAGCATGCCGAACGGAGAAAATAGCAGCAGCTCATCTGTTCACACCTTGTTTCTGCCATGTGCTTGAACGCCAAGACGTTTGCGCTTCTGTGAGATGAAAGACGTCCTTCTGCATATGTGGTTGCTCACACCGGTGCACTTGTTAGTGTATCCCTTCAGTCCTGGGCTGCGGGGCATTCAGAAGTGGCTCTGTGGAGACGTCTGCATAGAGGCAGCTGTCAGAACACGCACACTCGATTGTTCACCAAAACATATGCAGACGCGTCCTTAGCCTGTAGATTTGGATGCACAGAGTTCCCTGTGTTCGCAAGAGACAAGGGAATCGCGTCTGTACGCACAGAAGCAATAGCGGACCGTTTCCCTCGGAGTGAACGCGAAGAGCCGTCTATGTACTCGCAGACACGGGAACGTGCCTCAATGCGGTCACAGAGGCAGCAGCTTTTGCACAGATGCTCTGGTGATTCTGGCACTTTCCAGGCACACTCCTGAAAGCCGCGCACACTGCTGTTCACTCGCTAAACGACCTCTTGGGAAACACGTCTCCGGTCGATGGACCGCTCAGATTGCTTCTCGTGTAACTGTGAACTGTGTCAGCGCAGGGAATCCGTCTCTGTTGAGCAGATGTCAATCCTGCCTCGCTTTTGCTTTGTTGCCTCTACCAAGATGATTTCCCGTTTCTCTCTTCACTGGAGCACGCAGACACAGCCAACGCACATCAAGTGTCAAGAGACACGCTCTGCTGAGCTCAACGCTTGTGCAGATGCACATGTGCGACGAAGTCAACACACGTGCTTGTGGAGAGAAAGAAAGGGACTCCCAGGCGTGTGGAGCGACGGGGAGAAAGAGCGGGCGCTGAGGAACACAGTTTCAAACAGACTGTCTCCACACAAACAGGCACCTGTCTGCAGGTATCCTAGATCTTGATTCTTGAACTTGAGGAAACACGCGTCTGAGCAAAACTCCCAAACGCTTCCAGGAAAGACACACGCTCTCCCACAAGCACACAAGTGTTTGCCCTCAGCTATAGATCAGGGACAAGCTTGTGAAGAGATGCGCTGCTATTCTTTCGCCTTATGGCATCACGTGTTTCGTTCCTCTTGGAGATCGATTGTTAAACGTCTTTCCTAGGGCGACTGTGAAGCATTTGCCAGCGGAGGAGAAGTAGCACGGAGCAGCATTCAGTACTGCCTACGAGTGTCTTTGCTACCCTACTAGCGGAGCTCCAAGAACAGGCACACATCTTCAGGTACCTTCCAAATGTGGATTCCCCTGCAGCCCCGTAGGCGGGCGTGCAGTACGCCAACCATCAACGGACGTTTTTCCCCTCAAGCCTGTCAGGACGTTGCTCGTCCGTCTTTCCCTCAATAGATGGGAGTAGGCGCGCTTGCGGATGTGTGCGTGTGTGTGGCCACGCGTTTGCTTAGGCATCAGTGTGTGAAAAGGTAGGTGCTTTTCTCTAGCTGCGTGTGCGTGCACGTGGTGCTGGGTGCACATCCCTGGGTGCTCGTGGAAAGGTTTCTGCATGGTTTTCGCTGAGGAATCGTGTGTGTGCACATGGACAAAGAGAAGGCGCAGCAACCGGGTTCCAGCGCCGAAGAAGGCAAAAGGCAAGGTTTCCGGCGCTATCTCCTTCTCTCCGCAGACCTAGTCGCGCAAAGCAAGCCGCTAAGCCGGCGACCGGCAAGAGAGCTACAACGAAGCATGCCGAACGGAGAAAATAGCAGCAGCTCATCTGTTCACACCTTGTTTCTGCCATGTGCTTGAACGCCAAGACATTCGCGCTTCTGTGAGATGAAAGACGTCCTTCTGCATATGTGGTTGCTCACACCGGTGCACTTGTTAGTCTATCCCTTCAGTCCTGGGCTGCGGGGCATTCAGAAGTGGCTCTGTGGAGACGTCTGCATAGAGACAGCTGTCAGAGCACGCACACTCGATTGTTCACCAAAACATATGCAGACGCGTCCTTAGCCTGTAGATTTGGATGCACAGAGTTCCCTGTGTTCGCAAGAGACAAGGGAATCGCGTCTGTACGCACAGAAGCAATAGCGGACCGTTTCCCTCGGAGTGAACGCGAAGAGCCGTCTATGTACTCGCAGACACGGGAACGTGCCTCAATGCGGTCACAGAGGCAGCAGCTTTTGCACAGATGCTCTGGTGATTCTGGCACTTTCCAGGCACACTCCTGAAAGTCGCGCACACTGCTGTTCACTCGCTAAACGACCTCTTGGGAAACACGTCTCCAGTCGACGGACCGCTCAGATTGCTTCTCGTGTAACTGTGAACTGTGTCAGCGCAGGGAATCCGTCTCTGTTGAGCAGATGTCAATCCTGCCTCGCTTTTGCTTTGTTGCCTCTACCAAGATGATTTCCCGTTTCTCTCTTCACTGGAGCAGGCAGACACAGCCAACGCACATCAAGTGTCAAGAGACACGCTCTGCTGAGCTCAACGCTTGTGCAGAGGCACATGTGCGACGAAGTCAACACACGTGCTTGTGGAGAGAAAGAAAGGGACTCCCAGGCGTGTGGAGCGACGGGGAGAAAGAGCGGGCGCTGAGGAACACAGTTTCAAACAGACTGTCTCCACACAAACAGGCACCTGTCTGCAGGTATCCTAGATCTTGATTCTTGAACTTGAGGAAACACGCGTCTGAGCAAAACTCCCAAACGCTTCCAGGAAAGACACACGCTCTCCCACAAGCACACAAGTGTTTGCCCTCAGCTATAGATCAGGGACAAGCTTGTGAAGAGATGCCCTGCTATTCTTTCGCCTTATGGCATCACGTGTTTCGTTCCTCTTGGAGATCGATTGTTAAACGTCTTTCCTCGGGCGACTGTGAAGCATTTGCCAGCGGAGGAGAAGTAGCACGGAGCAGCATTCAGTACTGCCTACGAGTGTCTTTGCTACCCTACTAGCGGAGCTCCAAGAACAGGCACACATCTTCAGGTACCTTCCAAATGTGGATTCCCCTGCAGCCCCGTAGGCGGGCGTGCAGTACGCCAACCATCAACGGACGTTTTTCCCCTCAAGCCTGTCAGGACGTTGCTCGTCCGTCTTTCCCTCAATAGATGGGAGTAGGCGCGCTTGCGGATGTGTGCGTGTGTGTGGCCACGCGTTTGCTTAGGCATCAGTGTGTGAAAAGGTAGGTGCTTTTCTCTAGCTGCGTGTGCGTGCACGTGGTGCTGGGTGCACATCCCTGGGTGCTCGTGGAAAGGTTTCTGCATGGTTTTCGCTGAGGAATCGTGTGTGTGCACATGGACAAAGAGAAGGCGCAGCAACCGGGTTCCAGCGCCGAAGAAGGCAAAAGGCAAGGTTTCCGGCGCTTGTGTGCTTGTGGGAGAGCGTGTGTCTTTCCTGGAAGCGTTTGGGAGTTTTGCTCAGACGCGTGTTTCCTCAAGTTCAAGAATCAAGATCTAGGATACCTGCAGACAGGTGCCTGTTTGTGTGGAGACAGTCTGTTTGAAACTGTGTTCCTCAGCGCCCGCTCTTTCTCCCCGTCGCTCCACACGCCTGGGAGTCCCTTTCTTTCTCTCCACAAGCACGTGTGTTGACTTCGTCGCACATGTGCCTCTGCACAAGCGTTGAGCTCAGCAGAGCGTGTCTCTTGACACTTGATGTGCGTTGGCTGTGTCTGCCTGCTCCAGTGAAGAGAGAAACGGGAAATCATCTTGGTAGAGGCAACAAAGCAAAAGCGAGGCAGGATTGACATCTGCTCAACAGAGACGGATTCCCTGCGCTGACACAGTTCACAGTTACACGAGAAGCAATCTGAGCGGTCCGTCGACTGGAGACGTGTTTCCCAAGAGGTCGTTTAGCGAGTGAACAGCAGTGTGCGCGACTTTCAGGAGTGTGCCTGGAAAGTGCCAGAATCACCAGAGCATCTGTGCAAAAGCTGCTGCCTCTGTGACCGCATTGAGGCACGTTCCCGTGTCTGCGAGTACATAGACGGCTCTTCGCGTTCACTCCGAGGGAAACGGTCCGCTATTGCTTCTGTGCGTACAGACGCGATTCCCTTGTCTCTTGCGAACACAGGGAACTCTGTGCATCCAAATCTACAGGCTAAGGACGCGTCTGCATATGTTTTGGTGAACAATCGAGTGTGCGTGCTCTGACAGCTGTCTCTATGCAGACGTCTCCACAGAGCCACTTCTGAATGCCCCGCAGCCCAGGACTGAAGGGATAGACTAACAAGTGCACCGGTGTGAGCAACCACATATGCAGAAGGACGTCTTTCATCTCACAGAAGCGCGAATGTCTTGGCGTTCAAGCACATGGCAGAAACAAGGTGTGAACAGATGAGCTGCTGCTATTTTCTCCGTTCGGCATGCTTCGTTGTAGCTCTCTTGCCGGTCGCCGGCTTAGCGGCTTGCTTTGCGCGACTAGGTCTGCGGAGAGAAGGAGATAGCGCCGGAAACCTTGCCTTTTGCCTTCTTCGGCGCTGGAACCCGGTTGCTGCGCCTTCTCTTTGTCCATGTGCACACACACGATTCCTCAGCGAAAACCATGCAGAAACCTTTCCACGAGCACCCAGGGATGTGCACCCAGCACCACGTGCACGCACACGCAGCTAGAGAAAAGCACCTACCTTTTCACACACTGATGCCTAAGCAAACGCGTGGCCACACACACGCACACATCCGCAAGCGCGCCTACTCCCATCTATTGAGGGAAAGACGGACGAGCAACGTCCTGACAGGCTTGAGGGGAAAAACGTCCGTTGATGGTTGGCGTACTGCACGCCCGCCTACGGGGCTGCAGGGGAATCCACATTTGGAAGGTACCTGAAGATGTGTGCCTGTTCTTGGAGCTCCGCTAGTAGGGTAGCAAAGACACTCGTAGGCAGTACTGAATGCTGCTCCGTGCTACTTCTCCTCCGCTGGCAAATGCTTCACAGTCGCCCTAGGAAAGACGTTTAACAATCGATCTCCAAGAGGAACGAAACACGTGATGCCATAAGGCGAAAGAATAGCAGCGCATCTCTTCACAAGCTTGTCCCTGATCTATAGCTGAGGGCAAACACTTGTGTGCTTGTGGGAGAGCGTGTGTCTTTCCTGGAAGCGTTTGGGAGTTTTGCTCAGACGCGTGTTTCCTCAAGTTCAAGAATCAAGATCTAGGATACCTGCAGACAGGTGCCTGTTTGTGTGGAGACAGTCTGTTTGAAACTGTGTTCCTCAGCGCCCGCTCTTTCTCCCCGTCGCTCCACACGCCTGGGAGTCCCTTTCTTTCTCTCCACAAGCACGTGTGTTGACTTCGTCGCACATGTGCATCTGCACAAGCGTTGAGCTCAGCAGAGCGTGTCTCTTGACACTTGATGTGCGTTGGCTGTGTCTGCGTGCTCCAGTGAAGAGAGAAACGGGAAATCATCTTGGTAGAGGCAACAAAGCAAAAGCGAGGCAGGATTGACATCTGCTCAACAGAGACGGATTCCCTGCGCTGACACAGTTCACAGTTACACGAGAAGCAATCTGAGCGGTCCATCGACCGGAGACGTGTTTCCCAAGAGGTCGTTTAGCGAGTGAACAGCAGTGTGCGCGGCTTTCAGGAGTGTGCCTGGAAAGTGCCAGAATCACCAGAGCATCTGTGCAAAAGCTGCTGCCTCTGTGACCGCATTGAGGCACGTTCCCGTGTCTGCGAGTACATAGACGGCTCTTCGCGTTCACTCCGAGGGAAACGGTCCGCTATTGCTTCTGTGCGTACAGACGCGATTCCCTTGTCTCTTGCGAACACAGGGAACTCTGTGCATCCAAATCTACAGGCTAAGGACGCGTCTGCATATGTTTTGGTGAACAATCGAGTGTGCGTGTTCTGACAGCTGCCTCTATGCAGACGTCTCCACAGAGCCACTTCTGAATGCCCCGCAGCCCAGGACTGAAGGGATACACTAACAAGTGCACCGGTGTGAGCAACCACATATGCAGAAGGACGTCTTTCATCTCACAGAAGCGCAAACGTCTTGGCGTTCAAGCACATGGCAGAAACAAGGTGTGAACAGATGAGCTGCTGCTATTTTCTCCGTTCGGCATGCTTCGTTGTAGCTCTCTTGCCGGTCGCCGGCTTAGCGGCTTGCTTTGCGCGACTAGGTCTGCGGAGAGAAGGAGATAGCGCCGGAAACCTTGCCTTTTGCCTTCTTCGGCGCTGGAACCTGGTTGCTGCGCCTTCTCTTTGTCCATGTGCACACACACGATTCCTCAGCGAAAACCATGCAGAAACCTTTCCACGAGCACCCAGGGATGTGCACCCAGCACCACGTGCACGCACACGCAGCTAGAGAAAAGCACCTACCTTTTCACACACTGATGCCTAAGCAAACGCGTGGCCACACACACGCACACATCCGCAAGCGCGCCTACTCCCATCTATTGAGGGAAAGACGGACGAGCAACGTCCTGACAGGCTTGAGGGGAAAAACGTCCGTTGATGGTTGGCGTACTGCACGCCCGCCTACGGGGCTGCAGGGGAATCCACATTTGGAAGGTACCTGAAGATGTGTGCCTGTTCTTGGAGCTCCGCTAGTAGGGTAGCAAAGACACTCGTAGGCAGTACTGAATGCTGCTCCGTGCTACTTCTCCTCCGCTGGCAAATGCTTCACAGTCGCCCTAGGAAAGACGTTTAACAATCGATCTCCAAGAGGAACGAAACACGTGATGGCATAAGGCGAAAGAATAGCAGGGCATCTCTTCACAAGCTTGTCCCTGATCTATAGCTGAGGGCAAACACTTGTGTGCTTGTGGGAGAGCGTGTGTCTTTCCTGGAAGCGTTTGGGAGTTTTGCTCAGACGCGTGTTTCCTCAAGTTCAAGAATCAAGATCTAGGATACCTGCAGACAGGTGCCTGTTTGTGTGGAGACAGTCTGTTTGAAACTGTGTTCCTCAGCGCCCGCTCTTTCTCCCCGTCGCTCCACACGCCTGGGAGTCCCTTTCTTTCTCTCCACAAGCACGTGTGTTGACTTCGTCGCACATGTGCATCTGCACAAGCGTTGAGCTCAGCAGAGCGTGTCTCTTGACACTTGATGTGCGTTGGCTGTGTCTGCGTGCTCCAGTGAAGAGAGAAACGGGAAATCATCTTGGTAGAGGCAACAAAGCAAAAGCGAGGCAGGATTGACATCTGCTCAACAGAGACGGATTCCCTGCGCTGACACAGTTCACAGTTACACGAGAAGCAATCTGAGCGGTCCATCGACCGGAGACGTGTTTCCCAAGAGGTCGTTTAGCGAGTGAACAGCAGTGTGCGCGGCTTTCAGGAGTGTGCCTGGAAAGTGCCAGAATCACCAGAGCATCTGTGCAAAAGCTGCTGCCTCTGTGACCGCATTGAGGCACGTTCCCGTGTCTGCGAGTACATAGACGGCTCTTCGCGTTCACTCCGAGGGAAACGGTCCGCTATTGCTTCTGTGCGTACAGACGCGATTCCCTTGTCTCTTGCGAACACAGGGAACTCTGTGCATCCAAATCTACAGGCTAAGGACGCGTCTGCATATGTTTTGGTGAACAATCGAGTGTGCGTGTTCTGACAGCTGCCTCTATGCAGACGTCTCCACAGAGCCACTTCTGAATGCCCCGCAGCCCAGGACTGAAGGGATACACTAACAAGTGCACCGGTGTGAGCAACCACATATGCAGAAGGACGTCTTTCATCTCACAGAAGCGCGAACGTCTTGGCGTTCAAGCACATGGCAGAAACAAGGTGTGAACAGATGAGCTGCTGCTATTTTCTCCGTTCGGCATGCTTCGTTGTAGCTCTCTTGCCGGTCGCCGGCTTAGCGGCTTGCTTTGCGCGACTAGGTCTGCGGAGAGAAGGAGATAGCGCCGGAAACCTTGCCTTTTGCCTTCTTCGGCGCTGGAACCCGGTTGCTGCGCCTTCTCTTTGTCCATGTGCACACACACGATTCCTCAGCGAAAACCATGCAGAAACCTTTCCACGAGCACCCAGGGATGTGCACCCAGCACCACGTGCACGCACACGCAGCTAGAGAAAAGCACCTACCTTTTCACACTCTGATGCCTAAGCAAACGCGTGGCCACACACACGCACACATCCGCAAGCGCGCCTACTCCCATCTATTGAGGGAAAGACGGACGAGCAACGTCCTGACAGGCTTGAGGGGAAAAACGTCCGTTGATGGTTGGCGTACTGCACGCCCGCCTACGGGGCTGCAGGGGAATCCACATTTGGAAGGTACCTGAAGATGTGTGCCTGTTCTTGGAGCTCCGCTAGTAGGGTAGCAAAGACACTCGTAGGCAGTACTGAATGCTGCTCCGTGCTACTTCTCCTCCGCTGGCAAATGCTTCACAGTCGCCCTAGGAAAGACGTTTAACAATCGATCTCCAAGAGGAACGAAACACATGATGGCATAAGGCGAAAGAATAGCAGGGCATCTCTTCACAAGCTTGTCCCTGATCTATAGCTGAGGGCAAACACTTGTGTGCTTGTGGGAGAGCGTGTGTCTTTCCTGGAAGCGTTTGGGAGTTTTGCTCAGACGCGTGTTTCCTCAAGTTCAAGAATCAAGATCTAGGATACCTGCAGACAGGTGCCTGTTTGTGTGGAGACAGTCTGTTTGAAACTGTGTTCCTCAGCGCCCGCTCTTTCTCCCCGTCGCTCCACACGCCTGGGAGTCCCTTTCTTTCTCTCCACAAGCACGTGTGTTGACTTCGTCGCACATGTGCATCTGCACAAGCGTTGAGCTCAGCAGAGCGTGTCTCTTGACACTTGATGTGCGTTGGCTGTGTCTGCGTGCTCCAGTGAAGAGAGAAACGGGAAATCATCTTGGTAGAGGCAACAAAGCAAAAGCGAGGCAGGATTGACATCTGCTCAACAGAGACGGATTCCCTGCGCTGACACAGTTCACAGTTACACGAGAAGCAATCTGAGCGGTCCGTCGACCGGAGACGTGTTTCCCAAGACGTCGTTTAGCGAGTGAACAGCAGTGTGCGCGGCTTTCAGGAGTGTGCCTGGAAAGTGCCAGAATCACCAGAGCATCTGTGCAAAAGCTGCTGCCTCTGTGACCGCATTGAGGCACGTTCCCGTGTCTGCGAGTACATAGACGGCTCTTCGCGTTCACTCCGAGGGAAACGGTCCGCTATTGCTTCTGTGCGTACAGACGCGATTCCCTTGTCTCTTGCGAACACAGGGAACTCTGTGCATCCAAATCTACAGGCTAAGGACGCGTCTGCATATGTTTTGGTGAACAATCGAGTGTGCGTGTTCTGACAGCTGCCTCTATGCAGACGTCTCCACAGAGCCACTTCTGAATGCCCCGCAGCCCAGGACTGAAGGGATACACTAACAAGTGCACCGGTGTGAGCAACCACATATGCAGAAGGACGTCTTTCATCTCACAGAAGCGCGAACGTCTTGGCGTTCAAGCACATGGCAGAAACAAGGTGTGAACAGATGAGCTGCTGCTATTTTCTCCGTTCGGCATGCTTCGTTGTAGCTCTCTTGCCGGTCGCCGGCTTAGCGGCTTGCTTTGCGCGACTAGGTCTGCGGAGAGAAGGAGATAGCGCCGGAAACCTTGCCTTTTGCCTTCTTCGGCGCTGGAACCCGGTTGCTGCGCCTTCTCTTTGTCCATGTGCACACACACGATTCCTCAGCGAAAACCATGCAGAAACCTTTCCACGAGCACCCAGGGATGTGCACCCAGCACCACGTGCACGCACACGCAGCTAGAGAAAAGCACCTACCTTTTCACACTCTGATGCCTAAGCAAACGCGTGGCCACACACACGCACACATCCGCAAGCGCGCCTACTCCCATCTATTGAGGGAAAGACGGACGAGCAACGTCCTGACAGGCTTGAGGGGAAAAACGTCCGTTGATGGTTGGCGTACTGCACGCCCGCCTACGGGGCTGCAGGGGAATCCACATTTGGAAGGTACCTGAAGATGTGTGCCTGTTCTTGGAGCTCCGCTAGTAGGGTAGCAAAGACACTCGTAGGCAGTACTGAATGCTGCTCCGTGCTACTTCTCCTCCGCTGGCAAATGCTTCACAGTCGCCCTAGGAAAGACGTTTAACAATCGATCTCCAAGAGGAACGAAACACGTGATGCCATAAGGCGAAAGAATAGCAGCGCATCTCTTCACAAGCTTGTCCCTGATCTATAGCTGAGGGCAAACACTTGTGTGCTTGTGGGAGAGCGTGTGTCTTTCCTGGAAGCGTTTGGGAGTTTTGCTCAGACGCGTGTTTCCTCAAGTTCAAGAATCAAGATCTAGGATACCTGCAGACAGGTGCCTGTTTGTGTGGAGACAGTCTGTTTGAAACTGTGTTCCTCAGCGCCCGCTCTTTCTCCCCGTCGCTCCACACGCCTGGGAGTCCCTTTCTTTCTCTCCACAAGCACGTGTGTTGACTTCGTCGCACATGTGCATCTGCACAAGCGTTGAGCTCAGCAGAGCGTGTCTCTTGACACTTGATGTGCGTTGGCTGTGTCTGCGTGCTCCAGTGAAGAGAGAAACGGGAAATCATCTTGGTAGAGGCAACAAAGCAAAAGCGAGGCAGGATTGACATCTGCTCAACAGAGACAAATTCCCTGCGCTGACACAGTTCACAGTTACACGAGAAGCAATCTGAGCGGTCCATCGACCGGAGACGTGTTTCCCAAGAGGTCGTTTAGCGAGTGAACAGCAGTGTGCGCGACTTTCAGGAGTGTGCCTGGAAAGTGCCAGAATCACCAGAGCATCTGTGCAAAAGCTGCTGCCTCTGTGACCGCATTGAGGCACGTTCCCGTGTCTGCGAGTACATAGACGGCTCTTCGCGTTCACTCCGAGGGAAACGGTCCGCTATTGCTTCTGTGCGTACAGACGCGATTCCCTTGTCTCTTGCGAACACAGGGAACTCTGTGCATCCAAATCTACAGGCTAAGGACGCGTCTGCATATGTTTTGGTGAACAATCGAGTGTGCGTGTTCTGACAGCTGCCTCTATGCAGACGTCTCCACAGAGCCACTTCTGAATGCCCCGCAGCCCAGGACTGAAGGGATACACTAACAAGTGCACCGGTGTGAGCAACCACATATGCAGAAGGACGTCTTTCATCTCACAGAAGCGCAAACGTCTTGGCGTTCAAGCACATGGCAGAAACAAGGTGTGAACAGATGAGCTGCTGCTATTTTCTCCGTTCGGCATGCTTCGTTGTAGCTCTCTTGCCGGTCGCCGGCTTAGCGGCTTGCTTTGCGCGACTAGGTCTGCGGAGAGAAGGAGATAGCGCCGGAAACCTTGCCTTTTGCCTTCTTCGGCGCTGGAACCTGGTTGCTGCGCCTTCTCTTTGTCCATGTGCACACACACGATTCCTCAGCGAAAACCATGCAGAAACCTTTCCACGAGCACCCAGGGATGTGCACCCAGCACCACGTGCACGCACACGCAGCTAGAGAAAAGCACCTACCTTTTCACACTCTGATGCCTAAGCAAACGCGTGGCCACACACACGCACACATCCGCAAGCGCGCCTACTCCCATCTATTGAGGGAAAGACGGACGAGCAACGTCCTGACAGGCTTGAGGGGAAAAACGTCCGTTGATGGTTGGCGTACTGCACGCCCGCCTACGGGGCTGCAGGGGAATCCACATTTGGAAGGTACCTGAAGATGTGTGCCTGTTCTTGGAGCTCCGCTAGTAGGGTAGCAAAGACACTCGTAGGCAGTACTGAATGCTGCTCCGTGCTACTTCTCCTCCGCTGGCAAATGCTTCACAGTCGCCCTAGGAAAGACGTTTAACAATCGATCTCCAAGAGGAACGAAACACATGATGGCATAAGGCGAAAGAATAGCAGGGCATCTCTTCACAAGCTTGTCCCTGATCTATAGCTGAGGGCAAACACTTGTGTGCTTGTGGGAGAGCGTGTGTCTTTCCTGGAAGCGTTTGGGAGTTTTGCTCAGACGCGTGTTTCCTCAAGTTCAAGAATCAAGATCTAGGATACCTGCAGACAGGTGCCTGTTTGTGTGGAGACAGTCTGTTTGAAACTGTGTTCCTCAGCGCCCGCTCTTTCTCCCCGTCGCTCCACACGCCTGGGAGTCCCTTTCTTTCTCTCCACAAGCACGTGTGTTGACTTCGTCGCACATGTGCATCTGCACAAGCGTTGAGCTCAGCAGAGCGTGTCTCTTGACACTTGATGTGCGTTGGCTGTGTCTGCGTGCTCCAGTGAAGAGAGAAACGGGAAATCATCTTGGTAGAGGCAACAAAGCAAAAGCGAGGCAGGATTGACATCTGCTCAACAGAGACGGATTCCCTGCGCTGACACAGTTCACAGTTACACGAGAAGCAATCTGAGCGGTCCATCGACCGGAGACGTGTTTCCCAAGAGGTCGTTTAGCGAGTGAACAGCAGTGTGCGCGGCTTTCAGGAGTGTGCCTGGAAAGTGCCAGAATCACCAGAGCATCTGTGCAAAAGCTGCTGCCTCTGTGACCGCATTGAGGCACGTTCCCGTGTCTGCGAGTACATAGACGGCTCTTCGCGTTCACTCCGAGGGAAACGGTCCGCTATTGCTTCTGTGCGTACAGACGCGATTCCCTTGTCTCTTGCGAACACAGGGAACTCTGTGCATCCAAATCTACAGGCTAAGGACGCGTCTGCATATGTTTTGGTGAACAATCGAGTGTGCGTGTTCTGACAGCTGCCTCTATGCAGTCGTCTTCACAGAGCCACTTCTGAATGCCCCGCAGCCCAGGACTGAATGGATACACTAACAAGTGCACCGGTGTGAGCAACCACATATGCAGAAGGACGTCTTTCATCTCACAGAAGCGCGAACGTCTTGGCGTTCAAGCACATGGCAGAAACAAGGTGTGAACAGATGAGCTGCTGCTATTTTCTCCGTTCGGCATGCTTCGTTGTAGCTCTCTTGCCGGTCGCCGGCTTAGCGGCTTGCTTTGCGCGACTAGGTCTGCGGAGAGAAGGAGATAGCGCCGGAAACCTTGCCTTTTGCCTTCTTCGGCGCTGGAACCCGGTTGCTGCGCCTTCTCTTTGTCCATGTGCACACACACGATTCCTCAGCGAAAACCATGCAGAAACCTTTCCACGAGCACCCAGGGATGTGCACCCAGCACCACGTGCACGCACACGCAGCTAGAGAAAAGCACCTACCTTTTCACACACTGATGCCTAAGCAAACGCGTGGCCACACACACGCACACATCCGCAAGCGCGCCTACTCCCATCTATTGAGGGAAAGACGGACGAGCAACGTCCTGACAGGCTTGAGGGGAAAAACGTCCGTTGATGGTTGGCGTACTGCACGCCCGCCTACGGGGCTGCAGGGGAATCCACATTTGGAAGGTACCTGAAGATGTGTGCCTGTTCTTGGAGCTCCGCTAGTAGGGTAGCAAAGACACTCGTAGGCAGTACTGAATGCTGCTCCGTGCTACTTCTCCTCCGCTGGCAAATGCTTCACAGTCGCCCTAGGAAAGACGTTTAACAATCGATCTCCAAGAGGAACGAAACACGTGATGCCATAAGGCGAAAGAATAGCAGCGCATCTCTTCACAAGCTTGTCCCTGATCTATAGCTGAGGGCAAACACTTGTGTGCTTGTGGGAGAGCGTGTGTCTTTCCTGGAAGCGTTTGGGAGTTTTGCTCAGACGCGTGTTTCCTCAAGTTCAAGAATCAAGATCTAGGATACCTGCAGACAGGTGCCTGTTTGTGTGGAGACAGTCTGTTTGAAACTGTGTTCCTCAGCGCCCGCTCTTTCTCCCCGTCGCTCCACACGCCTGGGAGTCCCTTTCTTTCTCTCCACAAGCACGTGTGTTGACTTCGTCGCACATGTGCATCTGCACAAGCGTTGAGCTCAGCAGAGCGTGTCTCTTGACACTTGATGTGCGTTGGCTGTGTCTGCCTGCTCCAGTGAAGAGAGAAACGGGAAATCATCTTGGTAGAGGCAACAAAGCAAAAGCGAGGCAGGATTGACATCTGCTCAACAGAGACGGATTCCCTGCGCTGACACAGTTCACAGTTACACGAGAAGCAATCTGAGCGGTCCATCGACCGGAGACGTGTTTCCCAAGAGGTCGTTTAGCGAGTGAACAGCAGTGTGCGCGACTTTCAGGAGTGTGCCTGGAAAGTGCCAGAATCACCAGAGCATCTGTGCAAAAGCTGCTGCCTCTGTGACCGCATTGAGGCACGTTCCCGTGTCTGCGAGTACATAGACGGCTCTTCGCGTTCACTCCGAGGGAAACGGTCCGCTATTGCTTCTGTGCGTACAGACGCGATTCCCTTGTCTCTTGCGAACACAGGGAACTCTGTGCATCCAAATCTACAGGCTAAGGACGCGTCTGCATATGTTTTGGTGAACAATCGAGTGTGCGTGTTCTGACAGCTGCCTCTATGCAGACGTCTCCACAGAGCCACTTCTGAATGCCCCGCAGCCCAGGACTGAATGGATACACTAACAAGTGCACCGGTGTGAGCAACTACATACGCAGAAGGACGTCTTTCATCTCACAGAAGCGCGAACGTCTTGGCGTTCAAGCACATGGCAGAAACAAGGTGTGAACAGATGAGCTGCTGCTATTTTCTCCGTTCGACATGCTTCGTTGTAGCTCTCTTGCCGGTCGCCGGCTTAGCGGCTTGCTTTGCGCGACTAGGTCTGCGGAGAGAAGGAGATAGCGCCGGAAACCTTGCCTTTTGCCTTCTTCAGCGCTGGAACCTGGTTGCTGCGCCTTCTCTTTGTCCATGTGCACACACACGATTCCTCAGCGAAAACCATGCAGAAACCTTTCCACGAGCACCCAGGGATGTGCACCCAGCACCACGTGCACGCACACGCAGCTAGAGAAAAGCACCTACCTTTTCACACTCTGATGCCTAAGCAAACGCGTGGCCACACACACGCACACATCCGCAAGCGCGCCTACTCCCATCTATTGAGGGAAAGACGGACGAGCAACGTCCTGACAGGCTTGAGGGGAAAAACGTCCGTTGATGGTTGGCGTACTGCACGCCCGCCTACGGGGCTGCAGGGGAATCCACATTTGGAAGGTACCTGAAGATGTGTGCCTGTTCTTGGAGCTCCGCTAGTAGGGTAGCAAAGACACTCGTAGGCAGTACTGAATGCTGCTCCGTGCTACTTCTCCTCCGCTGGCAAATGCTTCACAGTCGCCCTAGGAAAGACGTTTAACAATCGATCTCCAAGAGGAACGAAACACGTGATGCCATAAGGCGAAAGAATAGCAGCGCATCTCTTCACAAGCTTGTCCCTGATCTATAGCTGAGGGCAAACACTTGTGTGCTTGTGGGAGAGCGTGTGTCTTTCCTGGAAGCGTTTGGGAGTTTTGCTCAGACGCGTGTTTCCTCAAGTTCAAGAATCAAGATCTAGGATACCTGCAGACAGGTGCCTGTTTGTGTGGAGACAGTCTGTTTGAAACTGTGTTCCTCAGCGCCCGCTCTTTCTCCCCGTCGCTCCACACGCCTGGGAGTCCCTTTCTTTCTCTCCACAAGCACGTGTGTTGACTTTGTCGCACATGTGCATCTGCACAAGCGTTGAGCTCAGCAGAGCGTGTCTCTTGACACTTGATGTGCGTTGGCTGTGTCTGCCTGCTCCAGTGAAGAGAGAAACGGGAAATCATCTTGGTAGAGGCAACAAAGCAAAAGCGAGGCAGGATTGACATCTGCTCAACAGAGACGGATTCCCTGCGCTGACACAGTTCACAGTTACACGAGAAGCAATCTGAGCGGTCCGTCGACCGGAGACGTGTTTCCCAAGAGGTCGTTTAGCGAGTGAACAGCAGTGTGCGCGACTTTCAGGAGTGTGCCTGGAAAGTGCCAGAATCACCAGAGCATCTGTGCAAAAGCTGCTGCCTCTGTGACCGCATTGAGGCACGTTCCCGTGTCTGCGAGTACATAGACGGCTCTTCGCGTTCACTCCGAGGGAAACGGTCCGCTATTGCTTCTGTGCGTACAGACGCGATTCCCTTGTCTCTTGCGAACACAGGGAACTCTGTGCATCCAAATCTACAGGCTAAGGACGCGTCTGCATATGTTTTGGTGAACAATCGAGTGTGCGTGTTCTGACAGCTGCCTCTATGCAGACGTCTCCACAGAGCCACTTCTGAATGCCCCGCAGCCCAGGACTGAAGGGATAGACTAACAAGTGCACCGGTGTGAGCAACCACATATGCAGAAGGACGTCTTTCATCTCACAGAAGCGCGAATGTCTTGGCGTTCAAGCACATGGCAGAAACAAGGTGTGAACAGATGAGCTGCTGCTATTTTCTCCGTTCGGCATGCTTCGTTGTAGCTCTCTTGCCGGTCGCCGGCTTAGCGGCTTGCTTTGCGCGACTAGGTCTGCGGAGAGAAGGAGATAGCGCCGGAAACCTTGCCTTTTGCCTTCTTCGGCGCTGGAACCCGGTTGCTGCGCCTTCTCTTTGTCCATGTGCACACACACGATTCCTCAGCGAAAACCATGCAGAAACCTTTCCACGAGCACCCAGGGATGTGCACCCAGCACCACGTGCACGCACACGCAGCTAGAGAAAAGCACCTACCTTTTCACACACTGATGCCTAAGCAAACGCGTGGCCACACACACGCACACATCCGCAAGCGCGCCTACTCCCATCTATTGAGGGAAAGACGGACGAGCAACGTCCTGACAGGCTTGAGGGGAAAAACGTCCGTTGATGGTTGGCGTACTGCACGCCCGCCTACGGGGCTGCAGGGGAATCCACATTTGGAAGGTACCTGAAGATGTGTGCCTGTTCTTGGAGCTCCGCTAGTAGGGTAGCAAAGACACTCGTAGGCAGTACTGAATGCTGCTCCGTGCTACTTCTCCTCCGCTGGCAAATGCTTCACAGTCGCCCTAGGAAAGACGTTTAACAATCGATCTCCAAGAGGAACGAAACACGTGATGCCATAAGGCGAAAGAATAGCAGCGCATCTCTTCACAAGCTTGTCCCTGATCTATAGCTGAGGGCAAACACTTGTGTGCTTGTGGGAGAGCGTGTGTCTTTCCTGGAAGCGTTTGGGAGTTTTGCTCAGACGCGTGTTTCCTCAAGTTCAAGAATCAAGATCTAGGATACCTGCAGACAGGTGCCTGTTTGTGTGGAGACAGTCTGTTTGAAACTGTGTTCCTCAGCGCCCGCTCTTTCTCCCCGTCGCTCCACACGCCTGGGAGTCCCTTTCTTTCTCTCCACAAGCACGTGTGTTGACTTCGTCGCACATGTGCATCTGCACAAGCGTTGAGCTCAGCAGAGCGTGTCTCTTGACACTTGATGTGCGTTGGCTGTGTCTGCGTGCTCCAGTGAAGAGAGAAACGGGAAATCATCTTGGTAGAGGCAACAAAGCAAAAGCGAGGCAGGATTGACATCTGCTCAACAGAGACGGATTCCCTGCGCTGACACAGTTCACAGTTACACGAGAAGCAATCTGAGCGGTCCATCGACCGGAGACGTGTTTCCCAAGAGGTCGTTTAGCGAGTGAACAGCAGTGTGCGCGGCTTTCAGGAGTGTGCCTGGAAAGTGCCAGAATCACCAGAGCATCTGTGCAAAAGCTGCTGCCTCTGTGAACGCATTGAGGCACGTTCCCGTGTCTGCGAGTACATAGACGGCTCTTCGCGTTCACTCCGAGGGAAACGGTCCGCTATTGCTTCTGTGCGTACAGACGCGATTCCCTTGTCTCTTGCGAACACAGGGAACTCTGTGCATCCAAATCTACAGGCTAAGGACGCGTCTGCATATGTTTTGGTGAACAATCGAGTGTGCGTGTTCTGACAGCTGCCTCTATGCAGACGTCTCCACAGAGCCACTTCTGAATGCCCCGCAGCCCAGGACTGAAGGGATACACTAACAAGTGCACCGGTGTGAGCAAGCACATATGCAGAAGGACGTCTTTCATCTCACAGAAGCGCAAACGTCTTGGCGTTCAAGCACATGGCAGAAACAAGGTGTGAACAGATGAGCTGCTGCTATTTTCTCCGTTCGGCATGCTTCGTTGTAGCTCTCTTGCCGGTCGCCGGCTTAGCGGCTTGCTTTGCGCGACTAGGTCTGCGGAGAGAAGGAGATAGCGCCGGAAACCTTGCCTTTTGCCTTCTTCGGCGCTGGAACCTGGTTGCTGCGCCTTCTCTTTGTCCATGTGCACACACACGATTCCTCAGCGAAAACCATGCAGAAACCTTTCCACGAGCACCCAGGGATGTGCACCCAGCACCACGTGCACGCACACGCAGCTAGAGAAAAGCACCTACCTTTTCACACTCTGATGCCTAAGCAAACGCGTGGCCACACACACGCACACATCCGCAAGCGCGCCTACTCCCATCTATTGAGGGAAAGACGGACGAGCAACGTCCTGACAGGCTTGAGGGGAAAAACGTCCGTTGATGGTTGGCGTACTGCACGCCCGCCTACGGGGCTGCAGGGGAATCCACATTTGGAAGGTACCTGAAGATGTGTGCCTGTTCTTGGAGCTCCGCTAGTAGGGTAGCAAAGACACTCGTAGGCAGTACTGAATGCTGCTCCGTGCTACTTCTCCTCCGCTGGCAAATGCTTCACAGTCGCCCTAGGAAAGACGTTTAACAATCGATCTCCAAGAGGAACGAAACACATGATGCCATAAGGCGAAAGAATAGCAGGGCATCTCTTCACAAGCTTGTCCCTGATCTATAGCTGAGGGCAAACACTTGTGTGCTTGTGGGAGAGCGTGTGTCTTTCCTGGAAGCGTTTGGGAGTTTTGCTCAGACGCGTGTTTCCTCAAGTTCAAGAATCAAGATCTAGGATACCTGCAGACAGGTGCCTGTTTGTGTGGAGACAGTCTGTTTGAAACTGTGTTCCTCAGCGCCCGCTCTTTCTCCCCGTCGCTCCACACGCCTGGGAGTCCCTTTCTTTCTCTCCACAAGCACGTGTGTTGACTTCGTCGCACATGTGCATCTGCACAAGCGTTGAGCTCAGCAGAGCGTGTCTCTTGACACTTGATGTGCGTTGGCTGTGTCTGCCTGCTCCAGTGAAGAGAGAAACGGGAAATCATCTTGGTAGAGGCAACAAAGCAAAAGCGAGGCAGGATTGACATCTGCTCAACAGAGACGGATTCCCTGCGCTGACACAGTTCACAGTTACACGAGAAGCAATCTGAGCGGTCCATCGACCGGAGACGTGTTTCCCAAGAGGTCGTTTAGCGAGTGAACAGCAGTGTGCGCGGCTTTCAGGAGTGTGCCTGGAAAGTGCCAGAATCACCAGAGCATCTGTGCAAAAGCTGCTGCCTCTGTGACCGCATTGAGGCACGTTCCCGTGTCTGCGAGTACATAGACGGCTCTTCGCGTTCACTCCGAGGGAAACGGTCCGCTATTGCTTCTGTGCGTACAGACGCGATTCCCTTGTCTCTTGCGAACACAGGGAACTCTGTGCATCCAAATCTACAGGCTAAGGACGCGTCTGCATATGTTTTGGTGAACAATCGAGTGTGCGTGCTCTGACAGCTGTCTCTATGCAGACGTCTCCACAGAGCCACTTCTGAATGCCCCGCAGCCCAGGACTGAAGGGATACACTAACAAGTGCACCGGTGTGAGCAACCACATATGCAGAAGGACGTCTTTCATCTCACAGAAGCGCAAACGTCTTGGCGTTCAAGCACATGGCAGAAACAAGGTGTGAACAGATGAGCTGCTGCTATTTTCTCCGTTCGGCATGCTTCGTTGTAGCTCTCTTGCCGGTCGCCGGCTTAGCGGCTTGCTTTGCGCGACTAGGTCTGCGGAGAGAAGGAGATAGCGCCGGAAACCTTGCCTTTTGCCTTCTTCGGCGCTGGAACCTGGTTGCTGCGCCTTCTCTTTGTCCATGTGCACACACACGATTCCTCAGCGAAAACCATGCAGAAACCTTTCCACGAGCACCCAGGGATGTGCACCCAGCACCACGTGCACGCACACGCAGCTAGAGAAAAGCACCTACCTTTTCACACTCTGATGCCTAAGCAAACGCGTGGCCACACACACGCACACATCCGCAAGCGCGCCTACTCCCATCTATTGAGGGAAAGACGGACGAGCAACGTCCTGACAGGCTTGAGGGGAAAAACGTCCGTTGATGGTTGGCGTACTGCACGCCCGCCTACGGGGCTGCAGGGGAATCCACATTTGGAAGGTACCTGAAGATGTGTGCCTGTTCTTGGAGCTCCGCTAGTAGGGTAGCAAAGACACTCGTAGGCAGTACTGAATGCTGCTCCGTGCTACTTCTCCTCCGCTGGCAAATGCTTCACAGTCGCCCTAGGAAAGACGTTTAACAATCGATCTCCAAGAGGAACGAAACACGTGATGCCATAAGGCGAAAGAATAGCAGCGCATCTCTTCACAAGCTTGTCCCTGATCTATAGCTGAGGGCAAACACTTGTGTGCTTGTGGGAGAGCGTGTGTCTTTCCTGGAAGCGTTTGGGAGTTTTGCTCAGACGCGTGTTTCCTCAAGTTCAAGAATCAAGATCTAGGATACCTGCAGACAGGTGCCTGTTTGTGTGGAGACAGTCTGTTTGAAACTGTGTTCCTCAGCGCCCGCTCTTTCTCCCCGTCGCTCCACACGCCTGGGAGTCCCTTTCTTTCTCTCCACAAGCACGTGTGTTGACTTCGTCGCACATGTGCATCTGCACAAGCGTTGAGCTCAGCAGAGCGTGTCTCTTGACACTTGATGTGCGTTGGCTGTGTCTGCCTGCTCCAGTGAAGAGAGAAACGGGAAATCATCTTGGTAGAGGCAACAAAGCAAAAGCGAGGCAGGATTGACATCTGCTCAACAGAGACGGATTCCCTGCGCTGACACAGTTCACAGTTACACGAGAAGCAATCTGAGCGGTCCATCGACCGGAGACGTGTTTCCCAAGAGGTCGTTTAGCGAGTGAACAGCAGTGTGCGCGGCTTTCAGGAGTGTGCCTGGAAAGTGCCAGAATCACCAGAGCATCTGTGCAAAAGCTGCTGCCTCTGTGACCGCATTGAGGCACGTTCCCGTGTCTGCGAGTACATAGACGGCTCTTCGCGTTCACTCCGAGGGAAACGGTCCGCTATTGCTTCTGTGCGTACAGACGCGATTCCCTTGTCTCGCGAACACAGGGAACTCTGTGCATCCAAATCTACAGGCTAAGGACGCGTCTGCATATGTTTTGGTGAACAATCGAGTGTGCGTGTTCTGACAGCTGCCTCTATGCAGACGTCTCCACAGAGCCACTTCTGAATGCCCCGCAGCCCAGGACTGAAGGGATACACTAACAAGTGCACCGGTGTGAGCAAGCACATATGCAGAAGGACGTCTTTCATCTCACAGAAGCGCAAACGTCTTGGCGTTCAAGCACATGGCAGAAACAAGGTGTGAACAGATGAGCTGCTGCTATTTTCTCCGTTCGGCATGCTTCGTTGTAGCTCTCTTGCCGGTCGCCGGCTTAGCGGCTTGCTTTGCGCGACTAGGTCTGCGGAGAGAAGGAGATAGCGCCGGAAACCTTGCCTTTTGCCTTCTTCGGCGCTGGAACCTGGTTGCTGCGCCTTCTCTTTGTCCATGTGCACACACACGATTCCTCAGCGAAAACCATGCAGAAACCTTTCCACGAGCACCCAGGGATGTGCACCCAGCACCACGTGCACGCACACGCAGCTAGAGAAAAGCACCTACCTTTTCACACTCTGATGCCTAAGCAAACGCGTGGCCACACACACGCACACATCCGCAAGCGCGCCTACTCCCATCTATTGAGGGAAAGACGGACGAGCAACGTCCTGACAGGCTTGAGGGGAAAAACGTCCGTTGATGGTTGGCGTACTGCACGCCCGCCTACGGGGCTGCAGGGGAATCCACATTTGGAAGGTACCTGAAGATGTGTGCCTGTTCTTGGAGCTCCGCTAGTAGGGTAGCAAAGACACTCGTAGGCAGTACTGAATGCTGCTCCGTGCTACTTCTCCTCCGCTGGCAAATGCTTCACAGTCGCCCGAGGAAAGACGTTTAACAATCGATCTCCAAGAGGAACGAAACACGTGATGCCATAAGGCGAAAGAATAGCAGGGCATCTCTTCACAAGCTTGTCCCTGATCTATAGCTGAGGGCAAACACTTGTGTGCTTGTGGGAGAGCGTGTGTCTTTCCTGGAAGCGTTTGGGAGTTTTGCTCAGACGCGTGTTTCCTCAAGTTCAAGAATCAAGATCTAGGATACCTGCAGACAGGTGCCTGTTTGTGTGGAGACAGTCTGTTTGAAACTGTGTTCCTCAGCGCCCGCTCTTTCTCCCCGTCGCTCCACACGCCTGGGAGTCCCTTTCTTTCTCTCCACAAGCACGTGTGTTGACTTCGTCGCACATGTGCCTCTGCACAAGCGTTGAGCTCAGCAGAGCGTGTCTCTTGACACTTGATGTGCGTTGGCTGTGTCTGCCTGCTCCAGTGAAGAGAGAAACGGGAAATCATCTTGGTAGAGGCAACAAAGCAAAAGCGAGGCAGGATTGACATCTGCTCAACAGAGACGGATTCCCTGCGCTGACACAGTTCACAGTTACACGAGAAGCAATCTGAGCGGTCCGTCGACTGGAGACGTGTTTCCCAAGAGGTCGTTTAGCGAGTGAACAGCAGTGTGCGCGACTTTCAGGAGTGTGCCTGGAAAGTGCCAGAATCACCAGAGCATCTGTGCAAAAGCTGCTGCCTCTGTGACCGCATTGAGGCACGTTCCCGTGTCTGCGAGTACATAGACGGCTCTTCGCGTTCACTCCGAGGGAAACGGTCCGCTATTGCTTCTGTGCGTACAGACGCGATTCCCTTGTCTCTTGCGAACACAGGGAACTCTGTGCATCCAAATCTACAGGCTAAGGACGCGTCTGCATATGTTTTGGTGAACAATCGAGTGTGCGTGCTCTGACAGCTGTCTCTATGCAGACGTCTCCACAGAGCCACTTCTGAATGCCCCGCAGCCCAGGACTGAAGGGATAGACTAACAAGTGCACCGGTGTGAGCAACCACATATGCAGAAGGACGTCTTTCATCTCACAGAAGCGCGAATGTCTTGGCGTTCAAGCACATGGCAGAAACAAGGTGTGAACAGATGAGCTGCTGCTATTTTCTCCGTTCGGCATGCTTCGTTGTAGCTCTCTTGCCGGTCGCCGGCTTAGCGGCTTGCTTTGCGCGACTAGGTCTGCGGAGAGAAGGAGATAGCGCCGGAAACCTTGCCTTTTGCCTTCTTCGGCGCTGGAACCCGGTTGCTGCGCCTTCTCTTTGTCCATGTGCACACACACGATTCCTCAGCGAAAACCATGCAGAAACCTTTCCACGAGCACCCAGGGATGTGCACCCAGCACCACGTGCACGCACACGCAGCTAGAGAAAAGCACCTACCTTTTCACACACTGATGCCTAAGCAAACGCGTGGCCACACACACGCACACATCCGCAAGCGCGCCTACTCCCATCTATTGAGGGAAAGACGGACGAGCAACGTCCTGACAGGCTTGAGGGGAAAAACGTCCGTTGATGGTTGGCGTACTGCACGCCCGCCTACGGGGCTGCAGGGGAATCCACATTTGGAAGGTACCTGAAGATGTGTGCCTGTTCTTGGAGCTCCGCTAGTAGGGTAGCAAAGACACTCGTAGGCAGTACTGAATGCTGCTCCGTGCTACTTCTCCTCCGCTGGCAAATGCTTCACAGTCGCCCGAGGAAAGACGTTTAACAATCGATCTCCAAGAGGAACGAAACACGTGATGCCATAAGGCGAAAGAATAGCAGGGCATCTCTTCACAAGCTTGTCCCTGATCTATAGCTGAGGGCAAACACTTGTGTGCTTGTGGGAGAGCGTGTGTCTTTCCTGGAAGCGTTTGGGAGTTTTGCTCAGACGCGTGTTTCCTCAAGTTCAAGAATCAAGATCTAGGATACCTGCAGACAGGTGCCTGTTTGTGTGGAGACAGTCTGTTTGAAACTGTGTTCCTCAGCGCCCGCTCTTTCTCCCCGTCGCTCCACACGCCTGGGAGTCCCTTTCTTTCTCTCCACAAGCACGTGTGTTGACTTCGTCGCACATGTGCCTCTGCACAAGCGTTGAGCTCAGCAGAGCGTGTCTCTTGACACTTGATGTGCGTTGGCTGTGTCTGCCTGCTCCAGTGAAGAGAGAAACGGGAAATCATCTTGGTAGAGGCAACAAAGCAAAAGCGAGGCAGGATTGACATCTGCTCAACAGAGACGGATTCCCTGCGCTGACACAGTTCACAGTTACACGAGAAGCAATCTGAGCGGTCCGTCGACTGGAGACGTGTTTCCCAAGAGGTCGTTTAGCGAGTGAACAGCAGTGTGCGCGACTTTCAGGAGTGTGCCTGGAAAGTGCCAGAATCACCAGAGCATCTGTGCAAAAGCTGCTGCCTCTGTGACCGCATTGAGGCACGTTCCCGTGTCTGCGAGTACATAGACGGCTCTTCGCGTTCACTCCGAGGGAAACGGTCCGCTATTGCTTCTGTGCGTACAGACGCGATTCCCTTGTCTCTTGCGAACACAGGGAACTCTGTGCATCCAAATCTACAGGCTAAGGACGCGTCTGCATATGTTTTGGTGAACAATCGAGTGTGCGTGCTCTGACAGCTGTCTCTATGCAGACGTCTCCACAGAGCCACTTCTGAATGCCCCGCAGCCCAGGACTGAAGGGATAGACTAACAAGTGCACCGGTGTGAGCAACCACATATGCAGAAGGACGTCTTTCATCTCACAGAAGCGCGAATGTCTTGGCGTTCAAGCACATGGCAGAAACAAGGTGTGAACAGATGAGCTGCTGCTATTTTCTCCGTTCGGCATGCTTCGTTGTAGCTCTCTTGCCGGTCGCCGGCTTAGCGGCTTGCTTTGCGCGACTAGGTCTGCGGAGAGAAGGAGATAGCGCCGGAAACCTTGCCTTTTGCCTTCTTCGGCGCTGGAACCCGGTTGCTGCGCCTTCTCTTTGTCCATGTGCACACACACGATTCCTCAGCGAAAACCATGCAGAAACCTTTCCACGAGCACCCAGGGATGTGCACCCAGCACCACGTGCACGCACACGCAGCTAGAGAAAAGCACCTACCTTTTCACACACTGATGCCTAAGCAAACGCGTGGCCACACACACGCACACATCCGCAAGCGCGCCTACTCCCATCTATTGAGGGAAAGACGGACGAGCAACGTCCTGACAGGCTTGAGGGGAAAAACGTCCGTTGATGGTTGGCGTACTGCACGCCCGCCTACGGGGCTGCAGGGGAATCCACATTTGGAAGGTACCTGAAGATGTGTGCCTGTTCTTGGAGCTCCGCTAGTAGGGTAGCAAAGACACTCGTAGGCAGTACTGAATGCTGCTCCGTGCTACTTCTCCTCCGCTGGCAAATGCTTCACAGTCGCCCTAGGAAAGACGTTTAACAATCGATCTCCAAGAGGAACGAAACACGTGATGCCATAAGGCGAAAGAATAGCAGCGCATCTCTTCACAAGCTTGTCCCTGATCTATAGCTGAGGGCAAACACTTGTGTGCTTGTGGGAGAGCGTGTGTCTTTCCTGGAAGCGTTTGGGAGTTTTGCTCAGACGCGTGTTTCCTCAAGTTCAAGAATCAAGATCTAGGATACCTGCAGACAGGTGCCTGTTTGTGTGGAGACAGTCTGTTTGAAACTGTGTTCCTCAGCGCCCGCTCTTTCTCCCCGTCGCTCCACACGCCTGGGAGTCCCTTTCTTTCTCTCCACAAGCACGTGTGTTGACTTCGTCGCACATGTGCATCTGCACAAGCGTTGAGCTCAGCAGAGCGTGTCTCTTGACACTTGATGTGCGTTGGCTGTGTCTGCGTGCTCCAGTGAAGAGAGAAACGGGAAATCATCTTGGTAGAGGCAACAAAGCAAAAGCGAGGCAGGATTGACATCTGCTCAACAGAGACGGATTCCCTGCGCTGACACAGTTCACAGTTACACGAGAAGCAATCTGAGCGGTCCATCGACCGGAGACGTGTTTCCCAAGAGGTCGTTTAGCGAGTGAACAGCAGTGTGCGCGGCTTTCAGGAGTGTGCCTGGAAAGTGCCAGAATCACCAGAGCATCTGTGCAAAAGCTGCTGCCTCTGTGACCGCATTGAGGCACGTTCCCGTGTCTGCGAGTACATAGACGGCTCTTCGCGTTCACTCCGAGGGAAACGGTCCGCTATTGCTTCTGTGCGTACAGACGCGATTCCCTTGTCTCTTGCGAACACAGGGAACTCTGTGCATCCAAATCTACAGGCTAAGGACGCGTCTGCATATGTTTTGGTGAACAATCGAGTGTGCGTGTTCTGACAGCTGCCTCTATGCAGACGTCTCCACAGAGCCACTTCTGAATGCCCCGCAGCCCAGGACTGAAGGGATACACTAACAAGTGCACCGGTGTGAGCAACCACATATGCAGAAGGACGTCTTTCATCTCACAGAAGCGCAAACGTCTTGGCGTTCAAGCACATGGCAGAAACAAGGTGTGAACAGATGAGCTGCTGCTATTTTCTCCGTTCGGCATGCTTCGTTGTAGCTCTCTTGCCGGTCGCCGGCTTAGCGGCTTGCTTTGCGCGACTAGGTCTGCGGAGAGAAGGAGATAGCGCCGGAAACCTTGCCTTTTGCCTTCTTCGGCGCTGGAACCCGGTTGCTGCGCCTTCTCTTTGTCCATGTGCACACACACGATTCCTCAGCGAAAACCATGCAGAAACCTTTCCACGAGCACCCAGGGATGTGCACCCAGCACCACGTGCACGCACACGCAGCTAGAGAAAAGCACCTACCTTTTCACACACTGATGCCTAAGCAAACGCGTGGCCACACACACGCACACATCCGCAAGCGCGCCTACTCCCATCTATTGAGGGAAAGACGGACGAGCAACGTCCTGACAGGCTTGAGGGGAAAAACGTCCGTTGATGGTTGGCGTACTGCACGCCCGCCTACGGGGCTGCAGGGGAATCCACATTTGGAAGGTACCTGAAGATGTGTGCCTGTTCTTGGAGCTCCGCTAGTAGGGTAGCAAAGACACTCGTAGGCAGTACTGAATGCTGCTCCGTGCTACTTCTCCTCCGCTGGCAAATGCTTCACAGTCGCCCTAGGAAAGACGTTTAACAATCGATCTCCAAGAGGAACGAAACACGTGATGCCATAAGGCGAAAGAATAGCAGCGCATCTCTTCACAAGCTTGTCCCTGATCTATAGCTGAGGGCAAACACTTGTGTGCTTGTGGGAGAGCGTGTGTCTTTCCTGGAAGCGTTTGGGAGTTTTGCTCAGACGCGTGTTTCCTCAAGTTCAAGAATCAAGATCTAGGATACCTGCAGACAGGTGCCTGTTTGTGTGGAGACAGTCTGTTTGAAACTGTGTTCCTCAGCGCCCGCTCTTTCTCCCCGTCGCTCCACACGCCTGGGAGTCCCTTTCTTTCTCTCCACAAGCACGTGTGTTGACTTCGTCGCACATGTGCATCTGCACAAGCGTTGAGCTCAGCAGAGCGTGTCTCTTGACACTTGATGTGCGTTGGCTGTGTCTGCGTGCTCCAGTGAAGAGAGAAACGGGAAATCATCTTGGTAGAGGCAACAAAGCAAAAGCGAGGCAGGATTGACATCTGCTCAACAGAGACGGATTCCCTGCGCTGACACAGTTCACAGTTACACGAGAAGCAATCTGAGCGGTCCATCGACCGGAGACGTGTTTCCCAAGAGGTCGTTTAGCGAGTGAACAGCAGTGTGCGCGGCTTTCAGGAGTGTGCCTGGAAAGTGCCAGAATCACCAGAGCATCTGTGCAAAAGCTGCTGCCTCTGTGACCGCATTGAGGCACGTTCCCGTGTCTGCGAGTACATAGACGGCTCTTCGCGTTCACTCCGAGGGAAACGGTCCGCTATTGCTTCTGTGCGTACAGACGCGATTCCCTTGTCTCTTGCGAACACAGGGAACTCTGTGCATCCAAATCTACAGGCTAAGGACGCGTCTGCATATGTTTTGGTGAACAATCGAGTGTGCGTGTTCTGACAGCTGCCTCTATGCAGACGTCTCCACAGAGCCACTTCTGAATGCCCCGCAGCCCAGGACTGAAGGGATACACTAACAAGTGCACCGGTGTGAGCAACCACATATGCAGAAGGACGTCTTTCATCTCACAGAAGCGCAAACGTCTTGGCGTTCAAGCACATGGCAGAAACAAGGTGTGAACAGATGAGCTGCTGCTATTTTCTCCGTTCGGCATGCTTCGTTGTAGCTCTCTTGCCGGTCGCCGGCTTAGCGGCTTGCTTTGCGCGACTAGGTCTGCGGAGAGAAGGAGATAGCGCCGGAAACCTTGCCTTTTGCCTTCTTCGGCGCTGGAACCTGGTTGCTGCGCCTTCTCTTTGTCCATGTGCACACACACGATTCCTCAGCGAAAACCATGCAGAAACCTTTCCACGAGCACCCAGGGATGTGCACCCAGCACCACGTGCACGCACACGCAGCTAGAGAAAAGCACCTACCTTTTCACACTCTGATGCCTAAGCAAACGCGTGGCCACACACACGCACACATCCGCAAGCGCGCCTACTCCCATCTATTGAGGGAAAGACGGACGAGCAACGTCCTGACAGGCTTGAGGGGAAAAACGTCCGTTGATGGTTGGCGTACTGCACGCCCGCCTACGGGGCTGCAGGGGAATCCACATTTGGAAGGTACCTGAAGATGTGTGCCTGTTCTTGGAGCTCCGCTAGTAGGGTAGCAAAGACACTCGTAGGCAGTACTGAATGCTGCTCCGTGCTACTTCTCCTCCGCTGGCAAATGCTTCACAGTCGCCCGAGGAAAGACGTTTAACAATCGATCTCCAAGAGGAACGAAACACGTGATGCCATAAGGCGAAAGAATAGCAGGGCATCTCTTCACAAGCTTGTCCCTGATCTATAGCTGAGGGCAAACACTTGTGTGCTTGTGGGAGAGCGTGTGTCTTTCCTGGAAGCTTTTGGGAGTTTTGCTCAGACGCGTGTTTCCTCAAGTTCAAGAATCAAGATCTAGGATACCTGCAGACAGGTGCCTGTTTGTGTGGAGACAGTCTGTTTGAAACTGTGTTCCTCAGCGCCCGCTCTTTCTCCCCGTCGCTCCACACGCCTGGGAGTCCCTTTCTTTCTCTCCACAAGCACGTGTGTTGACTTCGTCGCACATGTGCATCTGCACAAGCGTTGAGCTCAGCAGAGCGTGTCTCTTGACACTTGATGTGCGTTGGCTGTGTCTGCGTGCTCCAGTGAAGAGAGAAACGGGAAATCATCTTGGTAGAGGCAACAAAGCAAAAGCGAGGCAGGATTGACATCTGCTCAACAGAGACGGATTCCCTGCGCTGACACAGTTCACAGTTACACGAGAAGCAATCTGAGCGGTCCATCGACCGGAGACGTGTTTCCCAAGAGGTCGTTTAGCGAGTGAACAGCAGTGTGCGCGGCTTTCAGGAGTGTGCCTGGAAAGTGCCAGAATCACCAGAGCATCTGTGCAAAAGCTGCTGCCTCTGTGAACGCATTGAGGCACGTTCCCGTGTCTGCGAGTACATAGACGGCTCTTCGCGTTCACTCCGAGGGAAACGGTCCGCTATTGCTTCTGTGCGTACAGACGCGATTCCCTTGTCTCTTGCGAACACAGGGAACTCTGTGCATCCAAATCTACAGGCTAAGGACGCGTCTGCATATGTTTTGGTGAACAATCGAGTGTGCGTGTTCTGACAGCTGCCTCTATGCAGACGTCTCCACAGAGCCACTTCTGAATGCCCCGCAGCCCAGGACTGAAGGGATACACTAACAAGTGCACCGGTGTGAGCAACCACATATGCAGAAGGACGTCTTTCATCTCACAGAAGCGCAAACGTCTTGGCGTTCAAGCACATGGCAGAAACAAGGTGTGAACAGATGAGCTGCTGCTATTTTCTCCGTTCGGCATGCTTCGTTGTAGCTCTCTTGCCGGTCGCCGGCTTAGCGGCTTGCTTTGCGCGACTAGGTCTGCGGAGAGAAGGAGATAGCGCCGGAAACCTTGCCTTTTGCCTTCTTCGGCGCTGGAACCTGGTTGCTGCGCCTTCTCTTTGTCCATGTGCACACACACGATTCCTCAGCGAAAACCATGCAGAAACCTTTCCACGAGCACCCAGGGATGTGCACCCAGCACCACGTGCACGCACACGCAGCTAGAGAAAAGCACCTACCTTTTCACACTCTGATGCCTAAGCAAACGCGTGGCCACACACACGCACACATCCGCAAGCGCGCCTACTCCCATCTATTGAGGGAAAGACGGACGAGCAACGTCCTGACAGGCTTGAGGGGAAAAACGTCCGTTGATGGTTGGCGTACTGCACGCCCGCCTACGGGGCTGCAGGGGAATCCACATTTGGAAGGTACCTGAAGATGTGTGCCTGTTCTTGGAGCTCCGCTAGTAGGGTAGCAAAGACACTCGTAGGCAGTACTGAATGCTGCTCCGTGCTACTTCTCCTCCGCTGGCAAATGCTTCACAGTCGCCCTAGGAAAGACGTTTAACAATCGATCTCCAAGAGGAACGAAACACGTGATGCCATAAGGCGAAAGAATAGCAGCGCATCTCTTCACAAGCTTGTCCCTGATCTATAGCTGAGGGCAAACACTTGTGTGCTTGTGGGAGAGCGTGTGTCTTTCCTGGAAGCGTTTGGGAGTTTTGCTCAGACGCGTGTTTCCTCAAGTTCAAGAATCAAGATCTAGGATACCTGCAGACAGGTGCCTGTTTGTGTGGAGACAGTCTGTTTGAAACTGTGTTCCTCAGCGCCCGCTCTTTCTCCCCGTCGCTCCACACGCCTGGGAGTCCCTTTCTTTCTCTCCACAAGCACGTGTGTTGACTTCGTCGCACATGTGCATCTGCACAAGCGTTGAGCTCAGCAGAGCGTGTCTCTTGACACTTGATGTGCGTTGGCTGTGTCTGCGTGCTCCAGTGAAGAGAGAAACGGGAAATCATCTTGGTAGAGGCAACAAAGCAAAAGCGAGGCAGGATTGACATCTGCTCAACAGAGACGGATTCCCTGCGCTGACACAGTTCACAGTTACACGAGAAGCAATCTGAGCGGTCCATCGACCGGAGACGTGTTTCCCAAGAGGTCGTTTAGCGAGTGAACAGCAGTGTGCGCGGCTTTCAGGAGTGTGCCTGGAAAGTGCCAGAATCACCAGAGCATCTGTGCAAAAGCTGCTGCCTCTGTGACCGCATTGAGGCACGTTCCCGTGTCTGCGAGTACATAGACGGCTCTTCGCGTTCACTCCGAGGGAAACGGTCCGCTATTGCTTCTGTGCGTACAGACGCGATTCCCTTGTCTCTTGCGAACACAGGGAACTCTGTGCATCCAAATCTACAGGCTAAGGACGCGTCTGCATATGTTTTGGTGAACAATCGAGTGTGCGTGTTCTGACAGCTGCCTCTATGCAGACGTCTCCACAGAGCCACTTCTGAATGCCCCGCAGCCCAGGACTGAAGGGATACACTAACAAGTGCACCGGTGTGAGCAACCACATATGCAGAAGGACGTCTTTCATCTCACAGAAGCGCAAACGTCTTGGCGTTCAAGCACATGGCAGAAACAAGGTGTGAACAGATGAGCTGCTGCTATTTTCTCCGTTCGGCATGCTTCGTTGTAGCTCTCTTGCCGGTCGCCGGCTTAGCGGCTTGCTTTGCGCGACTAGGTCTGCGGAGAGAAGGAGATAGCGCCGGAAACCTTGCCTTTTGCCTTCTTCGGCGCTGGAACCTGGTTGCTGCGCCTTCTCTTTGTCCATGTGCACACACACGATTCCTCAGCGAAAACCATGCAGAAACCTTTCCACGAGCACCCAGGGATGTGCACCCAGCACCACGTGCACGCACACGCAGCTAGAGAAAAGCACCTACCTTTTCACACTCTGATGCCTAAGCAAACGCGTGGCCACACACACGCACACATCCGCAAGCGCGCCTACTCCCATCTATTGAGGGAAAGACGGACGAGCAACGTCCTGACAGGCTTGAGGGGAAAAACGTCCGTTGATGGTTGGCGTACTGCACGCCCGCCTACGGGGCTGCAGGGGAATCCACATTTGGAAGGTACCTGAAGATGTGTGCCTGTTCTTGGAGCTCCGCTAGTAGGGTAGCAAAGACACTCGTAGGCAGTACTGAATGCTGCTCCGTGCTACTTCTCCTCCGCTGGCAAATGCTTCACAGTCGCCCTAGGAAAGACGTTTAACAATCGATCTCCAAGAGGAACGAAACACATGATGGCATAAGGCGAAATAATAGCAGGGCATCTCTTCACAAGCTTGTCCCTGATCTATAGCTGAGGGCAAACACTTGTGTGCTTGTGGGAGAGTGTGTGTCTTTCCTGGAAGCGTTTGGGAGTTTTGCTCAGACGCGTGTTTCCTCAAGTTCAAGAATCAAGATCTAGGATACCTGCAGACAGGTGCCTGTTTGTGTGGAGACAGTCTGTTTGAAACTGTGTTCCTCAGCGCCCGCTCTTTCTCCCCGTCGCTCCACACGCCTGGGAGTCCCTTTCTTTCTCTCCACAAGCACGTGTGTTGACTTCGTCGCACATGTGCCTCTGCACAAGCGTTGAGCTCAGCAGAGCGTGTCTCTTGACACTTGATGTGCGTTGGCTGTGTCTGCCTGCTCCAGTGAAGAGAGAAACGGGAAATCATCTTGGTAGAGGCAACAAAGCAAAAGCGAGGCAGGATTGACATCTGCTCAACAGAGACGGATTCCCTGCGCTGACACAGTTCACAGTTACACGAGAAGCAATCTGAGCGGTCCGTCGACTGGAGACGTGTTTCCCAAGAGGTCGTTTAGCGAGTGAACAGCAGTGTGCGCGACTTTCAGGAGTGTGCCTGGAAAGTGCCAGAATCACCAGAGCATCTGTGCAAAAGCTGCTGCCTCTGTGACCGCATTGAGGCACGTTCCCGTGTCTGCGAGTACATAAACGGCTCTTTAGCGTTCACTCCGAGGGAAACGGTCCGCTATTGCTTCTGTGCGTACAGACGCGATTCCCTTGTCTCTTGCGAACACAGGGAACTCTGTGCATCCAAATCTACAGGCTAAGGACGCGTCTGCATATGTTTTGGTGAACAATCGAGTGTGCGTGCTCTGACAGCTGTCTCTATGCAGACGTCTCCACAGAGCCACTTCTGAATGCCCCGCAGCCCAGGACTGAAGGGATACACTAACAAGTGCACCGGTGTGAGCAACCACATATGCAGAAGGACGTCTTTCATCTCACAGAAGCGCGAACGTCTTGGCGTTCAAGCACATGGCAGAAACAAGGTGTGAACAGATGAGCTGCTGCTATTTTCTCCGTTCGGCATGCTTCGTTGTAGCTCTCTTGCCGGTCGCCGGCTTAGCGGCTTGCTTTGCGCGACTAGGTCTGCGGAGAGAAGGAGATAGCGCCGGAAACCTTGCCTTTTGCCTTCTTCGGCGCTGGAACCCGGTTGCTGCGCCTTCTCTTTGTCCATGTGCACACACACGATTCCTCAGCGAAAACCATGCAGAAACCTTTCCACGAGCACCCAGGGATGTGCACCCAGCACCACGTGCACGCACACGCAGCTAGAGAAAAGCACCTACCTTTTCACACACTGATGCCTAAGCAAACGCGTGGCCACACACACGCACACATCCGCAAGCGCGCCTACTCCCATCTATTGAGGGAAAGACGGACGAGCAACGTCCTGACAGGCTTGAGGGGAAAAACGTCCGTTGATGGTTGGCGTACTGCACGCCCGCCTACGGGGCTGCAGGGGAATCCACATTTGGAAGGTACCTGAAGATGTGTGCCTGTTCTTGGAGCTCCGCTAGTAGGGTAGCAAAGACACTCGTAGGCAGTACTGAATGCTGCTCCGTGCTACTTCTCCTCCGCTGGCAAATGCTTCACAGTCGCCCTAGGAAAGACGTTTAACAATCGATCTCCAAGAGGAACGAAACACGTGATGCCATAAGGCGAAAGAATAGCAGCGCATCTCTTCACAAGCTTGTCCCTGATCTATAGCTGAGGGCAAACACTTGTGTGCTTGTGGGAGAGCGTGTGTCTTTCCTGGAAGCGTTTGGGAGTTTTGCTCAGACGCGTGTTTCCTCAAGTTCAAGAATCAAGATCTAGGATACCTGCAGACAGGTGCCTGTTTGTGTGGAGACAGTCTGTTTGAAACTGTGTTCCTCAGCGCCCGCTCTTTCTCCCCGTCGCTCCACACGCCTGGGAGTCCCTTTCTTTCTCTCCACAAGCACGTGTGTTGACTTCGTCGCACATGTGCATCTGCACAAGCGTTGAGCTCAGCAGAGCGTGTCTCTTGACACTTGATGTGCGTTGGCTGTGTCTGCGTGCTCCAGTGAAGAGAGAAACGGGAAATCATCTTGGTAGAGGCAACAAAGCAAAAGCGAGGCAGGATTGACATCTGCTCAACAGAGACGGATTCCCTGCGCTGACACAGTTCACAGTTACACGAGAAGCAATCTGAGCGGTCCATCGACCGGAGACGTGTTTCCCAAGAGGTCGTTTAGCGAGTGAACAGCAGTGTGCGCGGCTTTCAGGAGTGTGCCT
Organism: Patagioenas fasciata; assembly: GCF_037038585.1. Classification (NCBI taxonomy): domain Eukaryota; kingdom Metazoa; phylum Chordata; class Aves; order Columbiformes; family Columbidae; genus Patagioenas; species Patagioenas fasciata. Next base: position 51,059,190 of record NC_092523.1, on the reverse strand, counting down.
GGAAAGTGCCAGAATCACCAGAGCATCTGTGCAAAAGCTGCTGCCTCTGTGACCGCATTGAGGCACGTTCCCGTGTCTGCGAGTACATAGACGGCTCTTCGCGTTCACTCCGAGGGAAACGGTCCGCTATTGCTTCTGTGCGTACAGACGCGATTCCCTTGTCTCTTGCGAACACAGGGAACTCTGTGCATCCAAATCTACAGGCTAAGGACGCGTCTGCATATGTTTTGGTGAACAATCGAGTGTGCGTGTTCTGACAGCTGCCTCTATGCAGACGTCTCCACAGAGCCACTTCTGAATGCCCCGCAGCCCAGGACTGAAGGGATACACTAACAAGTGCACCGGTGTGAGCAACCACATATGCAGAAGGACGTCTTTCATCTCACAGAAGCGCAAACGTCTTGGCGTTCAAGCACATGGCAGAAACAAGGTGTGAACAGATGAGCTGCTGCTATTTTCTCCGTTCGGCATGCTTCGTTGTAGCTCTCTTGCCGGTCGCCGGCTTAGCGGCTTGCTTTGCGCGACTAGGTCTGCGGAGAGAAGGAGATAGCGCCGGAAACCTTGCCTTTTGCCTTCTTCGGCGCTGGAACCTGGTTGCTGCGCCTTCTCTTTGTCCATGTGCACACACACGATTCCTCAGCGAAAACCATGCAGAAACCTTTCCACGAGCACCCAGGGATGTGCACCCAGCACCACGTGCACGCACACGCAGCTAGAGAAAAGCACCTACCTTTTCACACACTGATGCCTAAGCAAACGCGTGGCCACACACACGCACACATCCGCAAGCGCGCCTACTCCCATCTATTGAGGGAAAGACGGACGAGCAACGTCCTGACAGGCTTGAGGGGAAAAACGTCCGTTGATGGTTGGCGTACTGCACGCCCGCCTACGGGGCTGCAGGGGAATCCACATTTGGAAGGTACCTGAAGATGTGTGCCTGTTCTTGGAGCTCCGCTAGTAGGGTAGCAAAGACACTCGTAGGCAGTACTGAATGCTGCTCCGTGCTACTTCTCCTCCGCTGGCAAATGCTTCACAGTCGCCCTAGGAAAGACGTTTAACAATCGATCTCCAAGAGGAACGAAACACGTGATGGCATAAGGCGAAAGAATAGCAGGGCATCTCTTCACAAGCTTGTCCCTGATCTATAGCTGAGGGCAAACACTTGTGTGCTTGTGGGAGAGCGTGTGTCTTTCCTGGAAGCGTTTGGGAGTTTTGCTCAGACGCGTGTTTCCTCAAGTTCAAGAATCAAGATCTAGGATACCTGCAGACAGGTGCCTGTTTGTGTGGAGACAGTCTGTTTGAAACTGTGTTCCTCAGCGCCCGCTCTTTCTCCCCGTCGCTCCACACGCCTGGGAGTCCCTTTCTTTCTCTCCACAAGCACGTGTGTTGACTTCGTCGCACATGTGCATCTGCACAAGCGTTGAGCTCAGCAGAGCGTGTCTCTTGACACTTGATGTGCGTTGGCTGTGTCTGCGTGCTCCAGTGAAGAGAGAAACGGGAAATCATCTTGGTAGAGGCAACAAAGCAAAAGCGAGGCAGGATTGACATCTGCTCAACAGAGACGGATTCCCTGCGCTGACACAGTTCACAGTTACACGAGAAGCAATCTGAGCGGTCCATCGACCGGAGACGTGTTTCCCAAGAGGTCGTTTAGCGAGTGAACAGCAGTGTGCGCGGCTTTCAGGAGTGTGCCTGGAAAGTGCCAGAATCACCAGAGCATCTGTGCAAAAGCTGCTGCCTCTGTGACCGCATTGAGGCACGTTCCCGTGTCTGCGAGTACATAGACGGCTCTTCGCGTTCACTCCGAGGGAAACGGTCCGCTATTGCTTCTGTGCGTACAGACGCGATTCCCTTGTCTCTTGCGAACACAGGGAACTCTGTGCATCCAAATCTACAGGCTAAGGACGCGTCTGCATATGTTTTGGTGAACAATCGAGTGTGCGTGTTCTGACAGCTGCCTCTATGCAGACGTCTCCACAGAGCCACTTCTGAATGCCCCGCAGCCCAGGACTGAAGGGATACACTAACAAGTGCACCGGTGTGAGCAACCACATATGCAGAAGGACGTCTTTCATCTCACAGAAGCGCGAACGTCTTGGCGTTCAAGCACATGGCAGAAACAAGGTGTGAACAGATGAGCTGCTGCTATTTTCTCCGTTCGGCATGCTTCGTTGTAGCTCTCTTGCCGGTCGCCGGCTTAGCGGCTTGCTTTGCGCGACTAGGTCTGCGGAGAGAAGGAGATAGCGCCGGAAACCTTGCCTTTTGCCTTCTTCGGCGCTGGAACCCGGTTGCTGCGCCTTCTCTTTGTCCATGTGCACACACACGATTCCTCAGCGAAAACCATGCAGAAACCTTTCCACGAGCACCCAGGGATGTGCACCCAGCACCACGTGCACGCACACGCAGCTAGAGAAAAGCACCTACCTTTTCACACTCTGATGCCTAAGCAAACGCGTGGCCACACACACGCACACATCCGCAAGCGCGCCTACTCCCATCTATTGAGGGAAAGACGGACGAGCAACGTCCTGACAGGCTTGAGGGGAAAAACGTCCGTTGATGGTTGGCGTACTGCACGCCCGCCTACGGGGCTGCAGGGGAATCCACATTTGGAAGGTACCTGAAGATGTGTGCCTGTTCTTGGAGCTCCGCTAGTAGGGTAGCAAAGACACTCGTAGGCAGTACTGAATGCTGCTCCGTGCTACTTCTCCTCCGCTGGCAAATGCTTCACAGTCGCCCTAGGAAAGACGTTTAACAATCGATCTCCAAGAGGAACGAAACACATGATGGCATAAGGCGAAAGAATAGCAGGGCATCTCTTCACAAGCTTGTCCCTGATCTATAGCTGAGGGCAAACACTTGTGTGCTTGTGGGAGAGCGTGTGTCTTTCCTGGAAGCGTTTGGGAGTTTTGCTCAGACGCGTGTTTCCTCAAGTTCAAGAATCAAGATCTAGGATACCTGCAGACAGGTGCCTGTTTGTGTGGAGACAGTCTGTTTGAAACTGTGTTCCTCAGCGCCCGCTCTTTCTCCCCGTCGCTCCACACGCCTGGGAGTCCCTTTCTTTCTCTCCACAAGCACGTGTGTTGACTTCGTCGCACATGTGCATCTGCACAAGCGTTGAGCTCAGCAGAGCGTGTCTCTTGACACTTGATGTGCGTTGGCTGTGTCTGCCTGCTCCAGTGAAGAGAGAAACGGGAAATCATCTTGGTAGAGGCAACAAAGCAAAAGCGAGGCAGGATTGACATCTGCTCAACAGAGACGGATTCCCTGCGCTGACACAGTTCACAGTTACACGAGAAGCAATCTGAGCGGTCCATCGACCGGAGACGTGTTTCCCAAGAGGTCGTTTAGCGAGTGAACAGCAGTGTGCGCGGCTTTCAGGAGTGTGCCTGGAAAGTGCCAGAATCACCAGAGCATCTGTGCAAAAGCTGCTGCCTCTGTGACCGCATTGAGGCACGTTCCCGTGTCTGCGAGTACATAGACGGCTCTTCGCGTTCACTCCGAGGGAAACGGTCCGCTATTGCTTCTGTGCGTACAGACGCGATTCCCTTGTCTCTTGCGAACACAGGGAACTCTGTGCATCCAAATCTACAGGCTAAGGACGCGTCTGCATATGTTTTGGTGAACAATCGAGTGTGCGTGTTCTGACAGCTGCCTCTATGCAGACGTCTCCACAGAGCCACTTCTGAATGCCCCGCAGCCCAGGACTGAAGGGATACACTAACAAGTGCACCGGTGTGAGCAACCACATATGCAGAAGGACGTCTTTCATCTCACAGAAGCGCGAACGTCTTGGCGTTCAAGCACATGGCAGAAACAAGGTGTGAACAGATGAGCTGCTGCTATTTTCTCCGTTCGGCATGCTTCGTTGTAGCTCTCTTGCCGGTCGCCGGCTTAGCGGCTTGCTTTGCGCGACTAGGTCTGCGGAGAGAAGGAGATAGCGCCGGAAAACTTGCCTTTTGCCTTCTTCGGCGCTGGAACCCGGTTGCTGCGCCTTCTCTTTGTCCATGTGCACACACACGATTCCTCAGCGAAAACCATGCAGAAACCTTTCCACGAGCACCCAGGGATGTGCACCCAGCACCACGTGCACGCACACGCAGCTAGAGAAAAGCACCTACCTTTTCACACTCTGATGCCTAAGCAAACGCGTGGCCACACACAGGCACACATCCGCAACCGCGCCTACTCCCATCTATTGAGGGAAAGACGGACGAGCAACGTCCTGACAGGCTTGAGGGGAAAAACCTCCGTTGATGGTTGGCGTACTGCACGCCCGCCTACGGGGCTGCAGGGGAATCCACATTTGGAAGGTACCTGAAGATGTGTGCCTGTTCTTGGAGCTCCGCTAGTAGGGTAGCAAAGACACTCGTAGGCAGTACTGAATGCTGCTCCGTGCTACTTCTCCTCCGCTGGCAAATGCTTCACAGTCGCCCTAGGAAAGACGTTTAACAATCGATCTCCAAGAGGAACGAAACACATGATGGCATAAGGCGAAAGAATAGCAGGGCATCTCTTCACAAGCTTGTCCCTGATCTATAGCTGAGGGCAAACACTTGTGTGCTTGTGGGAGAGCGTGTGTCTTTCCTGGAAGCGTTTGGGAGTTTTGCTCAGACGCGTGTTTCCTCAAGTTCAAGAATCAAGATCTAGGATACCTGCAGACAGGTGCCTGTTTGTGTGGAGACAGTCTGTTTGAAACTGTGTTCCTCAGCGCCCGCTCTTTCTCCCCGTCGCTCCACACGCCTGGGAGTCCCTTTCTTTCTCTCCACAAGCACGTGTGTTGACTTCGTCGCACATGTGCATCTGCACAAGCGTTGAGCTCAGCAGAGCGTGTCTCTTGACACTTGATGTGCGTTGGCTGTGTCTGCCTGCTCCAGTGAAGAGAGAAACGGGAAATCATCTTGGTAGAGGCAACAAAGCAAAAGCGAGGCAGGATTGACATCTGCTCAACAGAGACGGATTCCCTGCGCTGACACAGTTCACAGCTACACGAGAAGCAATCTGAGCGGTCCGTCGACTGGAGACGTGTTTCCCAAGAGGTCGTTTAGCGAGTGAACAGCAGTGTGCGCGGCTTTCAGGAGTGTGCCTGGAAAGTGCCAGAATCACCAGAGCATCTGTGCAAAAGCTGCTGCCTCTGTGACCGCATTGAGGCACGTTCCCGTGTCTGCGAGTACATAGACGGCTCTTCGCGTTCACTCCGAGGGAAACGGTCCGCTATTGCTTCTGTGCGTACAGACGCGATTCCCTTGTCTCTTGCGAACACAGGGAACTCTGTGCATCCAAATCTACAGGCTAAGGACGCGTCTGCATATGTTTTGGTGAACAATCGAGTGTGCGTGTTCTGACAGCTGCCTCTATGCAGACGTCTCCACAGAGCCACTTCTGAATGCCCCGCAGCCCAGGACTGAAGGGATACACTAACAAGTGCACCGGTGTGAGCAACCACATATGCAGAAGGACGTCTTTCATCTCACAGAAGCGCGAACGTCTTGGCGTTCAAGCACATGGCAGAAACAAGGTGTGAACAGATGAGCTGCTGCTATTTTCTCCGTTCGGCATGCTTCGTTGTAGCTCTCTTGCCGGTCGCCGGCTTAGCGGCTTGCTTTGCGCGACTAGGTCTGCGGAGAGAAGGAGATAGCGCCGGAAACCTTGCCTTTTGCCTTCTTCGGCGCTGGAACCTGGTTGCTGCGCCTTCTCTTTGTCCATGTGCACACACACGATTCCTCAGCGAAAACCATGCAGAAACCTTTCCACGAGCACCCAGGGATGTGCACCCAGCACCACGTGCACGCACACGCAGCTAGAGAAAAGCACCTACCTTTTCACACTCTGATGCCTAAGCAAACGCGTGGCCACACACACGCACACATCCGCAAGCGCGCCTACTCCCATCTATTGAGGGAAAGACGGACGAGCAACGTCCTGACAGGCTTGAGGGGAAAAACGTCCGTTGATGGTTGGCGTACTGCACGCCCGCCTACGGGGCTGCAGGGGAATCCACATTTGGAAGGTACCTGAAGATGTGTGCCTGTTCTTGGAGCTCCGCTAGTAGGGTAGCAAAGACACTCGTAGGCAGTACTGAATGCTGCTCCGTGCTACTTCTCCTCCGCTGGCAAATGCTTCACAGTCGCCCTAGGAAAGACGTTTAACAATCGATCTCCAAGAGGAACGAAACACATGATGGCATAAGGCGAAAGAATAGCAGGGCATCTCTTCACAAGCTTGTCCCTGATCTATAGCTGAGGGCAAACACTTGTGTGCTTGTGGGAGAGCGTGTGTCTTTCCTGGAAGCGTTTGGGAGTTTTGCTCAGACGCGTGTTTCCTCAAGTTCAAGAATCAAGATCTAGGATACCTGCAGACAGGTGCCTGTTTGTGTGGAGACAGTCTGTTTGAAACTGTGTTCCTCAGCGCCCGCTCTTTCTCCCCGTCGCTCCACACGCCTGGGAGTCCCTTTCTTTCTCTCCACAAGCACGTGTGTTGACTTCGTCGCACATGTGCATCTGCACAAGCGTTGAGCTCAGCAGAGCGTGTCTCTTGACACTTGATGTGCGTTGGCTGTGTCTGCGTGCTCCAGTGAAGAGAGAAACGGGAAATCATCTTGGTAGAGGCAACAAAGCAAAAGCGAGGCAGGATTGACATCTGCTCAACAGAGACGGATTCCCTGCGCTGACACAGTTCACAGTTACACGAGAAGCAATCTGAGCGGTCCGTCGACCGGAGACGTGTTTCCCAAGACGTCGTTTAGCGAGTGAACAGCAGTGTGCGCGGCTTTCAGGAGTGTGCCTGGAAAGTGCCAGAATCACCAGAGCATCTGTGCAAAAGCTGCTGCCTCTGTGACCGCATTGAGGCACGTTCCCGTGTCTGCGAGTACATAGACGGCTCTTCGCGTTCACTCCGAGGGAAACGGTCCGCTATTGCTTCTGTGCGTACAGACGCGATTCCCTTGTCTCTTGCGAACACAGGGAACTCTGTGCATCCAAATCTACAGGCTAAGGACGCGTCTGCATATGTTTTGGTGAACAATCGAGTGTGCGTGTTCTGACAGCTGCCTCTATGCAGACGTCTCCACAGAGCCACTTCTGAATGCCCCGCAGCCCAGGACTGAAGGGATACACTAACAAGTGCACCGGTGTGAGCAACCACATATGCAGAAGGACGTCTTTCATCTCACAGAAGCGCGAACGTCTTGGCGTTCAAGCACATGGCAGAAACAAGGTGTGAACAGATGAGCTGCTGCTATTTTCTCCGTTCGGCATGCTTCGTTGTAGCTCTCTTGCCGGTCGCCGGCTTAGCGGCTTGCTTTGCGCGACTAGGTCTGCGGAGAGAAGGAGATAGCGCCGGAAACCTTGCCTTTTGCCTTCTTCGGCGCTGGAACCCGGTTGCTGCGCCTTCTCTTTGTCCATGTGCACACACACGATTCCTCAGCGAAAACCATGCAGAAACCTTTCCACGAGCACCCAGGGATGTGCACCCAGCACCACGTGCACGCACACGCAGCTAGAGAAAAGCACCTACCTTTTCACACTCTGATGCCTAAGCAAACGCGTGGCCACACACACGCACACATCCGCAAGCGCGCCTACTCCCATCTATTGAGGGAAAGACGGACGAGCAACGTCCTGACAGGCTTGAGGGGAAAAACGTCCGTTGATGGTTGGCGTACTGCACGCCCGCCTACGGGGCTGCAGGGGAATCCACATTTGGAAGGTACCTGAAGATGTGTGCCTGTTCTTGGAGCTCCGCTAGTAGGGTAGCAAAGACACTCGTAGGCAGTACTGAATGCTGCTCCGTGCTACTTCTCCTCCGCTGGCAAATGCTTCACAGTCGCCCTAGGAAAGACGTTTAACAATCGATCTCCAAGAGGAACGAAACACGTGATGCCATAAGGCGAAAGAATAGCAGCGCATCTCTTCACAAGCTTGTCCCTGATCTATAGCTGAGGGCAAACACTTGTGTGCTTGTGGGAGAGCGTGTGTCTTTCCTGGAAGCGTTTGGGAGTTTTGCTCAGACGCGTGTTTCCTCAAGTTCAAGAATCAAGATCTAGGATACCTGCAGACAGGTGCCTGTTTGTGTGGAGACAGTCTGTTTGAAACTGTGTTCCTCAGCGCCCGCTCTTTCTCCCCGTCGCTCCACACGCCTGGGAGTCCCTTTCTTTCTCTCCACAAGCACGTGTGTTGACTTCGTCGCACATGTGCATCTGCACAAGCGTTGAGCTCAGCAGAGCGTGTCTCTTGACACTTGATGTGCGTTGGCTGTGTCTGCGTGCTCCAGTGAAGAGAGAAACGGGAAATCATCTTGGTAGAGGCAACAAAGCAAAAGCGAGGCAGGATTGACATCTGCTCAACAGAGACAAATTCCCTGCGCTGACACAGTTCACAGTTACACGAGAAGCAATCTGAGCGGTCCATCGACCGGAGACGTGTTTCCCAAGAGGTCGTTTAGCGAGTGAACAGCAGTGTGCGCGACTTTCAGGAGTGTGCCTGGAAAGTGCCAGAATCACCAGAGCATCTGTGCAAAAGCTGCTGCCTCTGTGACCGCATTGAGGCACGTTCCCGTGTCTGCGAGTACATAGACGGCTCTTCGCGTTCACTCCGAGGGAAACGGTCCGCTATTGCTTCTGTGCGTACAGACGCGATTCCCTTGTCTCTTGCGAACACAGGGAACTCTGTGCATCCAAATCTACAGGCTAAGGACGCGTCTGCATATGTTTTGGTGAACAATCGAGTGTGCGTGTTCTGACAGCTGCCTCTATGCAGACGTCTCCACAGAGCCACTTCTGAATGCCCCGCAGCCCAGGACTGAAGGGATACACTAACAAGTGCACCGGTGTGAGCAACCACATATGCAGAAGGACGTCTTTCATCTCACAGAAGCGCAAACGTCTTGGCGTTCAAGCACATGGCAGAAACAAGGTGTGAACAGATGAGCTGCTGCTATTTTCTCCGTTCGGCATGCTTCGTTGTAGCTCTCTTGCCGGTCGCCGGCTTAGCGGCTTGCTTTGCGCGACTAGGTCTGCGGAGAGAAGGAGATAGCGCCGGAAACCTTGCCTTTTGCCTTCTTCGGCGCTGGAACCTGGTTGCTGCGCCTTCTCTTTGTCCATGTGCACACACACGATTCCTCAGCGAAAACCATGCAGAAACCTTTCCACGAGCACCCAGGGATGTGCACCCAGCACCACGTGCACGCACACGCAGCTAGAGAAAAGCACCTACCTTTTCACACTCTGATGCCTAAGCAAACGCGTGGCCACACACACGCACACATCCGCAAGCGCGCCTACTCCCATCTATTGAGGGAAAGACGGACGAGCAACGTCCTGACAGGCTTGAGGGGAAAAACGTCCGTTGATGGTTGGCGTACTGCACGCCCGCCTACGGGGCTGCAGGGGAATCCACATTTGGAAGGTACCTGAAGATGTGTGCCTGTTCTTGGAGCTCCGCTAGTAGGGTAGCAAAGACACTCGTAGGCAGTACTGAATGCTGCTCCGTGCTACTTCTCCTCCGCTGGCAAATGCTTCACAGTCGCCCTAGGAAAGACGTTTAACAATCGATCTCCAAGAGGAACGAAACACATGATGGCATAAGGCGAAAGAATAGCAGGGCATCTCTTCACAAGCTTGTCCCTGATCTATAGCTGAGGGCAAACACTTGTGTGCTTGTGGGAGAGCGTGTGTCTTTCCTGGAAGCGTTTGGGAGTTTTGCTCAGACGCGTGTTTCCTCAAGTTCAAGAATCAAGATCTAGGATACCTGCAGACAGGTGCCTGTTTGTGTGGAGACAGTCTGTTTGAAACTGTGTTCCTCAGCGCCCGCTCTTTCTCCCCGTCGCTCCACACGCCTGGGAGTCCCTTTCTTTCTCTCCACAAGCACGTGTGTTGACTTCGTCGCACATGTGCATCTGCACAAGCGTTGAGCTCAGCAGAGCGTGTCTCTTGACACTTGATGTGCGTTGGCTGTGTCTGCGTGCTCCAGTGAAGAGAGAAACGGGAAATCATCTTGGTAGAGGCAACAAAGCAAAAGCGAGGCAGGATTGACATCTGCTCAACAGAGACGGATTCCCTGCGCTGACACAGTTCACAGTTACACGAGAAGCAATCTGAGCGGTCCATCGACCGGAGACGTGTTTCCCAAGAGGTCGTTTAGCGAGTGAACAGCAGTGTGCGCGGCTTTCAGGAGTGTGCCTGGAAAGTGCCAGAATCACCAGAGCATCTGTGCAAAAGCTGCTGCCTCTGTGACCGCATTGAGGCACGTTCCCGTGTCTGCGAGTACATAGACGGCTCTTCGCGTTCACTCCGAGGGAAACGGTCCGCTATTGCTTCTGTGCGTACAGACGCGATTCCCTTGTCTCTTGCGAACACAGGGAACTCTGTGCATCCAAATCTACAGGCTAAGGACGCGTCTGCATATGTTTTGGTGAACAATCGAGTGTGCGTGTTCTGACAGCTGCCTCTATGCAGACGTCTCCACAGAGCCACTTCTGAATGCCCCGCAGCCCAGGACTGAAGGGATACACTAACAAGTGCACCGGTGTGAGCAACCACATATGCAGAAGGACGTCTTTCATCTCACAGAAGCGCGAACGTCTTGGCGTTCAAGCACATGGCAGAAACAAGGTGTGAACAGATGAGCTGCTGCTATTTTCTCCGTTCGGCATGCTTCGTTGTAGCTCTCTTGCCGGTCGCCGGCTTAGCGGCTTGCTTTGCGCGACTAGGTCTGCGGAGAGAAGGAGATAGCGCCGGAAACCTTGCCTTTTGCCTTCTTCGGCGCTGGAACCCGGTTGCTGCGCCTTCTCTTTGTCCATGTGCACACACACGATTCCTCAGCGAAAACCATGCAGAAACCTTTCCACGAGCACCCAGGGATGTGCACCCAGCACCACGTGCACGCACACGCAGCTAGAGAAAAGCACCTACCTTTTCACACTCTGATGCCTAAGCAAACGCGTGGCCACACACACGCACACATCCGCAAGCGCGCCTACTCCCATCTATTGAGGGAAAGACGGACGAGCAACGTCCTGACAGGCTTGAGGGGAAAAACGTCCGTTGATGGTTGGCGTACTGCACGCCCGCCTACGGGGCTGCAGGGGAATCCACATTTGGAAGGTACCTGAAGATGTGTGCCTGTTCTTGGAGCTCCGCTAGTAGGGTAGCAAAGACACTCGTAGGCAGTACTGAATGCTGCTCCGTGCTACTTCTCCTCCGCTGGCAAATGCTTCACAGTCGCCCTAGGAAAGACGTTTAACAATCGATCTCCAAGAGGAACGAAACACATGATGGCATAAGGCGAAAGAATAGCAGGGCATCTCTTCACAAGCTTGTCCCTGATCTATAGCTGAGGGCAAACACTTGTGTGCTTGTGGGAGAGCGTGTGTCTTTCCTGGAAGCGTTTGGGAGTTTTGCTCAGACGCGTGTTTCCTCAAGTTCAAGAATCAAGATCTAGGATACCTGCAGACAGGTGCCTGTTTGTGTGGAGACAGTCTGTTTGAAACTGTGTTCCTCAGCGCCCGCTCTTTCTCCCCGTCGCTCCACACGCCTGGGAGTCCCTTTCTTTCTCTCCACAAGCACGTGTGTTGACTTCGTCGCACATGTGCATCTGCACAAGCGTTGAGCTCAGCAGAGCGTGTCTCTTGACACTTGATGTGCGTTGGCTGTGTCTGCCTGCTCCAGTGAAGAGAGAAACGGGAAATCATCTTGGTAGAGGCAACAAAGCAAAAGCGAGGCAGGATTGACATCTGCTCAACAGAGACGGATTCCCTGCGCTGACACAGTTCACAGCTACACGAGAAGCAATCTGAGCGGTCCGTCGACTGGAGACGTGTTTCCCAAGAGGTCGTTTAGCGAGTGAACAGCAGTGTGCGCGGCTTTCAGGAGTGTGCCTGGAAAGTGCCAGAATCACCAGAGCATCTGTGCAAAAGCTGCTGCCTCTGTGACCGCATTGAGGCACGTTCCCGTGTCTGCGAGTACATAGACGGCTCTTCGCGTTCACTCCGAGGGAAACGGTCCGCTATTGCTTCTGTGCGTACAGACGCGATTCCCTTGTCTCTTGCGAACACAGGGAACTCTGTGCATCCAAATCTACAGGCTAAGGACGCGTCTGCATATGTTTTGGTGAACAATCGAGTGTGCGTGTTCTGACAGCTGCCTCTATGCAGACGTCTCCACAGAGCCACTTCTGAATGCCCCGCAGCCCAGGACTGAAGGGATACACTAACAAGTGCACCGGTGTGAGCAACCACATATGCAGAAGGACGTCTTTCATCTCACAGAAGCGCGAACGTCTTGGCGTTCAAGCACATGGCAGAAACAAGGTGTGAACAGATGAGCTGCTGCTATTTTCTCCGTTCGGCATGCTTCGTTGTAGCTCTCTTGCCGGTCGCCGGCTTAGCGGCTTGCTTTGCGCGACTAGGTCTGCGGAGAGAAGGAGATAGCGCCGGAAACCTTGCCTTTTGCCTTCTTCGGCGCTGGAACCTGGTTGCTGCGCCTTCTCTTTGTCCATGTGCACACACACGATTCCTCAGCGAAAACCATGCAGAAACCTTTCCACGAGCACCCAGGGATGTGCACCCAGCACCACGTGCACGCACACGCAGCTAGAGAAAAGCACCTACCTTTTCACACTCTGATGCCTAAGCAAACGCGTGGCCACACACACGCACACATCCGCAAGCGCGCCTACTCCCATCTATTGAGGGAAAGACGGACGAGCAACGTCCTGACAGGCTTGAGGGGAAAAACGTCCGTTGATGGTTGGCGTACTGCACGCCCGCCTACGGGGCTGCAGGGGAATCCACATTTGGAAGGTACCTGAAGATGTGTGCCTGTTCTTGGAGCTCCGCTAGTAGGGTAGCAAAGACACTCGTAGGCAGTACTGAATGCTGCTCCGTGCTACTTCTCCTCCGCTGGCAAATGCTTCACAGTCGCCCTAGGAAAGACGTTTAACAATCGATCTCCAAGAGGAACGAAACACATGATGGCATAAGGCGAAAGAATAGCAGGGCATCTCTTCACAAGCTTGTCCCTGATCTATAGCTGAGGGCAAACACTTGTGTGCTTGTGGGAGAGCGTGTGTCTTTCCTGGAAGCGTTTGGGAGTTTTGCTCAGACGCGTGTTTCCTCAAGTTCAAGAATCAAGATCTAGGATACCTGCAGACAGGTGCCTGTTTGTGTGGAGACAGTCTGTTTGAAACTGTGTTCCTCAGCGCCCGCTCTTTCTCCCCGTCGCTCCACACGCCTGGGAGTCCCTTTCTTTCTCTCCACAAGCACGTGTGTTGACTTCGTCGCACATGTGCATCTGCACAAGCGTTGAGCTCAGCAGAGCGTGTCTCTTGACACTTGATGTGCGTTGGCTGTGTCTGCGTGCTCCAGTGAAGAGAGAAACGGGAAATCATCTTGGTAGAGGCAACAAAGCAAAAGCGAGGCAGGATTGACATCTGCTCAACAGAGACGGATTCCCTGCGCTGACACAGTTCACAGTTACACGAGAAGCAATCTGAGCGGTCCGTCGACCGGAGACGTGTTTCCCAAGACGTCGTTTAGCGAGTGAACAGCAGTGTGCGCGGCTTTCAGGAGTGTGCCTGGAAAGTGCCAGAATCACCAGAGCATCTGTGCAAAAGCTGCTGCCTCTGTGACCGCATTGAGGCACGTTCCCGTGTCTGCGAGTACATAGACGGCTCTTCGCGTTCACTCCGAGGGAAACGGTCCGCTATTGCTTCTGTGCGTACAGACGCGATTCCCTTGTCTCTTGCGAACACAGGGAACTCTGTGCATCCAAATCTACAGGCTAAGGACGCGTCTGCATATGTTTTGGTGAACAATCGAGTGTGCGTGTTCTGACAGCTGCCTCTATGCAGACGTCTCCACAGAGCCACTTCTGAATGCCCCGCAGCCCAGGACTGAAGGGATACACTAACAAGTGCACCGGTGTGAGCAACCACATATGCAGAAGGACGTCTTTCATCTCACAGAAGCGCGAACGTCTTGGCGTTCAAGCACATGGCAGAAACAAGGTGTGAACAGATGAGCTGCTGCTATTTTCTCCGTTCGGCATGCTTCGTTGTAGCTCTCTTGCCGGTCGCCGGCTTAGCGGCTTGCTTTGCGCGACTAGGTCTGCGGAGAGAAGGAGATAGCGCCGGAAACCTTGCCTTTTGCCTTCTTCGGCGCTGGAACCCGGTTGCTGCGCCTTCTCTTTGTCCATGTGCACACACACGATTCCTCAGCGAAAACCATGCAGAAACCTTTCCACGAGCACCCAGGGATGTGCACCCAGCACCACGTGCACGCACACGCAGCTAGAGAAAAGCACCTACCTTTTCACACTCTGATGCCTAAGCAAACGCGTGGCCACACACACGCACACATCCGCAAGCGCGCCTACTCCCATCTATTGAGGGAAAGACGGACGAGCAACGTCCTGACAGGCTTGAGGGGAAAAACGTCCGTTGATGGTTGGCGTACTGCACGCCCGCCTACGGGGCTGCAGGGGAATCCACATTTGGAAGGTACCTGAAGATGTGTGCCTGTTCTTGGAGCTCCGCTAGTAGGGTAGCAAAGACACTCGTAGGCAGTACTGAATGCTGCTCCGTGCTACTTCTCCTCCGCTGGCAAATGCTTCACAGTCGCCCTAGGAAAGACGTTTAACAATCGATCTCCAAGAGGAACGAAACACGTGATGCCATAAGGCGAAAGAATAGCAGCGCATCTCTTCACAAGCTTGTCCCTGATCTATAGCTGAGGGCAAACACTTGTGTGCTTGTGGGAGAGCGTGTGTCTTTCCTGGAAGCGTTTGGGAGTTTTGCTCAGACGCGTGTTTCCTCAAGTTCAAGAATCAAGATCTAGGATACCTGCAGACAGGTGCCTGTTTGTGTGGAGACAGTCTGTTTGAAACTGTGTTCCTCAGCGCCCGCTCTTTCTCCCCGTCGCTCCACACGCCTGGGAGTCCCTTTCTTTCTCTCCACAAGCACGTGTGTTGACTTCGTCGCACATGTGCATCTGCACAAGCGTTGAGCTCAGCAGAGCGTGTCTCTTGACACTTGATGTGCGTTGGCTGTGTCTGCGTGCTCCAGTGAAGAGAGAAACGGGAAATCATCTTGGTAGAGGCAACAAAGCAAAAGCGAGGCAGGATTGACATCTGCTCAACAGAGACAAATTCCCTGCGCTGACACAGTTCACAGTTACACGAGAAGCAATCTGAGCGGTCCATCGACCGGAGACGTGTTTCCCAAGAGGTCGTTTAGCGAGTGAACAGCAGTGTGCGCGACTTTCAGGAGTGTGCCTGGAAAGTGCCAGAATCACCAGAGCATCTGTGCAAAAGCTGCTGCCTCTGTGACCGCATTGAGGCACGTTCCCGTGTCTGCGAGTACATAGACGGCTCTTCGCGTTCACTCCGAGGGAAACGGTCCGCTATTGCTTCTGTGCGTACAGACGCGATTCCCTTGTCTCTTGCGAACACAGGGAACTCTGTGCATCCAAATCTACAGGCTAAGGACGCGTCTGCATATGTTTTGGTGAACAATCGAGTGTGCGTGTTCTGACAGCTGCCTCTATGCAGACGTCTCCACAGAGCCACTTCTGAATGCC
The DNA here is from genome assembly GCF_037038585.1 of Patagioenas fasciata. Classification (NCBI taxonomy): domain Eukaryota; kingdom Metazoa; phylum Chordata; class Aves; order Columbiformes; family Columbidae; genus Patagioenas; species Patagioenas fasciata. The sequence continues at coordinate 51,043,614 of NC_092523.1, read as the reverse complement.
CCGCAGCCCAGGACTGAAGGGATACACTAACAAGTGCACCGGTGTGAGCAACCACATATGCAGAAGGACGTCTTTCATCTCACAGAAGCGCAAACGTCTTGGCGTTCAAGCACATGGCAGAAACAAGGTGTGAACAGATGAGCTGCTGCTATTTTCTCCGTTCGGCATGCTTCGTTGTAGCTCTCTTGCCGGTCGCCGGCTTAGCGGCTTGCTTTGCGCGACTAGGTCTGCGGAGAGAAGGAGATAGCGCCGGAAACCTTGCCTTTTGCCTTCTTCGGCGCTGGAACCTGGTTGCTGCGCCTTCTCTTTGTCCATGTGCACACACACGATTCCTCAGCGAAAACCATGCAGAAACCTTTCCACGAGCACCCAGGGATGTGCACCCAGCACCACGTGCACGCACACGCAGCTAGAGAAAAGCACCTACCTTTTCACACTCTGATGCCTAAGCAAACGCGTGGCCACACACACGCACACATCCGCAAGCGCGCCTACTCCCATCTATTGAGGGAAAGACGGACGAGCAACGTCCTGACAGGCTTGAGGGGAAAAACGTCCGTTGATGGTTGGCGTACTGCACGCCCGCCTACGGGGCTGCAGGGGAATCCACATTTGGAAGGTACCTGAAGATGTGTGCCTGTTCTTGGAGCTCCGCTAGTAGGGTAGCAAAGACACTCGTAGGCAGTACTGAATGCTGCTCCGTGCTACTTCTCCTCCGCTGGCAAATGCTTCACAGTCGCCCTAGGAAAGACGTTTAACAATCGATCTCCAAGAGGAACGAAACACATGATGGCATAAGGCGAAAGAATAGCAGGGCATCTCTTCACAAGCTTGTCCCTGATCTATAGCTGAGGGCAAACACTTGTGTGCTTGTGGGAGAGCGTGTGTCTTTCCTGGAAGCGTTTGGGAGTTTTGCTCAGACGCGTGTTTCCTCAAGTTCAAGAATCAAGATCTAGGATACCTGCAGACAGGTGCCTGTTTGTGTGGAGACAGTCTGTTTGAAACTGTGTTCCTCAGCGCCCGCTCTTTCTCCCCGTCGCTCCACACGCCTGGGAGTCCCTTTCTTTCTCTCCACAAGCACGTGTGTTGACTTCGTCGCACATGTGCATCTGCACAAGCGTTGAGCTCAGCAGAGCGTGTCTCTTGACACTTGATGTGCGTTGGCTGTGTCTGCGTGCTCCAGTGAAGAGAGAAACGGGAAATCATCTTGGTAGAGGCAACAAAGCAAAAGCGAGGCAGGATTGACATCTGCTCAACAGAGACGGATTCCCTGCGCTGACACAGTTCACAGTTACACGAGAAGCAATCTGAGCGGTCCATCGACCGGAGACGTGTTTCCCAAGAGGTCGTTTAGCGAGTGAACAGCAGTGTGCGCGGCTTTCAGGAGTGTGCCTGGAAAGTGCCAGAATCACCAGAGCATCTGTGCAAAAGCTGCTGCCTCTGTGACCGCATTGAGGCACGTTCCCGTGTCTGCGAGTACATAGACGGCTCTTCGCGTTCACTCCGAGGGAAACGGTCCGCTATTGCTTCTGTGCGTACAGACGCGATTCCCTTGTCTCTTGCGAACACAGGGAACTCTGTGCATCCAAATCTACAGGCTAAGGACGCGTCTGCATATGTTTTGGTGAACAATCGAGTGTGCGTGTTCTGACAGCTGCCTCTATGCAGACGTCTCCACAGAGCCACTTCTGAATGCCCCGCAGCCCAGGACTGAAGGGATACACTAACAAGTGCACCGGTGTGAGCAACCACATATGCAGAAGGACGTCTTTCATCTCACAGAAGCGCGAACGTCTTGGCGTTCAAGCACATGGCAGAAACAAGGTGTGAACAGATGAGCTGCTGCTATTTTCTCCGTTCGGCATGCTTCGTTGTAGCTCTCTTGCCGGTCGCCGGCTTAGCGGCTTGCTTTGCGCGACTAGGTCTGCGGAGAGAAGGAGATAGCGCCGGAAACCTTGCCTTTTGCCTTCTTCGGCGCTGGAACCCGGTTGCTGCGCCTTCTCTTTGTCCATGTGCACACACACGATTCCTCAGCGAAAACCATGCAGAAACCTTTCCACGAGCACCCAGGGATGTGCACCCAGCACCACGTGCACGCACACGCAGCTAGAGAAAAGCACCTACCTTTTCACACTCTGATGCCTAAGCAAACGCGTGGCCACACACACGCACACATCCGCAAGCGCGCCTACTCCCATCTATTGAGGGAAAGACGGACGAGCAACGTCCTGACAGGCTTGAGGGGAAAAACGTCCGTTGATGGTTGGCGTACTGCACGCCCGCCTACGGGGCTGCAGGGGAATCCACATTTGGAAGGTACCTGAAGATGTGTGCCTGTTCTTGGAGCTCCGCTAGTAGGGTAGCAAAGACACTCGTAGGCAGTACTGAATGCTGCTCCGTGCTACTTCTCCTCCGCTGGCAAATGCTTCACAGTCGCCCTAGGAAAGACGTTTAACAATCGATCTCCAAGAGGAACGAAACACGTGATGCCATAAGGCGAAAGAATAGCAGCGCATCTCTTCACAAGCTTGTCCCTGATCTATAGCTGAGGGCAAACACTTGTGTGCTTGTGGGAGAGCGTGTGTCTTTCCTGGAAGCGTTTGGGAGTTTTGCTCAGACGCGTGTTTCCTCAAGTTCAAGAATCAAGATCTAGGATACCTGCAGACAGGTGCCTGTTTGTGTGGAGACAGTCTGTTTGAAACTGTGTTCCTCAGCGCCCGCTCTTTCTCCCCGTCGCTCCACACGCCTGGGAGTCCCTTTCTTTCTCTCCACAAGCACGTGTGTTGACTTCGTCGCACATGTGCATCTGCACAAGCGTTGAGCTCAGCAGAGCGTGTCTCTTGACACTTGATGTGCGTTGGCTGTGTCTGCGTGCTCCAGTGAAGAGAGAAACGGGAAATCATCTTGGTAGAGGCAACAAAGCAAAAGCGAGGCAGGATTGACATCTGCTCAACAGAGACAAATTCCCTGCGCTGACACAGTTCACAGTTACACGAGAAGCAATCTGAGCGGTCCATCGACCGGAGACGTGTTTCCCAAGAGGTCGTTTAGCGAGTGAACAGCAGTGTGCGCGACTTTCAGGAGTGTGCCTGGAAAGTGCCAGAATCACCAGAGCATCTGTGCAAAAGCTGCTGCCTCTGTGACCGCATTGAGGCACGTTCCCGTGTCTGCGAGTACATAGACGGCTCTTCGCGTTCACTCCGAGGGAAACGGTCCGCTATTGCTTCTGTGCGTACAGACGCGATTCCCTTGTCTCTTGCGAACACAGGGAACTCTGTGCATCCAAATCTACAGGCTAAGGACGCGTCTGCATATGTTTTGGTGAACAATCGAGTGTGCGTGTTCTGACAGCTGCCTCTATGCAGACGTCTCCACAGAGCCACTTCTGAATGCCCCGCAGCCCAGGACTGAAGGGATACACTAACAAGTGCACCGGTGTGAGCAACCACATATGCAGAAGGACGTCTTTCATCTCACAGAAGCGCAAACGTCTTGGCGTTCAAGCACATGGCAGAAACAAGGTGTGAACAGATGAGCTGCTGCTATTTTCTCCGTTCGGCATGCTTCGTTGTAGCTCTCTTGCCGGTCGCCGGCTTAGCGGCTTGCTTTGCGCGACTAGGTCTGCGGAGAGAAGGAGATAGCGCCGGAAACCTTGCCTTTTGCCTTCTTCGGCGCTGGAACCTGGTTGCTGCGCCTTCTCTTTGTCCATGTGCACACACACGATTCCTCAGCGAAAACCATGCAGAAACCTTTCCACGAGCACCCAGGGATGTGCACCCAGCACCACGTGCACGCACACGCAGCTAGAGAAAAGCACCTACCTTTTCACACTCTGATGCCTAAGCAAACGCGTGGCCACACACACGCACACATCCGCAAGCGCGCCTACTCCCATCTATTGAGGGAAAGACGGACGAGCAACGTCCTGACAGGCTTGAGGGGAAAAACGTCCGTTGATGGTTGGCGTACTGCACGCCCGCCTACGGGGCTGCAGGGGAATCCACATTTGGAAGGTACCTGAAGATGTGTGCCTGTTCTTGGAGCTCCGCTAGTAGGGTAGCAAAGACACTCGTAGGCAGTACTGAATGCTGCTCCGTGCTACTTCTCCTCCGCTGGCAAATGCTTCACAGTCGCCCTAGGAAAGACGTTTAACAATCGATCTCCAAGAGGAACGAAACACATGATGCCATAAGGCGAAAGAATAGCAGGGCATCTCTTCACAAGCTTGTCCCTGATCTATAGCTGAGGGCAAACACTTGTGTGCTTGTGGGAGAGCGTGTGTCTTTCCTGGAAGCGTTTGGGAGTTTTGCTCAGACGCGTGTTTCCTCAAGTTCAAGAATCAAGATCTAGGATACCTGCAGACAGGTGCCTGTTTGTGTGGAGACAGTCTGTTTGAAACTGTGTTCCTCAGCGCCCGCTCTTTCTCCCCGTCGCTCCACACGCCTGGGAGTCCCTTTCTTTCTCTCCACAAGCACGTGTGTTGACTTCGTCGCACATGTGCATCTGCACAAGCGTTGAGCTCAGCAGAGCGTGTCTCTTGACACTTGATGTGCGTTGGCTGTGTCTGCGTGCTCCAGTGAAGAGAGAAACGGGAAATCATCTTGGTAGAGGCAACAAAGCAAAAGCGAGGCAGGATTGACATCTGCTCAACAGAGACGGATTCCCTGCGCTGACACAGTTCACAGTTACACGAGAAGCAATCTGAGCGGTCCATCGACCGGAGACGTGTTTCCCAAGAGGTCGTTTAGCGAGTGAACAGCAGTGTGCGCGGCTTTCAGGAGTGTGCCTGGAAAGTGCCAGAATCACCAGAGCATCTGTGCAAAAGCTGCTGCCTCTGTGACCGCATTGAGGCACGTTCCCGTGTCTGCGAGTACATAGACGGCTCTTTAGCGTTCACTCCGAGGGAAACGGTCCGCTATTGCTTCTGTGCGTACAGACGCGATTCCCTTGTCTCTTGCGAACACAGGGAACTCTGTGCATCCAAATCTACAGGCTAAGGACGCGTCTGCATATGTTTTGGTGAACAATCGAGTGTGCGTGTTCTGACAGCTGCCTCTATGCAGACGTCTCCACAGAGCCACTTCTGAATGCCCCGCAGCCCAGGACTGAAGGGATACACTAACAAGTGCACCGGTGTGAGCAACCACATATGCAGAAGGACGTCTTTCATCTCACAGAAGCGCGAACGTCTTGGCGTTCAAGCACATGGCAGAAACAAGGTGTGAACAGATGAGCTGCTGCTATTTTCTCCGTTCGGCATGCTTCGTTGTAGCTCTCTTGCCGGTCGCCGGCTTAGCGGCTTGCTTTGCGCGACTAGGTCTGCGGAGAGAAGGAGATAGCGCCGGAAACCTTGCCTTTTGCCTTCTTCGGCGCTGGAACCTGGTTGCTGCGCCTTCTCTTTGTCCATGTGCACACACACGATTCCTCAGCGAAAACCATGCAGAAACCTTTCCACGAGCACCCAGGGATGTGCACCCAGCACCACGTGCACGCACACGCAGCTAGAGAAAAGCACCTACCTTTTCACACACTGATGCCTAAGCAAACGCGTGGCCACACACACGCACACATCCGCAAGCGCGCCTACTCCCATCTATTGAGGGAAAGACGGACGAGCAACGTCCTGACAGGCTTGAGGGGAAAAACGTCCGTTGATGGTTGGCGTACTGCACGCCCGCCTACGGGGCTGCAGGGGAATCCACATTTGGAAGGTACCTGAAGATGTGTGCCTGTTCTTGGAGCTCCGCTAGTAGGGTAGCAAAGACACTCGTAGGCAGTACTGAATGCTGCTCCGTGCTACTTCTCCTCTGCTGGCAAATGCTTCACAGTCGCCCTAGGAAAGACGTTTAACAATCGATCTCCAAGAGGAACGAAACACGTGATGCCATAAGGCGAAAGAATAGCAGCGCATCTCTTCACAAGCTTGTCCCTGATCTATAGCTGAGGGCAAACACTTGTGTGCTTGTGGGAGAGCGTGTGTCTTTCCTGGAAGCGTTTGGGAGTTTTGCTCAGACGCGTGTTTCCTCAAGTTCAAGAATCAAGATCTAGGATACCTGCAGACAGGTGCCTGTTTGTGTGGAGACAGTCTGTTTGAAACTGTGTTCCTCAGCGCCCGCTCTTTCTCCCCGTCGCTCCACACGCCTGGGAGTCCCTTTCTTTCTCTCCACAAGCACGTGTGTTGACTTCGTCGCACATGTGCATCTGCACAAGCGTTGAGCTCAGCAGAGCGTGTCTCTTGACACTTGATGTGCGTTGGCTGTGTCTGCGTGCTCCAGTGAAGAGAGAAACGGGAAATCATCTTGGTAGAGGCAACAAAGCAAAAGCGAGGCAGGATTGACATCTGCTCAACAGAGACGGATTCCCTGCGCTGACACAGTTCACAGTTACACGAGAAGCAATCTGAGCGGTCCATCGACCGGAGACGTGTTTCCCAAGAGGTCGTTTAGCGAGTGAACAGCAGTGTGCGCGACTTTCAGGAGTGTGCCTGGAAAGTGCCAGAATCACCAGAGCATCTCTGCAAAAGCTGCTGCCTCTGTGACCGCATTGAGGCACGTTCCCGTGTCTGCGAGTACATAGACGGCTCTTCGCGTTCACTCCGAGGGAAACGGTCCGCTATTGCTTCTGTGCGTACAGACGCGATTCCCTTGTCTCTTGCGAACACAGGGAACTCTGTGCATCCAAATCTACAGGCTAAGGACGCGTCTGCATATGTTTTGGTGAACAATCGAGTGTGCGTGTTCTGACAGCTGCCTCTATGCAGACGTCTCCACAGAGCCACTTCTGAATGCCCCGCAGCCCAGGACTGAAGGGATACACTAACAAGTGCACCGGTGTGAGCAACCACATATGCAGAAGGACGTCTTTCATCTCACAGAAGCGCAAACGTCTTGGCGTTCAAGCACATGGCAGAAACAAGGTGTGAACAGATGAGCTGCTGCTATTTTCTCCGTTCGGCATGCTTCGTTGTAGCTCTCTTGCCGGTCGCCGGCTTAGCGGCTTGCTTTGCGCGACTAGGTCTGCGGAGAGAAGGAGATAGCGCCGGAAACCTTGCCTTTTGCCTTCTTCGGCGCTGGAACCTGGTTGCTGCGCCTTCTCTTTGTCCATGTGCACACACACGATTCCTCAGCGAAAACCATGCAGAAACCTTTCCACGAGCACCCAGGGATGTGCACCCAGCACCACGTGCACGCACACGCAGCTAGAGAAAAGCACCTACCTTTTCACACTCTGATGCCTAAGCAAACGCGTGGCCACACACACGCACACATCCGCAAGCGCGCCTACTCCCATCTATTGAGGGAAAGACGGACGAGCAACGTCCTGACAGGCTTGAGGGGAAAAACGTCCGTTGATGGTTGGCGTACTGCACGCCCGCCTACGGGGCTGCAGGGGAATCCACATTTGGAAGGTACCTGAAGATGTGTGCCTGTTCTTGGAGCTCCGCTAGTAGGGTAGCAAAGACACTCGTAGGCAGTACTGAATGCTGCTCCGTGCTACTTCTCCTCTGCTGGCAAATGCTTCACAGTCGCCCTAGGAAAGACGTTTAACAATCGATCTCCAAGAGGAACGAAACACATGATGGCATAAGGCGAAAGAATAGCAGGGCATCTCTTCACAAGCTTGTCCCTGATCTATAGCTGAGGGCAAACACTTGTGTGCTTGTGGGAGAGCGTGTGTCTTTCCTGGAAGCGTTTGGGAGTTTTGCTCAGACGCGTGTTTCCTCAAGTTCAAGAATCAAGATCTAGGATACCTGCAGACAGGTGCCTGTTTGTGTGGAGACAGTCTGTTTGAAACTGTGTTCCTCAGCGCCCGCTCTTTCTCCCCGTCGCTCCACATGCCTGGGAGTCCCTTTCTTTCTCTCCACAAGCACGTGTGTTGACTTCGTCGCACATGTGCATCTGCACAAGCGTTGAGCTCAGCAGAGCGTGTCTCTTGACACTTGATGTGCGTTGGCTGTGTCTGCGTGCTCCAGTGAAGAGAGAAACGGGAAATCATCTTGGTAGAGGCAACAAAGCAAAAGCGAGGCAGGATTGACATCTGCTCAACAGAGACGGATTCCCTGCGCTGACACAGTTCACAGTTACACGAGAAGCAATCTGAGCGGTCCATCGACCGGAGACGTGTTTCCCAAGACGTCGTTTAGCGAGTGAACAGCAGTGTGCGCGGCTTTCAGGAGTGTGCCTGGAAAGTGCCAGAATCACCAGAGCATCTGTGCAAAAGCTGCTGCCTCTGTGACCGCATTGAGGCACGTTCCCGTGTCTGCGAGTACATAGACGGCTCTTCGCGTTCACTCCGAGGGAAACGGTCCGCTATTGCTTCTGTGCGTACAGACGCGATTCCCTTGTCTCTTGCGAACACAGGGAACTCTGTGCATCCAAATCTACAGGCTAAGGACGCGTCTGCATATGTTTTGGTGAACAATCGAGTGTGCGTGTTCTGACAGCTGCCTCTATGCAGACGTCTCCACAGAGCCACTTCTGAATGCCCCGCAGCCCAGGACTGAAGGGATACACTAACAAGTGCACCGGTGTGAGCAACCACATATGCAGAAGGACGTCTTTCATCTCACAGAAGCGCGAACGTCTTGGCGTTCAAGCACATGGCAGAAACAAGGTGTGAACAGATGAGCTGCTGCTATTTTCTCCGTTCGGCATGCTTCGTTGTAGCTCTCTTGCCGGTCGCCGGCTTAGCGGCTTGCTTTGCGCGACTAGGTCTGCGGAGAGAAGGAGATAGCGCCGGAAACCTTGCCTTTTGCCTTCTTCGGCGCTGGAACCCGGTTGCTGCGCCTTCTCTTTGTCCATGTGCACACACACGATTCCCCAGCGAAAACCATGCAGAAACCTTTCCACGAGCACCCAGGGATGTGCACCCAGCACCACGTGCACGCACACGCAGCTAGAGAAAAGCACCTACCTTTTCACACACTGATGCCTAAGCAAACGCGTGGCCACACACACGCACACATCCGCAAGCGCGCCTACTCCCATCTATTGAGGGAAAGACGGACGAGCAACGTCCTGACAGGCTTGAGGGGAAAAACGTCCGTTGATGGTTGGCGTACTGCACGCCCGCCTACGGGGCTGCAGGGGAATCCACATTTGGAAGGTACCTGAAGATGTGTGCCTGTTCTTGGAGCTCCGCTAGTAGGGTAGCAAAGACACTCGTAGGCAGTACTGAATGCTGCTCCGTGCTACTTCTCCTCTGCTGGCAAATGCTTCACAGTCGCCCTAGGAAAGACGTTTAACAATCGATCTCCAAGAGGAACGAAACACGTGATGCCATAAGGCGAAAGAATAGCAGCGCATCTCTTCACAAGCTTGTCCCTGATCTATAGCTGAGGGCAAACACTTGTGTGCTTGTGGGAGAGCGTGTGTCTTTCCTGGAAGCGTTTGGGAGTTTTGCTCAGACGCGTGTTTCCTCAAGTTCAAGAATCAAGATCTAGGATACCTGCAGACAGGTGCCTGTTTGTGTGGAGACAGTCTGTTTGAAACTGTGTTCCTCAGCGCCCGCTCTTTCTCCCCGTCGCTCCACACGCCTGGGAGTCCCTTTCTTTCTCTCCACAAGCACGTGTGTTGACTTCGTCGCACATGTGCATCTGCACAAGCGTTGAGCTCAGCAGAGCGTGTCTCTTGACACTTGATGTGCGTTGGCTGTGTCTGCGTGCTCCAGTGAAGAGAGAAACGGGAAATCATCTTGGTAGAGGCAACAAAGCAAAAGCGAGGCAGGATTGACATCTGCTCAACAGAGACGGATTCCCTGCGCTGACACAGTTCACAGTTACACGAGAAGCAATCTGAGCGGTCCATCGACCGGAGACGTGTTTCCCAAGAGGTCGTTTAGCGAGTGAACAGCAGTGTGCGCGACTTTCAGGAGTGTGCCTGGAAAGTGCCAGAATCACCAGAGCATCTCTGCAAAAGCTGCTGCCTCTGTGACCGCATTGAGGCACGTTCCCGTGTCTGCGAGTACATAGACGGCTCTTCGCGTTCACTCCGAGGGAAACGGTCCGCTATTGCTTCTGTGCGTACAGACGCGATTCCCTTGTCTCTTGCGAACACAGGGAACTCTGTGCATCCAAATCTACAGGCTAAGGACGCGTCTGCATATGTTTTGGTGAACAATCGAGTGTGCGTGTTCTGACAGCTGCCTCTATGCAGACGTCTCCACAGAGCCACTTCTGAATGCCCCGCAGCCCAGGACTGAAGGGATACACTAACAAGTGCACCGGTGTGAGCAACCACATATGCAGAAGGACGTCTTTCATCTCACAGAAGCGCAAACGTCTTGGCGTTCAAGCACATGGCAGAAACAAGGTGTGAACAGATGAGCTGCTGCTATTTTCTCCGTTCGGCATGCTTCGTTGTAGCTCTCTTGCCGGTCGCCGGCTTAGCGGCTTGCTTTGCGCGACTAGGTCTGCGGAGAGAAGGAGATAGCGCCGGAAACCTTGCCTTTTGCCTTCTTCGGCGCTGGAACCTGGTTGCTGCGCCTTCTCTTTGTCCATGTGCACACACACGATTCCTCAGCGAAAACCATGCAGAAACCTTTCCACGAGCACCCAGGGATGTGCACCCAGCACCACGTGCACGCACACGCAGCTAGAGAAAAGCACCTACCTTTTCACACTCTGATGCCTAAGCAAACGCGTGGCCACACACACGCACACATCCGCAAGCGCGCCTACTCCCATCTATTGAGGGAAAGACGGACGAGCAACGTCCTGACAGGCTTGAGGGGAAAAACGTCCGTTGATGGTTGGCGTACTGCACGCCCGCCTACGGGGCTGCAGGGGAATCCACATTTGGAAGGTACCTGAAGATGTGTGCCTGTTCTTGGAGCTCCGCTAGTAGGGTAGCAAAGACACTCGTAGGCAGTACTGAATGCTGCTCCGTGCTACTTCTCCTCCGCTGGCAAATGCTTCACAGTCGCCCTAGGAAAGACGTTTAACAATCGATCTCCAAGAGGAACGAAACACATGATGGCATAAGGCGAAAGAATAGCAGGGCATCTCTTCACAAGCTTGTCCCTGATCTATAGCTGAGGGCAAACACTTGTGTGCTTGTGGGAGAGCGTGTGTCTTTCCTGGAAGCGTTTGGGAGTTTTGCTCAGACGCGTGTTTCCTCAAGTTCAAGAATCAAGATCTAGGATACCTGCAGACAGGTGCCTGTTTGTGTGGAGACAGTCTGTTTGAAACTGTGTTCCTCAGCGCCCGCTCTTTCTCCCCGTCGCTCCACATGCCTGGGAGTCCCTTTCTTTCTCTCCACAAGCACGTGTGTTGACTTCGTCGCACATGTGCATCTGCACAAGCGTTGAGCTCAGCAGAGCGTGTCTCTTGACACTTGATGTGCGTTGGCTGTGTCTGCGTGCTCCAGTGAAGAGAGAAACGGGAAATCATCTTGGTAGAGGCAACAAAGCAAAAGCGAGGCAGGATTGACATCTGCTCAACAGAGACGGATTCCCTGCGCTGACACAGTTCACAGTTACACGAGAAGCAATCTGAGCGGTCCATCGACCGGAGACGTGTTTCCCAAGACGTCGTTTAGCGAGTGAACAGCAGTGTGCGCGGCTTTCAGGAGTGTGCCTGGAAAGTGCCAGAATCACCAGAGCATCTGTGCAAAAGCTGCTGCCTCTGTGACCGCATTGAGGCACGTTCCCGTGTCTGCGAGTACATAGACGGCTCTTCGCGTTCACTCCGAGGGAAACGGTCCGCTATTGCTTCTGTGCGTACAGACGCGATTCCCTTGTCTCTTGCGAACACAGGGAACTCTGTGCATCCAAATCTACAGGCTAAGGACGCGTCTGCATATGTTTTGGTGAACAATCGAGTGTGCGTGTTCTGACAGCTGCCTCTATGCAGACGTCTCCACAGAGCCACTTCTGAATGCCCCGCAGCCCAGGACTGAAGGGATACACTAACAAGTGCACCGGTGTGAGCAACCACATATGCAGAAGGACGTCTTTCATCTCACAGAAGCGCAAACGTCTTGGCGTTCAAGCACATGGCAGAAACAAGGTGTGAACAGATGAGCTGCTGCTATTTTCTCCGTTCGGCATGCTTCGTTGTAGCTCTCTTGCCGGTCGCCGGCTTAGCGGCTTGCTTTGCGCGACTAGGTCTGCGGAGAGAAGGAGATAGCGCCGGAAACCTTGCCTTTTGCCTTCTTCGGCGCTGGAACCTGGTTGCTGCGCCTTCTCTTTGTCCATGTGCACACACACGATTCCTCAGCGAAAACCATGCAGAAACCTTTCCACGAGCACCCAGGGATGTGCACCCAGCACCACGTGCACGCACACGCAGCTAGAGAAAAGCACCTACCTTTTCACACTCTGATGCCTAAGCAAACGCGTGGCCACACACACGCACACATCCGCAAGCGCGCCTACTCCCATCTATTGAGGGAAAGACGGACGAGCAACGTCCTGACAGGCTTGAGGGGAAAAACGTCCGTTGATGGTTGGCGTACTGCACGCCCGCCTACGGGGCTGCAGGGGAATCCACATTTGGAAGGTACCTGAAGATGTGTGCCTGTTCTTGGAGCTCCGCTAGTAGGGTAGCAAAGACACTCGTAGGCAGTACTGAATGCTGCTCCGTGCTACTTCTCCTCTGCTGGCAAATGCTTCACAGTCGCCCTAGGAAAGACGTTTAACAATCGATCTCCAAGAGGAACGAAACACATGATGGCATAAGGCGAAAGAATAGCAGGGCATCTCTTCACAAGCTTGTCCCTGATCTATAGCTGAGGGCAAACACTTGTGTGCTTGTGGGAGAGCGTGTGTCTTTCCTGGAAGCGTTTGGGAGTTTTGCTCAGACGCGTGTTTCCTCAAGTTCAAGAATCAAGATCTAGGATACCTGCAGACAGGTGCCTGTTTGTGTGGAGACAGTCTGTTTGAAACTGTGTTCCTCAGCGCCCGCTCTTTCTCCCCGTCGCTCCACATGCCTGGGAGTCCCTTTCTTTCTCTCCACAAGCACGTGTGTTGACTTCGTCGCACATGTGCATCTGCACAAGCGTTGAGCTCAGCAGAGCGTGTCTCTTGACACTTGATGTGCGTTGGCTGTGTCTGCGTGCTCCAGTGAAGAGAGAAACGGGAAATCATCTTGGTAGAGGCAACAAAGCAAAAGCGAGGCAGGATTGACATCTGCTCAACAGAGACGGATTCCCTGCGCTGACACAGTTCACAGTTACACGAGAAGCAATCTGAGCGGTCCATCGACCGGAGACGTGTTTCCCAAGAGGTCGTTTAGCGAGTGAACAGCAGTGTGCGCGGCTTTCAGGAGTGTGCCTGGAAAGTGCCAGAATCACCAGAGCATCTGTGCAAAAGCTGCTGCCTCTGTGACCGCATTGAGGCACGTTCCCGTGTCTGCGAGTACATAGACGGCTCTTCGCGTTCACTCCGAGGGAAACGGTCCGCTATTGCTTCTGTGCGTACAGACGCGATTCCCTTGTCTCTTGCGAACACAGGGAACTCTGTGCATCCAAATCTACAGGCTAAGGACGCGTCTGCATATGTTTTGGTGAACAATCGAGTGTGCGTGTTCTGACAGCTGCCTCTATGCAGACGTCTCCACAGAGCCACTTCTGAATGCCCCGCAGCCCAGGACTGAAGGGATACACTAACAAGTGCACCGGTGTGAGCAACCACATATGCAGAAGGACGTCTTTCATCTCACAGAAGCGCAAACGTCTTGGCGTTCAAGCACATGGCAGAAACAAGGTGTGAACAGATGAGCTGCTGCTATTTTCTCCGTTCGGCATGCTTCGTTGTAGCTCTCTTGCCGGTCGCCGGCTTAGCGGCTTGCTTTGCGCGACTAGGTCTGCGGAGAGAAGGAGATAGCGCCGGAAACCTTGCCTTTTGCCTTCTTCGGCGCTGGAACCTGGTTGCTGCGCCTTCTCTTTGTCCATGTGCACACACACGATTCCTCAGCGAAAACCATGCAGAAACCTTTCCACGAGCACCCAGGGATGTGCACCCAGCACCACGTGCACGCACACGCAGCTAGAGAAAAGCACCTACCTTTTCACACTCTGATGCCTAAGCAAACGCGTGGCCACACACACGCACACATCCGCAAGCGCGCCTACTCCCATCTATTGAGGGAAAGACGGACGAGCAACGTCCTGACAGGCTTGAGGGGAAAAACGTCCGTTGATGGTTGGCGTACTGCACGCCCGCCTACGGGGCTGCAGGGGAATCCACATTTGGAAGGTACCTGAAGATGTGTGCCTGTTCTTGGAGCTCCGCTAGTAGGGTAGCAAAGACACTCGTAGGCAGTACTGAATGCTGCTCCGTGCTACTTCTCCTCTGCTGGCAAATGCTTCACAGTCGCCCTAGGAAAGACGTTTAACAATCGATCTCCAAGAGGAACGAAACACATGATGGCATAAGGCGAAAGAATAGCAGGGCATCTCTTCACAAGCTTGTCCCTGATCTATAGCTGAGGGCAAACACTTGTGTGCTTGTGGGAGAGCGTGTGTCTTTCCTGGAAGCGTTTGGGAGTTTTGCTCAGACGCGTGTTTCCTCAAGTTCAAGAATCAAGATCTAGGATACCTGCAGACAGGTGCCTGTTTGTGTGGAGACAGTCTGTTTGAAACTGTGTTCCTCAGCGCCCGCTCTTTCTCCCCGTCGCTCCACATGCCTGGGAGTCCCTTTCTTTCTCTCCACAAGCACGTGTGTTGACTTCGTCGCACATGTGCATCTGCACAAGCGTTGAGCTCAGCAGAGCGTGTCTCTTGACACTTGATGTGCGTTGGCTGTGTCTGCGTGCTCCAGTGAAGAGAGAAACGGGAAATCATCTTGGTAGAGGCAACAAAGCAAAAGCGAGGCAGGATTGACATCTGCTCAACAGAGACGGATTCCCTGCGCTGACACAGTTCACAGTTACACGAGAAGCAATCTGAGCGGTCCATCGACCGGAGACGTGTTTCCCAAGACGTCGTTTAGCGAGTGAACAGCAGTGTGCGCGGCTTTCAGGAGTGTGCCTGGAAAGTGCCAGAATCACCAGAGCATCTGTGCAAAAGCTGCTGCCTCTGTGACCGCATTGAGGCACGTTCCCGTGTCTGCGAGTACATAGACGGCTCTTCGCGTTCACTCCGAGGGAAACGGTCCGCTATTGCTTCTGTGCGTACAGACGCGATTCCCTTGTCTCTTGCGAACACAGGGAACTCTGTGCATCCAAATCTACAGGCTAAGGACGCGTCTGCATATGTTTTGGTGAACAATCGAGTGTGCGTGTTCTGACAGCTGCCTCTATGCAGACGTCTCCACAGAGCCACTTCTGAATGCCCCGCAGCCCAGGACTGAAGGGATACACTAACAAGTGCACCGGTGTGAGCAACCACATATGCAGAAGGACGTCTTTCATCTCACAGAAGCGCAAACGTCTTGGCGTTCAAGCACATGGCAGAAACAAGGTGTGAACAGATGAGCTGCTGCTATTTTCTCCGTTCGGCATGCTTCGTTGTAGCTCTCTTGCCGGTCGCCGGCTTAGCGGCTTGCTTTGCGCGACTAGGTCTGCGGAGAGAAGGAGATAGCGCCGGAAACCTTGCCTTTTGCCTTCTTCGGCGCTGGAACCTGGTTGCTGCGCCTTCTCTTTGTCCATGTGCACACACATGATTCCTCAGCGAAAATCATGCAGAAACCTTTCCACGAGCACCCAGGGATGTGCACCCAGCACCACGTGCACGCACACGCAGCTAGAGAAAAGCACCTACCTTTTCACACTCTGATGCCTAAGCAAACGCGTGGCCACACACACGCACACATCCGCAAGCGCGCCTACTCCCATCTATTGAGGGAAAGACGGACGAGCAACGTCCTGACAGGCTTGAGGGGAAAAACGTCCGTTGATGGTTGGCGTACTGCACGCCCGCCTACGGGGCTGCAGGGGAATCCACATTTGGAAGGTACCTGAAGATGTGTGCCTGTTCTTGGAGCTCCGCTAGTAGGGTAGCAAAGACACTCGTAGGCAGTACTGAATGCTGCTCCGTGCTACTTCTCCTCCGCTGGCAAATGCTTCACAGTCGCCCTAGGAAAGACGTTTAACAATCGATCTCCAAGAGGAACGAAACACATGATGGCATAAGGCGAAAGAATAGCAGGGCATCTCTTCACAAGCTTGTCCCTGATCTATAGCTGAGGGCAAACACTTGTGTGCTTGTGGGAGAGCGTGTGTCTTTCCTGGAAGCGTTTGGGAGTTTTGCTCAGACGCGTGTTTCCTCAAGTTCAAGAATCAAGATCTAGGATACCTGCAGACAGGTGCCTGTTTGTGTGGAGACAGTCTGTTTGAAACTGTGTTCCTCAGCGCCCGCTCTTTCTCCCCGTCGCTCCACACGCCTGGGAGTCCCTTTCTTTCTCTCCACAAGCACGTGTGTTGACTTCGTCGCACATGTGCATCTGCACAAGCGTTGAGCTCAGCAGAGCGTGTCTCTTGACACTTGATGTGCGTTGGCTGTGTCTGCGTGCTCCAGTGAAGAGAGAAACGGGAAATCATCTTGGTAGAGGCAACAAAGCAAAAGCGAGGCAGGATTGACATCTGCTCAACAGAGACGGATTCCCTGCGCTGACACAGTTCACAGTTACACGAGAAGCAATCTGAGCGGTCCATCGACCGGAGACGTGTTTCCCAAGAGGTCGTTTAGCGAGTGAACAGCAGTGTGCGCGGCTTTCAGGAGTGTGCCTGGAAAGTGCCAGAATCACCAGAGCATCTGTGCAAAAGCTGCTGCCTCTGTGACCGCATTGAGGCACGTTCCCGTGTCTGCGAGTACATAGACGGCTCTTCGCGTTCACTCCGAGGGAAACGGTCCGCTATTGCTTCTGTGCGTACAGACGCGATTCCCTTGTCTCTTGCGAACACAGGGAACTCTGTGCATCCAAATCTACAGGCTAAGGACGCGTCTGCATATGTTTTGGTGAACAATCGAGTGTGCGTGTTCTGACAGCTGCCTCTATGCAGACGTCTCCACAGAGCCACTTCTGAATGCCCCGCAGCCCAGGACTGAAGGGATACACTAACAAGTGCACCGGTGTGAGCAAGCACATATGCAGAAGGACGTCTTTCATCTCACAGAAGCGCGAACGTCTTGGCGTTCAAGCACATGGCAGAAACAAGGTGTGAACAGATGAGCTGCTGCTATTTTCTCCGTTCGGCATGCTTCGTTGTAGCTCTCTTGCCGGTCGCCGGCTTAGCGGCTTGCTTTGCGCGACTAGGTCTGCGGAGAGAAGGAGATAGCGCCGGAAACCTTGCCTTTTGCCTTCTTCGACGCTGGAACCTGGTTGCTGCGCCTTCTCTTTGTCCATGTGCACACACACGATTCCTCAGCGAAAACCATGCAGAAACCTTTCCACGAGCACCCAGGGATGTGCACCCAGCACCACGTGCACGCACACGCAGCTAGAGAAAAGCACCTACCTTTTCACACTCTGATGCCTAAGCAAACGCGTGGCCACACACACGCACACATCCGCAAGCGCGCCTACTCCCATCTATTGAGGGAAAGACGGACGAGCAACGTCCTGACAGGCTTGAGGGGAAAAACGTCCGTTGATGGTTGGCGTACTGCACGCCCGCCTACGGGGCTGCAGGGGAATCCACATTTGGAAGGTACCTGAAGATGTGTGCCTGTTCTTGGAGCTCCGCTAGTAGGGTAGCAAAGACACTCGTAGGCAGTACTGAATGCTGCTCCGTGCTACTTCTCCTCCGCTGGCAAATGCTTCACAGTCGCCCTAGGAAAGACGTTTAACAATCGATCTCCAAGAGGAACGAAACACGTGATGGCATAAGGCGAAAGAATAGCAGGGCATCTCTTCACAAGCTTGTCCCTGATCTATAGCTGAGGGCAAACACTTGTGTGCTTGTGGGAGAGCGTGTGTCTTTCCTGGAAGCGTTTGGGAGTTTTGCTCAGACGCGTGTTTCCTCAAGTTCAAGAATCAAGATCTAGGATACCTGCAGACAGGTGCCTGTTTGTGTGGAGACAGTCTGTTTGAAACTGTGTTCCTCAGCGCCCGCTCTTTCTCCCCGTCGCTCCACACGCCTGGGAGTCCCTTTCTTTCTCTCCACAAGCACGTGTGTTGACTTCGTCGCACATGTGCATCTGCACAAGCGTTGAGCTCAGCAGAGCGTGTCTCTTGACACTTGATGTGCGTTGGCTGTGTCTGCGTGCTCCAGTGAAGAGAGAAACGGGAAATCATCTTGGTAGAGGCAACAAAGCAAAAGCGAGGCAGGATTGACATCTGCTCAACAGAGACGGATTCCCTGCGCTGACACAGTTCACAGTTACACGAGAAGCAATCTGAGCGGTCCATCGACCGGAGACGTGTTTCCCAAGAGGTCGTTTAGCGAGTGAACAGCAGTGTGCGCGACTTTCAGGAGTGTGCCTGGAAAGTGCCAGAATCACCAGAGCATCTGTGCAAAAGCTGCTGCCTCTGTGACCGCATTGAGGCACGTTCCCGTGTCTGCGAGTACATAGACGGCTCTTCGCGTTCACTCCGAGGGAAACGGTCCGCTATTGCTTCTGTGCGTACAGACGCGATTCCCTTGTCTCTTGCGAACACAGGGAACTCTGTGCATCCAAATCTACAGGCTAAGGACGCGTCTGCATATGTTTTGGTGAACAATCGAGTGTGCGTGTTCTGACAGCTGCCTCTATGCAGACGTCTCCACAGAGCCACTTCTGAATGCCCCGCAGCCCAGGACTGAATGGATACACTAACAAGTGCACCGGTGTGAGCAAGCACATATGCAGAAGGACGTCTTTCATCTCACAGAAGCGCGAACGTCTTGGCGTTCAAGCACATGGCAGAAACAAGGTGTGAACAGATGAGCTGCTGCTATTTTCTCCGTTCGGCATGCTTCGTTGTAGCTCTCTTGCCGGTCGCCGGCTTAGCGGCTTGCTTTGCGCGACTAGGTCTGCGGAGAGAAGGAGATAGCGCCGGAAACCTTGCCTTTTGCCTTCTTCGCCGCTGGAACCTGGTTGCTGCGCCTTCTCTTTGTCCATGTGCACACACACGATTCCTCAGCGAAAACCATGCAGAAACCTTTCCACGAGCACCCAGGGATGTGCACCCAGCACCACGTGCACGCACACGCAGCTAGAGAAAAGCACCTACCTTTTCACACTCTGATGCCTAAGCAAACGCGTGGCCACACACACGCACACATCCGCAAGCGCGCCTACTCCCATCTATTGAGGGAAAGACGGACGAGCAACGTCCTGACAGACTTGAGGGGAAAAACGTCCGTTGATGGTTGGCGTACTGCACGCCCGCCTACGGGGCTGCAGGGGAATCCACATTTGGAAGGTACCTGAAGATGTGTGCCTGTTCTTGGAGCTCCGCTAGTAGGGTAGCAAAGACACTCGTAGGCAGTACTGAATGCTGCTCCGTGCTACTTCTCCTCCGCTGGCAAATGCTTCACAGTCGCCCTAGGAAAGACGTTTAACAATCGATCTCCAAGAGGAACGAAACACATGATGCCATAAGGCGAAAGAATAGCAGGGCATCTCTTCACAAGCTTGTCCCTGATCTATAGCTGAGGGCAAACACTTGTGTGCTTGTGGGAGAGCGTGTGTCTTTCCTGGAAGCGTTTGGGAGTTTTGCTCAGACGCGTGTTTCCTCAAGTTCAAGAATCAAGATCTAGGATACCTGCAGACAGGTGCCTGTTTGTGTGGAGACAGTCTGTTTGAAACTGTGTTCCTCAGCGCCCGCTCTTTCTCCCCGTCGCTCCACACGCCTGGGAGTCCCTTTCTTTCTCTCCACAAGCACGTGTGTTGACTTCGTCGCACATGTGCATCTGCACAAGCGTTGAGCTCAGCAGAGCGTGTCTCTTGACACTTGATGTGCGTTGGCTGTGTCTGCCTGCTCCAGTGAAGAGAGAAACGGGAAATCATCTTGGTAGAGGCAACAAAGCAAAAGCGAGGCAGGATTGACATCTGCTCAACAGAGACGGATTCCCTGCGCTGACACAGTTCACAGTTACACGAGAAGCAATCTGAGCGGTCCGTCGACCGGAGACGTGTTTCCCAAGAGGTCGTTTAGCGAGTGAACAGCAGTGTGCGCGACTTTCAGGAGTGTGCCTGGAAAGTGCCAGAATCACCAGAGCATCTGTGCAAAAGCTGCTGCCTCTGTGACCGCATTGAGGCACGTTCCCGTGTCTGCGAGTACATAGACGGCTCTTCGCGTTCACTCCGAGGGAAACGGTCCGCTATTGCTTCTGTGCGTACAGACGCGATTCCCTTGTCTCTTGCGAACACAGGGAACTCTGTGCATCCAAATCTACAGGCTAAGGACGCGTCTGCATATGTTTTGGTGAACAATCGAGTGTGCGTGTTCTGACAGCTGCCTCTATGCAGACGTCTCCACAGAGCCACTTCTGAATGCCCCGCAGCCCAGGACTGAATGGATACACTAACAAGTGCACCGGTGTGAGCAACCACATATGCAGAAGGACGTCTTTCATCTCACAGAAGCGCGAACGTCTTGGCGTTCAAGCACATGGCAGAAACAAGGTGTGAACAGATGAGCTGCTGCTATTTTCTCCGTTCGGCATGCTTCGTTGTAGCTCTCTTGCCGGTCGCCGGCTTAGCGGCTTGCTTTGCGCGACTAGGTCTGCGGAGAGAAGGAGATAGCGCCGGAAACCTTGCCTTTTGCCTTCTTCGGCGCTGGAACCTGGTTGCTGCGCCTTCTCTTTGTCCATGTGCACACACACGATTCCTCAGCGAAAACCATGCAGAAACCTTTCCACGAGCACCCAGGGATGTGCACCCAGCACCACGTGCACGCACACGCAGCTAGAGAAAAGCACCTACCTTTTCACACACTGATGCCTAAGCAAACGCGTGGCCACACACACGCACACATCCGCAAGCGCGCCTACTCCCATCTATTGAGGGAAAGACGGACGAGCAACGTCCTGACAGGCTTGAGGGGAAAAACGTCCGTTGATGGTTGGCGTACTGCACGCCCGCCTACGGGGCTGCAGGGGAATCCACATTTGGAAGGTACCTGAAGATGTGTGCCTGTTCTTGGAGCTCCGCTAGTAGGGTAGCAAAGACACTCGTAGGCAGTACTGAATGCTGCTCCGTGCTACTTCTCCTCCGCTGGCAAATGCTTCACAGTCGCCCTAGGAAAGACGTTTAACAATCGATCTCCAAGAGGAACGAAACACATGATGCCATAAGGCGAAAGAATAGCAGGGCATCTCTTCACAAGCTTGTCCCTGATCTATAGCTGAGGGCAAACACTTGTGTGCTTGTGGGAGAGCCTGTGTCTTTCCTGGAAGCGTTTGGGAGTTTTGCTCAGACGCGTGTTTCCTCAAGTTCAAGAATCAAGATCTAGGATACCTGCAGACAGGTGCCTGTTTGTGTGGAGACAGTCTGTTTGAAACTGTGTTCCTCAGCGCCCGCTCTTTCTCCCCGTCGCTCCACACGCCTGGGAGTCCCTTTCTTTCTCTCCACAAGCACGTGTGTTGACTTCGTCGCACATGTGCATCTGCACAAGCGTTGAGCTCAGCAGAGCGTGTCTCTTGACACTTGATGTGCGTTGGCTGTGTCTGCGTGCTCCAGTGAAGAGAGAAACGGGAAATCATCTTGGTAGAGGCAACAAAGCAAAAGCGAGGCAGGATTGACATCTGCTCAACAGAGACGGATTCCCTGCGCTGACACAGTTCACAGTTACACGAGAAGCAATCTGAGCGGTCCATCGACCGGAGACGTGTTTCCCAAGAGGTCGTTTAGCGAGTGAACAGCAGTGTGCGCGGCTTTCAGGAGTGTGCCTGGAAAGTGCCAGAATCACCAGAGCATCTGTGCAAAAGCTGCTGCCTCTGTGACCGCATTGAGGCACGTTCCCGTGTCTGCGAGTACATAGACGGCTCTTCGCGTTCACTCCGAGGGAAACGGTCCGCTATTGCTTCTGTGCGTACAGACGCGATTCCCTTGTCTCTTGCGAACACAGGGAACTCTGTGCATCCAAATCTACAGGCTAAGGACGCGTCTGCATATGTTTTGGTGAACAATCGAGTGTGCGTGTTCTGACAGCTGCCTCTATGCAGACGTCTCCACAGAGCCACTTCTGAATGCCCCGCAGCCCAGGACTGAAGGGATACACTAACAAGTGCACCGGTGTGAGCAAGCACATATGCAGAAGGACGTCTTTCATCTCACAGAAGCGCGAACGTCTTGGCGTTCAAGCACATGGCAGAAACAAGGTGTGAACAGATGAGCTGCTGCTATTTTCTCCGTTCGGCATGCTTCGTTGTAGCTCTCTTGCCGGTCGCCGGCTTAGCGGCTTGCTTTGCGCGACTAGGTCTGCGGAGAGAAGGAGATAGCGCCGGAAACCTTGCCTTTTGCCTTCTTCGACGCTGGAACCTGGTTGCTGCGCCTTCTCTTTGTCCATGTGCACACACACGATTCCTCAGCGAAAACCATGCAGAAACCTTTCCACGAGCACCCAGGGATGTGCACCCAGCACCACGTGCACGCACACGCAGCTAGAGAAAAGCACCTACCTTTTCACACTCTGATGCCTAAGCAAACGCGTGGCCACACACACGCACACATCCGCAAGCGCGCCTACTCCCATCTATTGAGGGAAAGACGGACGAGCAACGTCCTGACAGGCTTGAGGGGAAAAACGTCCGTTGATGGTTGGCGTACTGCACGCCCGCCTACGGGGCTGCAGGGGAATCCACATTTGGAAGGTACCTGAAGATGTGTGCCTGTTCTTGGAGCTCCGCTAGTAGGGTAGCAAAGACACTCGTAGGCAGTACTGAATGCTGCTCCGTGCTACTTCTCCTCCGCTGGCAAATGCTTCACAGTCGCCCTAGGAAAGACGTTTAACAATCGATCTCCAAGAGGAACGAAACACGTGATGGCATAAGGCGAAAGAATAGCAGGGCATCTCTTCACAAGCTTGTCCCTGATCTATAGCTGAGGGCAAACACTTGTGTGCTTGTGGGAGAGCGTGTGTCTTTCCTGGAAGCGTTTGGGAGTTTTGCTCAGACGCGTGTTTCCTCAAGTTCAAGAATCAAGATCTAGGATACCTGCAGACAGGTGCCTGTTTGTGTGGAGACAGTCTGTTTGAAACTGTGTTCCTCAGCGCCCGCTCTTTCTCCCCGTCGCTCCACACGCCTGGGAGTCCCTTTCTTTCTCTCCACAAGCACGTGTGTTGACTTCGTCGCACATGTGCATCTGCACAAGCGTTGAGCTCAGCAGAGCGTGTCTCTTGACACTTGATGTGCGTTGGCTGTGTCTGCGTGCTCCAGTGAAGAGAGAAACGGGAAATCATCTTGGTAGAGGCAACAAAGCAAAAGCGAGGCAGGATTGACATCTGCTCAACAGAGACGGATTCCCTGCGCTGACACAGTTCACAGTTACACGAGAAGCAATCTGAGCGGTCCATCGACCGGAGACGTGTTTCCCAAGAGGTCGTTTAGCGAGTGAACAGCAGTGTGCGCGACTTTCAGGAGTGTGCCTGGAAAGTGCCAGAATCACCAGAGCATCTGTGCAAAAGCTGCTGCCTCTGTGACCGCATTGAGGCACGTTCCCGTGTCTGCGAGTACATAGACGGCTCTTCGCGTTCACTCCGAGGGAAACGGTCCGCTCTTGCTTCTGTGCGTACAGACGCGATTCCCTTGTCTCTTGCGAACACAGGGAACTCTGTGCATCCAAATCTACAGGCTAAGGACGCGTCTGCATATGTTTTGGTGAACAATCGAGTGTGCGTGTTCTGACAGCTGCCTCTATGCAGACGTCTCCACAGAGCCACTTCTGAATGCCCCGCAGCCCAGGACTGAAGGGATACACTAACAAGTGCACCGGTGTGAGCAAGCACATATGCAGAAGGACGTCTTTCATCTCACAGAAGCGCGAACGTCTTGGCGTTCAAGCACATGGCAGAAACAAGGTGTGAACAGATGAGCTGCTGCTATTTTCTCCGTTCGGCATGCTTCGTTGTAGCTCTCTTGCCGGTCGCCGGCTTAGCGGCTTGCTTTGCGCGACTAGGTCTGCGGAGAGAAGGAGATCGCGCCGGAAACCTTGCCTTTTGCCTTCTTCGGCGCTGGAACCTGGTTGCTGCGCCTTCTCTTTGTCCATGTGCACACACACGATTCCTCAGCGAAAACCATGCAGAAACCTTTCCACGAGCACCCAGGGATGTGCACCCAGCACCACGTGCACGCACACGCAGCTAGAGAAAAGCACCTACCTTTTCACACTCTGATGCCTAAGCAAACGCGTGGCCACACACACGCACACATCCGCAAGCGCGCCTACTCCCATCTATTGAGGGAAAGACGGACGAGCAACGTCCTGACAGGCTTGAGGGGAAAAACGTCCGTTGATGGTTGGCGTACTGCACGCCCGCCTACGGGGCTGCAGGGGAATCCACATTTGGAAGGTACCTGAAGATGTGTGCCTGTTCTTGGAGCTCCGCTAGTAGGGTAGCAAAGACACTCGTAGGCAGTACTGAATGCTGCTCCGTGCTACTTCTCCTCCGCTGGCAAATGCTTCACAGTCGCCCTAGGAAAGACGTTTAACAATCGATCTCCAAGAGGAACGAAACACGTGATGGCATAAGGCGAAAGAATAGCAGGGCATCTCTTCACAAGCTTGTCCCTGATCTATAGCTGAGGGCAAACACTTGTGTGCTTGTGGGAGAGCGTGTGTCTTTCCTGGAAGCGTTTGGGAGTTTTGCTCAGACGCGTGTTTCCTCAAGTTCAAGAATCAAGATCTAGGATACCTGCAGACAGGTGCCTGTTTGTGTGGAGACAGTCTGTTTGAAACTGTGTTCCTCAGCGCCCGCTCTTTCTCCCCGTCGCTCCACACGCCTGGGAGTCCCTTTCTTTCTCTCCACAAGCACGTGTGTTGACTTCGTCGCACATGTGCATCTGCACAAGCGTTGAGCTCAGCAGAGCGTGTCTCTTGACACTTGATGTGCGTTGGCTGTGTCTGCGTGCTCCAGTGAAGAGAGAAACGGGAAATCATCTTGGTAGAGGCAACAAAGCAAAAGCGAGGCAGGATTGACATCTGCTCAACAGAGACGGATTCCCTGCGCTGACACAGTTCACAGTTACACGAGAAGCAATCTGAGCGGTCCATCGACCGGAGACGTGTTTCCCAAGAGGTCGTTTAGCGAGTGAACAGCAGTGTGCGCGACTTTCAGGAGTGTGCCTGGAAAGTGCCAGAATCACCAGAGCATCTGTGCAAAAGCTGCTGCCTCTGTGACCGCATTGAGGCACGTTCCCGTGTCTGCGAGTACATAGACGGCTCTTCGCGTTCACTCCGAGGGAAACGGTCCGCTATTGCTTCTGTGCGTACAGACGCGATTCCCTTGTCTCTTGCGAACACAGGGAACTCTGTGCATCCAAATCTACAGGCTAAGGACGCGTCTGCATATGTTTTGGTGAACAATCGAGTGTGCGTGTTCTGACAGCTGCCTCTATGCAGACGTCTCCACAGAGCCACTTCTGAATGCCCCGCAGCCCAGGACTGAATGGATACACTAACAAGTGCACCGGTGTGAGCAAGCACATATGCAGAAGGACGTCTTTCATCTCACAGAAGCGCGAACGTCTTGGCGTTCAAGCACATGGCAGAAACAAGGTGTGAACAGATGAGCTGCTGCTATTTTCTCCGTTCGGCATGCTTCGTTGTAGCTCTCTTGCCGGTCGCCGGCTTAGCGGCTTGCTTTGCGCGACTAGGTCTGCGGAGAGAAGGAGATAGCGCCGGAAACCTTGCCTTTTGCCTTCTTCGGCGCTGGAACCTGGTTGCTGCGCCTTCTCTTTGTCCATGTGCACACACACGATTCCTCAGCGAAAACCATGCAGAAACCTTTCCACGAGCACCCAGGGATGTGCACCCAGCACCACGTGCACGCACACGCAGCTAGAGAAAAGCACCTACCTTTTCACACTCTGATGCCTAAGCAAACGCGTGGCCACACACACGCACACATCCGCAAGCGCGCCTACTCCCATCTATTGAGGGAAAGACGGACGAGCAACGTCCTGACAGGCTTGAGGGGAAAAACGTCCGTTGATGGTTGGCGTACTGCACGCCCGCCTACGGGGCTGCAGGGGAATCCACATTTGGAAGGTACCTGAAGATGTGTGCCTGTTCTTGGAGCTCCGCTAGTAGGGTAGCAAAGACACTCGTAGGCAGTACTGAATGCTGCTCCGTGCTACTTCTCCTCCGCTGGCAAATGCTTCACAGTCGCCCTAGGAAAGACGTTTAACAATCGATCTCCAAGAGGAACGAAACACATGATGCCATAAGGCGAAAGAATAGCAGGGCATCTCTTCACAAGCTTGTCCCTGATCTATAGCTGAGGGCAAACACTTGTGTGCTTGTGGGAGAGCGTGTGTCTTTCCTGGAAGCGTTTGGGAGTTTTGCTCAGACGCGTGTTTCCTCAAGTTCAAGAATCAAGATCTAGGATACCTGCAGACAGGTGCCTGTTTGTGTGGAGACAGTCTGTTTGAAACTGTGTTCCTCAGCGCCCGCTCTTTCTCCCCGTCGCTCCACACGCCTGGGAGTCCCTTTCTTTCTCTCCACAAGCACGTGTGTTGACTTCGTCGCACATGTGCATCTGCACAAGCGTTGAGCTCAGCAGAGCGTGTCTCTTGACACTTGATGTGCGTTGGCTGTGTCTGCCTGCTCCAGTGAAGAGAGAAACGGGAAATCATCTTGGTAGAGGCAACAAAGCAAAAGCGAGGCAGGATTGACATCTGCTCAACAGAGACGGATTCCCTGCGCTGACACAGTTCACAGTTACACGAGAAGCAATCTGAGCGGTCCGTCGACCGGAGACGTGTTTCCCAAGAGGTCGTTTAGCGAGTGAACAGCAGTGTGCGCGACTTTCAGGAGTGTGCCTGGAAAGTGCCAGAATCACCAGAGCATCTGTGCAAAAGCTGCTGCCTCTGTGACCGCATTGAGGCACGTTCCCGTGTCTGCGAGTACATAGACGGCTCTTCGCGTTCACTCCGAGGGAAACGGTCCGCTATTGCTTCTGTGCGTACAGACGCGATTCCCTTGTCTCTTGCGAACACAGGGAACTCTGTGCATCCAAATCTACAGGCTAAGGACGCGTCTGCATATGTTTTGGTGAACAATCGAGTGTGCGTGTTCTGACAGCTGCCTCTATGCAGACGTCTCCACAGAGCCACTTCTGAATGCCCCGCAGCCCAGGACTGAATGGATACACTAACAAGTGCACCGGTGTGAGCAACCACATATGCAGAAGGACGTCTTTCATCTCACAGAAGCGCGAACGTCTTGGCGTTCAAGCACATGGCAGAAACAAGGTGTGAACAGATGAGCTGCTGCTATTTTCTCCGTTCGGCATGCTTCGTTGTAGCTCTCTTGCCGGTCGCCGGCTTAGCGGCTTGCTTTGCGCGACTAGGTCTGCGGAGAGAAGGAGATAGCGCCGGAAACCTTGCCTTTTGCCTTCTTCGGCGCTGGAACCTGGTTGCTGCGCCTTCTCTTTGTCCATGTGCACACACACGATTCCTCAGCGAAAACCATGCAGAAACCTTTCCACGAGCACCCAGGGATGTGCACCCAGCACCACGTGCACGCACACGCAGCTAGAGAAAAGCACCTACCTTTTCACACTCTGATGCCTAAGCAAACGCGTGGCCACACACACGCACACATCCGCAAGCGCGCCTACTCCCATCTATTGAGGGAAAGACGGACGAGCAACGTCCTGACAGACTTGAGGGGAAAAACGTCCGTTGATGGTTGGCGTACTGCACGCCCGCCTACGGGGCTGCAGGGGAATCCACATTTGGAAGGTACCTGAAGATGTGTGCCTGTTCTTGGAGCTCCGCTAGTAGGGTAGCAAAGACACTCGTAGGCAGTACTGAATGCTGCTCCGTGCTACTTCTCCTCCGCTGGCAAATGCTTCACAGTCGCCCTAGGAAAGACGTTTAACAATCGATCTCCAAGAGGAACGAAACACATGATGCCATAAGGCGAAAGAATAGCAGGGCATCTCTTCACAAGCTTGTCCCTGATCTATAGCTGAGGGCAAACACTTGTGTGCTTGTGGGAGAGCGTGTGTCTTTCCTGGAAGCGTTTGGGAGTTTTGCTCAGACGCGTGTTTCCTCAAGTTCAAGAATCAAGATCTAGGATACCTGCAGACAGGTGCCTGTTTGTGTGGAGACAGTCTGTTTGAAACTGTGTTCCTCAGTGCCCGCTCTTTCTCCCCGTCGCTCCACACGCCTGGGAGTCCCTTTCTTTCTCTCCACAAGCACGTGTGTTGACTTCGTCGCACATGTGCATCTGCACAAGCGTTGAGCTCAGCAGAGCGTGTCTCTTGACACTTGATGTGCGTTGGCTGTGTCTGCCTGCTCCAGTGAAGAGAGAAACGGGAAATCATCTTGGTAGAGGCAACAAAGCAAAAGCGAGGCAGGATTGACATCTGCTCAACAGAGACGGATTCCCTGCGCTGACACAGTTCACAGTTACACGAGAAGCAATCTGAGCGGTCCGTCGACCGGAGACGTGTTTCCCAAGAGGTCGTTTAGCGAGTGAACAGCAGTGTGCGCGACTTTCAGGAGTGTGCCTGGAAAGTGCCAGAATCACCAGAGCATCTGTGCAAAAGCTGCTGCCTCTGTGACCGCATTGAGGCACGTTCCCGTGTCTGCGAGTACATAGACGGCTCTTCGCGTTCACTCCGAGGGAAACGGTCCGCTATTGCTTCTGTGCGTACAGACGCGATTCCCTTGTCTCTTGCGAACACAGGGAACTCTGTGCATCCAAATCTACAGGCTAAGGACGCGTCTGCATATGTTTTGGTGAACAATCGAGTGTGCG
Organism: Patagioenas fasciata; assembly: GCF_037038585.1. Classification (NCBI taxonomy): domain Eukaryota; kingdom Metazoa; phylum Chordata; class Aves; order Columbiformes; family Columbidae; genus Patagioenas; species Patagioenas fasciata. The sequence goes on along the minus strand of NC_092523.1, from coordinate 51,014,818 downwards.
TGTTCTGACAGCTGCCTCTATGCAGACGTCTCCACAGAGCCACTTCTGAATGCCCCGCAGCCCAGGACTGAATGGATACACTAACAAGTGCACCGGTGTGAGCAACCACATATGCAGAAGGACGTCTTTCATCTCACAGAAGCGCGAACGTCTTGGCGTTCAAGCACATGGCAGAAACAAGGTGTGAACAGATGAGCTGCTGCTATTTTCTCCGTTCGGCATGCTTCGTTGTAGCTCTCTTGCCGGTCGCCGGCTTAGCGGCTTGCTTTGCGCGACTAGGTCTGCGGAGAGAAGGAGATAGCGCCGGAAACCTTGCCTTTTGCCTTCTTCGGCGCTGGAACCTGGTTGCTGCGCCTTCTCTTTGTCCATGTGCACACACACGATTCCTCAGCGAAAACCATGCAGAAACCTTTCCACGAGCACCCAGGGATGTGCACCCAGCACCACGTGCACGCACACGCAGCTAGAGAAAAGCACCTACCTTTTCACACTCTGATGCCTAAGCAAACGCGTGGCCACACACACGCACACATCCGCAAGCGCGCCTACTCCCATCTATTGAGGGAAAGACGGACGAGCAACGTCCTGACAGGCTTGAGGGGAAAAACGTCCGTTGATGGTTGGCGTACTGCACGCCCGCCTACGGGGCTGCAGGGGAATCCACATTTGGAAGGTACCTGAAGATGTGTGCCTGTTCTTGGAGCTCCGCTAGTAGGGTAGCAAAGACACTCGTAGGCAGTACTGAATGCTGCTCCGTGCTACTTCTCCTCCGCTGGCAAATGCTTCACAGTCGCCCTAGGAAAGACGTTTAACAATCGATCTCCAAGAGGAACGAAACACATGATGCCATAAGGCGAAAGAATAGCAGGGCATCTCTTCACAAGCTTGTCCCTGATCTATAGCTGAGGGCAAACACTTGTGTGCTTGTGGGAGAGCCTGTGTCTTTCCTGGAAGCGTTTGGGAGTTTTGCTCAGACGCGTGTTTCCTCAAGTTCAAGAATCAAGATCTAGGATACCTGCAGACAGGTGCCTGTTTGTGTGGAGACAGTCTGTTTGAAACTGTGTTCCTCAGCGCCCGCTCTTTCTCCCCGTCGCTCCACACGCCTGGGAGTCCCTTTCTTTCTCTCCACAAGCACGTGTGTTGACTTCGTCGCACATGTGCATCTGCACAAGCGTTGAGCTCAGCAGAGCGTGTCTCTTGACACTTGATGTGCGTTGGCTGTGTCTGCGTGCTCCAGTGAAGAGAGAAACGGGAAATCATCTTGGTAGAGGCAACAAAGCAAAAGCGAGGCAGGATTGACATCTGCTCAACAGAGACGGATTCCCTGCGCTGACACAGTTCACAGTTACACGAGAAGCAATCTGAGCGGTCCATCGACCGGAGACGTGTTTCCCAAGAGGTCGTTTAGCGAGTGAACAGCAGTGTGCGCGGCTTTCAGGAGTGTGCCTGGAAAGTGCCAGAATCACCAGAGCATCTGTGCAAAAGCTGCTGCCTCTGTGACCGCATTGAGGCACGTTCCCGTGTCTGCGAGTACATAGACGGCTCTTCGCGTTCACTCCGAGGGAAACGGTCCGCTATTGCTTCTGTGCGTACAGACGCGATTCCCTTGTCTCTTGCGAACACAGGGAACTCTGTGCATCCAAATCTACAGGCTAAGGACGCGTCTGCATATGTTTTGGTGAACAATCGAGTGTGCGTGTTCTGACAGCTGCCTCTATGCAGACGTCTCCACAGAGCCACTTCTGAATGCCCCGCAGCCCAGGACTGAAGGGATACACTAACAAGTGCACCGGTGTGAGCAAGCACATATGCAGAAGGACGTCTTTCATCTCACAGAAGCGCGAACGTCTTGGCGTTCAAGCACATGGCAGAAACAAGGTGTGAACAGATGAGCTGCTGCTATTTTCTCCGTTCGGCATGCTTCGTTGTAGCTCTCTTGCCGGTCGCCGGCTTAGCGGCTTGCTTTGCGCGACTAGGTCTGCGGAGAGAAGGAGATAGCGCCGGAAACCTTGCCTTTTGCCTTCTTCGGCGCTGGAACCTGGTTGCTGCGCCTTCTCTTTGTCCATGTGCACACACACGATTCCTCAGCGAAAACCATGCAGAAACCTTTCCACGAGCACCCAGGGATGTGCACCCAGCACCACGTGCACGCACACGCAGCTAGAGAAAAGCACCTACCTTTTCACACTCTGATGCCTAAGCAAACGCGTGGCCACACACACGCACACATCCGCAAGCGCGCCTACTCCCATCTATTGAGGGAAAGACGGACGAGCAACGTCCTGACAGGCTTGAGGGGAAAAACGTCCGTTGATGGTTGGCGTACTGCACGCCCGCCTACGGGGCTGCAGGGGAATCCACATTTGGAAGGTACCTGAAGATGTGTGCCTGTTCTTGGAGCTCCGCTAGTAGGGTAGCAAAGACACTCGTAGGCAGTACTGAATGCTGCTCCGTGCTACTTCTCCTCCGCTGGCAAATGCTTCACAGTCGCCCTAGGAAAGACGTTTAACAATCGATCTCCAAGAGGAACGAAACACATGATGCCATAAGGCGAAAGAATAGCAGGGCATCTCTTCACAAGCTTGTCCCTGATCTATAGCTGAGGGCAAACACTTGTGTGCTTGTGGGAGAGCGTGTGTCTTTCCTGGAAGCGTTTGGGAGTTTTGCTCAGACGCGTGTTTCCTCAAGTTCAAGAATCAAGATCTAGGATACCTGCAGACAGGTGCCTGTTTGTGTGGAGACAGTCTGTTTGAAACTGTGTTCCTCAGCGCCCGCTCTTTCTCCCCGTCGCTCCACACGCCTGGGAGTCCCTTTCTTTCTCTCCACAAGCACGTGTGTTGACTTCGTCGCACATGTGCATCTGCACAAGCGTTGAGCTCAGCAGAGCGTGTCTCTTGACACTTGATGTGCGTTGGCTGTGTCTGCGTGCTCCAGTGAAGAGAGAAACGGGAAATCATCTTGGTAGAGGCAACAAAGCAAAAGCGAGGCAGGATTGACATCTGCTCAACAGAGACGGATTCCCTGCGCTGACACAGCTCACAGTTACACGAGAAGCAATCTGAGCGGTCCATCGACCGGAGACGTGTTTCCCAAGAGGTCGTTTAGCGAGTGAACAGCAGTGTGCGCGGCTTTCAGGAGTGTGCCTGGAAAGTGCCAGAATCACCAGAGCATCTGTGCAAAAGCTGCTGCCTCTGTGACCGCATTGAGGCACGTTCCCGTGTCTGCGAGTACATAGACGGCTCTTCGCGTTCACTCCGAGGGAAACGGTCCGCTATTGCTTCTGTGCGTACAGACGCGATTCCCTTGTCTCTTGCGAACACAGGGAACTCTGTGCATCCAAATCTACAGGCTAAGGACGCGTCTGCATATGTTTTGGTGAACAATCGAGTGTGCGTGTTCTGACAGCTGCCTCTATGCAGACGTCTCCACAGAGCCACTTCTGAATGCCCCGCAGCCCAGGACTGAATGGATACACTAACAAGTGCACCGGTATGAGCAACCACATATGCAGAAGGACGTCTTTCATCTCACAGAAGCGCGAACGTCTTGGCGTTCAAGCACATGGCAGAAACAAGGTGTGAACAGATGAGCTGCTGCTATTTTCTCCGTTCGGCATGCTTCGTTGTAGCTCTCTTGCCGGTCGCCGGCTTAGCGGCTTGCTTTGCGCGACTAGGTCTGCGGAGAGGAGATAGCGCCGGAAACCTTGCCTTTTGCCTTCTTCGGCGCTGGAACCTGGTTGCTGCGCCTTCTCTTTGTCCATGTGCACACACACAATTCCTCAGCGAAAACAATGCAGAAACCTTTCCACGAGCACCCAGGGATGTGCACCCAGCACCACGTGCACGCACACGCAGCTAGAGAAAAGCACCTACCTTTTCACACACTGATGCCTAAGCAAACGCGTGGCCACACACACGCACACATCCGCAAGCGCGCCTACTCCCATCTATTGAGGGAAAGACGGACGAGCAACGTCCTGACAGGCTTGAGGGGAAAAACGTCCGTTGATGGTTGGCATACTGCACGCCCGCCTACGGGGCTGCAGGGGAATCCACATTTGGAAGGTACCTGAAGATGTGTGCCTGTTCTTGGAGCTCCGCTAGTAGGGTAGCAAAGACACTCGTAGGCAGTACTGAATGCTGCTCCGTGCTACTTCTCCTCCGCTGGCAAATGCTTCACAGTCGCCCTAGGAAAAACGTTTAACAATCGATCTCCAAGAGGAACGAAACACATGATGCCATAAGGCGAAAGAATAGCAGGGCATCTCTTCACAAGCTTGTCCCTGATCTATAGCTGAGGGCAAACACTTGTGTGCTTGTGGGAGAGCGTGTGTCTTTCCTGGAAGCGTTTGGGAGTTTTGCTCAGACGCGTGTTTCCTCAAGTTCAAGAATCAAGATCTAGGATACCTGCAGACAGGTGCCTGTTTGTGTGGAGACAGTCTGTTTGAAACTGTGTTCCTCAGCGCCCGCTCTTTCTCCCCGTCGCTCCACACGCCTGGGAGTCCCTTTCTTTCTCTCCACAAGCACGTGTGTTGACTTCGTCGCACATGTGCATCTGCACAAGCGTTGAGCTCAGCAGAGCGTGTCTCTTGACACTTGATGTGCGTTGGCTGTGTCTGCGTGCTCCAGTGAAGAGAGAAACGGGAAATCATCTTGGTAGAGGCAACAAAGCAAAAGCGAGGCAGGATTGACATCTGCTCAACAGAGACGGATTCCCTGCGCTGACACAGTTCACAGTTACACGAGAAGCAATCTGAGCGGTCCATCGACCGGAGACGTGTTTCCCAAGAGGTCGTTTAGCGAGTGAACAGCAGTGTGCGCGACTTTCAGGAGTGTGCCTGGAAAGTGCCAGAATCACCAGAGCATCTGTGCAAAAGCTGCTGCCTCTGTGACCGCATTGAGGCACGTTCCCGTGTCTGCGAGTACATAGACGGCTCTTCGCGTTCACTCCGAGGGAAACGGTCCGCTATTGCTTCTGTGCGTACAGACGCGATTCCCTTGTCTCTTGCGAACACAGGGAACTCTGTGCATCCAAATCTACAGGCTAAGGACGCGTCTGCATATGTTTTGGTGAACAATCGAGTGTGCGTGTTCTGACAGCTGCCTCTATGCAGACGTCTCCACAGAGCCACTTCTGAATGCCCCGCAGCCCAGGACTGAAGGGATACACTAACAAGTGCACCGGTGTGAGCAAGCACATATGCAGAAGGACGTCTTTCATCTCACAGAAGCGCGAACGTCTTGGCGTTCAAGCACATGGCAGAAACAAGGTGTGAACAGATGAGCTGCTGCTATTTTCTCCGTTCGGCATGCTTCGTTGTAGCTCTCTTGCCGGTCGCCGGCTTAGCGGCTTGCTTTGCGCGACTAGGTCTGCGGAGAGAAGGAGATAGCGCCGGAAACCTTGCCTTTTGCCTTCTTCGGCGCTGGAACCTGGTTGCTGCGCCTTCTCTTTGTCCATGTGCACACACACGATTCCTCAGCGAAAACCATGCAGAAACCTTTCCACGAGCACCCAGGGATGTGCACCCAGCACCACGTGCACGCACACGCAGCTAGAGAAAAGCACCTACCTTTTCACACTCTGATGCCTAAGCAAACGCGTGGCCACACACACGCACACATCCGCAAGCGCGCCTACTCCCATCTATTGAGGGAAAGACGGACGAGCAACGTCCTGACAGGCTTGAGGGGAAAAACGTCCGTTGATGGTTGGCGTACTGCACGCCCGCCTACGGGGCTGCAGGGGAATCCACATTTGGAAGGTACCTGAAGATGTGTGCCTGTTCTTGGAGCTCCGCTAGTAGGGTAGCAAAGACACTCGTAGGCAGTACTGAATGCTGCTCCGTGCTACTTCTCCTCCGCTGGCAAATGCTTCACAGTCGCCCTAGGAAAGACGTTTAACAATCGATCTCCAAGAGGAACGAAACACATGATGCCATAAGGCGAAAGAATAGCAGGGCATCTCTTCACAAGCTTGTCCCTGATCTATAGCTGAGGGCAAACACTTGTGTGCTTGTGGGAGAGCGTGTGTCTTTCCTGGAAGCGTTTGGGAGTTTTGCTCAGACGCGTGTTTCCTCAAGTTCAAGAATCAAGATCTAGGATACCTGCAGACAGGTGCCTGTTTGTGTGGAGACAGTCTGTTTGAAACTGTGTTCCTCAGCGCCCGCTCTTTCTCCCCGTCGCTCCACACGCCTGGGAGTCCCTTTCTTTCTCTCCACAAGCACGTGTGTTGACTTCGTCGCACATGTGCATCTGCACAAGCGTTGAGCTCAGCAGAGCGTGTCTCTTGACACTTGATGTGCGTTGGCTGTGTCTGCGTGCTCCAGTGAAGAGAGAAACGGGAAATCATCTTGGTAGAGGCAACAAAGCAAAAGCGAGGCAGGATTGACATCTGCTCAACAGAGACGGATTCCCTGCGCTGACACAGTTCACAGTTACACGAGAAGCAATCTGAGCGGTCCATCGACCGGAGACGTGTTTCCCAAGAGGTCGTTTAGCGAGTGAACAGCAGTGTGCGCGACTTTCAGGAGTGTGCCTGGAAAGTGCCAGAATCACCAGAGCATCTGTGCAAAAGCTGCTGCCTCTGTGACCGCATTGAGGCACGTTCCCGTGTCTGCGAGTACATAGACGGCTCTTCGCGTTCACTCCGAGGGAAACGGTCCGCTATTGCTTCTGTGCGTACAGACGCGATTCCCTTGTCTCTTGCGAACACAGGGAACTCTGTGCATCCAAATCTACAGGCTAAGGACGCGTCTGCATATGTTTTGGTGAACAATCGAGTGTGCGTGTTCTGACAGCTGCCTCTATGCAGACGTCTCCACAGAGCCACTTCTGAATGCCCCGCAGCCCAGGACTGAAGGGATACACTAACAAGTGCACCGGTGTGAGCAAGCACATATGCAGAAGGACGTCTTTCATCTCACAGAAGCGCGAACGTCTTGGCGTTCAAGCACATGGCAGAAACAAGGTGTGAACAGATGAGCTGCTGCTATTTTCTCCGTTCGGCATGCTTCGTTGTAGCTCTCTTGCCGGTCGCCGGCTTAGCGGCTTGCTTTGCGCGACTAGGTCTGCGGAGAGAAGGAGATAGCGCCGGAAACCTTGCCTTTTGCCTTCTTCGGCGCTGGAACCTGGTTGCTGCGCCTTCTCTTTGTCCATGTGCACACACACGATTCCTCAGCGAAAACCATGCAGAAACCTTTCCACGAGCACCCAGGGATGTGCACCCAGCACCACGTGCACGCACACGCAGCTAGAGAAAAGCACCTACCTTTTCACACACTGATGCCTAAGCAAACGCGTGGCCACACACACGCACACATCCGCAAGCGCGCCTACTCCCATCTATTGAGGGAAAGACGGACGAGCAACGTCCTGACAGGCTTGAGGGGAAAAACGTCCGTTGATGGTTGGCGTACTGCACGCCCGCCTACGGGGCTGCAGGGGAATCCACATTTGGAAGGTACCTGAAGATGTGTGCCTGTTCTTGGAGCTCCGCTAGTAGGGTAGCAAAGACACTCGTAGGCAGTACTGAATGCTGCTCCGTGCTACTTCTCCTCCGCTGGCAAATGCTTCACAGTCGCCCTAGGAAAGACGTTTAACAATCGATCTCCAAGAGGAACGAAACACATGATGCCATAAGGCGAAAGAATAGCAGGGCATCTCTTCACAAGCTTGTCCCTGATCTATAGCTGAGGGCAAACACTTGTGTGCTTGTGGGAGAGCGTGTGTCTTTCCTGGAAGCGTTTGGGAGTTTTGCTCAGACGCGTGTTTCCTCAAGTTCAAGAATCAAGATCTAGGATACCTGCAGACAGGTGCCTGTTTGTGTGGAGACAGTCTGTTTGAAACTGTGTTCCTCAGCGCCCGCTCTTTCTCCCCGTCGCTCCACACGCCTGGGAGTCCCTTTCTTTCTCTCCACAAGCACGTGTGTTGACTTCGTCGCACATGTGCATCTGCACAAGCGTTGAGCTCAGCAGAGCGTGTCTCTTGACACTTGATGTGCGTTGGCTGTGTCTGCGTGCTCCAGTGAAGAGAGAAACGGGAAATCATCTTGGTAGAGGCAACAAAGCAAAAGCGAGGCAGGATTGACATCTGCTCAACAGAGACGGATTCCCTGCGCTGACACAGTTCAGAGTTACACGAGAAGCAATCTGAGCGGTCCGTCGACCGGAGACGTGTTTCCCAAGAGGTCGTTTAGCGAGTGAACAGCAGTGTGCGCGACTTTCAGGAGTGTGCCTGGAAAGTGCCAGAATCACCAGAGCATCTGTGCAAAAGCTGCTGCCTCTGTGACCGCATTGAGGCACGTTCCCGTGTCTGCGAGTACATAGACGGCTCTTCGCGTTCACTCCGAGGGAAACGGTCCGCTATTGCTTCTGTGCGTACAGACGCGATTCCCTTGTCTCTTGCGAACACAGGGAACTCTGTGCATCCAAATCTACAGGCTAAGGACGCGTCTGCATATGTTTTGGTGAACAATCGAGTGTGCGTGTTCTGACAGCTGCCTCTATGCAGACGTCTCCACAGAGCCACTTCTGAATGCCCCGCAGCCCAGGACTGAATGGATACACTAACAAGTGCACCGGTGTGAGCAACCACATATGCAGAAGGACGTCTTTCATCTCACAGAAGCGCGAACGTCTTGGCGTTCAAGCACATGGCAGAAACAAGGTGTGAACAGATGAGCTGCTGCTATTTTCTCCGTTCGGCATGCTTCGTTGTAGCTCTCTTGCCGGTCGCCGGCTTAGCGGCTTGCTTTGCGCGACTAGGTCTGCGGAGAGAAGGAGATAGCGCCGGAAACCTTGCCTTTTGCCTTCTTCGGCGCTGGAACCTGGTTGCTGCGCCTTCTCTTTGTCCATGTGCACACACACAATTCCTCAGCGAAAACAATGCAGAAACCTTTCCACGAGCACCCAGGGATGTGCACCCAGCACCACGTGCACGCACACGCAGCTAGAGAAAAGCACCTACCTTTTCACACACTGATGCCTAAGCAAACGCGTGGCCACACACACGCAAACATCCGCAAGCGCGCCTACTCCCATCTATTGAGGGAAAGACGGACGAGCAACGTCCTGACAGGCTTGAGGGGAAAAACGTCCGTTGATGGTTGGCGTACTGCACGCCCCCCTACGGGGCTGCAGGGGAATCCACATTTGGAAGGTACCTGAAGATGTGTGCCTGTTCTTGGAGCTCCGCTAGTAGGGTAGCAAAGACACTCGTAGGCAGTACTGAATGCTGCTCCGTGCTACTTCTCCTCCGCTGGCAAATGCTTCACAGTCGCCCTAGGAAAAACGTTTAACAATCGATCTCCAAGAGGAACGAAACACATGATGCCATAAGGCGAAAGAATAGCAGGGCATCTCTTCACAAGCTTGTCCCTGATCTATAGCTGAGGGCAAACACTTGTGTGCTTAACCCCAAATCTAAACCTAACCCCAATCCTTAACCCCAAACCCTAACCCCAACCCCTAACCACAAATCTAAACCTAACCCCAATCCCTAACCCCAACCCCTAACCCCAACCCCTAACCCCAAATCTAAACCTAACCCCAACCCCTAACCCCAAACCCTAACCCCAAATCTAAACCTATCCCCAACCCATAAACCCCAACCCCTAACCCCAAATCTAAACCTAACCCCAACCCCTAACAACAACCCCCAACCCCAAATCTAAACCTAACCCCAAATCTAAACCTAACCCCAATCCCTAACCCCAAACCCTAACCCCAAATCTAAACTTAAGCCCAACCCCTAAACCCCAACTCCTAACCCCAAATCTAAACCTAACCCCAAATCTAAACCTAACCCCAATCCCTAACCCCAACCCCTAACCCCAAATCTAAACCTAACCCCAACCCCTAAACCCCAACCCCTAAACCCAAATCTAAACCTAACCCCAATCCCTAACCCCAAACCCTAACCCCAAATCTAAACCTAACCCCAACCCCTAAACCCCAACCCCTAACCCCAAATCTAAACCTAACCCCAATCCCTAACCCCAAACCCTAACCCCAACCCCTAACCCCAAATATAAACCTAAGCCCAATCCCTAACCCCAACCCCTAACCCCAACCACTAAACCCAAATCTAAACCTAACCCCAACCCCTAAACCCCAAACCCTAACCCCAAATCTAAACCTAACCCCAACCCCTAACCCCAAAACTAAACCTAACCCCAATCCCTAACCCCAATCCCTAACCCCAAACCCTAACCCCAACCCCTAACCCCAAATCTAAACCTAACCCCAATCCCTAACCCCAAACCCTAACCCCAAATCTAAACCTAACCCCAACCCCTAAACCCCAACCCCTAACCCTAAATCTAAACCTAACCCCAACCCCTAACCCCAAATCTAAACCTAACCTCAATCCCTAACCCCAACCCCTAACCCCAAATCTAAACCTAACCCCAAATCTAAACCTAACCCCAATCCCTAACCCCAAACACTAACCCCAACCCCTAACCCCAAATCTAAACTTAACCCCAATCCCTAACCCCAAACCCTAACCCCAAATCTAAACCTAACACCAACCCCTAAACCCCAACCCCTAACCCCAAATCTAAACCTAACCCCAATCCCTAACCCCAACCCCTAACCCCAACCCCTAACCCCAAATCTAAACCTAACCCCAATCCCTAACCCCAAACCCTAACCCCAAATCTAAACCTAACCCCAACCCCTAAACCCCAACCCCTAACCCCAAATCTAAACCTAACCCCAATCCCTAACCCCAAACCCTAACCCCAACACCTAACCCCAAATCTAAACCTAACCCCAATCCCTAACCCCAACCCCTAACCCCAAATCTAAACCTAACCACAACCCCTAAACCCCAACCCCTAACCCCAAATATAAACCTAACCCAAACCCCTAACCCCAACCCCTAACCCCAAATCTAAACCTAACCCCAACCCCTAACCCCAACCCCTAACCCCAACCCCTAACCCCAAATCTAAACCTAACCCCAAATCTAAACCTAACCCCATCCCCTAACTCCAAATCTAAACCTAACCCCAACCCCTAACCCCAAATCTAAACCTAACCCCAACCCCTAACCCCAAATCTAAACCTAACCCCAATCCCTAACCCCAAACCCTAACCACAAATCTAAACCTAACCCCAATCCCTAACCCCAAACCCTAACCCCAAATCTAAACCTAACCCCAACCCCTAAACCCCAACCCCTAACCCCAAATCTAAACCTAACCCCAATCCCTAACCCCAACCCCTAACCCCAAATCAAAACCTAACCCCAACCCCTAAACCCTAACTCCTAACCCCAAATCTAAACCTAACCCCAACCCCTAACCCCAACCCCTAACCCCAAATCTAAACCTAACCCCAATCCCTAACCCCAACCCCTAACCCCAAATCTAAACCAAACCCCAACCCCTAAACCCCAACCCCTAACCCCAAATCTAAACCTAACCCCAATCCCTAACCCCAAACCCTAACCCCAACCCCTAACCCCAAATCTAAACCTAACCCCACTCCCTAACCCCAACCCCTACCCCAACCCCTAAACCCAAATCTAAACCTAACCCCAACCCCTAAACCCCAACCTCTAACCCCAAATCTAAACCTAACCCCAACCCCTAAACCCAAATCTACACCTAACCCCAACCCCTAACCCCAACCCCTAACCCCAACCCCTAAACCCAAATCTAAACCTAACCCCAATCCCTAACCCCAAACCCTAACCCCAAATCTAAACCTAACCCCAACCCCTAAACCCCAACGCCTAACCCCAAATCTAAACCTAACCCCAATCCCTAACCCCAAACCCTAACCCCAACCCCTAACCCCAAATATAAACGTAACCCCAATCCCTAACCCCAACCCCTAACCACAACCCCTAAACCCAAATCTAAACCTAACCCCAACCCCTAAACCCCAACCCCTAACCCCAAATCTAAACCTAACCCCAATCCCTAACCCCAAACCCTAACCCCAAACCCTAACCCCAAATCTAAACCTAACCCCAATCCCTAACCCCAAACCCTAACCCCAAATCTAAACCTAACCCCAACCCCTAAACCCCAACCCCTAACCCCAAATCTAAACCTAACCCCAACCCCTAACCCCAACCCCTATCCCCAAATCTAAACCTAACCTCAACCCCTAACCCCAACCCCTAACCCCAACCCCTAACCCCAACCCCTAACCCCAAATCTAAACCTAACCCCAAATCTAAACCTAACCCCAAGCCCTAACTCCAAATCTAAACCTAACCCCAATCCCTAACCCCAAACCCTAACCCGAACCCCTAACCCCAAATCTAAACTTAACCCCAATCCCTAACCCCAAACCCTAACCCCAAATCTAAACCTAACCCCAACCCCTAAACCCCAACCCCTAACCCCAAATCTAAACCTAACCCCAATCCCGAACCCCAAACCCTAACCCCAACCCCTAACCCCAAATCTAAACCTAACCCCAATCCCTAACCCCAAACCTAACCCCAAATCTAAACCTAACCCCAACCCCTAAACCCCAACCCCTAACCCCAAATCTAAACCTAACCCTAATCCCTAACCCCAAACCCTAACCCCAACCCCTAACCCCAAATCTAAACCTAACCCCAATCCCTAACCCCAAACCCTAACCCCAAATCTAAACTTAACCCCAACCCCTAAACCCCAACTCCTAACCCCAAATCTAAACCTAACCCCAACCCCTAACCCCAACCCCTAAACCCAAATCTAAACCTAACCCCAACCCCTAAACCCTAACCCCTAACCCCAAATCTAAACCTAACCCCAACCCCTAACCCCAAATCTAAACCTAACCCCAATCCCTAACCCCAAACCCTAACCCCAACCCCTAACCCCAAATCTAAAACTAACCCCAATCCCTAACCCCAAACCCTAACCCCAAATCTAAACCTAACCCCAACCCCTAAACCCCAACCCCTAACCCTAAATCTAAACCTAACCCAACCCCTAACCCCAACCCCTAACCCCCAATCTAAACCTAACCTGAACCCCTAACCCCAACCCCTAACCCCAAGCCCTTACCCCAACCCCTAACCCCAAATCTAAACCTAACCCCAAATCTAAACCTAACCCCAACCCATAACTCCAAATCTAAACCTAACCCCAACCCATAACTCCAAATCTAAATCTAACCCCAATCCCTAACCCCAAACCCTAACCCCAACCCCTAACCCCAAATCTAAACCTAACCCCAAACCCTAACCCCCAACCCCTAACCCCAACCCCTAACCCCAAATCTAAACCTAACCCCAATCCCTAACCCCAAACCCTAACCCCAAATCTAAACCTAACCCCAACCCCTAAACCCCAACCCCTAACCCCAAAT